>NC_052050.1:30326063-31526063 GCF_903992535.2 Arvicola amphibius | reverse complement strand
CCTACTCTGGTGCTGGAATTACAAGTGTGTGTCATATACTAGCAATTTTACATCTGCTTGATACAAGCCAGAGTCCTTTGGGAAGAGGGACTCTTTGATGGAGAAAATGCTCCCATAAGATTTGTCTGTAGGCAAGTCAATGGTACATTTTCTTGATTAATGATTGATGCAGGGGGTTTGGGGGTGCAGCTTATTTGTGGCAGTGTTACCTCTGATCAGGTGATCCTGGGTTCTAGAAGAAAGCAAGATGAACAAGTCATGAGGTACAAACCTGTGAGCAGTGTTCCTTCACGGTCTCTGTTCCAGTTCCTCACTTCTTGGTTCCTGCCCTGCTTGAGCTCCTGCCTTGATTTCCCTCAAGATGGACTGTTACCTGGTAGCATAAGGTAAAATACTCCCCACCCCAAGTTGGGTTTGTCACAGCAGTAGAAACCCTAGGAGATGCCTTCCCAGGAGACTTTTGAGATGAAGGTTCTGGGGATTGAACACTGGCTTTTGTACATGCACAGTAAACACGTTGTTGACTGAGCTAGCTTAGCTCTCCAGTCCAACCTGCATTCACTGAGGGTCTATTATACACCATGTGTAACTCCCTTGGCTTATAATGTAAGCAAAAGAAACCTATGACTGTATTCTCAATCCAGTGGGGAGGACAGACACCCATATAAAAATCCCAAATTGTGGTATATGACTTAGGGGGGATCTCCACTTGCTAGCGTAAGTTCTTGGCAGAATGAGGGTGTAAAGAGAAGACACATTCTGAGAAGTCAGAAAAAAAATGCTTTCTAGAAACGGAATAAAATAGAAAAATGTACTTGAAGATGAGAAAGAAGCTTCTCAGGGAGGAAGAATATGGCATATGCGAAGGCCAAGGACGATGCATATGGGATGCACAAAGGAAAAGTCCCCACTGATCAGAACACGAGAGAAAGGAAGACTCAATGGGAGGTCGGAACACTAGCCACCAGGCGAGCTCTTCTTTTGTGCATGTTAAATAACAGGAAACAAAGTGGTCAACAGTATTGTCGTTATGTGACTTTTCCTGGGGAGATTTTGATGCACCACGAATAGAGCACTAGCAGATAAAAAAAAAGAGAGACATCCAAGTCTAGGTTGGTCAACCAATGAATTATTCATGCTGTTCATGGAAGCCTAGATAAAGGGTTATGTAGAGGAGCATTGGTGACACATGTAGGCACCTGTTGCACCAGAAAGTTCCATCCCAGCATGAGCTGTGACTTAAGAAGGTTGAAACACTGGAATCCTCCCTCCAGTCACTCTCCCACCTCCTGTATGGTCTAGCATGCCACCCCCAGCAGCCACGTGCAGTTAGGGTAGGACAGCCAGCAGCTAGGAGGGGACAGGGAGAAGCTAGTGGTGGTTAGAATGTAACTCTTTGCTTTTTTTCATTCTACCAGGGAATGCTGATGGGACCTATGTCAGGAGGAGGAACATGTATGTAACCACCAGAGCTACTCTGCTTTGTAGATAGAAATGACCATACCATGCTTGGAGGGTACCCATGCAGTTGATAATAAGGACACCATTGAACTAAAACTTTACAGACTAATCAAACTCTACCAGCTGTAGGCAAGAAATGTGCACTGCCATTTTGGTCCACAGCTCTTCATCTTCCCTAAGGGAGACCAGATGGTTGGTCCTATATTGTACTCTGATATTAACAGTCCCCAAATGGTGGCCTCTGCTTATTTGATAGAGGCCGTGTTAAACATTACACATGCATTCTTTCATTTGAAATTGTAGTATGTTGGGTCTGATGACACTTTAAAAAAAGATTTATGTCTGCAGGCCAGAAGAGGGCACCAGATCTCATTATGAATGGCTATGAGCCACCATGTGGTTGCTGGGTATTGAACTCAGGACCTCTGGAAGAGCAACCAGTATTCTTAATCTCTGAGCCATCTCTCCAGTCCCAGTCTGATGACACTTATTTCAGGTCTCTCTCTGTCATGTTTTATGGTAAAATTATAGGTCCTATCTCTGTGAGGTTAGGCATGGGATGTCTCTCTCTCAATCCACAGGAAAGGAAAATGAGTGTGACATGTCTGTGTAAGAGGATTTCATTGGTTGATGTATGTGAGTTCAGCCCTCCTTCCCTTCAGCTGGTGTGTGTGTGTGTGTGTGTGTGTGTGTGTGTGTGTGTCTAAATCAGTGGTTAAAAGCAAGGGTGGCTTTGGCATCCCAGAGAACATGGAAAAATGCAGATAATTTTGGTTGTTACAGTGGTGGAAGGGACACTTCTAACCTGGACTCAGCAGGAATAAGAGATCTGATACAATGTCTAAGATGTACAATAGCTTCTTTAACAAGGAGCTCTCTAGGTGAAAAGCTATCAAGGTGTAGATGGAGCCTCTATCAAGCCATGTCTCTGAGAGACCGCAGTATATGACTGCCTCTGCTGTCTTGTTCTGAATGTGAACTTGAGCCACTGAGATGCTTGTTACTGCAGCATAACCTCATCCATCCTGACTAATACAGTGGTGGAACAAAGATTATCCTCATTCTATAAGTCAGAAATCTATAACTCAAAGATGCCAAGAAGGTTCACCAAATCTACACAGTGAGGCAGAGCTGGGATGTTTATGAAGATCCTAGACCCTAAACACTGTATAAGTAATTCAGGGTCTTGTTCATTAGCCTGGGGGCGAATGACCTTTCTCAGAAGCTTCTGAACCTGTCACAAAGGTCACCTATAATATAACTCTCACCTATCTAATAGTTGGTCATTGGGAGAGTTCAGAAAGATGTTGAGAAACAGGTTTGACTTATGAAGCAAGATTAAAATCTCAACCTTGTGAAATTTTGCCTTGTACCCCATATTTCCATGTATACACACACTTTCCCCTAGTCCTAATCCTACTGACTTAGAAACATGACATCATCTCCAGCAAAGCTAGAATAATTAGACATTTGTGCATTTACTGGGACTCTTAAGAGTGTGGGTTCAAATATCAGTTCCACCCAGCAGTACCTGTGTACTGTGGACTAAGACACTTAACCCCCCCCCCCATTAGTCATCTGCAAAATTAGATGAAGTTATAAGAACATTATTTTCATATGGTTTTCAGAGAGATTCTAATGACCTCATATTACAGTGGTTGGTACACAGGGAGTGTATTACAATGAATTACTAATCAGGTTTTTGGAGAGAGGATAGAGCAAGGAAAGAATGCTGGGGGTAAGGCAGAAAAGATGACTCAGCGTCCTAAGTCCATCATCATTGTACTGTTACAGTGTGGTGGCATTCGGTATATTTGAGGTTGGTTAAATGGGGTACTTCACAGAAAGATATTCAAAGGAACTACTATGTAGGCTCAGTCCAGGTGGACACAAAGGGTGGGGCCAGGCGTGAGCTTCCAAAAGAAATGTAAGTGTGGGCACAGTGCAAGGGCACGTTTGGCTGATGCGGAGCAATTATTTCGGGGCGATGAGCTCAGATGTATGATAAGAAGAAAACACTAGTAAAGCTCTTTGGAATGGTTAATGGAGAATTTGGGTTGCAGTTTCGACATGTCCTGACAAACTGCTTCAGTACAGAGCCACAAGAGCGAGAAAACAGACGCAAGAACAGAAGCTGGGGAAAGTGATAGCAAGTAAGAAACAATCGTGCAGAGTTTACTCAGGTCTAACCTAACATTGAGACCTGAGAACTCTAGCAATGTTAGGTGTCTGCAAACCTCAAAAGCATCTGTGGTCTCAGAGAGTCGGGGATGGGGGGGACCATTCTGACAATGCTTGAAGCCATCAAGCTAGAGTGTAGGATTTCTAGTTTCTGCTTATCTCATTAGTTCTTGGGCATCCTGAGTTGTTCTTGGTTTGGGAGCAGTCACATCAGCCTGCCCCACCAGGTTCTGCTACCCCAGCCCAGTCGATTTGCTGGCTCTACAGTCTTATTAAAGCAGAACCACTCTCTGTCAAAGCCTCCAAAGTGAGAGGAAACGGACATCTCCCAAATGTCACCCAGCAAGCCAGGTACTTGATCCCTGGCAATAAAGACATGGAGAACATTGATCCCTGAATTTTGTTTTAGTTATTTGCTTTGGCGAAAGTCCAGAGGCTTACGTGAAATCAAAGATTCACCTGAGGACGGTGACAGCCAGAGAGGAGAGCAGTACTTTGGCTAATCTTTCTTCAGAGGGTTCCTGAAATGATGTCCCCTGATTCTATCACTCAAGTGGTTCTCAATAATAATCCTCATTGAACTTAATTCCAATGACATTTTAGATGTTCAAGTGTCTGCCTCTCAAGTTTTCCTATTAAGCCCTGGGGAGAGGGGTTCACATTCCTAAGTGAGAAGATGAGGACTTCAAGATGTAAAAATGGAAAGACTTGTCAAAGTCTTCTGATCAAATTATCACCATTCTGGGATGAGAAATAGAGATTTGAAATTCAGAACACCCAGTAAGCTGTTAGAAAAAAAATGAACCCAGGGAATCCTTAGGTATAAACATTATCTGGCAGTGACTTGGCCTACTAGGCCTCATGTTTGGAGCTGAAGGGGATCCTGAAGGTCATCTGGTTCTGAAGTTTCTGTTTTCTGCAGTGAAGGGGATTGAGGTTGGGTGTTTATTCCTTCTGCTCAGACATGTCACATTGGTGACATTTCAGCTCATACCATTGTTTTCACAGAGCGAGTCTCACACAATGTTGCCCTCAGAACCCCTCTGAGAAGGGAAGAGCTGGTATCCACGGACACCATTTGTAAAGACCAAAAAGGAAAAACAAAAAAGACACAGGGGGAGTTGATAGTTGGGGCAGAGCTTCTTAGCACTTAGGCTTGGGAGCAATGGCTGCCTGGTGTTCCTGCTGTGTGAACCTAGGCAAGATGACAGAGACCATCTGTAAAATGGGGAAAAATATCAACTTCATTGCAGCATTTTGTTGATGGTTAAACATGATAATATGAAGTTATGAGCTCCCAGTCAGACACAAATCATAACTTTTTATTATCTGTTTCTTAGCCTTGTCACACTTGATGTTTTGAGTCCCAACTTTCTTGACTGTAGAGGTGGTCACGTGCATCCCTGATACCTCTTGGAGCCTGTTGTCACAACTCTTTCATTTTCCCGGGTTGTGACAATCGGATGTATGTTCAGAATTCCCAAATGTCTCCTGCTGTTTTAACTTGAACTCATTGCAACACCGTATTGAAAATGACCCGTTTCTATGACTGCCATGGGACCAAGAGATTGTCAGAAAGAGAAAATGTTTCTTCCTTCATCCTTAGACCCTGGCTCACCATCTGACCGGGTGGAGCAGGGCTTTCTAAGCACCTCTTCAGTGAGTGGGTTCGGAAGGCAGCTGTCTAGTAACGCTTTGTTTTTGGCTGAGTAGGTGACTCAGATGCCATTGTGGGGAGATTTATAGCCCCCCCCACTCTTCTACCATGCCCCCTCCTTCCCTGCCAACATTAACTGCCACTTAGTAAAACGGCAACGTGTGTTGCCAGGAGCAGGGTAGAATCAGATGGCTCTGCCAAGAGCTGCAAGGACAGGACTATGACTTGTCTGTTCTTTGTCTCTTCCTTGTCAGGCAAATCACAGGATTCTCCAGGACTATTAAGGACACTGGGAGTAGGGAGCTCCTAGTTGGAGCACCAGTAGACAGCAGTCTGATACCTGCAAGGGACTGCATTCCTTTGTGTCTGCACACATGTTGAGGGGTGGTATGTCTGTGTGCAGTGTATGCATGTGTGCACAAAGTTGTGCAGTGTGCGTGGAGTTTAGAGGAGGGCACTATGTGTCTTCCTTTCTAGCTTGCCACCTTAATTTTTCAGGCAGAGTCTTTTGCTGAACCCAAAGTACGCACATAAGGTGGCTCCAGCCATTTGATGGCCTCTTCTGGCCTCCAGGGGCACTCGCTCATGTGGGTATACACACACTCTGACACATGCACATACCCTGTATACATAAATAAATACAAATCTTAAAAAAATAGTCATTAAATACCAAACAAAATGTGATCTCTCAGTTCACATGGAAGTTGGGGGTGGTCACAGGATCACCAGGAACAAGTTCTACCAAGGATGGAAACATTTTTTTAAGATCATTGCTAAGATGTGGATCTTCTCTTTTTCTGTCCTAGTAATAAATGTAATTGTTTGAGAGGCCTTACTGGTCTGGGGTAGGTGGGAAGGGGCAGTAGAGGTCTTCCCAAGGCATATGTTGTTGGCCTCAGAGATCTGATGGGGACAATGTCTGAACTCCATTTCTTGTTTTTTCAGGTTGAGCAGAAAAGTTGGCACAGAACCAAAGCTGTCAGATATCCTCAGGGGATCCTGGCTCTTTGACCTACTTCTTGTGACCTTGCTCAAACTAAGTACCCTCTCTTGACTTCAGCACACTCATCTAAGAAGTGAGGAGCTTAGACCCAAAGTATGGTTTACACATTCACCCACTGTGCATTGAAGAAGAGGGTTTACGATTGCCGAACAAACAGTTCACCTATTTCCTCTGCCAAAACTATTTCCTCTGCTAAAACCTCCTTTCCAACGTTTCCCATTCCTCCCTTGTGTCCTGATAACGTCCCACGTATCCTTGAAGGCCTGCTCAGATATCACTCTCCCCCTGTGAGCTGCTCTGTAGATCCAGGCAGAATCACTCACTACATCTCAACTCTATTCAGCCTTCCACTCCTGCTTCTTGGGTCATTTTAAGCAGATATTTGTGTGTCTTCCTTCCTTCCTCCTCCTCCTCCTCCTCCTCCTCCTCCTCCTCCTCCTCCTCCTCTTTCTCCGCCTCCTCCCCCCAGGCTAAGAGCTCTGAGACACGGGGTTTGGAGCATCGCAGATGCCTGATTAAGCTTAATCCAGGAAGACCCAGTTAGGATATAAGCCACAGCTAGGCATAGGGGGACAGGTTGGCCTAACCAAGTTTTGGATACACTAGATGATGCCTTCAAGATAAGGTAGACTGCACAGACCTACGGCTTTGAGTAGAAATCTGAGTTTGGAGAATAAAAACATTGCCTGAGGACTACTGTTTCCTTGTTGCCCTTTGAGATCTCGTATCTCACTAGGTGGCTGAAAATATATTGGAATTGGCTTCAGAAGAGAGAATCGTCAAGGGCTATCATCAGAGAATCAGTTTACAACGAGTATGCCATAAGATAAATATATAGTTCACTAGATGGGTGGCTGCACAACGTTGATTATTGTGCTTGTGACACCACCCTGCATGCGGCTCATGTAATACAATGATACCTGTCTACAACTTCAGGGGAAGCACTGTCTCCAGACATAACAGGGCTTCTGAGATGGTGGTCTAAGGACCCAGCATGGACTCTTTCTGTGTCCGAACTTATAACCCAGTCGTATCTCCTTTGCTAAGTGGCCCACAGATAAGATGGGGACAGATTCAGAAGGCACAGAGAGAAGGCACAACTTTGTGGGTTTGGTTCTGCCCCCACTACCATTGTGCTGCAGAATGGGGGCTGTGTGTTGGAGGGAGCAGTTTCTTCATACATGTTATCAACATATGAGGGACTTCCTGCATCTAATTTGTTCCAGGCTCTCTGTGTTTCTTGTCATTTTTTTATTGCTACAACTTTACCTCTTTTTTTAAATCTTGTCATAGCCACCAGACCAGCCTTCCTCTTCCGCTCCCATGTTCCACATAGCCAAGAAAGGTGACCAAGTCACTCTCTACTTAATGCCCTTCCATGATGCTGTCCGCAGGCTATAGTCCAACTATCTCAGCCTAACGGGATTCCTAATGGCTATCCCCACCTTCTCATCACAGAATGGTCGAGTAGTCAGGACTGCTAGAATGAAATTCTAGAAATCAGCCATATATTCATGCTCTCAGATATGTAGATGAGGCCCCTCAATTCTGATTCTGTCCCAAGAACCTCCTTCTCCTTGGATTCTGCCTGAAGAATTTCCACTCCTCTCCTGGCTTCTCTGTGAGACCAAAACCTTCAAGATAAATGGGAAGTGGGCTTAATCCTTTGCATCCCTAGAGCCCATCCTTATATGAAACAGCATTGAACCCACACTCGAACTCCCCAGCAACAGGCTGGACAGCTATGGGTCAGACTGGTGGACTGAGAGGTAGAGGAAGATGACAGACATGGAACCACAGCCATTATTCAGTCCCCAACACCAACCATTTACTATCTATTCACTCAGGATTTAAAAACCGTGTTCAACAAGACAGCGGTGAAGGAATACAGCCAGAAAATTAAGCCCTTAAGTAACTCGTGATCTGATCCATCACTTGCTTCCCATGTTTCTTAAGTGAAAGTCTTGGTTGTGTCCTGCTTGAGTAACAAGCCTCAGCGTTTACATCAGAGCCATTTTCTTGCCTCTTAATCCGCGACTCATAAAGGCTCCTGGGGTGGAAAATTGGTGCACAGAAAAATAGCCTGTCACTTTTGAGTTGTGACACGGTAAGAGTATCCAGCCATTATGGTACCCATTCCAAACCTGCTGGGCAAATTGCAAAACGGTTAAGAACAGCTTGGCAGGTGTGGACACGTGGGTGAGCAGCAGCCCTTGTTACCCTTAATCTCACGGGCAATGGTCTAAGTGCTCTTTGGAATAGATGGAACCAGAAATATGTTTTCTCCTATCTCCCCACCCACCCTTTGCCCAATATCTCTTCCTTTCCCTCCTATCCCTTCCTCTTCTCTTTGTCTCTATCTCTCTCTGTCTCTCTCTCTGTCTCTCTCTCTGTCTCTCTCTCTCTCTCTCTCTCTCTCTCTCTCTCTCTCACACACACACACACACACACACCTACCTCTAAAAGGAATTTACTCAGGGAAGCAGAATAAATATATTACTACTTTTATGATAATAGAAATGAGGGTAAGGTTGGGAATTTGCAATGAGGTATTAAAATACAAATTGTGATTTCAAAGTTTCTGGGCTTCTTTATGCAGTTAAAGGTGAAGGCTTTCATTCATTTACTCAATAAATATTTAGAGAGCTTTCTCTTTGAGCCAGGTACATTTTTTTTGGTTCTGGGTACACATCAGTTAATAAATCAAGGTGCATGCTGGTATGGAACATGCATTGTAGACTAGGAGACTGGCATAAACGAGTCCCATGAGTAGATTGCACATAAGAAGTGGAGAGAAGCCTGGGAAGAAGAATAAAGATGTGTGATATAGTGGAGTGTGTATGTGCGCACACGTGTGTGTGCATGTGCATGCACATACATGGGACTATTTTAGGTGATGGTTGGAGGAAATCACTCTATGATGAAATCTGCTAGAATATACACCTACAATCTGGGTGACTTAAAACAGGGAGAAAAAGAGAGTTGGGGGCATAGCCTAGAGGTAGGCTGACAGCCATCCTCACCTAATTGGTGAGTCACAGGCACATGGGAAAGACCTGTTGTCTCAAGAAAACAAAACGGGAAAACAGAAAAACAAATAGATGAACAGCTCTTGAAAAACGACACCTGAGGTTGACAGACGCACATCTACTCCCACGTGGACACACAAACTAAATCACTCTTATTGCCCAGATAATGAATAGCAGTTTAGAGATTTGTGCTAGGTCATTCTTCCCTTTATAATAGTGGGCATCCTGGGACCTGGTTCATGAACACTGCACTTCTTCAAATGTCTGATGACTTACCTGTCCGACATTGCACAGAGTAGGTGCCTTGGACTTCCATGCCTGTATACACACATGCAACTCAACAATCTCCAGATGCCTGCCCAACCCAGCAACCTTACCAATTTTCAACATGGACTCTGCACACTTGAAGTTCAGGGCACAGATGGTCTAGATGTAAATCCTGACCTCTTCTCTCTCGCCTTGCCAGTTCCATGACATATCCCCTCAAAAGTCATGCATTGATCTGGGAATGGACTCAGTTGGTAGAGTGCTTGTCTAACAGGCACAAAGCACTGGCAATCCCTAGTACTGCATCCAACCAGGCAGGATAGGTCAACTACTGTAACCCCAGCACAGGAGGTCACAGTCATCCTTGACTACCATGGCGAATCAGAGGTCAGCTAGGGGCACATGAGACCATGTCACAAATGAACAAAACCATTGTATAACAGCCAGCTTCATGGATTGGCCTTGAACTTAAACAAAGATCAGTGAACCCAAGGATTGAAAATGGTGGTGCACGGGCTGGAGAGATGGCTCAGTGGTTAAGAGCATTGCCTGCTCTTACAAAGGTCCTGAGTTCAATTCCCAGCAACTACATGGTGGCTCACAACCATCTGTAATGAGATCTGGTGCCCTCTTCTGGCGTGCAGGCATACACACAGACAGAATATTGTATACATAATAAATAAATAAATAAATAAATAAATAAATAAATAAATATTTTTTTAAAAAAAAGAAAATGGTGGTACTGATCTTCAATGATCTCTTTCTCCACGTTAGCAAACTCCTTATTAATACCAAGCAGGTGAGTCTTGTAGATACCCCTGTACTTAGCATCAATATCCTTTTATTTGTGTGGACTATGGAGTGCTCCAAAGAGTCTAAAGTGCTCAGGAAGTCTGTAATACTGCCAGCCATTGTTGAAAGCCTATGGGCCGTGTCTGCCGAGCACAGCGGATCATTTCGCCCTCACTGCTATTTAGACCTGCTCACAATCCACTGGAGGTAATGCTATCATGAACATTTAGGCCCACCATAAAGCCTTCATTCTAACTGAGTTATCTCCAAGGAGACCCTATTTCCAAATACAGTCACATTCTGAGCTGCAGAAGGGGAGAGAACTTCTCATTGGGTAGTACTAAAAAATGCTGTTCACGACCCAGGAGCAGGTCATTCATAAGAAGCACGGCACAGTTTGATGCACATTAAAGGATTAAAGACTGCATGCGTGCTGTGGTAAATATGGTCCTTCCCATGAGGGAAAGGACCGCACTTATGGAAGCATCTTCTGGAGTGGGGCAGGAGGGTGACCTGACCTCAGAAGAAAAGGCATCGCACCCCTTGTTTGGAGGAAGCTCATCATACAAGAAGAGGTCAGAGGGGCTTTTGGCTGGGAGTTTATGCATTCCTACTTGGTAGTTTTTATTCTTAGGGTCCTTTTTTTTTTCCTTTTTGCATCACCCAGCTTTTCATAACCATAAAACCCATGTCACCCCCAAATTCTTCCTTATATAGATCAATGACGTCAATGGCATGGGGCAACAAACATGAGAAAAATAAACATACTACCAAAAGGGACTTGAACCGTCTCAAGGCTACACAGCCATTGGAAGAAGCTGGCGTTCAAGCTCAAGTTGGCTGCCAGCAAGGCTCAGATGTCAGGGTACTCAGATGGTGCCGCAAGCTAATTAAGAAAAGCAAGGAAATGAGAGGGCTTCATATCACACGACAAGACAGGGCCTGGTGTCACCACACTACCTGTGCAAGACAGAACCCTGGGATGAACTCCCCCGCTTCCACCTCTCACCGCTGAGATTTCCACCAGGACCCCTGAGCAGGCTTCGCTGTCACTTGCAAGACAATGTTTTGTCACCTAGCAAAAAGGACTTGGCAGAGGTGGCTGAGGTGATTAACTGGTTGGATCTGAGTTAATCCAAAGCGATGTTAATCAGATGAGCCTAGCATAATCACCTGGGCCCTTGAAGACTGTTGCCCTTTGGCCTAGGGACTGAGAGACTCACCGCAGGGGATGATTCCAAGTACTTCGCAGGCTTTTAAGATGGAAATGGAGGAGGGCAGAAGACTGAAGAAATAGCCTCACCCCATCCACCAATCCTCAGACAGCAAAGCAACAGGGTTTCATCCCTGCAGCCGCAGGGGCCAAAATTATTCTATCATTCCCCCCCCCCCCCCCCAAAATAAACAGAAGCAGATTCTTCGTCAGACATTCCAGGCAAGTTAACGCCCGACCTTGGCTTTGGCCATAGGAGACCTGCAGGATCCTATGCTCGTAAACGGGTGCTGCTAGATTCATACTTTGTCACAGCTTGTAAAACAAACATGCCTCCTCACTCCTAGTTCCTGTATCGTGAGACAGAAGAGCAAAGGGAGAATAAGCGAGCGGGAGGATAAATCCCTTAATGGCTCCTTTGGGCAGACAAGTCTCTCTGCAGCACAGACCATGTCTAATTTGCATGGAGCCTTTCTCTCAGGAAGGATGGGGGTACTTGCACAGAAAGGATGCCATGGGCAGGAGAGAGAGCTTTTGATCTGTCAAGGGCTAGCTGTGCAAGTGTGAGGAGCTGAGTTCAATTCCCAAACACTCTCATACAAGGTAAGCACAAAGGCAAACTCCTGTAACCCCAGCCCTGGGAAAACAAGCAGATCCCAGGCTCACTAGCTAGCTCTGTCTAGCTGAGTCACTAAGCTCCAGGCCTCAAGAGAGAGCTGATTTCAAAACTAGAGAGAGCAAGCAATGGAAAAAACACCTGACATCAGCTTCTAGCCTCTACATACACATGGATACACATGCATGCACGTTTATACATCCAAGTGCACAGACATATCCACATGTGTGCGTGCATGCACACACAAACACACACACACACACATGTGCATGCCCACGAGTGTATTACTTCTCTAAACACTTATGTTAGGGTGATATTTTCTTTTGTCTCCTGTTACATATCTTGCTGCAAGCTTCCTAGGTAAATCATATTAGGAAATTTTGTCAGACGAAGTTGGTTTCCATAGCTGAGCTAGATAACTTTTGCTTTAGAAATTGTCTGAGGAGGGAAGAAGCAGCTGAACTTCCCCGGCCTTCTTGGCCTCACACGAAGGTTATATATTTACATCACAATTCTATTGATTTGACTGGTTAGTACACTTTCTCTGAGGTTCGGTGTTCATCATCCTTTAAAAGCAAACCAACAATGGTTTTCTTCTGAGGACTCACCACATAGCCTCTGGTTAATTGGAGTTAGGCACAGCTTTGGCATCTCCCTTTAGTTGAAAGAATTCGAATCTGGGTGTTATCAACATGGGAGAATTGAGGTTGCTCGTTCTATGAGCAAGTCAGGGCTTTGAACACAGTGTTCAGTTTCCTTTAGGGAAAAACATCTCTTCAGAAGTGGAAATGCTTTTTTCCAACAAAGAACTGCTGCTCTAGATTTGTTTTTTTTTTTCTTTTTTAAAAAATGGGTTCAACATTCTGTTCCCATTCCTGTGTCAAATGTTGGGAGAAAAAGAATGCTAAATATGATAGGTAGGTAATTTGTACTGAGCTTTTAAGACATGAGGGATGTGTGTTTCACTTGCTAATTAGAGAAAAGAGGTATCTGAAAATTATATTTTAATGGAATAAGCAAACTTTATTTAAAATATATGTTGTGTGGTTTACGTTGCACAATGTCTGCTCAAGGGCACAGTTATACTCCCTGTCTTTTGCATGTTATGTCTATGACTTCAGTGAGGTTAGTAGGCGTGTGTACGTGTGTGTAGTATATAAGTGTGCATATATACGTCAGAGTACAAGCGCACGTATATTCACACACATGTGGAATCTGGAAGCAGATGTCAGGTCCCTCCCATCACTACTCTCCATCTTGTCTTTTGAGACAGGGTCTCTCCCTCATTCCAGTGCTCACTGATTGCTTAGACTGACTGGCCACTGAGCTTCAGGACTCAGCCTGTGCTGCTTTCCCCTACACTCGGGTTACAGATGGGTATCAACATGTCTCGCTTTCACACGGGGTTCAAGGATCCGAACTCCAGTCCTCATGCCTGTGTGACAGGCACTTCACTGACTTAGACATCTCCCCTGCCCCAGTCTTATTGTGTATTGTGATTCTGATCAACATATTTTTACCATGGGTGTTGCTTTTGTTGAACAATTCGCCAATCCTTTTCTGGGTCTGCACAAGATTTTAATTCTGCTGCTCCTTTGGGTGCCACTCTTATCCAGAACTCAGAACATTTTATTTACTTCAAGAAGCATTTTTTGAAGGGGTTGCTACATTTTGTGCTTCGGATCAGCGGTTCCAAAGGTTACAGGATGAATAATGTCCTGTCTCTGCCCTGCCAAGGCTCAGTTTGTAAGCACAGTTCTCAAGTACATCCCAGGGATGGGGGGGGGGGGTCTCAGAATTCCTTTTACTATGCACAAATACAACAAAATACTGACATAGTATTTTCAAACTAACACAAATAGTTAATAATTTTATGATTCGCCAGACTTGATTTTACATGAGAGCCTAGTGTTGACAAATGTTTGTGGGTACCAAAGATTTATTACAAAGAATTTTAAAAGCTAGCATTGGAACCAAAGTATACGGACTGGTCTGCACCTCATCTGCGATTTTGTAGGTGGCCACTGATAATTTGCTGTATTGTGGCTTGGGGTCAGTCCTCTGTGAAGTAAGGGTATAACCCCAATGAATGTGGCAAATTAGAACGCCTTTCAAAATAGGTCTAATGAAGTTTCTTGATCTTCTCAGGGGCTTTTCATCTCCAATGCAGGCAGCTCCCTCTATTGTGTACAAGGAGGGAATTGAAGTACCTCTCTTCACCTGCTGTTCACCCTCCAAATCCCAGTCCTGTCCTCCAGAGCCGCCTGTGTTCTCTGTTTGATCTCTTCTAAACTGCAACCAATGCCTATCTCACCTACTCCTGCCCTTCCCACAATGACAGACTGGACCCTCTAAGTCCCGGGACTCTAGGACCCTTCCAACAGTGGTAGGAGGTGCCATTTATGAGCTAACACATCCTCAGTCAAATGTTTTCAAATGAGGAAAACAGATGCTCAGGAAGGTAGTGTGAAGAGGTGGCTGATAAGAAGCAAAGCCACAGTGGGAACTGCCACACCCTCAGACCATTGTTAATTGTCCTCCCTCCCATCTCTTCATGGTCTCCACGTTCACAGGGATAGGCAAAGCTGTGTCTCCTCTCCAGCACTGAACCTGATGCCTGGCAGTTACTCAAAATGCAACTGTTGACGTGAACTGAGTTTACATGAGGGGAAAAAGATAGAATACCACCTTGACTTTTATCATCAAGGTTTAAAATGATTGGTGTCTTTTTATATTGGTGATTAGGTTGAAGAAAAAAATCTAATTCATTACTGACAGTGTTAATTAGAATATCATACCAGAATAAAATTATGTGTGTAACTGGTAATTACACTCTTAGAATTACCTTTCTGAAAATAACTAGTGAAAGGTTATATGTGAGTATATTTACCATAGCACCATATGAGGTAGGAAAATCTCACAAAGTTGGCATTGATCAACAGGGAAACTGATGTGTATATTTGGTGATTTGAATAACAATGGTCCCCATAGGCTCATATATTCAAATGCTTATTTACCTGGGAGTGGAACTATTTGAAAAGATTAGAAGGATTAGGATGTGTGGCCTTGTTAGAGAAAGTGTATCACTTGGGGCAGGCTTTGAGGTCAGAATCCCATGGCAGGTCCAGTCTTTTCCTCTCTCTGCAGATCAGGCTGCAGTTCTCAGCTACTATTCAAGTGTCATGAGTGCTGTCATGCTTCTGCCATGCCCCTGCCATGATGACAATGGCATCTCTTTATAGCAATATAACTGTGACTAAGACATCATGTTCTGAGACTCTGTTTGATGGAGTACTCTGTGGATACTGAAAAAGTTAGTATAGGTCTGTATGCACAAAGATAGAGAAATATTAACAGTATTGAAAAACAAAAAGATAAGTTTCAGTTGAAAAACAAAAAAGATAAGTTTTAGCAAAGTGTTTAGAGTATGATCTACTTTTCCTAAAATATGAAAAAGAAATGCCTCCCAAAAATTCTCTCTTACTGGGGGTAGGGAGATGGCTCAGAGGTTAAGCTGCATTTACTGCTCTTGCAAAGCTCCCAAGTTATCGTTCCCAGCACCCACTTGGTGGCTCATGGTCATCTGTAACTCTAGTTCTACAGGATCCAATGTAATGCCCACTTCTGTACCACAGTGTGCCTGTAGTACAGGCAAAGCACCTATGCACATAAAATAAAAATGATCTTTAAAAACAAGATAGAATCATTTTATCTGGCTAACCACCATCAATGTGCCCAGTCTCATCTGATTGGGGGCTAAGTAGGGTCAGACCTGGTTAGTACTTGGGAGATAACCATCCAAAGGCAGGCAATTTCTGCTGAAAGGTGGACGATGGTTTCTCTTGTGACATATCAGCCAGGGAAAGGTGATGTAGGTGTGTCTTCTATCTATCTGATGATTTCATTGGATAATTAATAAAGAAACTGCCTGGCCCATCTGATAGACCGGCCCTTAGGTGGGTGGAGTAGACAGAACAGGAAGAAGGAAGTGAGGTAGATGGCTCAGTCAGATGCCACGCCTCTCCTGAGTTAGACAGACTGCCATGCCTCTGCTCAGGGAGAGATGTGATGGAGCCAGCCACCAGGACAGACATGCTGAATCTTTCCTGGTAAGACACCACTTTGTGGTGTTACACAGATTATTCGATATGGGTTAGTCAAGATGTGAGTAAGAGGCTGAAAATAATGGGCCAGGCAGTATTTAAAAGAATACAGTTTGTGTGTTGATATTTCGCGTGTAAAGCTAAGCATGCGAGAGCAGGGCGGTGGGAAACTGGCCCACAGCTCCCCCCACTACAGAATGGCGCCCAACATGGATAACTGAATCCACAGAAAGCTTGAGAAAGCTGTCTGGCTCTGTTTGCAAGAGGCAAGAAAACACTCTCATCTGAGAGAGACTTCCTGACTCAGCTTTAGCTGCAAAACCCTGGAGCTCTTTTAAGAGGTCCTGACACGAAACACTTAAACGGTGTTGATGAAGAGCTGAATGCATGCTTTTCGGTTTTTAGCCGTAGCAGGAAAAAAGCTGGGCCATTTAAAATGCTGGCATTCTGGTCCATACTGCCAGGGCAAACTCTGACTCTTTCGGGCAGGCGGTCCGACTACGTACAGAGCATTTGAATGTGGTTGGTCTTTGAGAAGAATGCTGCAGCTTGCTTGCTGGCAGGGACCTTGAACCGCCACAGAGTTGTGGTGATAAACAGGGCTACAGCCGGTACCTCCGCCACGAGGCTGGAAAGCTAAGGAATGGGCTGGATCTAGCCGCCAAAGTCACGGCTTTAGTCCTACCGATATTGTTTGATAAAGACTCATGTAGTCAGAAAGAGAGATATACAGTAAAAGAAAAATTCAAAGTTGAAGAAAATGTCTAAGTGGTTTACACTGTGTTAAAAATATATGCAGGCTAAAGGTTAAAGTTCTTAAAAGCAAAAGAAAAAGAAAAAAAAGGAAGTAGTTTGTTGTGGTGGTACACACCTTTAATCCCAACACTTGGGAGGCAGAGGTAGATTGACCTCTGTGACTTCAAGGTGTGGTAGCACACACCTTTAATCCCAATGCCTGGGAGGCAGAGACAGAAGGATCTCTGTGAGTTCAAGGTGTTGTAGCACACACCTTTAATCCCAGCACTAGGGAGGCAGAGGCAGACAGATCTCTGTGAGTTCAAGGACAGCCTGGTCTACAGAGTTATCCCAGGACAAAGATATACAGAGAACCTGTCTCAAAAAGTAAAAGTAAAAATAAAAGAAATAGAGGTTGAAGTAAAGCCACATAAAGATGGAAAATGCACAGAGAATCTTGATACTGTATGCTATGCTTTCTTTGAATTGTTTGAATGCTGGGGAAGAAGCAACAGCTGCTAAAAGATATTTGTTTATAAATACTGCTGAACTAATTCAACATAGATATTTTGAAAATACCTTGACTTCAGAATTTGGATCTAAGGACATGATGCTTTGGAAAGGAGTTTCTTTTGTTTTTACAGAAAATGAGACCCTATGGATTGCTTCTATCCCAATATGGTATGATAGACCACGCCCTCCTGAAAGGTTGCTGTGAACACCTTCAGAAAATTACTTCACCCAACTGATGACTGAGATGAAACTGGCACACAGGTTACACCATGAAAGATCTGATTAACAGCGCCCCCATTCGGCAGGAAGCAGTCTGGAGAGAAATAACTGCGCCCATATTCCCAAATATTGTTTATAAATGTTCTTTTACATTTAAAGGGGGATATGATATAGATATGAATAATTTGCATTGATATGGATTTTGCTTTAGTGATACAATTTTGTTATATGTATATGGATTTCTGATACTGATTAAGGTATTGTGATTATGTAGTTCATTTAAAAAATGTAATGTATAGAGGTTGTTAATGGATAGTCATCAATAATAGTAAAACTTGTAGTTATGTTAGTTAGATTTTCTAGATATATAGAGATATATTTAAGTTAAATAGGCATTCTTCATATCTTTCAAAGACTACAGAATATCACATTTTAGATGTTTTAATAACTTAGGGCTTTTCATGACAATGAGACACGTCAGCTCCTGGCAGCACCAATCTACTTCAAGAGGAAGATGGGCATCGAAGAGGATCCTTATGGAGTTTGATAGCCACTTGGGCAAGAAACTGCTCTTTGTCTGGACTGTTGGCATAAACTGGACACAAAGAACCCACAGAAAGAGGACTGCTGAACTTGCCTAAATGTGAGATGACTCTTTGGGGTTCCTGATTCATGAAAGAGTCTATGAGACATTCTGCAGGACACAGCAGATACTGACTGAACTGCCTTTGAAATTTCCTGCACCATGGAAATGTCTCCTGGAAACTATGGGCCTGTAGGCCGAAGATGGATGCCCCAACAGTACAAAAGAACTTTGGGTGACTGTCCAGGCAGCGAGATGTCTCTGTCATTTCTAGAGTTTGGAAGTTGCTTATTTCTTGTTTACTTAGGTAATATTATATCCTTCTGGAGTCTTTGATGGAGTTGAAGAATGGATAGATAGTTATAGTTTTCCTTAGTTATGATAAAAGATAAAGTAGATATAAATATTGTAACTGTAATTCTTACTTGATAACTATTTTGTTATATGTAATTTTACTATGTTAAAGTGAAAGCTTTTCTTTTTTGTTTAAACAGAAAAAGGGGAAATGATGTAGGTGTGTCTTCTATCTATCTGATGATTTCATTGGATAATTAATAAAGAAACTGCCTGGCCCATCTGATAGACCGGCCCTTAGGTGGGTGGAGTAGACAGAACAGGAAGAAGGAAGTGAGGTAGATGGCTCAGTCAGATGCCACGCCTCTCCTGAGTTAGACTGCCATGCCTCTGCTCAGGGAGAGATGTGATGGAGCCAGCCACCAGGACAGACATGCTGAATCTTTCCTGGTAAGACACCACTTTGTGGTGTTACACAGATTATTCGATATGGGTTAGTCAAGATGTGAGTAAGAGGCTGAAAATAATGGGCCAGGCAGTATTTAAAAGAATACAGTTTGTGTGTTGATATTTCGCGTGTAAAGCTAAGCATGCGAGAGCAGGGCGGTGGGAAACTGGCCCACAGCTCCCCCCACTACAGAAAGGAAGAAAGATGGAGGGAGTCATGCCTTGACAGGTGCCTAGGGAGCATGGGAAGTGGAGACCAGAGACAATACATAGGCAGCATTGGTGCCAGGGGGACAGAGAGGAACATACTGGGGAGATATGGAGAGAATGCCTCCATCTAGAAATTAAACAAGGCTATCCATGGCTGCACAGATATACATACATCCACACACATAAGATAAAAATAAGTAAATCCTTTTTTAAAAAAAACAAACAAACTGGGCTACATTTACCATTCACTACTTCTCATACTTCTAACTGGTTGAAACTGGTGGTTGTGGACTTGCACAGTGTTAAAGGAATGTCTAGTCCCAGGAGAAGCCAGGTCATCATCATCTCTGTGCAGGTGTAGAGGAAGTTAGCAAAATCATTTGTGCTTGTGCCTAGTGAGCTGAGACACTCCAGCAAACTGGTTACACACACGCAAACACTGAGGGAGGGGCACACCTATCTAGAAAACAGCATGTGATCCTAGGACACTGGTCAAAAAACTGCAAATGGTTATATCCTTGCTGGCGGTTAGTCAATTCAGCTGTAAGTATCGGAATAGCCAGAAAAATATGCACATTAATGAGCCTAGCTGTGTCCTGTCTATATCTGTACAGACAGGAGGCAGGTTTCACCTTGTTTGTAGCTGTAGTTTGCCACGAGACAATGAGTCTGTAAAAGTGTTTATTCTGGAGAGTTATTCTCTCTCTCTCTCTCTCTCTCTCTCTCTCTCTCTCTCTCTCTCTCTGTGTGTGTGTGTGTGTGCGTGTGTGTGTGCGTGCGTGCATGTGTGCGCACACATGTGTATGTACTACAACAAAATTGAAATGAACAAAGAAGTCAAGAGATCTTTTTGAGGGTCTTCTTGGGGCTGAGCATAAAGACAGATGTCACCATCTAGATAGAGCAGGTGGATCACCTGTGGTCTCCTGAGGATTGAAGAGATGAAGGAAAAATTTCAATAGTATACAGGAATTAAGGCAAGGGCTGCAGCCAAATCTGGGCAGCCAGCTACTACTCGGATTCCAGAACAAAAGTCTCTCTGGAAGGCAGGAAAGCCAGGGTTGGGAAGGTGTCATGGCTTGGTGTTCGTTGGTTCTTCTTTGCTAACTGTGAAGAGCCTCTGTGTGGATGTCAGTGTCCCCTTCTTGGGCCACCCTGATCATATATATTTTGGCTAGGTTGGTTGGCCAGCCGACTCAACCACGCCCTTACAACCTTTTCCTGAGTACTGGTGTAACAGACCCTTAGGGCCACAGATATCTTTGATGTGCTGTTTGGGGGTTTGAACTCAGGTCCTTAGATTTGTTAGAGCAAACTCCCTAACCCACTGAGCCAGATCCCTACTACCCAAGGTCACATCTTAGAGTGTCTATTCATTTTTCCCTCAGTGTTTGTCTTCTAGCACAGACAGGAGAGGGGACATGTGACAAGAGGACATTCTTCTAATACCTGTTCCTATTCTATGTGACTTTGTACAGTGAACATGTTTACTTCATGTGGTCACCAAAAGACCAATCGGAGGCATAGGATATAGTGGTGCTGCTCTCTATGACCATCAAAGAATAAAGCTGAAACCTGAGCTGAAGATGTGTATCCTGAAAAGGAAAAAGACATCGTTCTCAGTTATTTTTTTTTTAACCTAAAAAATCACAAAGCCTTTCTAGTGTGCCCATGCTTCTTCAACCCTGCTATAAAAACAAAATACATCTCCCCCCTCCCCCACCTTTCTTCTCCTCGAACTTTTGGATGGAAAATGAGATTCTCCCCTTTTTGAGTCTCTACAGGATTTGCTGTCAGAACTTGAAGAAAGTCCGTTACACTTTCTCACAAATCCCTGCCACAAAGAACGTGGGGTGCCATGCCTTGCCAGAATTCTGAATTTATTGTGGGAAAGCACACAGAAGAGCAGTGCTCTGAGGTCACTGACAGGAAAAGATTTGGTGGTGGAAGAGGGTTGATTGATTGATGTCGGGTTTGGAAAAGGAGCCTGGCAATTTTCAGATTACTGTTGTACCTGAAACACTGATGTTAGATTTGTATCTGCCTCTTCCGTACATTTGTTAACTTGTTCATTGGTTCATCAAAATGGGTTAAGTTTATTCTCTTCCAAATAGCATGCTCTTAGAAGGAGTGTTGGCTTGATAATGACTTTGTGAAACAAATCAGTTGAGTGGTCAGTGAGCAACTCTGTCATTGTTATCAAGGCCCCATTCAGCCGAGATTGTACAGTAGAGATGAGTCTGCCTAGAACCTGCCACAGAGAGCCCTGTGAGGTTAGAAAAATTTAAGAGCTTCTGTGTCACTCCAGCCTGTAGGAAAAACTACTGAAGGATTTTCCTTCCCTTGTGATTACAGGGTTTCTCTTGCATCCCTTGGAACCTCCTCAATTCTTCAGCCAAAGCACCTAGAGGACTACTCAGTGCAAGATCAGCACCTTGAACCCGAGGAATGTTTGGTTGAATAATGGGATTTGGAGCTGACAGCCAGAAAGCTGAGGTGTCACGGGCAAGTAGGGATTGCAAGAGACACAAGTCAGCACTTGCAGGGAATGAGCTGATAACCAACCGAATGATGGAAACTCCAGCGCTCCAAGAAGGATGCTTCATAAAGACCACTTACACAAAAACTGGAGGCTGAAGCTTGCTTGCTTGCTTGGGAGACTTAGTGACTGTCTCACTGAAAAAGATACTGAGCCATGTGGCTAACATAAACAAGAATAATGGGCTAATATAAACTATAAGAGTTAATAAGAAGCCTGAGCTAATGGGCCAATCAGTTTATAACTAATGTAGAACTCTGTGTGATTTCTTGGGGACTTAACGACTGCAGGAACCAGGCAGGACAGAAACCTCAGACAATAGTCTGTCCCTGAGAATCTGGAGTCCCACTGCTGACCCAGAATAATTTGATTCTTTTAGACACATCTCTTAGTTCCAATGGTCATAGAGGCCAGCTTGCTGAGGATGCAGGAGTCTTAGACACAGGGCCAAAGATCTTGGCTCCAGTCAAGCTTTGACAATACCTAGATCTGTGATCTTGACTTCTTTCCCTCTCGTCTCAGCTTCGCTCCTGAGAAAGGTGCTTATTCATCATCCATTTAACAAGTACCTGTTGACATTCTAAGCTGTGTTAGGATGTGTGAGGGCTGATGTTTCAAGGTTGAGGGTGGCTCAGACCTATGATCTCAGCATTTGGGAGGCAGAGAGAGGAGGATCATGGATTTGAGGTCAACTTGAGCTACATAGCAAGACTCTGTCACCCCAAAATATTTCATGGACCTATCTCAGTCATCTTTGGTGTGGAGAGTTGAACCATGACCTCTAAGATGTGTGTCCATACCCTAATCCCTTGAGCTTGTGACTCTGACAGTAACTGAAAAATACATCTTTGGAAATTAATATAAATTAAATATCTGATAAGATTATCCTGGAATGTTCCAATGAGTTCCAAGTCGTAGGATTGTGTCCTCATGAGACACAGAGAGACTATGGGAAGATGAAGACAGAGATTAATGTCGTAATGCATAACCCAAAGAAGACTGATGATACCAGAAGCCAGAAGAGGCAAGGAAGGATTCTCCTCCAGAGCCTTTTTGTAGGGACCACATTCTGGCAGACACCTTGATTTCAGATTTCCGGCTTCCAAAACTGTGAGAAAATACATTTCTGTTGTTTTCAGCCCCCAATTTTTTATGGAAGCTTTAAAAATCTAATTCATTTGGGTTCAGGCCAACCATCTGGCAGCATACTTCTCTTTTTGTGGGACAGCCACTGGTGGGTGCTCTCAAGACTGTTACAGGGCAGTGATGACATTAACATTTGGCTGCACTCAAAGGTGCTGGCAGAGGGTACAATCCAAGATGGCACCCTCTGCTCAGGTTTACATGGTCTCTGCACATGACAATGGTGTACAGGGGACAGCTGTCCTACCAGGAGGAAACATTTGCAAACAAACCTCTAGGGAAAACCTGGACCAGTCACATCCCTCTCTTTGGAGAGTTTGAATCTGATATATACATGAAAGAAAGACCCTGGTTTTTAGGAGCAAAAGGAGGCAAAGTGGAAAATTGACAAGGGAGGAGGGAACTCAAGTGTATAGAGCATGACCTGCAAAGGCCACAGGCAAGGTCATGGCATGGGTAGAGAAGGTTCACTTTTAAATATCAGTTACTAGGCTGAGATGCTGGCCAAGCATCCTAATCTAATCAGTGATCTCCAGGTGAACAAAGAGGTCTTGTCTGAAAATAAGACATGGTGAACAGTTCCTGTGGAATGACACATCACACACACACACACACACACACACACACATACACGCACACACACATACACACACACCTATACTCAGCATTCTATTGACTTCCTCTACATTTATAGTTTCTAAGTTTATGTTTTCAATGCATTTTTGCCATTGTCAAGACCATGAATGATGGAGGACCCTGACCTCCTCCTCTGGCTTCCACATATATACACATGGGCATGCTTACACATGTATGCACCATACACAAATGCACCCATCACACACATGAAGAAGAGGAGGAGCAGGAAGAGTGACTCTAGGGCATAGATTCAGGAAAGAAAAAGAGGCCAGAACAGAATGTCGTTCTTCATTCTAAGGGCTTCAGCTGAAGTCGACGGAAAGCTTCAGAGTTCCAATGGACCCTTAGGATCGTACTGGGGAGATCCTTGTGTACCACCTCCTCCTACCATTCACTGGGTTCGAGCTGCCCCTCAGCCTCTGCACGTCGGAACCTGGAGGGAGCATCTCTCTTTTATACAGTGTTTGAAGGGCTCCACAATGAACCGCCTGCATCTAAGAGCTTGAGCACACCGGTGAAAGTGTGCTGCCGGGAAGATGAGGTGAGTAAGTCAGTACAGAGTTCTGATAACACAGCCCAGGACGCTCGCAAGCATAGCAGTTTGCTGGGGCGTGCTGCAGTGATCTCAGACAAGCTGCTTTTCTCTCCACCCAGCTGTAGCTCATTCTTTTGAGCAGTTGAAGACTATTTCTGGATCCAGGATCTTGAATGATGGGGGTTAGTCATACCTTATTTAATGATCTCCTTTCTGTTCATTTACATTGTCTCTCGCTTCTTAGAGTTACAAGAAACACAAAGGTGAATGGAGGCTGTGAGATAGTGCAGTGGTTAAGAGTTCTTGCTGCACCTATGAAGCCTGGGACTCCGTTCCCAGCACCATCAAAGAAGCTGGGCATCCTGCAGATTCCCGTACGCCAGCTCTGATGAATCAGATACCTTCTATTGGCCTCTATGTGTGCCCTTGTGTACACGTGTGTATACAGCCACACACGCGCATGTGCAAATGATTTTAAAAATAGTGTAAAATTCCTTCTTGTCCATAGACATAGCAGTCTGAATGCACCCGATCTCAGCTGAAAAATTCCTTGTGCATATGTTTTTATGTGTTCAGAATGTGTGTAATGTAGCATTTCCAAAAGCAGAGATATTTAAGAAAGAATATGCACATTTAAAATTTTGGCATGTATCGATCACATCTCTTTGAAAGGAGTGTATAGTTCTTACTTGGACGATAGCATCAGGATGATGACATCTTTCTCTTATCCCACCCCCAAAGAAGTGCCAATAACAAAGTGTTTTTCAAACGGGGAGAGGGTACTGCAGAGCTTGCTCAGCAGTTCAGAGCCCTTGCTCCTCTCAGAGGGGACACAGTTCTGATTCTCAGAGCCCACATGGCTGGGAGAACAGAGTATAACTTTGCCTCCAGGGAATCTGATGCCCTCTTCTGGTTTCCATGGCTATTAGGCATGCATATAGTATACATACACATGCAGAAAAAATATTCATACACATAAAATAATAAAAATCTTTAAAAATCTTTATACTTTTGCTGGACTGATAAGATATAAAATGTATTATTTTATCTTGCATCTTAATCAGTCCTTTCAAAAGTTGGCCTTTTGACTCTTATTTCTCAATCATTTAGGGCATCTGCTGTTGTGATTTATCAAATTTCCCTTTCTTCAGGGTTACATTATTATGTGTATATAGTTATTGATTATATATAAATATTATATGATATAGAATTATATATAATAAGTGATATATAATTAGATATATGTTATTGATTATACACATCATTAAATATATTTATATTGTATATAAAATACAAAAATATTATATATATGATTATCAAGTATGTTCTGCAGCTCTCTTCATTACATTTAATTTCTCCAGGAGGCCTCATCTTACAGAGGTTAACTTTGCACATGCTCAGAGTACCTGGATCCATATTTTTGTTCATGTAGGAGAGATAAGCTGGCATTGCCACTCAGCTGCTGTGCTCTGACACACAACCCATTGTATCTTCAGCACCCCACATCCCTTCACAGACCTGGGTTCTCCATCTGTTATAGCAGGCATCTTCTTTTCATGTCTTTCCTGTTTTTCTTTTATTCAGGCCCCATCCTGATTATTAAATATCATAAACAATGTCTGGTCTGCAGCCTCGTTCTTACCATACTCGCCACATTGGCTCCCCGCTTCTCATTATTTTGGCATCTCTTTACATAGGCTTGGGAGGGTGAAGGGGGCAGGGTCACCCTCTGGAAGTTCGTGCCATCAGATGGCTGTGGTTACTTCTCTGTCAGGTCCCTCTGCTGGTGCTGATCGCCACTGTGGCTTTGAGTGATGCTGGCTTTGGCTCTGGCTGTCTGCTATGTGTATTGTTGGGGTGTACGCAGTGGGAAGCCAGATGAGACGGAGCTGATCCACATGTTTAAGCTGAGTGATGAATTCTGACTTATTTTTCCTGATACTGAGGCTTCCAAGGCCGCCTGAAGCAATCTTCCTATCTGCCACTCTCTGGCATCAAGGAACCTCTTCAGGAAAGTCACTCTTCCTGTGTCTCCTGGGTCTCCTCCCCTGCCCTCCCCTCCCTTCCTTCTCTTCCTCTTTTCCTCCCCTGCCCTTATCTTCTTCCTTCCCCTTTCTATGTTCCTCTTCCTGTATTGGTTTTCTTCTCCTTCCTTCTCTCTGTCCCTTTCTCTCATCCCCCTCACATAATGCAGACTGACCTTAAGCTATGCAGCTATGGATGACCTCACGATGCTACAACCTTTCCCTCCATGTACTGGATTAGAGCCAGTTTCAGGATACCAGCTTATCCAGTACTGGGAATCGAACCCAGGGCTTCATGCATCTTAGGGAATGGGAAGCACCAAACCAATTGCTTTATATCTCCAGTCCTCATGATTCTTACAAGGAAAACCAATCTTCTGGCTCATGATGCACAGATAGAGGTCATGTTGCATGACTTCTGGGCAGCAGCCGGAAGAATGAGCAGGCCCTCTTCTTAAATCTCTTTGCTCCTAGGCCCACAAAGAAATCTAAGAGAATATTCCCTTTCCTGAGTCACTCTAGAACTCTCTCTCATCTGCCTGGTATGATTGTACCTACATAGGCATTTGATTTCCAAAATGTTTGCTATGTGTCCTCTGTGGAGCCCATAGATAGAACAGAATTAATGCTGGGCTAGCTGTGCCTTCCCCGATAAAATGGCTTCCCCCATTTCCATACATGTAGGAGGTTCTTGTTTTGATCTGTATATGAACCATGAATCTCCAGGCTCATGTTTCTGAATGCCTGGTCCCCAGGATATGGTGTTGCTTTGGGAAGTTATGCCTGGCTAGTCAAACGAGGTCTCTAGGGGCAAGGCTTTGAAGATTATGCCTGCTTCTGGTTCCTTCCTGCCTTCTGCTTCCTGACTGGTACAATACGAACAAATCATAAGTTCCCACCATTGTGGACGGAGCCTCTTCTGTTATGATAGACTGAAATCTCCTGCAAACAAGAGCCCCAACTAATCCTTTCTCCTGCTAGTTGTGTCTGTCTGATGTCTTTTCTCAGCGGTGGCAACAGTAATTAATATAGCCCTCATCAAGGAGTGTGACATTCCATGCAGTTTCCAGAGGAGACTTCCTATATTACTGGACAGGAGAATCACAGATAGAATTCAAGGTAGCAGCTATATGGTCCCAAAGTGAAGTGAAAAGCCCAGAAATAATGGCAAAGTAAGGGAACCCTGAGTTGTACATGGTAACTTTGCCGGGATGACCTCTAATTGGGCTCTCAACCACATATGTGTAAAGAAATCAGTCTTGCCCATGGAAAGGAAACAAAACAAAACAAAACAAAACAATAAGAACTGAACTGAGGGGAAAGCTGCCCCATGTCACAGGCTGAAAGAACATATGTAATCTGAGTCTAAGCACTTTTATTGACTGTTGAAAAACAGCTTTTTTAAGAGGAATATAACACAAGCTAGAATCGCCGCAAATCAACAGGATGGCTAGAACCCAATCCCAAATTTCTCTATAAAATAGCAATAACAACTGTTTCCTGCAGGTGGTTGTAAAAGTTAAACGATATGATTTATTTAGTATGATGTTCAAAAGTACCTGGCCCTTCCCTAATGGATGAGTCATAGCCCTGTATCTCCTTGGTTCAGAAAAGCCCAGGAGCTGCCAAATGTAGTAGCCACTGCACGGGAAAGGAAAGTATGCCCGCTATTACCAAAGTACTTCAGGTTCCAGAACACCCTAAGCATTGGCTCCACTGTTGCAAAGGAGATCAGACTTAAGTTATTTGTCAAGGATGCCAATGAACAAAGGGATTTCTAAAGCATCACACAAAATAAGCCAAATGTGGAAACAACAAGATTTAGGAGTCCCGGCTTTAGCTAAATCACAGACAGGTAGGCACAAGTTCTACCTGCAGGGCAACAGTAAAGACAAGAGACTGCTTAAAAGGAAGCTGGACAGGGCCCAGGGCTTCAGAGTTTTTGGAAGACAGGTTTGGATCAGACTCAACAGATTGCAGCTAACTTCTCCCTGTGCTGGTCAAGGCCAAGGGGCCTGTTTACGAAAGGCTCAAAGTGGCTGTTCCCTGCCTTGCAGTCCCAGGTTCTTGGTTCTTTATCCCATTTCTCCTTTCAGTAGGGGATTTCTGCAGAGATGATCCAAAGTTTACTCCACTCTCCACGGCCACAATTGTCAACCCAAGGCTTCACCAATAGATTGGGCATGCCCACCTTGTTCTAGGCAAGGAGACCTCGCTTTCCTAATCTAGGACTGAGGCCAATTGACTGAAGGAAGTTTGCCTATATCAGACAGCAAAGGCCTTGGTCCCGGTGAATGAATACCCTTGCTCAGTTATTCCCCTGCATCAGGGTTAGATACGAATTTGACGTTCAGGTCTGAAGACAGAGATGCCCCATGAATGCAGCAAAGACTGTCTTGTTTGGTTTGCCTTGTAATATTTCAACTTTAGAACTGCCCCTGGAGTCCAGGCCCTACCATGGTATTAATGAAATTCTTATTTGCATAAAGGAAGATTGGTAATATGTAGAAGAAAAGTTATCTGGTGATGCTTGGCCAAAATAATGTTACCCTCTTCTTGTCTTCTTGCTATCTCCCACTAAATTACCCTTGCTCTATAGTTACTCTAGTTATAATATTTTGCTGCACTGTCCCATATGCTGTCCCAATAATATTACAAATACTATTTCATTTATTCTAACGATGTTGTAAACTATAAACCTTCGTTTTCACCCCCATTCTGCAGATGGAGAAGTGCCCGTCTAAAGAAATCAAGAGCTGATAATCAGCAGAGTCAAGACTCAAATGTGACCACATGGATTCAGTGTTGGTGGTCTTAATCATTGTCCTCTGCAGTCCCCAAGTGGTGCCTCCATCATAGGTATTCAGTAAATGAGACCAATTATAAATAATAATGGCAATTATATCTTCACCACACATTGAAGGCAATTAAATAATACATTGTCAGTTTATCCACTCAACTCGCAGATTATGCAAATGGACCACATGTTTGCATAATGGAAATGTGCTGACAAAATGGGAAAAGTAAAAATGAAGCCGTTTCTTTCTACGCTCTTCTGTGGAGTCTCTCCTCATTGTAGCAGCACCTGGTGCTAGACAGATACTGAGCAAACTCCTAATAATGTGTAGCCCACACTGGTCATAGGCTATAATGACAAATATTAGCATCGATGGTACGGATGATAGATTAGATCAGCGTTACAGGTAACTGTTATGGATGACAATTCCATATTAAAAAAACAAGTGCTGTTGGGACATCTGGGTACAGGCTCTCCAGACTGAATGACCTGACAAATTCTACAGTAGGTGGAGGTAGTAGCTGTGATGGGGGGGTTAACTTTAACATAGTAAAATTACATATAACAAAACAGGTATCATATAGTTTTCCTTAGTTATGATAAAAGATAAAGTAGATATAAATATTGTTACTGTAATTCTTGCTTGATCCCTGTTTTGTTATATGTAATTTTACTATGTTAAGGTTAAAGCCTTCCTTTTTGTTTAAACAGAAAAGGGGAGGTGATGTGGGATTCCCTTCTGTATGCTGTGAATATCACTGGTTAATAAAGGAACTGCTTTGGGCCTATAGCAGAGCTATAGGGAAACACAGCTAGGTGGGGAAGACTAAACTGAATGCAGGGATAAAGGAGGCAGAGGCAGAGAGAAGCCATGTAGCCCAATAGGAGATAGGACCGGAACTTTACCAGATAAGCCACAGCCACATGGTGATACACAGATTACTGGAGATGGGTTAAATTAAGATGTAAGAGTTAGCCAATAAGAAGCTAAAGCTAATGGGCCAAGCAGTGATTTAAATAATATGGTTTCTGTGTGATTATTTTGGGGCTGAGCATCCGGGAACCAACACGTAGCCGGTCTCCCTCCAACAAGTCAGCTCTGTAATGCCCTGTGATGACACCAGTGGTTTATTCTGTCTTTGAGGACTGGCATTTGCTGGGAAATCAGTCAAGACAGTTCAGCTTGTCAGTCTTGCTCTCCAGTTTGCTTAATTCAGAAATGTGGCAGGGGGATTAAGAGCCCCCAGTTGGCCTGGCCTGCTGTTGGAGCTGGCTACTGCCAGCCTTTAGGATCTGGGTTAATTCTGTTAGGGAAAGCTTGTGGAAATAGGACCAAAATAATCACTAATGCACAATGTACCAGGCCACAGTGTTCCAGCCCCTTTTCCAGTGTCCTTTCATGTTGAATTCACTGCCTTTACTAAGTGGCCCTTCTCAAAGCCAGTCTTGTGACTAATGGGCCTTTGATCAGGTTTTGCTTCCTGACAGCTGTATGTATAAATGAATGTTTATCCCAATTAAGTAATGAACATCGATTCTTCCTGCCCCTCTGACTGCAAAGTGTTCCCTCATCTCTAAGAACCCCTGTTGTTCTTATGTCAGGGATAATATCTCCTCATTTGGAAGAAGGCTGATCGGAGGATGCACCATTTAAAATGCTTTGGCGAGAAAGAGCACAACTTAAAAGAAGTAGAATCTGCTCCCATGCTAGCCTAGCATAATGGGGATGAGAGATTTTATTTATTTTTTTTTAATGCATGCAACTGATAGCATACAAGATACTTTGCCTTTGTGATTTCATTTTATCTGCACCCTGGTCTCGCTGATCATTATATCCATTTTACAGAGGAGCAAAATGAAGCAGGGGTTTAAATGATCTGCTTGTGGTTATGTGATCTGCCACCGGTTGAGTCACAATTCAAACAGTTCAGCTGCGGATTCTCAGCACCTTGAACGATCATTATTTCTTTCTCGCACGCCATAGGTTTTGCAGGGTTTGACTTGCGGTTTTGCATCTAGCTAGATTTCCAGCCTTGAATTGGTGTCTCATGATCTTCCTCTTTATGGTGGTGAAGATGGAACCCGAGGCTTTCCATCCTCTAAGCATGCACTGTCCCGCAGAGATATACCTCCAGCCGTTCTAAATCCCTCAGGAGCTGGGGCACTTCCTCTACAAACTTGAGATCTCCCAGCACTTTATCTACCTCCCCGACAAGGCTGTTGAAGCGCAGATCAGCACATGACAAAGTGCTGTAAACAACGCTGTGGATTCTCGGCATGTTTGTACACAGCCCGTGTGCCTGCTCTATTCTAATGCTGCATTCTTTCCCTCACTCGAGGTTGCTTTGCCAATAACAGATTTGTTTTCACTATTAAGGATGGTTTTTGTCTTGAAGTTGGAACAGAAATGGCAATTGAATGTGCTTTCATGGGAATTTCAGAGATTTCATTTTTTTTTCCTCTCGGTGAAAAAAAAGAAATAAGATCCAATGGAACAGCAGTTAAAGCCCTGGTTTAAGAACAAATGCGACTAAGGCATGGATGATATCATGCAATGGTTGGAATTTCTCTTGTTTTCTCAGGCTAGTGGAGTGGGGCAGCCCTATGGAATCCAAACCAGCTGTCAGTGCCTGTCCAAGAAGCTGCCGCTCCCAGGCGTCTCTCTGGTGAATTCCTCTTTCCAATCCAAACCTATTGTACTCAAGTCCCTGTAGAGTCCAGAGAACAATGAAAGGAACAGGAACTAGCACGGCATTTAATCATGTGGGGTGTGTAGGGTGGCAGAGTGGACTTGTACCATGTGGCAGTTTCCTGGAATAGAGGCTCATCCATCCTACAACTGAACTGTCTGTGCTCCAGCAGATCCCCCGTATGCCCCTTCCAATGCCAGGTGAACTGATGACCAACAAGAGAAAAGAGAACGCTGCTGCCTGTCTAATCAGCTTCCCCTCTTAACTTACCTGAAGATCCCCGTTTGTTTATCCAGAGAATAGGCTAATCAGGGGTTTGAGGGGTGCTAAATCACTGCTAACAGTCCACCATGGAAGTCCAACATCTAATCTCCTCACTGGACTATCTATAGTCAGAACATCTCCCTGGTTCAAGAACCTATGACCAAGGAAAGAGTTTGACAATTCTTCTAAAAGTTGAACCTAGAATTTTCAAATGGCCCAGGAATTCCACTTGAGTGATTTGATCCCTGATTGTACACCCAACTGAATTGAAAGCAAGTTCTTAAACAATCCCTTCACATATATGCTCAAATACATGATATCTAGATGTAAATACAATCCATATGCATACCCCCAGATGGCTGGATTTATAAACGCAGTATACCTACACAATGATCCATCCATGAAAGGAGACCTATGGAATGTCCACGTTCTTCAGAGTAGGAGGACTGAGCAAGCACTATGCGAAGAAGAAGCCAGACGCAACAAGTCACTTGTGTGAATCTGCCTACACGGAACATCTACAACAGTTAAGTTCAGTATGTAAAGGAAGCAAGTTGCTAGTGAAATGGGGGATAAGTGCTTCATTGGTAAGGGGATCATTTGGTTTCATTTCCATTGCTATGACAAAAGATGATAAAAAAGCATCTTAGGGAAGAGAGGGTTGACTATAGTTGACAATTCCAGCTTATAGTCCATCTTACCAGGGAAGTCAAGGCAATGGGAGCTAAAAGCGGTTAATCACATCACGCCCGCAGTCAAGAGCAGCAGGAAACAAATGCATGCGTGCTTGCTGCTCAGGCCAACTGCTCCCCTCTCATCCAGTTCAGAATCTGAACTCAAGGAATGGTATCATCACCCACAGCAGCCGGGGCTTCCTGAGTCATGAACATAATCAAGACAATTTCCCACAGGCATGCCCACAGGGATCAAGACCATCCTCCACTGAGACTCTTCCCAGGTGATTGTGAACTGTGCCAAGTTGAACATGAAGACTTAACTATCCTGGGGTCTTATTTTAGGGCACAGATGTTTTATAGCCAAACATAAATGGTGAATGTACAATGTCATGAATGTACTAAGTACCATGGGATCATTAACACGGAATGCTTGCTATTTTTATATCTGGAACATTTCCCAAAGTCTCACGTGCAGCAATGTCCAGAAATCAATGGATCTGAGAGCTCTAAGCTCACTTATGAATCTATCTATTGATGGATTCACAGCTGAATGGACTGTGGGTTAGAGAAGTAAGCTTAGGAGATAGAACTTACTTGAAGAAAATAGATCGTTGGGGAGAGTGCTCTTAATCTTAGGTTCTCTCTCTCTATCTCTCCTCTCTCTCTCTCTCTCTCTCTCTCTCTCTCTCTCTCTCTCTCTCTCTTTGTGATCAGTCTCCTTTGCCACATACTCTAACTACCATGAAATTTTCCTTTTCACCATTACGACACATTGGGGAATTGATCAGGATTTATTTTCTGGGATGAATTCACTGCTCATATTCCTCACCTCCCCTGTGGTCCCCCATGTTATTCATTTTCAGATATGCTACCTTATTATGATAAAACTACCTTACCTATGCCTGATATATGTCAGACATTGTGCTCTGTGACTCAGACTCACTGTCCCTGGCCCTGACAATATTGAGTTGATCATCAATGTGATTATGTAAAGTTAGGTCCAGAACATCACAAGCATTGTGAAGTAGGAAAAGCCATGGATGAAATGGTACCACACTTTTTAAAGGTGGGGACAGTGGTACCTTTGGGATAGTTGAAGGAAAAGCATCCTCGGCTTTGCCAGTGCCAGAACTACTGTTGATTACAGAAATGCATCAATTTTATGAAAATTCCTTGACTATACCATGTACCATGAAAATCTATTTATACATATACTGTATCAACAGAAGTTTAAAAGACATTTAGCCAATGAAACATCTCAGTAAAACTCACAAGTGCTGCTCAAAATTGCTTTTTAAAAATGAAGTTAAAAAAGAAAGCACAGACAAGAAAAATTGAGGTAAAAAGAGATGTAACACTTGTTACAGAACATTCAATTTTAAATTATACTACAGAATATCATACAAAAATTGGCCTTGAACATCTTTGCAACAAAGTAGATACCTTTTAAAGAAAATACCAGAAATGAAGATTGCAAGGAAGAAGCAGAGAGTCACTAACATGGCTGAAGTCAGGTTTCTGTATGAGAGTTCACAAGTCTTTCCTCTCTTGGTAGCCATGGGATGCCTTAGCCACACACATGAGTCAACAGCATGGCGGGCTACTTGTTTGGCAGAACCCAGAAAGTCCTGCCATGGGAAGAGGTGGGAAGCTACTACGGTCAGACTCCTAATCCATTCCATATGAGACTGCTGAACACTGGTCCAAGTCCTCGCTGTTGGTCTTCCCTGAGCCAGAGGACAGCAAACTAAGGAGTAAGGACTGTTTAAACCTATCCAACAGGGGTCAAGTGTCACTGGGACATGAGGCTGGCATTTTGTGCTTGTTAAGTATGCTTTTATTTAAAACGGGTGGTGAGGGCTAGATATAAAGTTCAGTTGATAGAGCGTGACCTGAACATGCACAACACCCTGGGGTTTTCATCTCAGTACTGCACAAAATGAGGCCTGGTGGAACATACCTGCAATCCCAGCACTTGAGGGGAAAAGGTAGGGGAATTATGAGTTCAGTGCTATCCTCAACTGTATAGTAAGTATAATGCCAGCCTTATATCAGAGATGAGAGAGAGAGACAAATAGAGAGAGAGAGAGAATAAAAGCAGAAATAGCAGTAAAATAATAATAGTAATAATATTAGCATAATAATAATAATAATAATAAAAAGCCACTGTTTTATTATCTTAAAGGTAGCTAGAAGGCAGCTGGGTTTCTTTCCTAGCTGGTAGCTCTCTGCAAGCCCTAATTTCTTAGACAAGAAAAAAGAAACTTAGCCATGGAATAGGAAGAGGTGGCCAAGAGAAATAGATGTTGTATCTAAAATCTAAAGGGTCAGTGAGAAGCAAAGTTTAGGAAGATGAGGAGCCAACACTTTCTTCCTAAGTTCAGCAGAGCAATCATCACAAGGAAAGCAAGTCAAAAGAGGGAGTAGCGATGGATAAGTTTTCCGAGAGTCGTGCTAGCATTCAACAAAGGGTTTATTTTGGAAGTAAAGCTGAAGGGAAGTTTGTTTCATTCAGATTAGAGCTTATTCGTCGGCCAAGGGGAAAACTCAAGCTAAATGAACCAAAGGGAAAATGGAAATGATTGATGGAGCCAGATCTCAGATTCAGAAGGTAGGAATAAAGGTTTGCTTTTGTATAGGAGGCAAATTAACATGGTTACTGTAAGCTTTATTGTGGATTTAATAAAGGCTCCAACAGGAATGTGTGTTTCCTTTTTTCCTTTAATTAATTAATTAATTAATCTAAGTTTTTTCAGTGTTGAGGATCAAATTTAAGAGCAAGGAAAGCAACACTCTACCTCTGAACTTGAGCCCCAGCCCAAGTCTGTCATTTTTATCCCTGAGGATCTGTGACTATGAACTTGTTTGGAAACAGGGCTGTGCAGGGGAAGTTTGCATTTCAGTATAAATTCACCCACATCTAAGTCCAGTGACTGGTGTACCCATAAGAAACATCAGGGGGACATTTGAAGCACACAGACACAAGGGATGAAGGGAGAAAGTTCCAATGAAGAAGATGGGAGTGATTAACACAATATAGCCCTAAGCTAAGCAATGTCTAGAGTAAGCCTTGCTGGAAGAGGCAAGCAAGAATTTTTCTTCTAGAGTCTCCTTACCTAGGGACTTGAGTAGTCCTGCTGACACCTCCATTGGGGAATTCTGACTTCCAGAACAGTAGAAGAATAAATTTATACATTTTCTTTTTTCTTACACAATTTCATACACATATTATGTACTTTGGTAATCATTACCCTATTATGCTCTCTTAGTCCCCCAACTCCTTACTGCCTCTGAACCCCTTCTTTTTTTGAACAAGTCTTCCTTATACGCTCATTGTAGTCCATTGCTTTTAATCAGTGTTGGTTATATGAGCCTGGAGGGGGGGGAGGGGAAGGGGAGTTATACCAACCTTCCAGGCAAGATGTGCTTATGGGGCATTAGTGGCATGGTTATCAACTTTTATGGGAGTAAACTTTTTTTTTATTATATTTGAGACCCTCTAACTGGAATAAATCATACCTGATAATTGTAAAAACCAGTTTAAATATCCATGGATAGGGAAGTCATAGCCTTCAGAGAGAAATGTACTACTGATGTTTTGTTAAATGAGTATCTCGTCAATGTTGCCTGTAAATCTTTATTTATGCTCATAGACTTCATGCTATTTTCAGGCTCAGTCAAGGAGATATTTTTCTCAACCAGGAGCAGGGAATGCACAATAAGTAGTAAGTGAGTCAGAGCGATAAGAACAACTAACTGACCTTCTTGAGTGCCGAGCCCTACACAGGAAGAACATCTTTATCACTTCCTCCACGTCTCAGAGAAGAGGAGGTGAAAAGAAGGTACGAGCTAAAAGATGGTGAGCAGTGTTGTAAAGCACTTCCTTTTGGAGATGACATGTCTGTCTTCTCTCTTATGGGTCTCACTTTGTCCAGTGGGTCATGGGATCTGGGGATGCTTTATAGAAGAAAACCTAGAGAAAGAGGAAGTTCTCAGCAGGCATATGCAGATGGGATGGAGTCTCCAAAGTTGATATAAGATCAAGGTCAAGATTGGAAGTCAGGAGAGCACATGGCTCATTGGAAGACCAGCAAGGCACCTTGATCACAATAGGAGAAGTTTGCAGGGAATGATAGGGAAAAAATGAGGAATCTGCAAGGCCTTGAAACTACTCTCAGGCTTTGAGGTTTCAACCTGCCTGTAAGTGTTGAGACATTTTGGATACCGACATATGCCTTAAATGCCTAGATCCTCACGTCCTTCCAGGAAAAACTGATTTCAGAAATGAAAAGCTAGCGTAGATCTCTAATCTGAATTTTTGCTTTCTTGGTTTTACATTCTTCCTTGCTTGGTGGGTTAACAAAATTCACTCACAACCCACAGGCTGAGTACAGCTGTTGACTTTTTTAAAAAAATGAAAATTGCTTCAAAAGTCTTTTCTTCTTGGTTTCAATTTATTGGGTCCTCTCCTTATATATTATGAAAAAAGGGAATATTCCTCTTGAGAAATGTCACAGTTTCATTTAATTACCAAAAATGTTGCTAAGTGTGACAGTCTTTCATGGGCCCTTAGGAAAGGGAGAGCTTGATCAGAGCTAAGATCATTGGCTCAGGTCTTAGGGAAGGGAACACGAGAACCAAATTAGCATGGGGGGTTGTCAAAGCCTTGCATCTGAGGATGGAAGAATGAGAAGGAGAGGGCATTGAAGAAGAGAGAAAAGTTTAGAACAGTGGTTCTCAACCTTCCTAATGCTTCAAACCCCCTCAACCATAGAATTTTTTAATTGCTACTTCATCACTGTAATTTTGTTACTGTTATGAATTGTAATGTAAATATCTGATACTCAGGGCATCTGTGGGGTTGTGATCCACAGGTTGAGAACCACTGGTTCAGAATAACACTGTTTAGTAGAGATACAATGTTAACTTCAAATGTGAGGCACTTATGGAAGCTGAAAAATTGTAGGAGCCATATTTAAGAAAGCAAAAAGAAGTGGAAGTAGGCCATGTGTTCACAGGTGGAGGAATGAGCAATCAAATGTTATACATACATATGATGGAACTATATCCCACCTTCGAGACTAAGACCATTCAGATATAAACTACAGCACGGCAAACCATGACCCACAATAATTATCAGTCTGGGCATTATGCTAATACAAACAGCAAGAATAGAAACACAAATTCTGTGTGATGGCCCTCATGTGAATTACCCAGAATAGTTAAACATTTAAAAACAAAAAGTGACTAACAGTTGCCCAGCGTAGGGGGAGGAAGGAGAGTTTCAATGTATACAGAGCTGTGGTTTTCCAAGATGAAGGGTCCAGAAGACTGTTCTTGCTACAATGCAAGTATACTTAACACCACTGAACAATACAACTAAGACAATTTAGATGATTTATCTCATGTGATGTGTACTTTTTCATGGTTTTCTTGAACATAAAATAAGCCAGTAATACTTATTTTAATAGCATATTTTATTTAGCGCTTTATATCTAAAGCATCATTTCAATATGCAACCAGAAATATACATTTTTTTCCTATTAGGCTGTTGAAATATCTACTGTGTATTTGCACACTTAACAGGGTGCCTCAATCTGGACTAGTTGTGTTCCAAGTGCTCCATAGCAGCATATAACCATTTTGGGAATTAGCTGTCATATTGGGAAGGGCAGGTCTAGCACAATGGACAGGGACAGATGCTTAGATTTTTCTTTCCTTTTCAGTTCGTGCATAACTCACCCAACATTGGCATTTTGTTTTCAGCACCTTTCTTGAGGAACTTGTCTTAGATGCAGTAGTAAGAATAGTTTCAGGGTGATCTAAAAGCTACCCCAGAATTCTTCGGCGCTCAGAAGAAGCCATTGAACTGAGCTGCATGGTCCTTTGCTATTACCTTTTCTGGCCGCGCTTGCAACCCTTATCTCCTGGGTGCATCAGCGAAGTGCACAGAGGCCATAAACATCACCGGCACACTTACCCTCTCTGATCTGGAACAGGCTGAATGGCATCACAGAGTTCCCTTACTTTGCTAATAAAGACGAGGAGAGTGGCTCTCTCATAAGGCCAGGCAAGGATTAAATCAGAATGAGGTATATAGGCTTCCTTTAAAAGTTTGGCAGATAATATCACTGGTAACAGCTATCACTAGCATCATCGTTATATCATCATCGTTACCACCATCATCAATCACCATCGATGGTACGTTTTGGAGATATAGCAATGCCTCAATATTCTTTTAGATTTCCATCATTCTTTCAGCCTATGCGTCTATGGAGACAGAACAGAGACTCTGCAGTAAGCTTAAACTGTCGTGCCACCACTTCCTAGCGTCCTTCATCTAAAACTCTTCTGCGTTTTTCCCTTGTCACCTTGACTCTAAACACGAGCCCCCCTCTATACTCCAGTATAGCCTGCTTGTCTCTCAATCCTTAAATCTATAAGAGGGGACTTGGAATAATGCAGACCACATGGGGTGGCTATGAGGGTGAATCAAAAATAACGTAGATCGGCCACGTAAAAACTGGCTCAGTGCACAGCAGACCCAGAGCATGCAGGAACTGTCACCTCTTTGAGAAAGGCTGGTGGTGCAACAGTAGATAGAACAGAAACTAGAATTGCTCTACTAGGTATACTACTGTAGGAAAACTAGACCTCAGCCCAGGAAGATCCCAGTGACTGACAAGTGTTCAGCAAGTTCTTGCTTCAGTAATGAGGCTGTAGTTTGAGAGCCTCTTGTCCTCTCCCTAGAGGACACATGCTCAGCTCTCTCAGACACACCGTAGGCTGCTATTCTCCTTGCCTATTAGCCTGTGGAAGAAACAGGTACTTTCACACTCAGATCCGCCCATGACTTCCAGTGGCTTCCACTTTGGCAAAGCAGCACTAAATCCTCGTAGACTGAAAAAGTCAGTAAGTCTTGAAAAGAAAAGAAAAGAAAAGAAAAGAAAAGAAAAGAAAAGAAAAGAAAAGAAAAGATCTCATTGATCTGCTTGTCTACAGAAGGAGAATCTTGCTCCCAGGTCTCTGTTATTTCTACCTACATAGGTCAGGGTGGCTAAATGCATGCTGAGCAGCAAGCATGGTCCCCACTGGCTAGCCTTGGCCTTTGTGCAAATAATCATTGCATTAACAAAGAGGTTCGCACTGAAGCAATTTATGGTGAGTTGCATAGGTCAGGAAAGCACAGACTAATCTCTTATCTTATCAGAAAGGGAAGAAATATTTTTTAAAAAGATAATTGATATCATTGTCCTTATTGAAGCAGAAACTGAAATATTCCACAGCTCTTACTTGGTAGAACTGAGTGACCACTGTCCCTTCCCTTTGCCTGGCCCCATCATTGAAACACACAGCTTTTGATGAAGTCTATACAGAAGTAGAAAATACAGAACATGCTCTTTTTTACCTCTAATAAGCTTGACCAGCCCTCACCTTCTCAAGGACTCTAGACCTATTTGTCAGGCAGCAGCCTCAAATTCAAGAAGTGAGTTGACCTTTCTGTTGCTTCTGTTAAGGCTGGAAGAAAGGCAGAGTCTGAAGATTACGCTCGGCTAGCTGCCTTCCTGAGATGCCGGCTCTTCTACCTTGTTCTCTTCACCCACCACAGAGCTGGCAAATGAAAGCAGGTGAGCATGGCTTTCTCACAGGAGGGGAACCTGAGAAGCTACAGGCTTGTCCTCTGGAAACTGGCCCTGTCTGTTCCAGGAGGTAAGCATCAGCTTTTGTCAGTATCTTTTCATGGATTCCCACTTAGGAAAAATATATAGAATATCAACAGAAGGCTTGAGGAACAATACATAGACTATGTACATGAGGCTCTAGGCAAAATGATGTTCTCTAAATGATGGATTTGGACAGTAGAAACATGAGTCAGAGGACAGTTTGTCCATAATCATGGAAAGCCAAAGGAATTCATATTTTTACCTCATTCATTCTGATGCTGAGACTTCACTTTCCCCTGGTTTTTTTTTTCTTTAAAGGAAAGTAAAATGTGTCAATCACAGTACTATTCATAAAAGCATCCCACTTACAGACAAGCTGGGAACAATTTCAACATCCAACAGTTGCTAAACAGCCTATAGAGCACATTCACTTAAGGGATTAATCCACTGACTCCAGCTGTAATTAACCATTCCTAAGAGAGCGGTACTGGGAGATGAGGATGCGGCACAGAATAACGCTGGGGAAAGGCAAAAGGGAGGATGGCTAGACCACAACTGTCCTCGAGTCAGGGATGGACCTGAGCAAAGCTGGGCGAGAATGCAGAAGAATCAGGCACAGGGAGGTCAAAATATAGAGAAAATCTTATGGAGACACATTGTAATGATTCTATAATGCATCATTGTCCCAACGGCAGAAATAAGCACCACCACAGCACAGACATCAGACTATTGATCTTGCCCCATTCCTTCAGCATTTTCTGGGTTTCTGACGTTAGATCTCAGCTTGTCTGTGCAGGCATGAAGTTATGATGCCATGGATGATGGCTCCAGATATTCCGACAGCCACAAATACTGTGACTTTCCACTCAGATGGCTACCTGAGCTCTCCTGCCACTTATTGCCAGCTCTGAGCAGCCTTACCTGCTGTGCCATGGTGTGAGAATGTTCTATAAGGCTGCCTTGAGGGAAAAGCTTCCCTTGTAGAAAACAGACGTCTCTTTTCTACACCCTCTGCCCTGGTTCATATTTCACTGTCTACCCCATAGCAACTTAGGAGGAGGCGCTCTGACCCTCCTGGGTACTGGCACACAGTTGTGAGCCCAAGCTGCTGGCTGGAATCTCTCCTCCCAGCCAAGGGCCAGTGTGAAGTGCTTGGGATTCTTGTCCCTCATTATGCACAGCTGCTGGAAGCCAATTCCTAGGACATGCAAAGGGCCCCTCCCTTTCTCCCACTCTTTCCCCCTATTCTCCTCCTGGGGATGATGTGCTAGTTTTCTTTTCCTGCAGATTCCCTGGCTCAGCAACATAAAACCCTCTGAAGGAAGAATGAAAGAGTGGAGCATACACGTGCCTGTGTGTGTGTTTGTGCGTGTGTGCATGTGTTTGTGTGTGCATGTGTGAACTGTGTATGTTGTGCATGTGCATGCATTGTGGTGTGTGTCTGTGTGCATGTGTGTACTTGTGTGAATTGTGTATGTTGTACATGTGCGTGCATGGTGGGGTTGTGTGTGCATGCATGTATGCATATGTGTGGTTGTGTGTTGTGTATGTTGAACATGTGTGTGCATGGTGGTATGTGTACTCATGTGTGCATGTTTGTCTCTGTGCGTAGCATGTTAACTATTCCAAACACAAGCAAGTTTATGACGGGAAGCTCTCTATTACACAGAGCACCTGTAGCCACCATTACCCACAGGTGTATACGTTGAGACAACCTGCTGCTGGCTACGTAATGGCTTGAGAAACAAACATCTTCTCCCGTGCCCTTTAAACTTCAACATACATCTAATGTTCACAGGCTGCAAAACCCCAGGGCTTAGTTTTAAAGCAGAAAGCAATCAAAAACTTTCTAAAGTTTGAAGTCACACTGATGCTGAGACCCGTGTGTTTGCCCTGGCTGTAAGACCTATGCTCTCCCAGCATGGATTGCGCTCAGTGAACTCATTCAAAGATGACCAGTGCCAGGTTAAACTGCATTAGTGTAGCTTGCTCCAGAGGACTTAAGTTAATGACTAGCCCTCCTCACCCCTTCCCAGTGGGAGGCATGTAATCCCCTCTCCAAGAGAAGCAACTGTGTGGCCAAGCCGTAGAGACTCATAGATGTGTCACAGAAACTTGGGAAAGAGCCCCCTTTGGGGAGTCTTTCTGCTCTGCAAGCTCTTTAGGGGTGAGGTTCCTATCATCTTTGCATCCCGCCACAGACAACAAGAAAACAAAGAGAAACCCCTCTCCACCTGCTGCTGTTTACATGTTTTATGATCTGCAGATGCAGAAAATGCAAGTGCCTGTGAGCACACTCCGTTTCCTCCTCTGGAAGAGGGGCTCAGATCCCAAACGCACTTGGTGATTGTATAAATCATCACTTCCACTCCTGGCCCCAGGAAAAGCAGAGACCCAAATGTACACACAAACACCTCCCGGGCAAGCCCCCTCCCAGCATCCTGTTCCCAGCTACAGAAAATCAAGCGCTACTCACATGCGGCAGCCTCAGCCTCCTTTTACCTCTCCCCGGTCTGTGCACCAGCGGCTGCTGTTTCTCCTGTTGCAAGCGAAACGAGCGTTCACCAGCAGAGATGCTTTTCCTCTGGGCTGCTTTGTCTGAGATTCCCCAGATGAACACCGGCTCGTTTATGTCATTATCTGAGTTCGATTGCTCCCCTAACACAGGCAGGGCTTTGGGGCTGTCATCTTCCAGTGGCTGGGATTCTGGTAAGAGAAACAACAGACCTGAACCTGACAACCGATCGCATCAAAGCACTCCGGGGGGATGGCAACCCAACACTATGAAGTAACACATCAGCTTACAGCGATACTGAACAAAGCGGCAGATCATCTGTCTCCTGTTGGCCCTAGGAGCCTAACCAAGTCAGCCTAACATTATTTATGAACTTATAGCTTCCAGGATGGCTCCAAGTAAAGTCACATAAGCACCACAAAATGCTAGCATTGCAGCCTTCTACACTCCTCAGGTATGTTCGCCATGGTTGAAATCAATAAAGAGGCAATAGCATTTTGCAGTTATAAGTTGAAGTTAAGGCTAGGCCAGGATTCATAAGTTGAAGCAGACTTGGAACATCAGATGTGTCCCAGTTATTAACCGTGTGTGGATTTGGACAGGGTCTTTCTCTTCTCTGAGACTGTTTCACTTGCACGTTGGTGGTAATGGTACTTAGCCCTCAGGAGAGCCGCAAAAAGAGGGGCTGGGAACAACCTTCATTCGTATTATTCATTTATTGGGATTCTCCTAAAACATGTAAAGTGTCTCCAGACTGACAGTGTGTTTGCTCACTCTGAGAACTTTCCTCTTTTAATAAAATCATAATAAAACCTTACTATCAAACTTTGAGATCATTCCAAAGTTATTATTAATTGCTTCCCCTGGGGAAACAAATTTGGATGCTCTTCCTATGTAGGGCAAGCCTTATTTACAAGTCTCAAGCAGATAAGAATTCTGGGACATCTGTTCCTCAGGTTTGGGGATCAGAGCCCTGAGATGATCTTAACTGCCCAGCAAAAAGAAAATGCAGATTTCTGATGCTTTTCTCAGATAGGCTCTCTTGACAGGCTGCGGTTTCTCATGACTGACAGACTTTGACAAGGGAATTTTGGCAGAGCAATTTACATCATTTCCAAACATAAAAGAGTGTTCAAAAGAGAAAAAAAAACCACATAGCATTTATGTCAGAGGTGAGCTCTGAAGGAGGTGAGAATATTGACATTCATGGTTGGTCATCACAGACTCCTCTCCATCCTCCCAATGTTCTGGAAGCACCAGAATAAGCTCAGCTCTAGGATAAATGCTAGTAGCTCTTTTGGGGGCTCTTCACCATGTTGACAAAATTTCCATGAAGTGACTTAGCAAAACCAAGCAGTTCTATTCTATACCAAGGAGCACACTGGATGGAAAGTGTGAGTCGGTGTCCAGACGACTCTCTCAGGAAATCAAGGTGAGAAACAACTGCAAAAGAAAGTGTGGGCCAGAGACGGTACCTACAAGGTCTACTCTTATAGACTGATGAAGGGTAACACTCTTTACAAAGATATTTATAGATGATGGGAGGAGGAAAGATCGAAGGGAAAGAGAAGTAATCAACCAATACTCTCACTTCCTCAAAGAACTTATTCTCAAGAAGATCCCCCAACAAGAAAAAGGCCATTTTAAAAGTGTTTGCCAAATGCTGAAGTTGTCGTCTGCTAATTGTAAGGCTCAATAAATGATTTCTCTCTAAAATTGCTCTCTTTGGGGCTCAGGGGATGGCTCAGCAGTGGAGCGCCTGCTGCACAATAATGAGGACCAGAAACTAGATCCCAGCACCCACAGCTTGTGTGGCAAAGATGCTGTCACAAAGGTCACTAACTCCAGATCCAAGGGATCTGATGCCCTCTTCTGGCCACCTCATGTGCACCTATATATACCTCTGTGCGTGCATGTGTGTGCGTGCATGAACACCACACACCACACACACACACACACACACACACACACACACACATATTATAAAATACCTTTCTGTAATACTTCCTCTCCTTGACTATATTTTTCTCCATAGTATCAATGACCAAATAATACAAGTTTTTCAGTTTTTGTGTTCACTTCCAAAGTCTCCCTTAAGGCAAAGGTGAGCTAAAAATACAGAGTAGCTTTACCTATCTGTCTATCCATCCATCCATTCAGTTTATTTTCTTACCAACTTTTGGTTCTGGGAATTGAACTTAGGACCTCATACACGCTGGGCAAGCACTCTTCTCCTTGGTTATGCTCCCCACCCAAATGTAGCTTGATTTTTTTTTTTTTTTACTCTTTTCTGATACTACTGTTCACTGGGTACTTAGAAGTGAGGCTCTTCTAAGTAGAGACTCACTGGATGTTTCTTGAACAAATGAACATGACCAGAACTAATTTCTTTGCCTACAGTTACAGAGCTGATAGCAGTGCAAACCTCCAGCTTCACGTCCCTCAGGCTTTCTGAGGCACCAGGAAAAGTGAAGTATGAACCATATGGGCTTACTTCTGCCTACCAATGGGACATTTGAACTTCCCAGTGAATGTTGGGATGTCTGCTACATCTCAGTGGTTTCAGACAGTGTTGCTGTCATTGCTCACTGACATTTCTATCAACAAAATACTTCGTAAGTTGTGGGCGTGTTTCGTGAACGAGAACAGCCACTTTATTCCTTTGAATAGATTTATTGGGAATCAATGCTGGGGCTGAAATGAGAGTTCAGCTTGTGACAGTTGTCCTTGACTGTTTGTTCAGAGGGAAGAAGTTGCCTCTAAAGCTTTTCAAATGTTCTTTGTGCACAAAATTATTTGAGGAAAAGTAAGCAATATGTTCAAATAATTGCATGTTTGGAACCTGCCTCAGGAGTGGTGGGTGAATGCTACAAGTGACCAGAAAGACTCGGCAAGTTGTTTCGAGCAATATGTGGGGAAATGAATTTGCTTTTCACTTTTGACATTCCATTTATTACTTTGAGGATCTCTTAAGTTCTATTGGGAAGAACATGCTGTCCTCTTATACTAGAAGCCTCCACATGCAGGAAGAGCAAAGACCTTGGGCTCAGATAGACATGCTAGGTTCCTTCCCAGCTCTGTCCCTGAACATCTAAGAAGCCTTGAGCAAAGCTCTTCAGTTCACTAGAATCCTTGTAAAGAAAGAGGATGACCTTTTCATGCGTTCTTATCTCTTCTCGGTTCACTCTGTTATTCCAGATGAGGGAATGTGTTCTACACAGCTCTGCGACTAACTTTAAAGGCATTGGTGGATGCCACTAATAAGCAGATACAACCCACCTGTTCAGGATCAGATTTATTGACTGGTTGATTAACTAATTAATTCTCTACTGCCACACTCTGGGTAAGTTAAATGTACAGAGAGTAGCAAAGATCTCATCATTATATTAAAGAAGCGTGTCCTAGGGTGGGGCACAGCCAAGCACACAGACAAGAATGAAGTTGCTGTGTTGGGACAACAGCAGTGGGTCCTGAATAAGATGAAGATTTAGAAGTAGCTCTCTGGAGGTTGCCATCTTTAACCTCACTCTTAAAGAATAAGAGTTTTTGGGGGGGGGGGGGAAGGGAGGCTACCTGAGGGAAGAAAGCATCACCTGTCACGGTGAGAAAGATGCCAGAGTGAGGTCGTATCTGTCCAATGAGACTGCGAAGCACGACTGTGACTTTCTGTCAAGGATAGGAAAGGAGGTCTGGGTCTCACGTTCTCTTTGCTGTATACAAAAGATAGTAGCGGGATTGTGAAGTGAAGGCTGGAAGCGGCCCTTACATTACGTTGCTGAGGGTGACCACCCATCTTGCCATTCATTGTCTCCTACTGCAGCTTTTAGAATCAGACAAAGCGAATGCAGCATGTGTATTATGGCCAAATAGGAAGTGGTAGCATCCCCCAAGCAATGATGCAGTGTGTATGAATAGATCTCATGTGAGGAAACATTTTATCATGGGGAATAGGGTACAAGGTTGATACTACGAGATCCTGGCCTTGAGTCCTGCCTCTGGATTCACTGTCATTGTCTGCTCCCTAAGTTTGTGTGTGCAGTGAGAACATCCACGCAATTCTCTTTTTTAAAAAAAAAATGTTATATTTATGGGTAGTTTGCCTGCATGCATCACTTGAGTGTGTGTGCAGTGCCCTTGGAGGCTAGAAGAGGGCACCAGATTCCCTGGAACTGGAGTTACAGGCCCTTGTCAGCTGCCCTGTGGGTGCTGGGAATCCAACCCTCATCCTCTAGGAAAGCAGCCAGGGCTCTTAACTCCTGAGCTGTTTTTCCAACTCAGCGTGAATTTCTTAACCCAATTTTTAAATACAAAGAAAGAACATAATAATTTTTAGTTGATGTCTTAGTTGGGGTTTCTACTGTTGTGGCTAAATAGCATGATCAAGAAGCAAGTTGGGAAGGAAAGGGTTTATTTGGCTTACACTTCCAGACCATAATCCATCATGGACAAAGGACAGGGCTTGGGCAGGGATGGAAGAGTCAGGAGCTGATGCAGAGGCCATAGAGGCGTGCTACATAATGGCTAGTTCACCATGGTTTGCCCAGTCTGCTCTATTACAGAATCCAGGACCACCGGCCCAGGGTGGCACCACCCACCATGAACTGGGGCCTCCCCTATTGATCACTAATTGAGAAAATACCTTGCAGCTGGGTCTCATGGAGGCATTTCTTCAACTTAGATTCCTTCCTCTCTGATGACTCTAGCTTGTGTCAAGCTGACACACAAAGCCAGCCAGTACAAATGACCCATTGTCAACTTGACACAGAAACACATCACTTTTAAGCCACAGCCCTTCTTGTCTTATTCATCCCACATTAAAAACATAAATAACTTCAAACATCCTACAGTGTTTAAAATCCAAACACATTAAATTTTCAGTCTCTTTAAAATAGCCAATCTCTAAAATCCCAAATCTCTCTTAGAAGTTCAAAGTCTTATCTGTGGGTCCCTGTAAAAATCAAAATTAAATACCTTTTTCAAGAGGGGAGAAGAGGGCACAGTTCTGAACCAACCAAGGCCAAATTCCAACTGTATAAACAACTCAATGTCCAATTATCTGGAATCCACTTACAATCTTCTGGCTTGGGACACTTCTCCAGCTCCGCCCTGTGTAACACACAGCTTGTCTTCTAGGCTCTGACTCCACTCCACTGCTGCTGCTGTTCTCGGTGGCCATAGCATGGTCCTTGCATCTCCACAACTGCTGGGGTCTTCTGCTCCAGCTGAGTCGCACTTTCACCAATCGTCCCTCATAGCCTCTCTTCATGGTACCAAGTCTCAACTTCAGCGTCTTTGCGTGACGCCTTCAGTCCTGGGCCTTCAACTGCCACTGAGGCGGCACCTTCACCGATGGCCTTTCTTGGCCTCTCCCAGTATCAGATCGCAGCTGTTCTCCAAGACCCTTTCAAAATTAGTGCCACCTGGGTGAATCTTACACGTTACCAAGCCCGGCCGCCAGCACGGGGTACAACCTCCGGAAAACAGCTTTGTCTGTGATCCCAGAAAACACTTCCCGGAAAATTTCATCTCAGCGATGCTGGGTTCTTCTCAATGACAGCTAACTTCTTAGCTTCAGCTAAACCAGCACCAATTGTGCCAGTAATGTAAAAGTCTTACTTCAGGTAGTTCTGGTGCCTTGATTAATCGCAGCTGATCCTTCAGCCCCAGCGAGCCAGAACCACGGGATCTTAATGCAAAACAGCACATGACCCGGACAATCTGCAAATTTTCCTCTGACTTTACAAGCCGGGCGTCCAAATTCCAGAGTCCTTCCACAGTGCTCCCCAAAACACAGTCAGGTTTGTCCCAGCAACACTCTATACTGGTACCAATTTGTCTTAGTTCAGGTTACTATTGGTGCCGTGATACACCCGTGACTGAAGAGCAAGTTGGGGAGGAAAGGGTTTATTTGGCTTACGCTTCCAGAAAATAGTCTATTGTTGGAGGAAATCAGAACAGAAATTCAAGCAGAGCTGGGACCTGGAAACAGGAGCTGATGCAGAGGCCACGGAGGAGAGCTGCTTACTGGCTTGCTTCCTATAGCTTTGCTCAGCCTGCTTTCTTATAGAACCCAGGACTACCAGCCCAGGGATGGCACCACCCACCATGGCCCGGACCCTTTCCCATTGATCACTAGTTGAGAAAATGCCTTTCAGGTGAATCTCAAGGAGGCATTTCCTCAACTGAGGCTCCTTTCTTTCTGATAGCTCTAGCTTGTGTCAAGCTGACACACAAAAGCAGCCAGTACAATTTTGACACGTTCTCAAAATTGGGCATCTGAAATAAACAATTTAATATTGAATCATTTGACTTAATATCTTCTCATATTAAACTATGAATATCGGAGATAAATAATCGCAATTTAATCATAATGCAAAAATCATTGTTTAACAAATTGTTAAAGGAATCCCATCAGATTGATTCTAATTTGTCAACGTACAACTTCAGCTACAGGAGACCAACAGCCAAGAGCTAGGTACATGGCTATTTAGGGCAACTGTGAGCTAATGGGGTTGGGACTGCCAAAGATATGTGTCTCTTTCTTACCCCAATATCTTCTTCTTTTCCTCCTCCTTCCCCTCTTCTTCTTACTTCACCACTTGCTTTTACAGACCCTTTATCATTTGAGCTGATGCTCATGCATTTGTCTTCGCTTTCCCAGGCTCAATGACTAGGAACACAGCATGCTTTCGCCTAACTAGTCCTTTGAGAATTTAGTACAGTGTGTTTGATCATATTCACCCCTCCTCTGACTCCTCTAAGAGCCACTACCCTTTCCCACCCACTCAAATTTATGTTCTCTCCCCCCCCACCCGTCAAGTCCAGTTTGGACTGCCCATATATATATATTCTTGCAGGCTTGTGAATTTTCGTGTCTTGCATTTATCTTCACAGTTCATCTTACCTTTACCTTGCGGATAACAGACCGTATATGTCCAATGCTATCCATCAGTTCATAGGTGCAGAGCAATTGTATGTCTATGATTCTAAGTCACCAGTATGTAATTTATGTACAATGTAGGGAGATGACACTTAGACACATCTTAAGGAATTGGACATCCCTGGAGATGGAGTTCATTAAAGCAGTTTGACAACTATTCAGCTTTTATATTGAGTTTTCAGAAACTACATTGAGAACTTAAAACTCTTGGCTAATCTTACTCAGGGTATTCTATAATGTTTCAGGAGCTTGGGGTGGGTAAGTGTGTTCCCTTGCTTCTGACCTGAGTGCATTCTTCATGAGAAATAAGGGTAGGTATGAGTTTGCACTTACCAAATTCCCCCCAGGACATTGTCTCTCCAGAGTCTAGACAAAACAGCTTTTCAGTTAATTCTGATTAATTAAGCATTCTCTAAAGCATGTATGTCAGTCTGTTCATCTGTGTGTTTTTCATGTGTGCAATGTGCATGCAGATGCACATGTGTGCCTATGCACTTCTCTGCATGCGCTCATGTGTGCAGGAGCCAGAGGGCAATCTCAGGCGTCCTGAAAGCCTAGAAAGTTACCAAAGAATCTGACTTTGGTGTATTGTAACATTTTGTCTGCCACATGAATAACATGAATGTTCATATCAGAAGATCAAACCCAATGCTGGTGAAGAAAGGCAAGCATATGTAGAAGGGGAAGTTCAGGATTCCTTGTCCTTCACCAATGGCAGGTATGTGGAAAGAGACCCAGATAGATCTAGAGGCTGAACATATGGTCTTTCTCTGGGACCGGAAGTTTGTTAATTAGTCAAAGTTAGCTCGTCACTAAACCCCAGGGGTCTATGTCAGCCTCCCTAGTTGAGATTACAAATGCATGCCACTATACGCTTCTTCAGGGAAAGAGAATGTTCTACATGAACCAGAGGACACATGCTGAAAGCTTGGGGCACGAGGAGTCATTGGCTCTCAGATTTCAGGGCTTCTCTGTGGCTCCTATGGTTTCATCAGGATGTCACGTTCTTGGTAACAGCATCCTCTACTCCACCAACGAAGACATAAAGACAAGCAGGGAGCCTCTGTCTTTACCCAGGGCCTACAAAAGACAGAGGCTGCAGCTGGGAGAGACAGAATAAGGCCATATGTTATAGCAATTACTCTGGATGAGCAAGAACGTTGACAAGGAAAAATATTATCCCATTGGTGAAAAGGATATTTGTGGCTTGGTAGCTCAAAAGCATGACAGGTTTTTCTTCTGATAAAAAAATCATTTCTCTGGTGGGAAGACAAAGCCAGGCACCCCCTTAGAAGACGGGAATCCATCAAGTTGGCTTCACCCTTGTCCCGTTCTTAGTCCCAGTCTACAAACGTCTCTTCCACTCCCTAAGGTAAATAATGTGTGAGATTCACAAAGTCTAACATATCCCCCACCCACCAAAATGTTACCCACCTCAGTCCCTGCAATCCCTGTTTGAAGGCCACAGTGTTTTGAATTAGCACTTGGAGCAATCAACTGGCGTTGCGAGCTTACATAGTCTCTTAATAACCATCATTAGGTTTTTGCTCCAGGGAGCAAAGAGCATGTTAAGTGTAGTATGTACACAATGGGATATCCTGGAGAAGTCTGAGGCTGAGAGGTAAAGGCAAGCGATAGGAGGGCAATGGTGGTACCTCTGCCCTTGCCTTCCGCCTAAGAGACATTGTATGTCACCATTTTCACATACATGGGTTTCTGTAGTTCACATGACAACCCTGGAGGCAGGCATCATTTTCAATTGCATTGAGTCTCGGTTTCCTAGAGCAAAGCCAGGGCTCAGTCTCTACCTTCTACACTTCTTATCTGCTTCTCTTTCTGCTCTACTTCTCCTTGGTGCAAGGAGAGCAGTGCTGGACCTCTTTACACACTCTCCCCACCCCCCACCGCTCCACATATGTCATTGGGATTGATCACTGGGTGTAGGTCTTCTTATATGAGCTGCTATGACATCATGTAGCAGGCAGGATGAAGTAAGACATCGAAGAGGTGATAGAAAATGCCTTAGGATCTAACCGAGCATTGCTTAGCCTGAGATCCGATTCTACACACTGCTCAGATGTAGTAATAATACTGTATTAGTTGCTTGGGGTTTTTACTGTTTATTTGTCTGTCCTGTCAACATGACAGAAGCTAGAGCCACCTGGAAATAAGAAACCTCTGCTGAGAAAGTGTCCCCTTCAGATTGGCCTCTATGCTAAGATGTGGGGCATTCTTTTTTTTCCTAACCATTCATATGGGAGACTCCAGCTCATTGTGGGCGGTGCCAATCCTTGGTAGGTGGTCCTGGGAGGTAAGAGAAATGTACTGAATGGGCATCTGCAGAGCAAGCCAGGAAGCAGCATTCCTCCGTGGTCACTGGTGACATTCCTGCTACCAGGTTCCAGCCTTAAGCCGCTGCCTTGGTTTCCCTCGGTGATGGACTCTCATTCGGAAGTGTGGAATGAACTAAACCCTTCTGTCCCCAAGTTTCTTTTTGACCACGCCATTTATCACAGCGGCAGAAAGCGAACTAATGCAAATGCAGCAAGGTGGATGAATTGGAGTCTTACAAGAGTTTAGTAAAGAAATTGATTTTATCCCCATGCTAGGTTCACCACTAGCCAAATAACTCACTAACGTTCTCTATCAGCCATTACTGCTCAGTTCAAACTCGAAGCTTCTTGGTACCAAGGCCAATGCATAAGTTGCCTTAAAATTTTTCATTTGATCAAAAATTGTATTTCTCATATAGCCTGATAAGAAAGGGGCTTATGAACCTTCCAGGTTCTCTATAAAATTATATAATAGGTAAATGCGGACAACAGTTGTATTTGGAAAGATTTACATATTATTATAAGTCCTTATATATTATATATAATAATATATCAGGCTTACATATTATTATAATTGTATTATAGATACAAGAATAATGGCTGGCGCCTATGGAGTACTCAGTAAATGTCTGCTAGTTAAATGGATGGAGATAGAAAAAAATCATCCCAAGTGAGGCAACCCAGACTCCAAAAGGCAAATATTGTGTGTTTTCTCTTATATGTAGAAGTTAGTTTTTAAGTTTTTGATATATATGCTTTAATGTGAGTAAGCACAGAGGCTGGGTGCCTAGAAAGGGAGTAGGTGGGAGAAGAGCTCCCAAGGAAGGTAAAATAAAACATATTGCTATGGAGAGACAAAGGGGAAACTAGAATTGGGTTAAATAGGAAGCAGAGTGGAAGGGAAGGAGAGCATAACATTAAAGGCCATTTGATAAAGCATATGGAAACATACAATACACACATACACATATGAAAGGATCCTAAACTGAGTCAGCAAATAATAGGAAAGACAATCCCCTAACTAGACATCTTAGGACCCTGAGCAAACCCTCCAGTGCCAGGAATGGCTTACATTCTGTTGAACTGTTGGCCAAAAGAGTTCCAAGGAAACCCACCCCTACCACCACCAAAATCACAGGTTATTACCAAGGTTATTGGTTTCTTCCCACGATCTGATTGTAAGGCCTTGCTGCTGAAAACATGTCATCAAACATGGAGAAGCTGGGCTGATGGCCAACTGGAAGTTACACGCATACTGAATAGTGTTCATGATACTCGAAGGTACTCTGAACACTCTCAGAGGAGAAAGACAGTCATCAGTACAGTCTAGTTACTAACCCTGTAGCCTACAATAGCAACTAGCTGCGAGATATACTGGTCTGCAGATATAAAGGTCTTGGGAGTGATTCACCACTTCCGATGGAATTTAAGGTCCACTCCGTGAGATGGAACCCATATCTGACACTACTAAAGTCACTAAGAACCTAAGACTCGATAATGACTGCCCATGACACACTGCTATATCCGTAGACCAGTGCCTCACTCAGACCATATCAGAGAAGGTTCTTCTTGCAGTAGATGGGAATTAACCAGAGACCCACACCTGGACAATGTGCATAGCATGAGAGGCTTTGGAGGACTCAGTCACAAACGAGGCATCTTCATCATATCCTTCCCCTCAAGGCTCAGGGATCTCTGTGGAAGAGGAGGTGGAAAGACTGTAGGAGCCAGAGTTGATGCATGACTTTGAGCAAACAGTGTCTTCCAGACACAATGGGACTAATGTTCATCTCCATGCCCAAAGACTGCAGCAGCAGGCACAGTGCCTGCACAGGTCCCATCAGACTTGGTCTCACTGCTGAGGGGAAGCTGACGTAGGCTCCCACCCCTAAACAAGAAGCTCCCTGCAATCGCTACACAATAAAAGGAAAATCAGCTTTCTCCAATAGTGTGTCCCTGGGTATGTCAACCACACCTCAGGGCAGGCCCCTGCCCAGGAGGAGTCGACCAACACAAAACAAACTCAGCGGTATTTTTGTGGGCCTTTAAAAAACTTTGCTCTGTTTGGGTATTATTTTTTTTGTCTTATTGGTGTTTTTTGTCTGTTTTATTTGTTGATTTTTTTTTGTTTTCATTTTTGTCTCTTGTTTTATTGTTGTGTAAGAGAGAGAGATAATATATAAAGATGGCTGGGTAGGGAAGTGAGGAGCACTAGAGGGAGGGAAAACACGATTAAAATATAATATAATAAAAAATAATAAAATATAATATATGCGGCCTGGTCTACAGAGTTAGATTCAGGACAGCTAGGGCTGTTACACAGAGAAACCCTGTCTTGCACACATAGGTGTATGTATGTGTGTGTGTGTGTTTGTATTATGTATGCATATATATACTTATATATAATATAATAATTTTAAATTAAAAATGGACTGAAATTTTTTAAGAATGACATGTCTACTAGCTGGCTTTGGTGACTCATGCCTATAATCTCAGCACTTGGAAGCCTGGGGCAGGAGATTGCTGTGAGTTCAAGGCTAGCATGAACTTCATAGTGAGTTCTATCCTGAACTACTGGACGAGATCCTATTCCAATAATAATAATAATAATAATAATAATAATAATAATAATAATAATAATTAATAATAATAACAACCACCTAAAAGGCTGCTCAGTAAATACATGACTATGTGAATAAATTAACTGAGCGTTTTGATCATATTAGCACACCTTGAGCAGCTGAGCAACTTTAATGCGGGAAGGTGGGCTTTATCCAGAAAGCCCCAATCACAAGAGCCTTTCAGCAAGCACAACTGATGCCTATGCTGAACACTGAAAATTCAAATCTAAAGTCAGCCACAGTCCAATGTGATACATCCAACCTACTAGGGAGGTCAGACAGTTTTCTCAACTCTAAGCAATGGCAGCCTGATTTCAAGGGCGCAGCTACAAAAGCCAGCCAGGAGGCAGGAAACATTCAGGACGGTAATCAGGCTTCCTGGCCAGACTCTTGCTAAGAGCAGTAAGTCCCGCCGGCTGGCTCTGTGACCCTTCAAATCCCATGGCCAAAGCTATTTGGAATTGACAGACGACTCAGTCCCATCTGAGGCTCTGGGGTCACGCAGTTAATGCTGAATGCTGTTTAAAGAGATCTGATTTAGCAGTGAGGTCTTCAGGGTCAAGGTAATCTTGTTTCTAGTGTGGTTCCACCCCTGTACTTTTATTGAAGATTTGCCTTGTGCCTATGTCTGGTCTTTCTCCATCTTTTCTTTCATTCCTTTAAACCCAAGCCCCTAGCTTTAATTTTTTTACTTTGAGAAGTTCATACATGTGCATAACAAAACATGATCCTATCTACTCCCCATCTACCTCTCAAGCCTCCGCTATATCATACCCCTCCAGCGTCATGCCCCCTCCCAATAACACACCAAGTCCAGTAAGTGCTGTCCATGTGTACATGTGTGTGAGCCCATTCACTTAACTGTGGGAAGCCTATTAGTTGCCATGCCGTGAGTAAGGGATGGGTCTCCTCTCTCGGCAGCTATCCATTGCCAATAGCAACTCAGCATGAGGTGGAGCCTGGCAATCATTCTCCCCGTCTAGTCCAGCATTTGTCTGGCTTGTTATCATGTAGGATTTCTACAGGCAACCCTAAGTGCTGTGAACTCATGATTGTGATAGCCATGTCATGGGCCCAACACAGCATCTCACAGTTCTCCTCTCTGACCTCTGGCTCTTACATTCTTTGTGCCTTCTTTGGGTATTCTCTGAGTGGTGTTGGTGGGATTAATATAGATGTCCAATCTAGGGTGAGCATTAAGATCCTCTCCTGATAAACTGGCCAGTACCCCATATTCTTTAGCACATCCCAGCACTGACTGACTGGAAACAACTCTTCACACCAGCATCTAGCTTCTCCATGCCATAACTCCATAAGTTTCTTTCCATCTATCTTTTCCATACATTTTATCTATGTTGACCACCTCCTCTGTTGCATTCAACTGTCTGTATATTAATATAGATCATATGTGTATATTGCCAGGATGCCAAAAATAATCTACAACCAATTGGCATTCTCCTCCCTTCAGTGCTACAATGCTGTATCAACTGTGCTGGGCAGGATAATGGCTTCCCAAAGATGACCATGTCCCCTTCCCTAGAATCTAAGAATATGTTTGTTTATGTGGAACAGGGGAATTAAGTGTTCAAGTAGAATTAAAGTCGATAGCCATTCATCTTAAATTGAAAAAGCTATTCTGAATTAACTAGGAGATTTCAATCTGCTCAAATGAGTGGAGTAGGGAGCAGAAGTTGAGTCAGGGAAAAGCAACACGACCAGCTTTCAGCTCAGGATTTGGAAGACCTGGGAAGAGGCCCACAGTCTAAAACTCATATCAGCACCCAGAAGTTGGGAGAGACAATCCTTTTTATAACCAGCAAGAAAACGGCGATTCCAACCCTACAACTGCAAGGAACCAAAGTCTACCAAATGTACAAAAAAAAAAAAAAAAAAAAAAAAAAACAAGTGCCCACCTAGAACTTTCAGACAGAACTGGCATCTTGGTTTCATCTCTATTCTGTACCTATGAACCAAAACCATAACATAAGACATTTGTGTTGTTTAAGCCTTATTTTCAGGGATTAATGCTTCAGTTTTGTCTAATCTCTTACCCTGACATTCTTTTGCTTTGTTTTCTCTATCCACACTAATCTCACTTTGAGCTGCCAGATATGATCAGAACCTGAAGTTTCTCCCACATCTCCGTAGTACCTTCTTGGGGACCAAATCTTTAACACATGTGCCCTTGGCAGGCATTCAGCATCAAAGCTAGCACAGAAGACTAGAGTTCAGGGGCTAAGAGTGATCACAGCTCTTGCAGAGGACCCACTGTTGATTTCCAGCACCCATAGTTGGCAGCCACCTATAACTCCAGCTCCAGTGTGTCTGGCCTTCCCAGACACTTGTACTCATACACAAGCACATGTGCACATGTGTGCACACACACACACACACGTGTGTGCGCACACACAGACACACAATTAAAAAATAATAAAAGCTAATATCTTAAAAAGCTTTAAGAGAAAATAGAAAAGACATAAATTTCATATAATTGTATCTATCTGCAACAGCAACCAGTGGTAGGACAGAGAGGAGCCAGATTTGGGGACTTTAGGCACAATGAGTAAGGGCGGAGTGTCATAGTTTCACATGACATTGTCTAAAAGTCAGTGACTTCACAAAGTGTCTTTTGAAGACAGAACCCTTTGACCCACCATAGCAAGAAAGATAACTGGATATGCCGCCTCTCTGGTCAAGACTGGACTTCACGAATCTGGAAAGCAGCCCATTATGATTGATGCAGAATTGGCTTTCATACATGGGCATCATGTGATCTCATGTGACCAACATGTGACCCATCACAAAGGGTATGCTACACTGTATAAGTCATAGGAGGGTAAGAAGCACCTGAAGCTGTTAAGAAAACTGTCCTCAGCAAACTGCAATCAGACAAGCAGGGCTAGTCAATCAAAAAAAACAAACCAGTACCAACAAAAACCCACCACTAAACTAAACGGGAACTTCCTGGGTCTTCCCTCCCTCTATTCAACTGAGATTCTCCAGATACATCCAGGAATCTGCATCATTTTCAGATAAGCAAGGGGATTTTTAGGGGTACAATTATTTACCAACTAACCTGCATTTTTGTTGTTGACAGTTGGTATAAAGTGAATCTAAGCCTGATGTCTTTAAACTCAGCTCCCAGAGGGTAAGAGCTACAGAATGCAGGTCACATTGAGCAGAGAAATTATCCCAATCTTGCAGTAGTTTTCCCAGCACAGGATCAGACTGACTTTCAGGCAGCTTTCAGACCATGCTGGATCCATCACATCTTGCCTGAGCTTCTGACTCATGACCATAATGCTGTGAGAACCTAGGGATCCAGGATAGTCCATGGAACACAGTCTCCAGGTGTGTACAACATCTGCTAGGTTATTTTGTGAGCATCCTTTCCTGTATAGTACCAGCATGTTCCAGCACATTCTGGTCTTAGGGGAAAGAAGATTCTTCTGGCATGACTTCAGAGGATGTCCTCTGTCTCTGTCTCTCTCTCTGTCTCTTTCTGTTTCTCTGTCTCTCTGTCTCTCTCTCTGTCTCTCTCTCTCTCTCATGTGTATGTAGTATGTATCTACAAATTCACATGGGTGTGTGTACATATGCTTGCATGCACATGCTGGAGGCCAGATGTTGGGGTTAGATGTTTTCATCTATCACTTCCCATCTTAACTTTTGGTGACATTAGAGATCATTCATTTGGCTAGACTGGATGGCTAGTGAGCTCTAACCATCTGCCTATCTCCATCTCTCAGGCTCTGGGACTACAGAAGCACACACCACTGCATTCTGTGAGTATGGGCACTAGCGACAGAATCCAGTTCTTCACACTTATGCTGCAAACACTGTACCCACTGAGCCATCTCCTTGGCACAGAGGCTGTCTCTCTTACGGACAATTAAAACAGCGAGCAACAAACCTTTGTAAAGGGCCAATAGCAAATGTCTTCAACTCTGAGAGCCATCTGGCCCCCAAAGTGACCAAGGCCACCATTTTATCTCAAAGTGACAATAGACAATATACAAACAAATGGCTATTATCTATCTCAATACAATTTGACTTCCAAGCACCTGCAGTGGCTGGATCAGACTGCCAGTCTTACTTTGCCCACCCTTGCCCTGAGCTCAAGATAGATGTCCCATCTCTGTGCTACTGATAAAGGGATGCTGCGATATTAAGATCTCAAAGCAAAGAGAAATATTTACACCCAGCCTTCTGTCTGCTCTACACACAGCTCAAAACCTGTTCTGCTCTTCCTGCGGCTGCTGATTTAAGCTTCCTAATTATGCTTTGCTCGGGACAATATTAATATGGGTTTACATTCTCTGAGCAGATCCCACTGGGGACGGCAAGGAGGCCGTGGGTGAATGTGGAGAGAGATGTGAGGAAAGCTGGCCTTGAATTAAAATTAGCTACAAGTAATTGAGAGAAGACTGTCTATAACCGCCAGTGGGAAGGAGAGATGCCCCTGCGAGCGGCAGTGTGTTTATTAAATTTGAAAATGGCATCTTTAGCCTTCATTTACCTGGCTCCCAAAGGTCTGTGCTCGAGTTGCAAAGAGTCACATGGGGAGAGGGCCTCCATTGCACCAGGAAGGGACTTTTCTTCCTTTCCTTGTTTATACAAGAACATTGGGGGAAAGAAAGCAATGATGGGGGCTGCCGAGAATCTGTGGATTGCCTGCTACCTGTGACGTATCTGGCGAGCGCCTTTACCACTGTTGCCTGAGCACACATCCTCTCCTGAATGTTTGTGTAGTTCAGGTAATCCTCTTGCTGACCCCATTCGTAAGGTACTTACTGTGCCCTTTCTTAGTGTCCAGTCACAGAACGTTCTTAGCCACAGGCCCATTTCAAGCAGGCTTTCCTGGCGTGGCGGCACTCAACTTGAACCATACTGGCGAGCTGCAACCCATTGTTTGTTTAATGGAAAGCTCCCCAGAAGGGAGCTGGAAGTCTCGCTTTATAACAGGTAAGACCAGAGAGACTTCCTCATGGCTACATGCCAAGTCAGGGGCCACCCAAGCTCCGGGACTGTCAGCATTTCCATGTTCCTCTGTTCTATTCTCTGCCTGCTGCCATCCAGTGGCCAAGGCCATGTCTTTGGCCACCTTCAGTTCAAGGTTCACTGCCACCTAATAGAGATAACAGGACTGGCTTGCCTCTCGGGGCAGGGCGAGCTCAAATAATAATCTTATAGTTATGAAATGATCTCTATCTATCTATCTATATATCTATCTATCTATCTATCTATCTATCTATCCTTCTCTTTCTCACTGGGGATTGAAGCTAGGGCCTCACACACTAGGGCCTCACCTATCCTGAGCTACATCCCTAGCCTTTCTCACTTTTCTTTGCTTGGGTTTTGTTTTCTTAGGTGAGATCTCTTTTCTTCTCCTCCAGGCTAGTCTTCCCCTCTTGATCCTCCCATGTGAGCCTCCTGAAGCTGGGAGTAGGGCCTTATACTACCAAGCCCAGCTGAAATGGGTCACTTTCAAAATGATAAAGCACTTAATAATTGGAGTTTATTGATTGAGACAGGAGACTGGGGAGTGATAAATCTGAATTCAGAATTTGGGTTATGAAATTGCCACATGGTAGCTGGGTGGCCACTTGAGTGCCTTGAGTGTTTTTATCTGTAGAGGAAAGGTTGTGTTTTAAGCATAAAATTGGACTTTTTTAGAGCCTGATGATGGGAGACTTCAGCAATCACATTCTGTTTAGGGTGCGTCCCCCTGGGGCCACAGAAAACAAATTTAAAACATCCAGGTGCCCTTGCCTCCTCCTCTTTGTTCCCTGTGCTCCTGGTGTTCGCAGGATTTTTGGTCGTGTAAGTTTTCCCTTTTTCCCCAATTATTAAAAACTAAATCTTTTGTATTGAGCTGGTCTGGTTAATTATCAATCAACCATGCCCCTTCAGCCTGATGTCTAGATACCAAACGGTGTACTTTCTTATTAATTTCATATTGGCTAGAGAGGTGGAAGAATATGGGAATATTAGGGTGCGAGATTAAGAACTCTGGGTGGCAAGTGCAGCAGAAAGCTGAACACCGGATTGAATGCGCAGTGCCCACTGGCCTTCTCGTTGAGCGAGTTCTCTCGTTAGACTCCCTCAGAGCTGCAGGCATGTGACTACTTTTGCAGATTCCCTGGAAATGGCTTCTCTAGGTCTTGCTGGGTGACCCACTTGCGGCCACTTCGGAAAGCAAAAGACTATAAAGACTAAGTATGCAGCTGCTGCAGCGAGCTCGGGGGTGAGTGGAGATGCCCCAGGTTGAGTTTTCCAGTGCTAGAGAAAACCAAGAGACAGAGAGTCCTTTGCGGCTGACTTGCGTGTGCTAAGACCTGGTGGGGATTTCCGTGGTCTTTGTTGGAAGGAATGGGCCCAAAGGCAGCCGTCACGAACTGCAGGATGTCTTCTAGTTTCCTTCAAGCCATTTCACTGGAACATTTCAGAATGTTCTCCATCTGCCTAGAGTTAAACAGCAGCTTGCTCAGCAGGCCAGCTCTCCTATAAGTTTGACTCCATTGGTGAACAGCAACCTTGGGATAGCAGTTGCCTCGTGAGGCTGAGTGTTGAGTGTGTCAGCCTGTTTCCCTGGGGACATGCATTTCATACAACCTGACAAGATGGGATGAGTCACCAAGGGCAACACTATCTGAATCCATGCTTTGAGGATGAGGCTTGGAGATCCTGACTTAGTTTCCAAAGGCTGAAGGGAAGAGAGGTGCTTCTGTTACCGCAGCGGAGATAAAGAGAACATTCGAGACTATCGGTGATGCATACCCTAGGTTGACTTTCCTCCACACGTGCAGAGATCCTGACTACCCCATGGGTGCATGAGTAAGAAGCAGCAGTGTTAGGAGAGACCTCCCTTTGTGGTCTAGCCCTTGACAGCACCGATGCCGGGAGATCAGCGCTTTCCTTGGACACGGCTCACAACTGTAATGTGTACTTGTGTTGAGCACTGACTGTGTGCTAGACATTGTAATTCCTGTTTACTGATATGAGGACTTAGACCATTCTGAAAGGAAGACTTAGCACTCCCAGAAAGTATGATAAAATTTAGATGGCAAGAGGTTTGCTGACCGGCCCAAGGCCATGCGTCTAGTAAGGGACAGAGTTGGCTTTGCAGCCCAGACCACTCTTAACTCCCTGTCGCCCATCTTCCTGCTGTATGCATCCCCTTAGTCTTCCTGCATAAAGTCGCTTTCCCTGTGCTAAGCCATGCGGTATTGAAACATAGTTCTATCTCTTGGACCGGTTATCGTATGTTCCTATACATCCTCCCTAGCTCTGCTCAGTCTCACCAAAGAGCTTGAGGCAAAGATTGTAACGTGAGTGTGTTTAATGATAGCCCCGGTGAAATGAGTGACTTTGGCTAAGGTTTCAGGACAGTTCTTTAGGGCATTGTTCTGGTGCCCACTTCCTTCACCAGCTGTCAAGAGAACTCGTATTATATTCTCCTTAATGGAAAGATCCATTTCCACCTTTGCTTTGTCCCTCCCCAAATGCCCCCCATGCCCCGCATGCCTGTCCACACTGCTTTCAAATGACTCTTTACAAATTAGCCCCTTTAGTTCTCCCTGTAAGGGAGAAGGGGCGATCTACAGGTGGATGAGCAAAGAGTTGGAGTTGACAGTGCAGAGACTGAACTGTTTCTGCTCTTGGCTTCTTTTGTTTTTGATGTGTGCTTGATCTGTTTTAGGAGGAAAAATCAAGACAATTTTAATCAGTCCATTAAATGGAGCCATCGCCTTCTGGCCTAGAATCTTACAGTTTCAAAAATTGCTTTTGCCGGGCGGTGGTGGCGCACGCCTTTAATCCCAGCACTCGGGAGGCAGAGGCAGGCGGATCTCTGAGTTCTAAGCCAGCCTGGTCTACAAGAGCTAGTTCCAGGACAGGCTGTAGAAACTACAGGGAAACCCTGTCTCGAAAAACCAAAAAAAAAATTGCTTTTCAGGATGTTAAGGAAAGTAGCCCTTTGAGGCTAGACTGGCATAGACACTTCTAGCTTATGTGAACAGTGCACCTGTTCATTTCGTTTGGTTTTAATAGAGGGAACACGCTCTGCTTCCAGCCTGGCTCTGGGTTGCTTAGAGACATGCCTCAGCATCTCACAGCGTGAATGTGGTCACATGCTCAGTGTGGTGTAGTTTCCTGTTTTTCCTGCTTTCTCACCCTACATATATAAGTTGCATAAAAAGTATTTTTTTCCGTTTGGTATATTTATTAAAATTGATGAGCTCATTACTATATATTATAACTAACGTCTGTAGCTTTCATTATTGCTATATGCTATGGGTTTTCTTTTGTAGGTCTTAACAACAGTTAAGGCTGTGGACATTATTAGTGGCATACAGAAGAATTCCATGAACCCACAGAGTCCTCTCTGCTCTAGCAATTCATTTTTCGATCCTACTGCCAACCTGCCTGTCCCAAAGCTCTGGACCGCCAATGTTATTTTGGCTTTGATTCCAGAATGTCATATACTTGGACTCTTCTGTGATATTACCTTTTTAGAATGATTTTTGAAACATTATCTTAACTTGAAAAAACCAGTGAAACCAGCTGTTAAATCCACTAATTGCAGCTGACCAATTTGCATGAACTGCTCGAACTCTTTGAGCAAGGTAAATGGGAGGCACTGCTTTCCTCATAGCAACCAACTGGGTGGAGGGGAGTAATTGTGGGGAAGCACTGAGGTTAAGGTTGGTCAGGTCATGAGAACTGAGATAACTAATTCCCCCCATCTGGTAATCACTGGTCCATTTGACTCTCTCAGTTTGTTTTGTTCTTTAAAAGTTTGTGTATTAATCCATTTGCCCATCCATCTATTTAACCACCTATTTGTCCTTCCAGCCACCTATCTGTTTATCCATTCATCTTACCGATCCATCCTTAAATCTGTCCACCCTACTCATAGTCCACTTTCCATAGGTTGGCTACAAACCGCAAAATTTTACATATCCTTGAGCTATGTGTGGCACGGAGAGGTGCATATCTGGTATTTGCTTATGACACTGTGCTAACGGCCTTATTCTGTTTTTATTTTTCAACAATGACTGGTAACCTACTTTGGTACTTCTTCCTGCTAAACAGAGACCAGATTAATACCACACACCCTGCTGACTCTGGTCTCTCACTGTTTATAGCCTAGGTTGTTGCCAATTCTGAACCAGCGACTGAGTGAAGACAGCTCACAAGCCGAAGAGTTTTCAAACTTGGAAATCCATGGACAGCCATCATTCCTGCCTCAATACCCACATGACAGCGAGCCCAGAATTTTCTCTCAAATATTCAAAGAATCTGCTTAAGTTCACAAGGGCTTCGGGCGAAGATGAATAATTACTGAGAATTCTATAGAAAGGCAAAGATAAGGATGACTGGGACTCAGCCTAATTCCCTTCCTCTCCTGCAGCCTCAACATTTCTATGCAGCTCAAGTGTAAAGTGTGTTAGCCCACAGAGCTTCTCACACTTCCCAACCTTATCTGCAAATGCAGGGTCCTCCTGGGGCAGCCTCCTTCTTAGAAACAGTGTGTTTGTCCCTTTGGGTTTGTACGTGGATGTTAGTCATCTAACATACATAAGAGATTGCATGTAAATGAGTTTTTTCATGTGTTATTCTTTAACTTCAACACAGACGTAGGAATGTGCTAAAAGTTTTACATTTTATTATAGGGTAGGGTAGGTTAGTTGTACTTCATAAAAGATCCTCTGCTTGTTTCCTTTGGTGTCACACACATAGGAAGCAATGACTGCTGTAGAGCTGGAAGCAGGACAGTAAGCAGACAGTTGTGTGGCTGCATCAGAGTACCCAGCTGTGGTCTTGATGCATTTGGCTTTCATCTAGCAGAGATTCTTCTAAACTTGCCTACAAGGGAAAGAGCTTGATTCCGGCATATATGTGAATTGCGTAGGGTAAGAATTTGTTACATGCCAAGCTACTTTTCCTGAATCCTCGGGTGTGACCGCTGAAGTTGAAATTGTATAAAATCCTCTCACAGTGTAAACCAACACAAACCCGTTTTCCCTTTAGCTGTTTCCCCTTTTCTTTTCCAAAATGGTCATAGCAGCAAGGAATGTAACTAATAAAGAATGTGCCATTTCCCATTGAAGGACACACCAGAACTGAGTCCCAACAAAGCTGAAGACACAAACACAAATGGCAAGTATGAGATCATGCTGTGTGGTTTCCAGATCCCGTTGTCCCGCAGTGCCTAACATGATTGCGAAGTAGCTCGAGGAAGACAAAGATTGTGGATGCGGAGACACTAAGGAGCGATTGTGAAGAACTAAGTGGTTTAGGGTTTGGGATTCAGATCCAAGATGATGTTTTGATAGTTCTTGGCGGTGTTATCAGTCTGGGTTTCCTGGAGAAAATGCCACACGATTATGGAGTCCAAAAGATTCTCAGTATGCTGTTTGCAAGTTGATGAAAGAGAATATGGGGTTGGAGAGAGTGACGGTATAATTGCCAAGCAGAGAGGAAAGGCCCAAGGACCCGGGGCTCTGACGTCCAAGGGCAGAAGATGTTTGTCTCAGCTGCAAGAGGAAGGTCAGTTCACCCCTCTTTGGTGTTTTTGTCCTATCAGAGTCTGCTCCCACTGCTGAGAGCAGAGCTTTCCTCAACCCATTGATTCAAATGCTAATCTCTTCTGGAAATAACCTCACAGACAGGCAGAGAGATTATGTTTTATTCAATATGTGAGTGCTCCTTAACCAGGTCAAAATGACACATTAAATTAACTATCCAAGACTATTGTAATAAAATCCCATGAAGCGAATAGCTTATAAATATAAATTTATTTCTCATCCTTTTGGAGGAGGGAAGCTCAGGATCAAGAGTCAGAGACTTGGTGTCTAGCAGGAGTCAGTTTCCTAACTCATGGGGGATGCTTCTTGCTCTGTCCTCAGATAGTAGAAAGGGCAAATGAATTTGCTTGAGCTGATGTTACAAGGGCGTTATTCCCATTCAGGATGGCTCTGCTCCCACGACCTAATCACCTCCTCCCCCCCCCTTCATACTGTCACCTTAATGGATATGAATTTTGGGGCGGGAGGACACAGATATTCAGACCATAGCAGATGGCTCATTTTAATTCCTATTCCTGGAGCTTCCGTTTATGACCAGCATTACAAAATACCCTGGGAAATGTACAGACATCACTACTTAGGAATATTTTTTCCATTTCTCACTCTGAAAATGGAAATCATATTTTCCTGGCTCCCAAAACATAGCCCTGTGATTTGCGTTAGCAGATAAAATATGAGCAACATGGTATGAGTTATGTCCTGACCAAAAAAAAAAAAAAAAAAAAACTTTGAATTACCAGGGAGAGATTTTGGACCAGGAGCGACATGTTGGCTAAACTGTAACCTGCTGACCAAATCCAGCTCTACTTGCCTTTGTAAATTCAATTTGCTGGAAACACAGCCATCTTTGGTCATTTCCATATTGTGTGTATGTTTTTGCGCTCCAGTGGCACAGCTGAGTGATTGTAATGAAAGGCCCCATGGCCTCCAAATTAAAATTCATGAGACAAGGTTTCCCAACTTTTCCTTGAGACGGTTTTCTGCTCAGTCAAGGGAAGAGACTGAGTGTCCCTGGGTTTAAAAACATAAACCGGACTGCTTAGCAGTTCACAGGAAAACGGCACCATAGAGGGCTGTCTAGTCCCACTATAGACCCAAAGGACTAGAATATAAGCTTTTGTGATGTTAGGGCAAACAGTTTTGAATATCTGTTAACAAGGCATAATTCAACATTTCCTGACTGATGAACAAGCTAAATCAGTCCATGCTTGGGGAAAAGTGGAAATGTTCTTGATTGGAGTCTGTGGGGTCAGGGTGGTGATTGATCTGGACATGCAAGGGTGGGTGGATGGGTGTAACTGCTCTGGGGACTGCCACATCCTGTGATTTTAAAATGGAAAGCTCTGGACCAGAGATTGGGGATACATTCTCATTGGATAGAGCTTTGCTCACCAGACTTAAGGTCAAAGGAACTTTCAGGTAACTCACAGGTTAAAAATAGGCATGTTTCTCAGAAAAAAAATTCTGAATATTCCAGATTTTGCATAAAGATCTTCTGTTTTCATTGTTGACATAATAAGGGCAAATGTGATCTCGGTTCTGAGCTTGCTATTTGTGGTATCGCCTACAGGAAGGATCCTGCCCACAGGACCCACTTTTAAGTCCCTCTGTGGTGACTGGTGTTCAACTCTGAACAGCAAGTTGCCTGGGAGCATTGAGAAGATGTGCACTTGCTGGCCAAGTGATTGTCTGTCTGCACTAGGCGTAGTTAGTTGTGTGCGACACGTGGTTTCTGCACAGCAAAATAAAATAGAATAACTTCAGTGGTTTCAAAATATGTGCTAGTGAACAAAAAGATTCAGTCAACAAAGACATGCCAGCCCTTTGCTTCTATGTGTGTGAACTCTTTAACTTAAAGATGGGTCAAAATACTAGAAGTTGGTTTCTATAAAGCCTGAGGCAAACTCACCAGTTCCACCTTGGAGGGTGGACTCATTTTGATGAACATTTGTTCTGTCCTTTTCTATGTCACTTGGTCACACAAAAGGTCAAGGGAAAAATGATTTACCTTTATGATCGTGAACAGTGGCTCTCCTTAATTGCATTCAGAAACGGTAAAGACCGGGTACTGTGGATCCCAGCCAGTTGGTGAATTGTACAAACACGTGTCTGTCATATTCATAAACACTTGGCTGAGGCACAAATGCATGATGTCTACCTTCTCTAACACGAAGAGGCATGGTCAGGGCACAGAAGTGGGTCTCAGCAACTTCTGCTGGAGACAGTTAGTAGGAGAGAGGGAATGTGAGGATGTGTATAAGGTAAGGCCTTGAAGACTGGAGCATGCAGGAAGATCACCGGTTCTGATTGCATTCTGAGTAGGGCTTCCGGTTGACTAGCAAAGATGGAGGCAGCACTGATCTTGAAGAAGCTACAACCAAGACTCCACAGCCATCACCCGCTCACAATACCTTAAAGAAAGGCACTCACCAAGCCCTGTTTCTTACCATGTTAGAAGAAGAGGAATTGAGTAAACCATCCATTCTATAAACTTTGTAAAAAATCGCGCGCGCGTGTGTGTGTATGTGTACATGCGTGTGCGCGTGTGCTCGTGTGCGTGCATGTGTGTGTATTACTTGATGCACATGTAGAGGTCACAGGAAAACCTTAGGTGTTCATCCTCGTCTTCTACCTTACTTCAGTCTCTTACTAGTTGCTGCTAAGTGCACAGGTGTGCTGGCTAGATTTATGTCAACCTGACCCAAACTAGGGAAGAAGGAATAACAATCGAGGAAATGTTCCCATTAAGTCTGACCCGTAGGTAAGCCTGTGGGGTATTGTCTTGCTTGACGATCTATGTGGGAGGTTCCACCCCCTTGGAAGTGGTGCCATCCCTGAACAGGTGGGTCTTAGCGGAACTCATCCATGGACCTGGCTTCAGTTCCTGCCTCCAGGTTCTCGTTCTGCTTGTATTCTTGACCTGACTTCCCTGTATAATGTGAAACTGTATAATGTGAAATAAACTGCTTCCTCCTTGAGTTGTGTGTTCATGGTGTTTTATCACTAGGAATAGAAGTGTTAGGATGGCAGATAGGCTATCTAGCCCACAAACTTCCAAGGCTTCTCTGGTTTTCTCTTCCCGCTTTGCAATAAGATCTCTGTGATGACAGATACTCACCCTTGCATCCAGGCTGGGGATCTGAACTCAGATCCTCACATTTGTGCGGCAAGCACGTCACCCACTGAGCCATAGCAGCCCTACATGAGTTTTTACAAACTACTACTTAGTTTGTAAGGTAACACTACCTTAGCCGTAAAAACGCATAAGCAGCATGGTAGTGAGAAACAGATCATGTCTTTAAAAAGCAACCTCTTTGTGGAGAAATAACATTAAGCACTTCAGAAAACCTGGAGGAACAGGATTCTGCACACTCCCAGTGAAACCAGATGGAGGCACAAATCCCCACTAAGAGGATAACTGAGATCTTGGTAACTATGGTGGCCTCGTTAACACTCTGTTAAACTCAGTTTGATATCAACAGAGGGCTTTTTTGCTTCCCTTCGATTGGGGTTATCTTCCAAATTATAACAGCACATCGGCAATACTCCCTTTGGGTCAAAAGACTGTTTTCTCTACTTTCTTATATTTTATTAATCCATTCTTCTTCTCCTGTGTCTGACCTTGGAATCTAAAAATAGCTCTTGCTTGGAGCTGGTAGTCGCTGGTATCAGGTGACAGTGGAGATCAGGGCTCCCCACAGCACCGTCCTGCTTCACCAGACGCATGGCTATGTGGGATCTAGTTAGATTTTTAAGAGGCCAGGGCTTTGTGGAAAAGAGTGGTGTGCCCTTTACTGCATACCTAGTTTCATTAGAAGTGGAAAACCAAATACAGAGCGAAGGGGATGGGAGTCACAGGGAAAGCTCTGGTTTCTATGACAACCCAAGGAATGTACAAATCAGCACCGAGAGAGGTCTGAACTGGGGCAGTAGTGCTGACAGCTTCACCTAAAGCCTGTCACCACATGTTTCCTTACCCTGGGGCCTTTATCAGCCACCCTCCAGCTCCCTAAAGTCTTGAAGGGGACAGGGACCATGTAGTTTCCTGGAGATTATTTACCAAGATAATTGGGATTCAAGTACTCATCCTATGTTTCTCTGACCTTGGGGATTCCACATTCTCAGCTTCTAAACATGCCTACAGAGAGGGAGGAGAATAAGAGGGAGAGAGAGGGGGAGAAGGAGAGAGAGAGAGAGAGAGAGAGAGAGAGAGAGAGAGAGAGAGAGAGAGAGAGAGAGAGAGAGTCTTCATTAGTCTCCATTAGAGTTTCTGGTAACAGGTATCTTTGGGAAGTTGTACCCAAATCTACCACACAACAGCCCAACATGCACATTCAATCACATGCTCAGGACACACTCCTTCCTCACAGGGAGACCTGTGCAGAACTCAGTCTGTTTTGTCTTGGCTTTACCTTCTAGAGCAGGCATGTTGAGCAGAACTGCTCAGTTCAAGTTACACAGTAGAATCATATATAGTGAATTCTCTCTCTCTCCCTCTTTCCTTCTTTCCTTCCTTCTTCCTTTCTTTCTTCCTTCCTTCCTTCCTTCCTTCCTTCCTTCCTTTTTTTCCCTACCTTCCTTCCTTTCTATATTTTTTTCTTTTCTAATTTAAAAAAATTCAAAAGCTCTTTTGACTCCCAAGGCACACTTCTTGATTTGATTTCCTTTAATCCCTACACATCAGCATCTTTTGAAACATTCCTCCCGAGAGATTCAAATGCTACAATTGTATTCATCCATTTAGAAGAAATACCTTAGTAGCTATCTAGTCCCCATGAGTGACCTGGATCTGAAGTCTTTGAATGTATAGAAAATCCAGTTTACCATCAGGAGGCAAACTTGGAGGCAAGTGAGTGCTATGTAGGGTAGGTCCTGGCCTAGTCTGAGGGTAACAACTTGGGAGGTATGAATAAAGTTGGTCCTGTTTGAAGAAGGCCAAGACAGTCATCGTGGAAAAGAAGATGATGCTGAAGTTCAATATTAAATAATGGAGCCATGACATAGGTGGCTAAAAGTTGGAGAACTACTGTGAAAGGAATGTAACATGGTAGATGCCAGAGGGTGCGATATCAGAAAAGATAGCTTGATGATAGTGGCCTGTAAACTGGAGGACTGTTTTAAAACAAGAAGAGAATCTGTAGTAGTGAAATATAAGTCACAAGAAAATGCACAGATCAAGTCACAAACAGAGAAAAGGATAACAGTTCTCACCCCCTTCAAAAGCACCAAGTACTTATAGATGTAAGGTCTAACATACATAAAAATAGAGAGCCCTTTCTGAAAAAGAGAGAGAATGAAGAAAAAGCTTGAAAGGTGTTGATGGCCAGGATATCTGACATGGGCAAAACCATCGGCTTCAGAGACAGTGTTATGAGTCTGAAATGATATACATCTAAAATAAACGAGTCTAGACCTATCACAGTAAGGTCACTGGAAACTAAATATAGAAACAAGGCCCACAGAATCAACTGGCCTCCACAGATGCTATCAGATGAATAAAAGGGAAACTGGCCTTGAACTTGGCAGAAAATAAAACAGGGAAAGAGAAGCAATGACAGCAGCAAACAAACAAAGTCTGAAGAGCATGGAGTATGTGCAACAAGTTAAAGGAAAGGACCTGCCAAAAATTGGCTCTTAGAAGGCCCTATAAGAAGAAAAAAATGTGTATCCTGACCAGAGAGGGGGTGACTTTAGGCAAAATCATGGAGTTCAAGATGTAGGAAGCAGAGAAGGCAGATAAGGAAACATCAACTGTCTATAACAACAATAACACACTTTACATAATTACACATACACACAAAAATCTAGACTCAAATAGAAGCAGATGGGATAGGAAGGGCAGGGTAAACAAGGTTCTTATATCCTAATTCCATATACCTTCTGGATAATACTCCTAACTTATATTAGACCTTGAAAAACTGATGAAAGAATTCCTGCCAAGAGAAAGATGATAGATGAGACTAAAATGAATAAATAATTCCATGAGTAGTCAAGGGAGAGAAGGAAGAGCCTAAGAGGCTGAGCAATTCAAACTCAACCATGCCCCCCCCGCCGAGATTACACAATGCAGTACTTCATTCTCCAGGTGAAAGGCAAATGGGAAAAACAAACAGAGCTACATTAATTCAGCATACAAGAGAAATGCCACGAACAGCAAGACATGGAGGTAGGAAGAAAACCCTTCACTTTTGGGTATTAAAAAAATGGAATTCTATTTTCAAAAAAAAGTACAAAAGACTTTTTAAAAATATAATACCTAGGTGAAAACAGTTCAGATGATTGACATGAAAGCTGAAAAGTATTGGAACATGCACAATGGAATATTATTCAACATGAAAAAGTGAAAATCATGGATACGTGGAACAACGTGAACAAAAGACAACAGTGACAGGTAAATGGCATGTTTATAGCAGTATTTTTTCATATATAATAATCCCAAATGTCCGCCAAGTGGCACATACATATAAAGGAATATCCTACAGAAGGAACAATTAATAAACTATAGCCATACAAACAAGAGAGATGAATTTATTAAATACAAATTTGGGGTGGGATAATTGAGGCCCAAAGAATAGGTGCTAAATACTTCTACTTATTAAGCTTTTGAAAAACACCTGGAGCTAGATATCAAAAAAGATTCATGCCAGGAAAGAACCTAGTAATTGAAAAGACACGAGGAGAGCTGTTAGAATTTTTGTAGAGTTCTATTTTTGACAAAGATGGCTGTTTTTCATGCTCTGTTTGTGAAGGCACAGGCTGAGACAAACAGTTGGATTTGTATGCTTCTCTGGGTGTATATTATGCTAGAGAATACTTTACAAGTGAATCATTCAGTTATGTATTCTCACCTACTTGAGTCTCCGTTTTCAACTACAGATTTTGCAGCTATGACAATAAAGGAACAGGAGAGCCTTGCAAATAGATCCACGACTTTTGGTGAATGTTTTCAATGTGAATGCTTAGCACTGGATTTGCTTTCATCACTCTAGGTGAGAAAGAAGCATATTGGTGTGACATCTTCAGTGGGTGTGCAGGATTCCATAATGCTTCAGAAGGGTAAAGTCATAGATGTAGGTTTACAAAGAGAGGCAAATTCATTCTCTTTTAAAATTTAGCTTTGGAATCCTTTCTGATAATTTCAAACTTGAGTACTACATTTGCACCTTTGTCAATGTTCCCTTTCCACCTCAAATTCCTCCTATGTCTCCCACCATCCCTGTACAAATGCACTATCTTTTTTTCTATCTATCTGTCTGTTTGTCTGTCTGTCAATCTATGTATCTATCATCTATCTATCTATCTATCTATCTATCTATCTATCATCTATCTATCTCTCTATCATCTATCTGTCTATATCTATCTATCTATCTATCTATCTATCTATCTATCTATCTATCTATCTATCATCTATCTATCTATCTATCTATCTATTTATCTATCATCTATTTATCTATCTATCTATCATCTATTTATCTATCATCTATCTATCTATCTATCTATCTATCTATCTATCTATCTATCTATCTATCTATCTCATCTGTCTGTCACCTATCCATCCTACCGAGTGAGTGCTTGCAGTACTTCTCATATGTATATGTATCTAGAGCTGACCACTGGGGACTGGGTAACCTGTCAAGGAGCTCGTCTTGGGAGAAAACTGATTTTCCCTCTCTCAGCAGTTCTTGATGGTCTCTAGGTCTTCATTTAGGGTTGGGGGCTTGGAAAATTTCCCCTGTTCACGTTAGCATGTCATTTGGTGATGTTGCTAAGCAGGTCTTGTGTAGGCAACCATATTGTTGAGATTTCCTGGGTAGAGCTTCCTTGCATACCTAGAAGATAAATTCTTTGGTTCCTCCATAGCTGCTATAGTCTTCATGGGCTTTTGTCCATTGAATTATGGAAGGAAAATGAATGGCAAATGTAGTTCAACTCACTCAACTTCATCCAACACCAACGGAAGTCTTTTTGTAGATAAGTTCCTGAGATTAATGGGTAATATTTTTAATCTTTTTATTTATTTTCCTTCTGCTGAATCATATTCTAGATGCCATCTGGGTATCTGGGAGAAGGTATATGGCTAATGGTCGAGGATGACAGCGGTCTCCAGATACTGATACCTGATAGTCCCTGGACACTATCTGTGCTGGTCAGCTTCCTAAAGATATTACTAGCCTTCCTATGTGGCCTGCTTAAATCTGTTGTGTTCCTGGTCCTGCGTCCCTTGCCTTGACCTGCAGGCATGACTTGCATTAGCTCATCATTGATGTCTCTGGTACTGCAGAAGCCTCTTAAATCCTATCCTGCTGCCGACATCAGGCCTGCAACTGAAGTTTTCTGCTTTATTATTTCCTTAATGTGTATATGTGTTGGTGTTTGTGCATATGTTCCTGTACCACACATTTCTGTTGCTGTGCAAGCACATATGTGTGATGCATAAGGAAGTAGAGCGAATCTTTGCATGTGGTCCCCAGGAACACTATCTATCTTCTTTGATACAAAGTCTCTTATCCTGAAGCTTGTCAGCCAGACTGGCTAGCAAATTAGTCCCAGTACACCACTCTGTCCCTCCTAGAGCTGGATTACGAGACTATGTCTCAGTGCCTGGCTTTTGGTGTGGATTCTGTGGAGTGAGCTCAAGTCCTTTTTCGTGCAAGGCAAGCACTCCACTGACTGAGCCATTTCTCCAGTACCACTTCCTCACATCTTGACAGTAGAATTTGTGACAGTCTCTACAGCGCTCTACCCAGCTGTCACGTATGTGACAGAAACGGATGACAATGTGGCAATGCCATACCACATCTTTCCTCTTCATCTGTGTTTGTCAAACTTCAGGGCTTGACATCATTGCCTAGAACACCCACTGAGACAAGGTACCGATTCCTACTTCAAGTTTCTGATCAGTGGGTCTGTGGTGGGGCTCGAGTGTTTGACTTTAATGGGTGCCTGAGTGATATTCGCCTGGCGATCACAAATGGACAAGCCCTGTACTTGTCAAACCACCAAGTCACCTCTGACCCAGTCACCTCTAGGTCCGTGTGTGGCAGTCTATGAAGTGATTTCCTTCCAGACTCTCAGATGTTAAGTAGAGACTGTGTCCCCTCTATCGCCAACTCTTCCCTGGCCTTTCCTTTTTTCATATAATCTCTTGGGGTTGGATGAGCTGGGCTTTTGTTCAGGTTGATGGCTTATTTGTGTTATGTGTTTTTCCTTTCTTTCTATGGTTCTGGAAATGGAATCAAGAGCTTTCCATATAGTAGGCAAACACTTGACCACCGAGCCACATCCCCAGCCATCATTTTCCTTACCCGTCTAGAGTTCCAGAAATTACTGCCAAGATGCAAAACACTAGATTTGAAATTTTATTTTCAAGTTTTTCTCTTAAGTCTTATGATTTCCCCCTACTCTTTAGATAAAACAGTAACGATAAACAGTATTCAAGGATGAGGGATTTGTTTGCTCTTGAAGAAGAGCCTGGAATCCAATACAATCCCAGTGGAGCTCTGTAAGCTAAGAATGATTGAAGAAGCAGCCAGTCAAGGTGCGATGTCACCGTCTCTCCCCCACACCTCTGGACCAGAAAGTGAGGCTCTGTTACTAAGAGACATGGATTCCTATTCCTCCTCTAGAGATCCAGGAGTCAGAATCTCCCTACTCTACACATCGCCGTTACGGATCCTTTCCCTTCTCTGTCACAGGGTGATCACGTAGTGAGCCCAGACACAATGGTACAGGAGAGACCACTAATTAACCTCTACACACAGGCAAACTGTGAGAGGCTGGGGATGGACATGTTTACACCCTGTGCCAGCTTTAATCCGTTGACGCATATAAATACTAGAACAGAAAAATCACAGTGCTCCTGGCTTTTCAGCTAAAGCCCACATCAGTTCCTCCGGTTTGACCTCCTGCTGTCTTCCATTCAGCTCCCTCTCGAGTCCCATCCATCTCACATCATTTCCTCCTTTCAATCGAGAGAACAAGTTAATAATAGTGTTTTGGTTTCAGGCATAGAAACTAGCTCATATTTTGTATTTGCAGGAAGGGGAAATAACACGGCCCCCTAGGCTCTTGGTTTAACACTGTGTGTGACTGCTCCCATAAGATAAGACCCTGAATCCAGAGTGATGGGTAGGGTTTGTGCCAGAGATGACGATGCCCAAGGAGATGGATGTGGATGGATAAACAGCCCTACCATTTAAACTGGTAATTTAAACTTAAACATTTAAGGTAGATCCACCTTTAAACTGGAACCACTATCCATCCACTGTATCACTGAGACTGTGGAATCTTTGATTGCAACATTTAGCTATTCAGAGAAGATGCTCTGGGTTGCATAATTTCTCCTTTTTCCCCCCACATGCCCCTTGCATGTGTGTGTGTGCACGTGCACACACACATGCGCACACACATGTGCACACACATGTGCACACATGGATACACATATGGAGATCGAGGCTGACATGAAGTATCTTCCTTCCTCATTATTGTTCTCTATTTTATCTTTTTCAAGTGCTCAGAGCTCACCAATTTGCTAGATTCACTGGACAGTAAGTTCCAGGGATCCAATTCTCCTTTCTCCTTCCCCTAATACTAAGGTTACAGATGCGTGCATGCTGCCATGCTCATTTTACCTGGGTTCTGGGGATCTGAACTCAGGTCCTCGTGCTTGCTCAGTAACACTTTACTCACTGAGCTGTCTTCCCAGACTTGTTGTTCACCATTTCATGTCTGTCTATTCTGTTCATCTTTGCTTGTGTTTGTCTTATGGACCGTTGTATTGGATTCATCTCTTATTTCTGCCCACACTCTGGACTTGATGGTAGATTGGCTTCCTCAGTAATTTTGGCCTTGCTCTTCTTTTTCTAGTCCTATATCCTTTCCAACTCTGGTATCTAGGACCCAGGCATGGCACCATCCTGGTTCATTATTGCAGCTAGTGGCTTCTCTCAGCCTCCTACAGTGGGTTTGAGCACTGCTCCAGGAGTCTATTCAAACTTATGTCATAATAAATAGGCTCAGGCCATAAGATAAGTGTGTCATGGTAGTCATTCTAGGCTAGAATTTCAATAAAGAGAATTCTGTTACCTTATTTGACTACCACTTATATCTTCTCCATGATCAATGCTCCCTCCCACAGTTTCTCTACAACAACCAGAGACTGTGCAGAACCTTCCTACCTGAGTCCTCAAACAAAATGGAGGAATTCTATAATTTCATAAATCTTAACAGAAATTCAATATTTATCCCAGGTAAGTCTTCCCAGATAAACTAGAACTCAAATTTATTTTCTATAGACAGGGGCAATGTCAGTTAGCACTGATAAGTAGTTTTAAAAATGATAAATAAAGTAGAAAAACATATAGCACAGTTAGCAGACACTGTATGAGACCTCAGAACATGAGATCCCAACAATCATACTGGATGGTTAGAGAAAATCTTTTGTAATAAGAAAGTAGTAGCTTCTGGTTGAGGGCAAAGGCACTCATTGACCAGGCCTATACTAAGGAAAGAGAGTATACACTCAGTCTTCCTAGCAGAAGAGAACAGAGACTCAGCAAAAGTCATGCTGCTATCACCGAGAGTTCCAGGCACCATGGAGCACTTTTCCGCAGTTCAGAGTGAGAAGTGACCTTCAGAGACTAGCTAAGAGCTGATCTTGCAAGCAGGTCTGATGTGGGAGGTCCTTCTGTCTAGGTGTTGCTTTTGTTGGTTAATGAATAAAGAAACTGGCTTGGCCTATAGCATGGAAGGAGACTGGCAGAGTCAGAGAGACACCATGGAGCCGCCAGAGTCAGACATGCCGAAAATTTGTGGGAAAGCCACTGCCTGTGGCGATACACAGATTAATGGAGATGGGTTAAACTAAGATGTAAGAGTTAGCCAATAAGAAGTTGGAGCTAATGGGCCAAGCAGTGATTTAGTTAATACAGTTTCTGTATGATTATTTCAGGTCTAAGCTAGCCAAGCATCTTGGACAAACAAGCGGCTCTCTTCACCAACAAAGGTCTTTGAAATGGTAGCAGTCCCAGGATTGTCATATTAACGCTTTACTGTCATTTTTATTTTATCTCTCCGTGTGTGTCTGTCTATGCCACAACACTTGTGCCACAGCTTGCTAGTTGCCAGCCTAACCCAAAAACTTGAGCTCCAGCTTTAGTGAGGAATCCTGCCTTAAAAGAACATGTCAGAGAGTGACAGAGAGGACACCTGATGCTATCTTCAGCTTCCACACATGCATCGATACACACTCCAGCACACATACACACATCATGCATGTATGAACATACACTCATGTATGTGTGTATATATGTATATACATATGTACTATAACATTTTAAAAATAAATTCAATTTTTAATTTTTAGAAGTTAAAAAATCAGTCATAAATTGAGAATGAAACTATAATTTGTAGGATACAGCCAATGCTGTGCTTAGAGGGAAATGAATAGCTCTGAAGATATTAGAAAAGAAAACATTTCTAATCATGAGCAGCAAGGAGGTTTTTCTAAATTAACAACAATGAAATCATATTAGTAGAAAGGCTAGAATATATCTATAATTTTTTCTCCATAAAGTAATATTGCAAAGCTACCTCTTATAAAAACATTATCAAAACATTCAGTGAAAATGTAGGATATGTTACCACTGAGACTAAAGTAGTTAAGTAATATCACTATTACTTCATGATAACATATGTGCTATTATCAGCTTATTGATGTTGACAACATGCTACAGTTCCAGAGTGAGTTTGAACTGCCTGCTCCTTTCACTTTCATCATTCTGCCTTTGTTTTCTTTAAAACATGTTCCTCTACTCTTCCAGTTGGACTTGAGTTGTGTCGGGGCTTAAACTCAGCCCTGACAAACACTGGTAGTAGAAACACTCGGTAGTAAGTGTACATGTTTACATCTGATACTAATGGTGGTATCACCAATAGATAAGAAAGTCTAGCTGTATTCCTCAAAAAAAAAAAATGAAAAAAAAAGAAAGAAAAGAAAAGAAATTTACCATGCCAAATAAACACCTTGGTGAAGGACTCTTGGGACTATCAACTCAGATTTTCTTGGCGCACCATAAAAGATCTGAGCTCATTAGACTGAATTACAAAATTGATTTACAGGATGAAATGATTATCAAAAGGAGAAGCATCTGTTCAAACATTTTCTTCCTGCAGACAGCTGAGTGGGAAGGCAGTATATTTTTCTGCGAGAGATGGCTGACAGGAGGTTAAAAGTACTTCCAAACGCAGGAAGGAAATGTTCTTTCCCCGAAGGCAGGCTTGTCTGTGGACCACGTTCTGATCAGAAATGTACTTGATGAGCAGAGAACCAAAGCAGAAAGCTCCATCAACTGCATAGTTAATCATTTCAGACCAACTTCCTGTTCCAAATGCTCTTGTCATTGAAGACCATTTGGATACAAAGCCTTGTGCGCATTCCTACTAAGGATGGCTCTGTTGGTGAGCCTAGGGTTGTTTCCAGGATATTCTTTAATCAGCAATGTCCAGTGGAACTTTTCTTTGGGTTCCTGTGGCTGTCCCTTTTCCACGATAAATAATACTATGAATATAGAACATTGCTAGTCTAGTAATCATATTATTTAGCTCTGCAGTGAATTATTGGAACACCTCTTAGATGGTGTACAATGGTGGCTATCAGAATTTTAATGGTATGAAAGAGACACAACTACAATTAGACTGAATATTTGGAAACTATGTTTTCAACAACATCCATCAGCTTTGTCATCTGCTAAATAATTTTTTAGTGAAGACCCCTTGTATATCAGATGTACTTATGGAAACTGCTAATTAATAGAAGAATCCAATCTATTTAGTCTCGGAGTTGGCAGATGGATTATGTAGAAAATTGTCCAACTGACTTTGGAGGTGAGAGCAAGGACTTTGAAATGTGGCCATCAAGTGGCTGAAGTCCATTATTGCACATGAAGATGTAAATGAATTTGTAAATATTCCAAGTCAACCTTCTAGAATTTGGGAGGCTTGATTCAGAACCTCAACTGGTGAGGTGACTGTTTTGCCAAATCAACTCTGGTAAATATACCATCTGCTTTTCTCAGCATAGATCATTCTTAACCAGTGGTTCATGAGAAAGTTGAGATTTTATTCTGATTGAAATTAATTAACCTACCCCAAGTTGCTACTTTCTTTTCCACCACCAACCTCCAGTTATCAGTTGTGGGTGCTATAGGTTGAGCTTCATGAAAAGTCTGGGATCTATCTGTCTTTATCTACCTCCAAAGCCAACATATCTCCCCATGAATACTGTATTAGCTTCTGCCTGGGGTCCTCATTTGTGGTTAATATTCTATTCTTTCTCCATCTTACCATCAGCATGACTATACAAAAACATATAAGTGGCTCCCTTGAAATAGATGATGCTATAAACTGTAAGACTTCCATGGTCTTTTGTGGATTAGCTTGTCGAACTTCAGTCTTTCCTTCCTTACTCTTGACATTGCTCACTCTTTTCTTGAGTCATTCTCTGCTCCTGTTCTGCTCCAGAAACACTCTGGTTTCCTCTTCCATCTGCAATGCTATGGGCTTGCTATATTACAACATTAGTTATACAGCACATTAACTATGGCTGGAATTGATTCTAACATTCTCAAGACCATACTACTTATTGAAACCATGATTAGCTCTGTGATTTTTGTATCCTCTATACCTTCCATAGCCTAGATCAGTAAATATTTGTTGAATAAACAGATGAGAAAAATCATCAGATGTATTGTGTTTCTACCATACAGGAAAAGAGACATGTGCTTGTGTTACAATGTAATAAGCAATGTTGAGACAGAATTTTATTAATCTCCAATCCTGAAGATGTCACTATGGGTTGAGCACCTATGGTGGGCCTGGTGGTACTCAGTGTGTTTTGTAAATATTGTCATGCAACAGCCTTCATTTGTTCCTTCTTTTAAAAGACAAAGTTGAAGTCCTTGAACAGGTCTTCTAACCAGTGTTAGTTCTGAGCTGAGTTCCCTGTTTCTACTCTCATCCCTGCAGTCCCCAGGCTAATGTGCCATGCTCTCCACTTCCTTACCCCTGCAATGGAGTATCACAGGATCAGTTATATAGGCCATTTCTTACAGAGTCCTTAGCTCAGAGGATATTGAGTCAGCAAGGAACAGAGAGATAAGTTAGACCAACATTCTGTGGACAGAGGTGTGAACAAGACAAGAAGACAAGTTTTCTCAAATCCTTAGCATTCCTCCTTAGCTGACCAAATCAGGCATTCCTCCATGCGGTGGGCAGGCTCAGACTTTCAATACCATTGCTATTGGGAGTACATATTCTCATAATATATGATCTTCACATTATAATTTCTTGATACTTGTATGTTGCCAAAATATCCATTGATAAAAATGTAGTTATTAGGGATGGAGAGAGGGCTCTTTATTTAAGAACACTTCTGCTTTGATAGAGTTTCCAAGTTCAGTTCCCAACACCTACATGATGTTCCACAATTCTTCATATCTCTAATTCCAGGGAGCTCTCTGGCCTCCTTAGGTAGATACAGGGTATATTGACGTATAGGCAAGCAGAACACTCACACACATAAAATCAAAATAAACCTTTTAAAAACCATAGATACTGATTTCTTACTTTGGGGATTGGGCTCCAAAGAGTGGGTCTTCTAACCAAGACTTCTAGTGATCAGGACCCAGCTAGTCAACGAACCTCATTTTGCAAATGGCTCTGGCTACCACTGGTGTGTGGTCCTTATCTTATTCCTCTTAGACCTTGGCTTTCTAGTAGGCAACCACTGTGTGATCTCTAACTGGCTCTACCCCACTGCTGAGACCCATCCTGGCCCACAGTCCTGAGTCAGTGCCAGGCAGGTCTCAGGGCTCAGGATTTCTGATGCCCCATGGAAACAAAGGCATCACAGTGATCACGTGGATTTCCTAAGAAGCCCAGGGTCAAATTCCACAGGGCAGGCTGAAGATGCAGCAAGAATGTAAAATGACAGTCAGCTGAGGGACACAAGCACCTGAGACCATGTGAGGGGCATCTTCCAAGGAAGCTGAGGCTCTCAGGATTAAAGGAGAGTAATAAAATAAGGGTGAGAAGACTTCATTTCTTACGAAGTGCATGGATGTGGATATGGGAAAGGGGCGATCTCATTGGGCCTCTCTAGTGTCCACAGTAGGATCTGAGCCACCCACCTGGCTCCCTTTGTGTTCTGATTCCCTAGACAGTGGTACACAGAATTTTTTCTCTGTCCCTCTGGCTGCGTTATTTCACTTTCTGTGGTAGTAGGAAGACAGGGAGGATGGCCACAGATAATCCTCATTGCCTCAAAGGCACCTGAGAGGCAGGTGCAAGAGGCAGGAGACCTGCTGGAGAGAGGCTCTGCTGGTTTTCCCTGGGCAGAGCAAGAACGTCAGGATGGAGTGCACTGAGGAAAGGGAGACTGCCATAGTTTGAATGAAAAATGTCCATTTGGAAAATGGATCCCCAGCTGGTAGAACTGTTTGGCAAAGTTCTGGAACCTTTGGGAGGTGGAACTTTGCTGGAGGAAGTACATGGATGGGGCGGGCTTAGAGTGTTCTCAACCTGGTTCCACTCTACTTCCTCATAGAGCAGAGTCTCCATGGTTTTGGTTGGAAATGTGATCTCTCAGCTTCCTGTTCCCACAGCTGTATCTCTAGCTTGCTGCCAATGTCTCCGCATCAAGATGGACTCCTATCCCTTAGGAACTGTGAACCTGAGTAAATTCTTTCATCCATAACTGACTCTTGGCCATACTGCTTCATCACAGCACCAGAAAAGTTAGTTACATAGAGAGGACAGCAAACTTCTCCCTGCCCTTGTCTGTTGCTGAATGCTCAATGACAAGCAGAACAATGGTGCAAAGAAGACAGACACCTCCACTCGGGGGGGGGGGGCTGGGTTTGGGGGAAAATGAATCATGTGGCTTAACTCTTGAATGAAGCTCAAGGGTTACCTGTTTTTAAGTTTATGTTCTCATTGGCTGGGTGTTTGAGTGTGAATCAAACTGTTAAAAGTTGTCATGCCAAAGAAAATGTATTTGGCAAACACTTACAATGACTACTTACTGGGAAGATGCTTGGATTTCATGCATGTGATCAAGAAAGCTACCGATTCTTGGCTGCTGTCCTATAGGACAGATATTTGGGAGCTGGTACCGTCAAAAATCAAGGTATTGGAAGGGAAAGGGTAGACTTCAAGCCCTATCCCCGCTTGTTAGAGTTTTATAAATAAAACATATTCCCAGCACTCGGGAGGCAGAGGCAGGCGGATCTCTGTGAGTTCGAGACCAGCCTGGTCTACAAGAGCTAGTTCCAGGACAGGCTCCAAAGCCACAGAGAAACCCTGTCTCGAAAAACCAAAAAACATAAAAAAAATAAAAATAAAATAAAAATAAAAAAAATAAAACATATTGCTTGCCAGAGAAGATGTGATCATGGGAGCACCTCTTCTGTTGACATCGCTTTTCAAAAGACAGGGTGGTCCTTCATCTCCATCTTTCTTTACATGAGTGAGAGGGGAGGACAAGGACATAGACAATGTTTACTTTCAAAATTCATACTGAGGGAAATACCTCAAAGGCAAACCTATACCATCACTCCTCCCACCCTGCCAGCATCTTTGCCTTTTTCATAATTCATGAAAGTCAAAACTCTATCGAACGGGAAGGTGTTCAGTATGCTAGCAAGAGACTCTTCAGAGATGAAGGCAGATGAAGCAACCTTCCCCAAGGCAGCCTTCAGAAAAGCAGCTGCTCATTCTGGGATGACTGAAGAATGAAAAAGAGAAAAGCTTAAAACCTGCTACCATTTAAAACCTGGTGATTCCTCCCCACCAGGAGAGCGGAGAAGGAAGAAAGTGGTCTACATCATGCAGCAAAGGGGTCTATTATGGGTGAGGCTGCCAGGAGATGGTCTGTGGGAGAGATGACAAGCGCTAACGGCCTGCCACCCCAGAGCCTACCTCAGCACCTGCTGCTCTCCAGCTTCCCTTCACCACCAGGCAGATGGAGTTTACTAAACAATGGGCTGCCCTGAAGCAAGGTGAACTCACTGGCGACAGGGACTGAGTTGAAGATTTGGAACAAAGAACTCCTGGAGAGATAGACACCCCAGGAAACTAATGCCAAAAAAAGGGGATGATTTGTTTCACCTTCCACTTGACCCACAAAAGTCACATCTTAAGTTGTTCTTTGGACCATGCAGCTTTGTGGATCAATGTTTGTGTGTGTGGGTGGGGGGGGGGGGGTGGGTGTGTGTGGGTGTGCATGAGACTGTACAGGTGTGAATGTAGGTGAGGACTCAGTTCTTGAGCTCCATTTTCTAGCTGATCAGAATAGAAATAATAGGCCACATGGGAAACTTTGAGCTATAGGCAAAAATAAAATGAAATAAAATAAAATGAAATTAAAAAAAAAAAAAGAAACAGGGTCAGTGAGATGGTTCACTGAGTAAAAGCTTTGGCCACGGAAGCCTGACAACATGACTTCAATGCCCAGAATCCCCAAGTCCCATATTAGATGTCAGATGCACTGGCCTGCGTCCATCATCCTAACACTCCTAACACTGAGAGATGTGAGGCAGGGATGGAATAATTGTTAGGGCCCCAGGACAAGCGGTCATGGAGTTAACAGCACAGCCAAACAGCAAGAGACCCTGCCTCAAACAAAATGCAAAGCAAGAACTAACTCCCCAAGTTGCCTCTGACATTCACATACTGCGCATATGCACAACTGCGCACACAAGCACACACACACACACACACACACACACACATGCACGCACACAAACACGCACACAGTTAAAAGAGAGCGAGAGATACAATTATTAGAGTCCCTTGTGCAGCCTGCTATTCATGTCTCATGGTCTATAATAGTGCTATATGACAATACCTTGTCATTGTCTGGAGGGGTTGTGTCACCATAACTGACTTATCTTCATCATGACTCCCCTTTATTGCTCGTTCCACATCTCCTGCATTAGAAAACTACAAGGGAAGATTATGTATTCAATAAAAAAAATCACTAAACCTGAATATGATGACTTTCCATGCAGGCAACCAAACTGCTGTCATTCCAGATTGTAGCTAGTATTTGTGACCATGCCTGTGACAACGGGTAGCTGTTGTTATAATTCTAGCACATTCTTTGCAAGTTTATCAAAACTATCTGTTCAATAACAAATCCACTTTGCTAATAATTGTTTACAGAATACTCAAAAACCTCTCACGCATTGGCCAATATGACTGATGGCTATAATTAAATAGCATAGACTAAAACTAACAAGGTTTTTTTTTTTTCAAATGTGTGAAATTTGGCTGGATCCACTTAATAAACTCCTCCTTTCTCAAGGTCCACCAGAACCAGTCAACTCTTATTATCCTCTCTGTGTATGGCAGAGCATTATGGATATCTGAGATAGGAAAGTCTCTATTCACCCTTAACTCCATCCTCTACTGTCCCTAGTAGTTACTTTCTTATCCTCAAATTTTCATCTTTAGCACTAGGGTATCAATATCATCACACGGAGACAGAGTAGGAAAAATCAATTAATGGGAAAAAATCTGTAGAGCAGCATGTGCTTGCAGAATTAGCTCCCTTTTTCTTATCTAGATTGTGTAGTGATGGAGACGGTGCTAATGCCTCTATAAATAGCCAGAGTTAATGAATAGAGGCAATTAGATCTGCCATAGACCAGAACAGTAGCTGCTTTTATTGATAGCCTGTAGTTTCTCCTACGTTTTGATTGGTAGGATCCTGCCACTCCGGTCATGCTACAAGTATTAATTTTTCAGACCAAACACATGGTTAGTGTTTCAAATTACTGTCTACTCCCTTCAGGTCCTGTCACCTTACAATGAATGGTCTGGTGTGGTCATTCAGCAAACTAATAATTAAACACTAGAATTGTACTAAAACAAGTCAAAAACCAAAGCTCCTGGTCCTCAGCCTATACCCGGAAACAGGTATTTTGAAAACTGCTCACTTAATCCTTTTGAGAATTTGACAGCTGTTGGTATTTATTAAATTCCTCAACTTCATGGTCTTTCATACTCAGGACACAAAGAAATAGTTCTTTTTAAAGTATCTTTCTCAAAGGGGGTTAAACGTACCGTGGCCTACTGAACGTCCTTCTGATACGAATTGCTAAGGAGAGAGACTTTGTGATGAAGAACACACATGATGGACCAGGGGAGAAGTGGAGATTGGAGAATGAGTTGCTTCAATGGAATTAAAGAAGCTGGGAGGCACTTTGCTGGAAGAAATAAGTCAACAACTGCTCTCGGATTTCTAGTCAGGGTGGAGATCCATAGGTCAGACTCTGACACTGATGTATCTGTTTGGTCTCCCTCTGTTGCAGCATCTGAGGCTATCTCTCACCCACGCTGCTTTGTGATGTCCCGGGCATCAGCTGCAGTTATTGGGACCTTGCTACTAAGAATCCTCTGAAGAGACATCTGTCTGGAAGACTTCATCTACTGTCATTGATGGCTCCTTCCAGAGATCACCAGGGACAATTAAGAATGCGAGGGCCAGCCTGTGAAATGGATGAAGATAGCGCAATCCATGATAAGAGGATGTTAGCCAAAATATATGAGGACAGACCTTGCATAAATCCATAGGAAAACGTACCACCATCAAAGTCCGAGCAGATGGTTCAAATGCACATTTAAAATAACAGAAATGTACGAATAGCCAACAATATGCCCAAAGTAGTTCAGCACCACTAACCAGGGAAATGCAAACTGAAACCACAATCTCAGTTTTTACTGTTGCTTCCATTGCCTCCTGCAAGACTGCTTATTTGCTGTTTATTCCATACAGAGATATTCTCTATGTCCCTATTATTTATTGGCTACTTTGTCATAAGTCACTAAATGTTCTTCCTCAAACAGGAAAAGAATAATGCTTCTTTGAACAGGTAGCGCTCTTCTCATCATCCCATTTTATTCATTATTTTTGTTGTATTTTCAACACTTGTATGAATTTATGCAGAGGAGGGATGATGTGATGATGTTCTTTATGTGTTTAATTTAATCACGTGTTTACTGAACACCATGACATTTTTGTACCACTTTGTGCCCTGGAGATGCAGACTTGGATTGGCCAAGCAATATCTCTACTCTCATAGGTGGGGTAAGGGAGACAATAAGCAAGAAACAATGAATTAATTAATTAACTGAATTGTACCTTTATGGAGTGGCAAGTACTATATAAGAAGCAAGCAAAGTAGCCAGAGTGAGCTAGAGCCATGGTCTTTTGTTTCTCTTGCTTGGCTCTGCACACCATCACCATCACCATCACTACAGCACCCAGATTACCCTTCCTCGGCTGCTCTCCAGCATTTTCCCTAAATTTTCCAAGAAAATGGACCCTCATCTCAATCATGGCTTGAGGAACCTCAGGTTAGACCATTCCTTCCCATGGTTCCAGCTATCTTCCCAAGCTCACCATGCCCTTTATCCTTCAGGCCTTTCATATCATCCAAGACCATGCTATCAAGACACTTTTCTCACCTGTGAAGTAGCCTTCCTCCTGCCTAAGGCCAGCCCTGTTTGCTGATCCCTGTCTTCCCTGTCTCCTTTGCCACATGCCTCTGTTCAGTCCTCTTTCCCCCAGGTTTTCCTGACTCTGATTCTTAACTGGGTCAATCCCATCAGCCTTTAAGGCTTGCTCTGGAGTATTTCTAGGGCAAAGTTTCTCGCTTCCCATGACACCCTCGAGAAAGCCCAGGCTGAGTCTCCTCTTCACATTCCCCTCACCCCCACACTCTGTTTGCTTTTATTACTTTATTCTGTATACTCTGTATATAGTGGGACTCATGAGTTCTACGTTCAAGGTCATCATGAGTGAATGAAAAGAACTTTGCGGAGTCTTAGGGCAGTGCCTAGGAAACACTTCCAGAAGCTCTAGATATGGGACATTGCTCTTTGCTCCCTTGCAATTCTAATGAATCTTTATAAATATCCCTACAAGTTGGCAGCGACTTCCCAGAAGAGCAATGCTGGGTAGACCAAGGCCTGCCATTCACAGTAACCATAACGACAAGAACCCACCGAGAAGCACTTTGCTGCTTCCTTCTCTTTTGGAAATGTGTGAATAGGACTTTTATCAACTGCTCCTTCCCTGGCACTCTCCCAAACGCTTAGTTGGTTCCTCCTGCACATGCAGGTTGGGCAACCATGCATTTTGCTGAACTCCAAGAAGCTGTAATCTCTGCAAGTGCCATTCAGAATGAGCGAAATGGTGCCTGCAAACTCCGTGTTTAGCGATAGATCATGACACTTAGATATTTCTTCAGGGAGTATTAATTGTAGGGGAACAGTGATGGTATTTTATTTAGGTTGTCTGGGAAGTCAAAGAAAGATTATAATTTATAGTTACTATGGTAGCTAATTATACCTTTAAGGATATGCCAGTTGCTGCTCAGAAAAACAGGGCTTTGATCATAGCTGAGACCCTTGTTGGGGAATCAAAGGAAATAAGAAAGTGTAATTTGCTAACTTAAAATTTTCCCTGGTTACTGCGACTAGATTTCTTTTTGGATACAAAGCCATTCCAGTTGGGTTTTCTTACACGCTGCTAAAATTCATGCAGATGCTATTAATGGGGGACATTGTGAAATTCTCAAGGCCCTCTATTTTCTCCTATCCTTGCTATTTGCTGCATGTCTGGCATCTCTATTCATGCATATGGACACCAAGCATCACATAGTTACATAGTTCTAGAGAAAGGTTGGGTGGAGGTTACACCAGAACAAGACAGATCTGGAAACATGCTGTTAGGTAGAACCTCTGTGTTCGGGGGGGCGGGGGTTGGGAATGAGAGGAGCAGAGAAAGAATGGGGACCACCTCAGCAAGGTTTTTCCTGGACCTCCTCAGTTTGGACTGAGTCTTAGAAGAGTTGACAAAAGAATAGATTTGTGTTCACTTCCCTATTGGGGCCCAGAGAAAAAAAATCACTAAATTTTAGAGGAACCTAGACAAAGAACACATTTTTTTTTTGGCTCCACGGTGGTATGGAAAAACATTTGAAAACTCCCCTGATAAAGATGTGAAGAAATAGGGAGTGATAATAGAAGCCTGTCAGATTAAGACTAGGGTGCTTGTGACCACAAGCTGGGGACATTGCAGGGCTGGGCAGGTATTAATGACTAGATATTGTGTGGGTTCATTTTTATTTTTAACTTGGCATAACCTAGAGTTACCTAGAAAGTGAGGACCTAAATTGAGGAGCTGCCCAAATCAGATGGACCTGTGGATGTGTCTGTAACCAATTGTACAGATTGGCAATCCATGTGGAGGGTCCAATCCACAGTGGGCAGCACCAACCCTTAGGTGTCTAGGCTATATAGAAAGCTCATGAAGCATGAGTCTGTGAGAAAGTCAGGAAGCTTCCTCATGGTTCCTGCTTCACTTCCTGCCCTGCTTCTTGTCATCGATGGACTGCCACCTGGAAATGCAAGAGGAACTAAATCCTCCCCTGCCCAAGTTGGTTTTGGTCATGCTGTTTAAAACAGCACAGAAAAATCATGAGAAAGGATCATCTCTCATCCCCTACTCCTCCATGATTTAAAAGCATGCCTGAGTTTAGAACCACCCAAAAGTAAAGAAGGGAGCAAATGTTGGCTTATGTGTTGTGTACCTTTCTTGTCATAATGGCAGAATAACTGACGGAACCTGTCTTGGGGGAGAAGGATTGATCTTGACTCTTGGATTTCAAGATAATCCAGTCCATCATGGTGAGGGAGGGAACTTGGTACAAGAGGCCCATTCTGCCATAGCAGGGAGTCCTTTCTCTAACAGTGGAAGCTATGGCTACTGCTTCCCACAGAGTGGTTAACCAGGCAGCAGAGACATGAACTAGAATCAGAGCTGGATATAATCTTTTTTTTTTTTTTCGAGACAGGGTTTCTCTGTGGCTTTGGAGCCTGTCCTGGAACTAGCTCTGTAGACCAGGCTGGTCTCGAACTCACAGAGATCCACCTGCTTCTGCCTCCCGAGTGCTGGGATTAAAGGCGTGCGCCACCATCGCCCGGCTTGGATATAATCTTATAAAGCTTGCCTTCAATGACTCACTTCCAACAGCCAGGCCCTACCACCTAACCCCTACCACATAACTCTCATAATAATATCACAAGCTGAGGACGAAGCCCTGAGAGCCAGAGTCTCTAGGAACATTTCATATCCAAACCACAACCTTCTGGTTCCCTGATCTTCAAAGGCTTATGGCCATCTCATGTTATAAAATATATTCAGTCTAATTTCAAGAGTCCCCCATAATCTCACCAGTCCATCACAGATCTAAAGTTCAAAGACTCTTTGCAGACTCAAGACAAAGATAATTGTGAGTCTCTGTAAAATAAAAAGAGAGTTAAAAACTAACAATGCACCATAAGCCCCTCCAGTCGAATAGGACCCAAGGGGAGACTGCAAGAAAAGAGAAGGCTGGCTTAGGAAGACAGATCAGGTGATACCTTCTTTATTTTGTTCAAAGAGCTATGTCATCTCTATTTGATAGAAAGTATGGTCTTAATTAGTTGAAAGAGACATTGTTACGGCTTGCATTTGAAGCGTCCCTGTGGTGGTTTGAATGAGAATGACCTCCATAGGCTCAAATGTTTAAATACTTGGCCCTCAATTGGTGGAACCATTTGGAAAGGTCTAGGAGGCATGGCCTTATTGGAAGAGGTGTGTCACTGGGGTGGGTGTTGAAGTTTCAGAAATTCCCAGTATGTTTCTCTCTCTCTCTCTCTCTCTCTCTCTCTCTCCATCCTCTCCTCTCTCATCTCTCTCTCATCCTCTCGTCTCCTCTCTCTCTCCTCTCTCTCTCTCTCCTCTCTCCTCCTCATCCCTCTCCCTCTCCTCCTCCCCTTCCCTCCCTCCCATCCCTCCTCTCCTCTCTCTCTTCCTCTCCCTCTCCCTCTCCCCTCTCTTCTCTCCCTCCCTCCTCTCCCCTCTCCCTCTCCCTCGCCCTCTCCCCTCCCCTTCCTCTCCTCCCTCCCTCCTCTCTCCCTCTCTCCTCTCCCCCTCCCTCCCTCCCTCTCTCTCTCTCTCTCTCTCTCTCTCTCTCTCTCTCTCCCTCCATCTCTCCCTCCTCCCCCCTCCCCCCCGCCTCCTACTTGTGGGTCAAAATCTGAGCTTTCATCTTGTCCAGCTGCCGTGCCTTTGCTCTGCCATCATGGACTCTGAAACCAGGAGCCCAATTAAATACTCGCTTTTATGATTTGCTTCAGTCATAGTGTTCTAGCACAGCATCAAAAGCAAGTGGCCCAAGGGCTCATATTATGTATGCTCAGTTCTCTAGCTTGTGTGCACTCCATGAACGCTTAGTGGCATTTTAATAGGTGGAACAAATGTGGGTCATTCGAAGCAGGCTTCTGAAGGTTCCACCATCCTTGCTGCTTCTGATCCGAGGCCCCTGATTTCTGGTGAGCTGCAATGTAAGAAGCTTCAGCCACACACTCCCGTCTTTATGGTTTGAGCTGCTCTAGCCACGCACTTTCCCCTCCATAGTGGGTTGAAACCATGAACTAAAGCCGAACCTTTAACCCCTAAGCTGTGGTGTCAGATATTTGGTGACAACAATAAGGAAAATAACTAATAGAGAAAAGGGAGACCAACGAGTCAGGCTGTTGCTCTAATAACCCTGACCACTTTTTGTGGTTCCTAAGCTTTCGGAACTGGTCTGAAGGAAGGAGGTGGGAGATTAACGGAGATGTGGGCTGGGAAAACCTTGGGATGTTGGGAGCAATTGTCTGTGAAAGTTTGCATGGCCAGGACACTGACCTGAATCTGGGCTGTGAAGATTATACCCACTGAGTATCATAAGGGACAACAGTTCCATTGGGAACAGAGCGTTAAGTAATTCACATTATGGTCTTGCAAAGAATTTGACTACATTCTGTCTGCATGCTGAAATTTTGAGTAAGGCTGAATAAACTAATGGACTAGATAGTTTGTCAGGAGAAATCTCAAGGCAGCACACACTGCAGGGACTGAAATGGTTTTTACCGACTACTTTAAACCAGATTTACAACAAGAAGCTAGAGGAACAAGCAAAGGGCAAATATGAAAAAAAAAATTGCATTTGGGTTCAGGAAAGGAGGTGAGTGCTTTCTAGGCCGAGAACAAAAACAACAAGAGCAACAACGTAATCTCAAGCCTACATCTAACCCGTAGTCCTCACCTCTGCTGGATGCCACACCCAAGAAACACATCACCATTCTCAATGTCTTAGCAGAGAGGTTTTCATGAGATTCAACTCTTCCATGTTATCCCCTACCTGAAATCCCATCCGTGAGTGCCTGCTTCTCCTCAGTGCATGTGCTAGGAATGCAATTTCCAAGGCAACCATGTTGAAAGGTGGGGCTTCGAAGAGATAATGAATGGTTTGATTGTGGGGAAGGGTTATCACAGAAGTAGGTCCTGTCAAAAGGCGAGCTCGGTATTTGATCCCCTCCCCCTTTCCTTAGCTTTACCCTCCCCTCTCTCTCTTTCTCTTCTGTAAAACTGCCTTCCACAACGAGATGATGGACAAGAAGCTCTGTTTCAGGGGCAGGTGTGTTGGCCTTGACCTTCTCATCCTCCAGAATTATAAAAGTGGTTTTCTGTTCTTTACAGATTATCGAGTCCCAGTCTAGTTATAGCAACACAGACAGACAAAGGCAGCAGCCGTGACTTCTAGAATCAAAACTAAACTACTAGAATGGTGTCACTCCAAGTTCTCAAAGCTCAAGTGCTAACTCAGCTGCCCAACTTCCCATAAATCCTCAGGCATAGTCTTATTTCAAGTCACAAAAGAAGTGTCCAGAAAAACTTGCTTAATCCCATTCTCATAAGTCTTCCCTGGTCTTCTCTGCTAAAAAGCATTCTCAACATTTAAAGGCATCGACTGTAATTCAGTCGTACAACTTATGATTCTCTCCCAGGAAGCCAGACCACCCTGAACAAGCGTGCTCTTAGGTAAAGTTGGGATACAGCCTGTTTCAGAGGAACCTGGCTATCACCCGAGGGTCTAAGTGATGAAAAGATCACTCTTCGGGTTGGTGCTCTCGGGAGGTGGTAGAACCTGTGAAAGCCAGGGTCTGGAGGGATGCCCTTACATCATCAGGACCATGCTTTAGAAGGCAGTTCTTGTGAGACTCCTGCAAAGTGCTTGTGAGAGGGTTTGTGCACAAGCCGGGACCAGCTCTACTCAGCTGCTGCTGCTCTTAGTTTGAGATGTAATCATGGGCTGGCTCATGCCTAAACTCCTCCTGCTGTCAGCTGCCATTATTAGATACCACTGGAAACCAAGCCAACCTTAGAACCATGCTTCTAACCACCCCCCCCCCCCAAACTGTCAGCTAAGTAAACATCTTCTTTTTTATCAGTAGCTTGTTTGGGTGTTTTGTTATGGTGACAAAGAGCAGAACAACACATGACAACTTCCGATTGTAAGTAGATTACGAGTTGAAAATTAGTTAATGAATGGTGTCCAGCACCTAAAAGTGACAAGAGTCACAATTAACAGTTTCCAAACATAGTCCCAAATAAATCTTTCGTGCTGTCTGATAATCATTCTTCTGGCTTTCCAGGAAGGCCAGGAGTCATTAAACTACAAGAACTCTCCAAATCTGCCCTGGCTGGCACTTACCGGGCATCGAGCGAATGGCAGCCGAATGCATATTTGGGTGAATACTTAAAGCTGGTTTAAGTTACATGAGTTCAGCTTGTGTGAGATGCCATTCCCGATGCCAGGCAGACTTAGCAGCTGCTTTCTCTTGGAGTTGCTAATGCGTCCACATACCTCATATTTCGGTTGGCCCAGCAACGGGTCATTTACATGCCATTTTGCAATTATTCATGTGTTAATTATTAAACCATCTCTTTCAAAAGTGTTAGTTAGTTATATTTTAGAGCTGTGAGTCTTCACATTGCTGGCAACCCCGCTGCTATGTCCTTGAGCTTAAAACCACTTCTCAACTTAAAATCACGGTGTGAGACGTGATAGGTGTACACTCACTCAATACTCGGACAGTTATGCTAAAACCCTCAAAGTATCTTTTCTGGATTCAGCGAGTCGAGGACATTGTGTCTGTGCTGAAAGGCATTCAGGGCTCAAAGGAGAGGCACCTTTGCTTGATTTGTTCACAAACTCTCTCCAGATCTCCCACGGACAGTCACCTCTCTGAATGGTCAACCCGGTATTTTCTAGGCAAATTCGTCCATTTGTTTGTTGGTTAAAATAGGGTCTCACAATGTAACTGGAAGACCTAGATCTTCCCATGTAGAACAGGTTGATCCTGAACTCACAGAGATCCTCCTACCACTGCCTTCAAAGTGCTAGAATTAAAGGTGCATACCACCACAGACAAAATTTTATTCAAAACTAAACTAGCAAATGTTCTTTTTTTTTAGTGCATGTATATGTTTTGCCTGCATGGATATATGCATATTGCATTGTTCCTACTACCCATGGAGGCCAGAAAAGGTGGTGACATCCCTGAAACTGGGAGTTGCAGATGACTGTGACCTGCCACATGGGTCCTGAGAATCAAATATGGGTTCTCTTCAAGATCAGTAAATGTCCCTAACTCCCCGCTTTATTATGTCTCCCCCCCCCCCCTCTCTCTCTCTGTATGTGCCCATATGCATGCAAATGTAATGGTGCACACTGGCCCACACAGAATCTTGCCTGAAAATGCACTGACCAGGACTTTCATGGACTTTCAGATGCTAACAACAAGTAGCCACACCCACAGGGAGATACGTAGCAATAAGAACTTGAAGGAGCCTTGTCTAGGGCTCCGTGCTTTTCAAAATTCATGAGTGCTGTGGTCTCTTGCTTTCTTGGGGAGGTATCTGTTTATTCCAGCTACCTCTACAGTAAGCATTAACAGCCCCTTGCACTTTTAGAAGAGCCCCCATTTAGGCAAAAAATATTTTGGTCTCCCTGATTTTTATGCAGTAGAAATCAGAGCCCTAAACAAGGTAGATAACTTAGCGGCATTGGACATAGATGTTAGAATGGGTGGGTCGCTAATACTCAGGAAAAAGCTACACAAACAGAAAAACATCCAATCTTCTCACACTGTTAAAACTACCTATGGTCAATCTCTGACTCAGTTAAAAGCTGTATCTTATACAATGCCAAACACATACCAGCCATTTGATAAATATTGTTTGTCTGTTATATTTATTAGTAGATGACCATATATACTATCTATGATTTAACTTGATTCTTCGTGAACACTGTAAGATTGATACCATTAAATAAAGATGAAAAAAAAAAAAAAAACAACTGTGAGTCTAGGATGTTTAACACTGAGGAAGTTAATAGCTAAACCACTCAAGCCCAGGTCTTCAATGTTTCTTTCCATTACACCACTGCTCAGTGTTAGAAGGAATCTAAATGTGGAGCAAATGTTTGCTTAAAGGGATGGAGACCGGAGAGCCAAGGAAAATGTGGCAAGAGAGACACATCACTGTGGGCTCAGAGATTTCAATCCTGGACCAGTAGGGCTATTTCCTGGCGCCCTGTACGTTTTCCAAGATGGCTGCTCCTTTGAGACGAGGAAGCAAATCGTGTGCTGACGGCACCGAGGTGGCAGGGAGGTTGGCACTGGGGTGGCAGAGAGGTTGGCACTGGGGTGGAAGGGAGGCTTGGACACAGCTAGGTGGTGCCATGGCCGGGATTCAAACTCTACTGCAGTAGACCTGGGCAGAGTTCATGGCAGCCAAGCTCGGGTCAGACAACCAAGAGTTCCCTGCACAAGGGTGTCCATAAAATGCATCCAGGGTCCCATTCAAGAAAGTATTAAGCCTAGCATTTTCCTGTTTACTTTTTTTTTTAAATGAAGGCTTAGTCTTTTTAAAAAAATGTATTTTTTGGAGACAAATATATTTTGGCCCAACCCACATCCCACTAGAACTTACCACACGAAGTTTCCAGTTCTACCCCCAGGCCACAGTACCACTGTACCATGAAGGGTGATATTTTATTTATTTAATTTCTCCTTTTAAAAAAATCCTCCCATTTTAGGTCCTCTGGTAAGTAGTTGTTTGGGGTTCTTGGGTCCTGACACTGTCCTGCTCAACCCATTAAATCAGCATTTGATTTGCTTTTGTCTATGAACACTTTCTTTTCCCCTCCCAACAATGAGATAAGCCCTACCTGACATGGGGCTATAAATTCCCCCAGGTACCATCGGCAGTCTCTTTGACTTCTTCCTGGCATCACCATTCAGCCTGCTATAGGCCACCCTAGGAAAGGAAAGGCAATGGGAGCTAACTGAGCACCAGGGAAGCATCTTCCATGAATATATGAATGACGTGTCCCATAAGGATGGTGATGGATCTTCATGTCCCTGCCAACCATCCTTAGCCAGTACCTAACAAGTCAATGTCAAGTTCCAAGGAGTGACTAAATGGATCCCTGCAAAACTTCCTATCATGATTCAGGCTTAGTTTTCAGCATCCTACATTTAAGGATTCTCTTTCTACCTTAAGTGGACTAAGAACAAAATTAATAATAATAAAAAAGAAATGAGACAAAACAAACTTTTTCACAAAAAAATCAGTGATTCTAGTATCCTATTCTGCTCCTCTCTTTGTTTACATTGCCTTAGACGGGAAGTTCCCCTACTCCAGTAACTCAGTTTCCTCATTTGTAAAGTTGGGAGCCCCAAGCCCCATTTTCCTGGGGCCATCATAGGAAGTCAACTGAAATCAGAAGTGGACAAGCGCCATGCCTGTCTGGTAACTGGCACACAGCAGGAGTTCCCGGAAGAAGAAGGAGAAGGAGGAGGAGGAGGAGGACGAGGAGGACGAGGAGGACGAGGAGGACGAGGAGGACGAGGAGGAGGACGAGGAGGACGAGGAGGAGGAGGAGGAGGAGGAGGACGAGGACGAGGACGAGGAGGACAAGGAGGAGGAGGAGGAGGAGGAGGAGGAGAAGAAGAAGAAGAAGAAGAAGAAGAAGAAGAAGAAGAAGAAGAAGAAGAAGAAGAAGAAGAAGAAGAAGAAGAAGAAGAAAGAGCCATGAGAAACCGTTTGCTTCTGAATAAAATCTCTGCTCTGTTACAGAGTGAACAGAGTAACTTGCACATTTAACTGGCAGATGTCACGGAAAAAGCTTCAAGGAGCATTCTACACAAAGAGTCACAGGCTAGTTTGTGTTCAAACAAACCAGACAGCCAGCCCGCATTTGGAGCCAGGAGCCAAATAGTTCAGACACCATCGAGGCTGGCTGCCTCCAGGTCGGGCTGCTTGGCCTACTCCTGGAGCCAGGCCACAGGAAGCCCTTAGTGTCAGCCCTTCAGGCCCTCGCTAGCTCTAGCGTTTTTCTTATCCTCCCTTGAAGCTACTACTTAGATAAGGAACATGGGGAGAAAGAAAGGGAAGGGGGATTACCATGCACAATGGTGGTTACTCTGGTAATATCTGCACACACCAGCAGGCCTCTTGCTACTGTTCTCTTCTAGGATGGGGCTGGGGGACGGTGGGGAGGAGTCTATCATAATGTTTACCTTGGGGGATGTCTGGCCTCTTCTCCACACAGATCTCATTTTATGGTGTGTGGAGTTTTATGAACCAATTTGCCATGGGAGAGGAGACGAGAAGGCTGATGTGTGAGCTGAAGTCTAAAAGCCATAAATTCAAAGGAAAATTATTCCAGAATTATAAGTCCTGCTTACCGGTGTCCAAGGGTAATAGCCACTGTTCAGTGGCAGGGCTGGGACTTCCAAAGTTATTTCAGGGGCCATTTGTAGGACAAGCACCCTTTCATTTCATTTGGATGGGTAAATATTTTTAAATAGGGGTCTCCTGAATGTGTTGGGATCCAGCCAATGTCCCCAAACTTCTGGGAGCCTTGAACACTCTTTCTCCATGACAGTTCATTCAGGAAGTCTAAAATCAGGCATGCACATGTGTACACACACACACGCACGCGCGCGCGCGCACACACACACACACACAGATTTATACTTTATCTTCATGGAATACAATTAACCCTCCTGTTTGGTGTGAGCTTAGATGCTTAGACCTGGGGTGATTTTTTTAAAGCCTTATGATTATAAAGTATTGGATAGGATAAAACAAAACCAACTTCAAAAGTTCCCATGGGACAGAGACACCACACACATGCACACACACACACACACACACACACATACACACACATACCCCATGTGTATGCTTTTGCCCAGAACTGTAGAAGAGTCAAAGAATAAAAAGGATTGGGTGGGGGCAGAACTGAGCCAACCAATGACACACGTTTGCAAACACTTGGAGAGAGAAATGTGTAAGACCTTTGAAGACAGTGATGAAGAATTGGAAAGTCAACCCGAATGCCCTCTCCCCTGAGCATCCTTCCACCCCACTCCGCCTCCCCAGAATACCTGCTGCCTGAGACTGTATACCGCTGACTTTTCCAGGGTCCTTTCTTGTAGGCATCTGATGTCCGCTGAGTTTTCAACAGGACGGCTACTAATTTCTCTAAACATAACATCCCTCAAGCTCCTTGACATACATCATCACAGGGGGTCTCCGAAGCTACTTGAAGTCCTGTGCCTTCATGCTTTGCTGGATGCCTGATGTTGGGCAAGGCTGGGTGGCCCTCATTCAAAATGAATAGCAGGCCTGCTGATAACTGAGACAGTAAGAGGACCCTCTTGCCGTTACCCTAGCCTGAGGCCTGCTGGGAAAAGCTTCTGCCAGAACCCTACCCTTACGAAATTCTTGGTCTTCGATGTAGTGCGTGTGCGTGTGCTAGAGCTTGTGAGGAACATTTGGCTATTACAGAAGGTATTGGTTTCTGCAGGCCAAAAGTCATTTCTTTAAAACTTTTACTATCCATTTCTACAAATTCATGCATTTTTCATCCAAACCCCAGCGAAACGCTCCTCGGCATGCTGGTGTTTAAGTTACAGGTTGGAAACCTTTCAAAGAGCTTGAAATTCAAGCTGATGGCATGGATGGGAGGCCAGGGAATGTCAGCAGCCACTGGCAGTCATTCAAAACGGGATGTTCTTCTCTTCGGTAGGTGGCAGGGCCCTTTAAGAAAGAGCAAGAATGTCCTGCTGAACTCCACAAGACCAGAGTGGAAATCAGTGAGTAAAAGAGAGAGGTGGAAGCTGTCCTGGGTGTTTGTGGCTGATGTGGATGCACAGAGGGCTAGGTGCAGACCTGTGGCGACAGTGTTTTGAAACAGTGATCATCGTAATGACCGCTGCTCTCTTCCTGATGCTCTGGTTTTAGGGACGGTGGTCCTGGAGAGACAGCCTCACCAGGGATCAGCTAATTCCTAGACAGCAAACATGCTAAGTAATAGGAAGATGCCTTTTATATGCAAACTAGCTAACCTAGAGTTTATACTCCCAGTCACCTTTACTGGGGAGCTCTCAGATACTAAGCCTTTTATCCTAAATCACCCAAGAACTGGACAGCTGGGACCAACAGTATACCCAGAGCCCACTGAACTGATCCAAACTCTCCAATCTTCAGTCCACTCATTGTACCTGCTCTGTCATGCCCACTGCTTCCCATGGAAATGCCACTGAGGGGTCTGGGCCTTGCGCTTCTCTTACCCAGCATTTACACAGGAAGTAAGGAGTGACAATGGACACCGTCACAGTGCTGGGGGACAGAGGCAGGAAGATCTCTGGGGCTCGACTACTTATTCAGTCTGGCTTGAGTGGCCGAGTTCTAGGTTCCGTGAGAAATCCTGTCTCAAAAAGTAAAGTGGAAAGCCATTGAAGAAAACACCCCATGCTGGCTTCTGATATCCACATACATGTACATAAACATGCATGTGCATATGAATACCTACATACATACATATAACACACACAATACACACATAAATATGACACACACATACAGACGGGAGGGTGGATCAACACTATGAGAGCGATGTTCATTCTCTTGCCTTCTGGGATTCAGAATGGAGCCCCCAGGAAGCCTTATAAGACTCATCTTGCTCTCCTGTCATGAAAAGTTAAGAATATTTTCTTATACTGCTGTTGATTGAGAGAAAACCTAAGATCCAGATGATATTGCTGTCAGTGTTAGACTCAATGCCGGCAAATGCTGCTACAGATGTCCACCAAACTTGTGCCTACCATTGGCCCCTTTCTATTTCTACTTCCTCAGCTCTCTTACAAACCAACACACATACCCCTATACACAGATCCATGTGCACAATACACACCCACACACTCACACACAACTGCCTACACATACCCACCCACCACAACACCCACCCACCAGATTACACCCACCCACTGTTCACACCCTATCTTCTGTTTCTGTTGCTGTGAAGAGACACCATGACCATGGCAACTCTTATAAAGGAAAACATTTAATCGTGGTTTTAGTTTAATTGAACTTATGGTTCAGCGGTTTAGTCCATTATTAGCCTAGTGTGACATGGTGACCTGAAGGCAAGCATGGTGCTGGAGAAGTAACTGAGTGTCCTACTTCTTGACTTGCAGGCAACAGGAAGTGGTCTGAGACACTGAGCATGGTTTTACCATATATGAGACCTCAGAGCCTGCCTCCACAGTGACACACTTCCTTTAACAAGCCACACCATTTCCAACAAGGCCATACTTTCCAATAGCGCCACTCCCAATGAGCTTATGGGGGCCAATTGCATTCAAACTACTGCACATCCATACAGATACATAGAATACACCCTGCTCCAAGTACCCAGTTAAATAAACAAGCCAGTTTCTGAAGCTGTTTTCCTGCCAGTTGACCAGACAGTGAACCTCCCTTACTTGGGAGTAAAGGCATATTTTCCAAACAACTGTTGGGACACTTTCAAAGTAAGAATTATGGAAAAGATTAACACATTAACTAGATATATTAAATGAGATGACCTCTAGGGTTGCTTCTTGCTCTCTTCATCACTCAGATGAAATAAAATTCCATTCCAGGAGAGTATACTACAAGTAGCTCTTAAGTTTCACAAGCATATTAATTTTCTTAATTTTTGCCTCCTGGGGGACCAGCCTCCAGCAGCACAGGGCTCAGAGGGAAGTGTACAGAATTGTACTGTGACCTTTTTTATCTGAGGGGGTAAGGGAACCCCCCGCTTCTTGATGGTTTCCTTCTTTATTCTTCTTCTGTACTCTTTTGTATTCTGTCTCTTTATTTTTCTTCTACAGCTTAATCCCCAAAGAAAATCTTTCAGGCAATATAGAATTGCAATGTGATTACAGCTATTTTTCAAGTGAATAATAACAATGAATACAGGTAAAAAATGTTTTTCACTTCCCAAACAAAGGTATCCCAAGAACCTATATACATTTACATCTAAGTAACTTGTAGATTAACAAAATATGAACAAGCTGGGTATTTTCCTCCATTATTTCTTTTACTGGCAGGCTTCATATTGTGGTTATAAAGAAAGAGTCAATCACTTTATTACTTATTTTGAAGGCAATCTTATAAGGAATCACAAACCTTTTATATATGAAAAACAGTTAGCTATACATTAAATCTTTAGGGCACATACCCACTCACCAATGGTTTTTATATCAGGAGATTGAAGGCAAAAAATAATGGGTACAAGGGATTAATCATCACCTTTGGTCACATCTACAACTTCTACCAAGAAAGGCACATCAGTTAATGACAATTGGGCTGCTTTGTTTTGGTTCCCTGACCTTAAAGAGTCCCTCGCTCAGTTATGTGCCCTTCTGAAACTTTAGATTGTCTTCTTGATTTTTTTCTTTACCGCAAAGCTACTTCACAAAAACATCTTAGTCAAACTATGTTATTTTTAAAGCTTTGTTTCAGCTATGATGTTCTCCGAAATCTAAGAATACATCTTCCAACATTAAAATTAGAATTTAAACTAGAAAGACTACTGGGACTCAATTGTTTTTCTTAGTCATTAACCTAAGGCACAGTAGAAACTAATGTGTTCTGTCTATGTGACACTGGCATGCTTTATTTTTACCCTCTGCAGCCCCTGCTTTATCATAGGTGGGAGCAACCTTTTATTCTACCTTTACCTATGCTAATTCTTCCACTAAACTAACCTCTGTCATAATCCCTTACTGTATTAACTTAAAACCCTCAATCATCAAAATCCTATTTAAACTATCACTATTATTGTATAAAATCATTGCCTCAGTTAAACAGTTCAGCTTAGGAGGAAACCATCGTCAAAATAATCCACAGGCAAAAATGCCCAGTAGAATGGGATATTTCCATGAGATAAGCATACTACATTACAGGCAGGGGGAATCTCCCCACACCCATTCCCTCTCTCAGATACTAGGGGAGGATGGCAACTGCAACCGTGTAAAGGCACAGCAGAAGCAAGAGACAGTCTGGAGTCTTGGGGCCTTGCCTATCCGAGATTCACCCATCAGGGATTTTCCTCCTTGTGGGCTGACACCTCAAACTTAATTGCCACCTGCTGCTCCTCTGACATGGCCACCTGCACTTAATAGATTTTCCCATTTAAACAAAATCAGTTCAGGAGTGTTTTTAATTGATAAGAATTATTTCTATTTTTTAGATTCAAAATTCACCCTCCTAAACAGCTGTGTTGTGCCTCCCTGTGCTCCCTTCCCTCTTGCCCCTGGCAACACCTGATGCTCCTTTACTGTCTTCCAAAGGTTTGCCATTCCCAGAAGGTCATTTATTTGGAATCAGCTTGTGAGTGATCTTCCCAGCCTGGCCTCCTTCAGTTAGAAATGTGCATTCCCATATGCTCCACGACTCTTCGGGGCTTAATAGAGAATTTCTTTGCAGTACTGAAAAGCGTAGAATCTTCTGTATTTATTGTAATTTATCCATTTGCTTCCTGCAAGATAGCTTAGCTGCTTCCAAACTCCAGAAATTTTAAGTAAAACTTTTACAACAATTCAAGTCGAGATTGTGTATGTATCTACTTAAAAGTCATTTAATTTAGGGTTGGTGCAATGGCTCGGCGGGGAAAGGTGCTTTGCCACCAAGCCTGAGTTTGAACCTTGCAAATCACGTGGTAGAAGGAGAGAATTTCCTCAACTTGTCGGTTCACCTTCATGAGCACACCATGGCACGTGCATATGCACATACACAATATAATTATAAAAATTACAAAAAAGTATTTCATTTCAATGAGGTCCTTATTACCATGTTTTGTTTTGTTTATTTCCTTCATGGTTAGTTCTTTTGGAGACAAAGATGTTTTGATTTCAAAGTTTCAGAGTCTTCCTCGAGTTGGAGAGCAGCACTATTCTACTGGGTAACTGTCCAATCCCATTTTTGTTTGTCGGATACGTTTGCAGACCTTACTAAGTTGGGATGTGACCATATACCAACACCCTGGACTCTGGGAAACAAGAGCAAATCCTGTTGGTGCTTCCCATAAAAGCTGATCTTGTAAGTAAAATGCACAGAATCATGAGAAGAAAGCATAGTCCATTACTGTTACATTTTAGGAGACGATTGTGGAGATCTGTTCTTTGGTGCAGCTTCACACACTTGAGACATGATAGGAATGTCAAGTGAATCATGATGTTTTGATGTTGTTACCTTACAGTGATAACCAATAATAGTTTCACTAGCTTTTCTGTGGTGGAGGGCCATGCTAAATATTGTGACTTCAGTTACCATCCGTCAGACATTCTGTATTTGCCGATTAAAGTGTTCTTTAAGATGAGGGATTCAGATATTCATATTGATCTCCAACACGTTTTCTCTTAATGTGTCATAAATGACATCATAAAATAGAAAACTCAGACTCTATTTCTCCTTAATTGTCAGCGAATTTCTTTGTGAATATACCATACATTATTTAATCCCACATTCTATTTATTTTTATACTTACAGAATTGCCGTATTATTATGTGAATAGTGCTATAGTCACTTGTGTGACTACCTTCTCATAAGAACATAAGGCATATTGGTAAGAACGATCTGCTCTTAAAACTGGAATTGCCCCAGAAGAAGGATCTGGAATTGAATCTAGTTAATCTAGAAATTAAACAGGTTAAATTCCAGAAGTATCACGACAATGTGGATTTCCCACAAATTATATGTTAGAAAACCTAAATCCTTTATATAAATAGCAAGATTTTTTTATTAATTTACACTAACTATAGGGAACACTATTGTGTTTCTCTATCTAAACATACAGTTTGAAATTGTTAGCACAATGTTTTCATATTTCTACCACCCATGTGCTCATGTGAATTGCCTATTCATAACTTTTCCCGCTCCCCTGCTGTGCTATTTGTCTTTAGAATTGCATCATTAGCGCAATGAGTTACCATTACACTTATTTTAAAGGATGTCTGGGCCGAACTGAATCAGTAGAATGACTCCTTTCTAAGTGGGTTTAAGTCACGTGGTCGGGTTAATCTGAGTTGAGTCTATACTGAGGTTAATTGTATGTCTCATAAATATTTTCTTTTTCTAACTTAGCTTATGGAGAATTTTACTATACAGAAGTGTTATGGTATTCTGCATAAACAGCCCTTCTATCGTTATGTTTCATAGCTTGGTGGCATTCTTGGAAAAGTACCTTGATCACAGGGATTTTAATGATATTTTCCTATCTTTTGTCTTCTCTGGTTCTTTTCTTGATCTTTTACTAACATTTTACAGTATTTGTTGAGGGATTAATATGTGCCAGGCGGTGTAAAACAGCAAAGAATAACATAAAATGCTTTGCCTCTCGTAAGCCTCCACTGGACTGGGAAGACAGATCATAATCCCTCAAACAGAGGCACAGCATCTCCGGGGATGGATTCTAGGCAAAGAGTCAAAGCAGGACAACCACAAGATGGGCCTGGGAGTGAGTTCCATAGCTAGGGCCACCAGGGCACACATTTCGGAGAAGGCGATATTTGAAGAGCCCTGGGAGGTGAGATGAGCCAAGCTTATAATGATATTGGAGAAGCAGAGCCCAGGGGTGAGTGTGAGTGACAGCAAGTTCCCAAGGCTTGAAGTAACAGTGCATCACTCAAGAGGCAGCAAGAGTGGGATGACGTAGAAAAATAGAAAATCAGTCCAAGTTAATCGTTACTGTTGTTTGCCTTTTATTGTCATGCATCAGGAGGTTATAAGCAGGGTGGTGACATGAAGTCAATGACTTTAAAATATATACCTGGGACTCCATAGAGGATGAGTTAGGCCACAACTGACCAGTGATGCTAATATACGTGGGGAAAATGGATAGATTTTCTTATTCATATTTTTTTAAGACTTTGCAGGAACGTGGAAGCCAGAGGTTGATGGTAAGAGTCTTTTTTAAAATATTTTTTTATATTTAAAAATTTCCATCTCCTCCCCTCCTCCTCCCCTTTCCTTCCCCTCCCCTCCACCCATACCCCCCCTCCCTCTCCAGGCCAAGGAGCCATCGGGGTTCCCTACTCTATGTTAAGACCAAGGTCCTCCCAACTCCCCCCAGGTCCAGGAAGGTGATCAACCAAGCTGAGAAGGCTCCCACAGAGCCCGTCCATGCAGAAGAATCAAAGCCCAGCGCCTTTATCGAGCCTATAATTCGGGATCCTTGAGAAGATAATAAGAAGGTGAACCCAAAGAAAAACATATAGTAATCCTCCTGGATATTGGAAGTAGACACGATCGCCGGGCAAAAATTGGGAACTTGAGGGTTGGGCGAGACGGGGCCAAGGGAAGATGGGGAGAGAAAAGCGTGAAGGGGAGAATGGGGGGAGCTCGGAGGAAGAGTCTTTTTCAGTTGCTTTCTACCTTACACATTGAGGCAGGGTCTCTCACACGAGCTGGGATCTGGGTTTAACTTGTCTAGCTAACCTGTTCGTTTACACTGGGGACTTTTCATCTCTTCCTTCTGGGTGTTAGGATTTCAGGAGGGCCACGATGCCTGCCTGCCCCGCACTTACATTGATCCTGGGAATCTGAACCCCTCCTCTCACACTTGCATCGCCCCACCTGAACTATCTCCTCAACCCCCTGATTATTTTTTTTAATAAATAGAGGCTCTATCATTTCGATATAGTATTTTTTATAAAAAGAAACACAATATTTTGGGGGAACGAGAACGTGGGAATTGTGAACTCTTCCATAGAAATAAAGCAAAGTGTAACTCACCAGTCCCTTGAGAACAAGACAACTGTAGGTTGAGTCAGGCCCTTGAGATACAAAGATAATCTTTCCACTTATAGGGCATGCATCAATCTACTCTTTTTCACTCTCATCATATGAAAACTGATGACGTAGGTATCAAAAGTAATTTCTTTCGTAGATTATTTCCCATTTGAAGAAAGCAGAAGCAAAGGTGAGCTAGAACCATCTCTTCAGAAAAGAAGCGTCTAAAGTACCCAAGAATAAAGGTTCCAAGGTAAATAGTTCAGTCTGTAAGGAGGACTGCCAAGTGACCAAGAAGCAGCAATTTAAGGATTAAACATGATTATTACTTGGAATCAGTTTTGCTTGTTTAAGGTCATCCATCTGATGATGCTCCCAGGGCAACAACGACGCTACACTAGACACATGTGAGTGTACTCAGGTGCTTCAAGATACTGCCATGTGGTTCATATTCAAAAACAGAAGTTACTTCATCGGTAATGCACATGTATGTATGCTCATGAACACACACATATATATAAATGTTTATGAATATGTGCATGTATATTCATCTTTTCTCTTATTTAAGTCACTGAACACTGTTATCTTCACCTAACTGACTAGTTCAACAAATTGTCTAGTTGAATCCAGCTAGTGATGAGCAGTATTTGTTTTGTGGTCTTTTTATGTCCTATAAAAATGTTTTTGGAAAGTTTTTTTTTAAATAAGGAGGTGAACCATTTGAGCCAAAACCAAGAAAAGAATAAAATCATAGGTACAACCTTAAGCAGATCTGACACTATTATGTCCTCTTGATTTGGCCCTGCAGGGATCTAGAGCAACATGCTAATTTTGATACTGGTTATTTGTTGCTGATGAGTAGTCTAGATCCCCTAACCAGGACAGGTGCTAGTGAGAGAAAAGATATTTAAGATGCTGTCAACATAGGCAGGCTTCATCAGGTTCCACTGTCTAATGCTTTTTACAACCTCTCTGCTTGAAACTCTACTTTATTGTATACTATTTCTTTATCAGGTCTCCTTTGCTGTGGAATGGTATTGGGGCCTATGTATTACGCCAGGTTAGTTTCAACGCCGAAGAGTATCTGTTGTTGCAAAATAATTTTAATAAAAAATTATTTTTGGAGGCTGATCACTCTCATTAAAGGCAAATGGATCATGAAGACTATAATCTCATCAATGGATTAATACAACGATTTATTCATTCCTTAATGGGATATTCAGAGATGGAGGGCAAGTTAAAGCAAGTGAGTCATGGGAGGCATGACTTTAAAGGATATATTTTGTCCCTGTTTTTCCCCCTTTTGCTGTTTTATGCCTGTGATGGGGTGAGCATCTTCCTCTCCCACACACTTACACCAGCACAGTATCCCCATCACTTCATTCCCAAGGTAGTGGAGCTAGCCAGACTCAGCCTAGAACCTCTGAACCAGGACCCCAAATAAACCTGTTCTCATTTGATTCCATTTGACTCAGACTCTTGGTCACAGCAACAGACAGCTGACCAACACACTAAGTTACTGCATGCAAAAAGAAAGTTTCTCTGATGACAAAGAACTGGAGGAAACTGGAAAATAATACCTTTAACTAATGTGTCTTAGAGACACCAAGTTTTGGAAGACTTAACATGCATACATATAAGGAACATGTGAGTCATTAATTTCTATTTGTTTTCTAAGTTCTATTCTTGCATCATTTTAAAAACAGGAAGCTATGTGCTTGGAATGAAGTAGTCTATTCTATTGTCTCAGAGAGCCCCCTTATCCACTTATATATAACACCTCAGCATTTAAATAAACTTGATTTCTGCTCCTCCATCCCTGGTAGTTCTTGTAAGTGCGTTGTTATTTGACCCTTACAGAACACTCTTTTGCCTTTTCAGCTAGACTCTCTGGATGTCCTTGCTTCCCTCTCCTCATCTCCTTTTCTTTTGTACCTACCTCTTCCCAGGGAGAAGCAACAAGATATTTTAGTGCAAATACAAATATCAGCAACAAATATCATTGCATTTAATCTCATTTGAAGTAATCTGGAAATATGTGGTCGGGGATGGCATAGAAGTTTGTCAGTGACATCAAGGACTCGGTGTCCTTCAGCTTCTCTCTGCATCTTTCCAAGCATGCTGGTGTATCAACTTAACATTGTCAAAATGTCATCACACCTGCATTGATGGGCGAAAGAGGACATGCTACACAAGATGCACCTGTCCTGTTAAGTTGGAAAAGTACAAGCTGTCTCAGAAATGTGACCAGATTTATATGCATTCATCTTTTTAAAAGATGCACTTCAATTTTATTTGTATGTATAATACATGCCTATGTACGAATATGTGTTCATGCATGAGAGAACCCATGGGGGCCAGAGAAGAGCATTGGATTCATGGTATTGGAACTAAAGTGATTGTAAGTCACTACTAATATGGGGGCTGGGAACCAGACTGGAGTCTTCTGCAAGAGCAGGGAATACCCTTAACCAATGAGCCTCTCTCTGGTCCCTTATATGCTTTTTCTTTAAAGAACTGTTGTCCATGCTCCTCTGTGAGGCAAGAGATGCTGGGGCACATGGTCTTCTGGAAGGAACATTCCTGTATTTCACCATTTGATGAACAACCCAAACACTCATATTTTATATTTTCCAAGCACCTAAGTGGATTCTGTCTGTCTTCCTTTCTTCAGAAAGAAAATTAAGACATTAAATATCACTGAGAATCAATGATGTTCTAGACTTTCAGGACATAAGGTATATATATATATATATATATATGTAAATATTAGGGTCAATGTATGGATATGGAATTATTTATTATCATACTCAACCTCACTCCTCTGATAACTTGGAGAAAGTGATGGGGAAAATGGAAAAGCTAATGAAAAAGAGTAACTATGTTTCTACTAAGTCCTATATCAACATAGGATGTGATTTCATCATAAAATAGGAAAATATTTTAATAATTTTCTACAATTTTAAGTTAATATATACATTACATAATATAATATTAATATTACATAACATTTAATTTAATATTGATTAACAATAATTGTTGATATTCTTGTAAATTAAACTTTATTCTTGAACTATTTGAATTATCATTGCATAGTAGCTAGGCCATCAGCATTTTGTGTGCAAAATATGTATTTCTTATGTTAGAACTCATTTGTTATTGGAGAGACAATGCTCTTTTCGATTTTATGACATTTTGAGGGGTGTTGAAGATGATTTAGACCTTCAGCGTTGTGCTCATCATCTCCAATAAATAAAGGAGCCTTGGACAAGGACAGCATGAAGCACAGGTAACCAAGCTTGTATGCAAGCTGTCCCAAACAGAGGGATGAGGAAGACTATCTTCTCTGCAGGCTATAGACTCAAATCAGCTCAAGGAGCAAGTGGGCCATGAAACTGAGTGATTTCTGGAGAAAGGATAGACTTGAGGAAATCTGAGACAAGTAGCCATTTAATCAACCAATCAACCAATGGAAACATTGTTCTAATCAATAAAATAAGAGAGCATTGCTTCTTAGCAGTGACCTCCTTCTGTTTCAAAAGCAGAGCTTTTCATAAAACAGAGCTACGAGGGTCAGAGTGAGAGGCTTGGTCTATGTCTCCCAAGTGCTTCCTTCAGAACCATATTCTGTTCCTACAGGGCATCTATTTGCCCTAAAAACAGGCAGGGGTTTTGAAGACTTATCATATACATAAGTCCTTTATGGAAATTACAGTTTCCATAAAAATAACATAGATGGTCTTTTAAAATTGATTTTTTATTGGGCTCTACATTTTTCTCTGCTCCCCTCCCTGCCTCCCCCTCCCCTTCAACCTTCTCCCAAGGTCCCTATGCTCCCAAAACATAGATGTTATTAATAGCTTCATTTTCCAAATGGGGAAACTGAGGTGCAATGATACTGCTTTACTTAGTTGAGGCCAACCTGTGCAAATGACGGTAACCTAGTTAAGTACAGAGTTTGAACAGAGACTTTCTGGTTTTGAGAATTACCATTCTTGATTGTATCACATGGCCCCAGTGCAATAATACATTTTGCAACCTGGAATGGAATTTAAATGTCTTGAATAACAACCAGTTTGTAAACATTTTAATGTGACGTCAAATGGATTGGAAGATATAGCTCAGTGGTAGAATGCTGCTATAGATATGACAACAAATGGCTTTTTGAGATACAGGATGCTGGCAGTGATGTTGGACAGGACAAAGCATCCATGGTTGAGCTGCCCCTTTCACATGCTCCGTCCTCATCCCCCTAAACTCATCACTACAGCCACACAGCTGATTTTTTTCTCTTGCCATGCTTCTTCAACACTGCTTCCTTTGGTTTCTGGACTATGACCTTCCCTTGCTGTTCTCTCACTCTATTCTAACCCTTCCTATGTCCACCTTATCACAAGCACGAGCCATGAGGGAACCCTTGTAACCCCCTACATTCATCCAGAGGGTATATCACCTGGTGACTTGGATTGGTCCAGACACTGTCCATAGGGTGGTGGCCTGCACATCTGTGTTTCTATTCATCATCCCTTTTCTGAAGCCTATAATCAATTGCCTTAGTATCTTTTCGAATGTTGTGACAAAACACCATGGCCAAAGCAAGTCACAGAAGAAAGTGCTTAGCTGGGTCTTATAGTTGGAGTGGAAGTCTTGTGAACCTCATGGCGGGGAACATGGTAGTAGGTAGGCAGACATGGCGCTGGAGCAGTAACTGAGAGATTACATCCTAAGACACAAACTATGAGGCAGAGTGGGGAGAGGGAGACGGGAGGAGCACCAACTGAAAACGGATTGGGCTTTTCAAACCTCAAAACCCACCCTCAGTCACAAACCTCCTTTGACAAGGCCACACCTCCTAATCCTTCCTAAATTGTCCTGCCAACTGGGGACCAAGTATTCTAATGTAAGAGCTAGCGGATGAACATTCTCCTACAAATTACCATATCTACTATCTAAAAATGCCTGGTGAAAACATGCTTTGACATGAACTATTTCTTCCAGTCTTATAAGTCTATAAGACAGACGATCTTTTTATCATTGTACAACCATGTTCATTTACTTATGGTATGACTTCTTCAAACCCAAAGGAAACTAAATGAGAGAAGAAACTTAGACATTTGCCCCAGTTCTAGTCCTAAGACTGTATAGTAGTTACCTGGTAGAAGAGTAATTGAACCGCCAAACTGCTTGAAGACGTGGTCAAGACAACCACTTTCCTCTTGTGAGATTCTCCCAGGGTCTTGCTGAATGTCATATTTCTAGAGGTTCAATGTCATAGTTACCAGTATCCACCCTTTCAGTCACTTTCATTGTTTCAAGAGACGTTAGTCAGAACTCCAGGGCCCCTCGCATATTTACTGATGATATCCGCGAGCTCATTTTTAAAATGAGTAACTTGAATTCCAGAGAGGCAAAAGAACCAGCTCCTGGTTACCGGAGAGCAGTCTCTAGCAGAATTAAGAACAGAGCCCAGGCTCAAGAGATCTTTCATCCCCTTCCTTTCGAACTTTCATAGACATAAAAAGTATTTGTGGAATGTTGAGTGGCTCAGAAATTTTAATAACTTGGCTTATTGGAGTGTTATAAGAAACAAACTTTTTGTCACTAAGAAATGAATTTCATTTTCATAAGGAATACAGAACTTAATTCTTCTAGGTTATGAAATGCTCTTTAGGTTTCTTCCTAGGTCAGGGCATTTAAATTTGTACAAGGTTCTAAAGTAAATATGCTTCGTGAACAGAGCTGGAGAATATTCTGAGTTTTCAAGTTAATGCATTTGTTTCTAAGGCTGTTTCCAAATGGCTTCAATACACACACACACACACACACACACACACACACACACACACACACACATTTGTATATATATGATTAAACACACTTGAATACATAAGTATCATACACTTAAGAGTTTACATTTAATACTACGTATTGCCATATATATTCTATATTATGAAACAATCAAAATTCCCCTCCATACTTTTGAGTTAATGAGCTGGAAAAAGTCACTTCATTCCTCGGCACCTCACTTTGACAGTGGGAAGATAATAACACCAACAATACCAACAATCACTTCAATCAGTTTTTCTTTCCTGCTTGTTTCACGGCTTGTTGCAAATTCAGGATAATCTTATTTTTACTAGGCGATGCAGTTTAATAAATCTCTTATAACATGTTAAACACACGCATGCATGAAAATCAAGGCCAGGAACCACAGATCCAAGCAGGGCCCATTTCAAACCTTGGCTCTGCCACTTCCTAGCTTTGTAACCTTGAGACACGTTACTTAACTTCTCAAAGGTTTATCTTCCTTGTCTACAGAACAGAGGCTGTGATCAGAAGTAGTTTAGTGGAGTCTCATGTTTGGTTGTATCAAAGCATTTAACATTCATGATCATGTCTAAGGGGGCTGGGAAGATGACTCGGCCCTAGAGAATACTTACCTCTCTCGCAGAGGACCTGAGTTCCGCTCCCACCACCCACATGGAGGCTCACCACTACCTGTAACTCCAACACCAGGGATCCCTCTTCTGGCCTTCTCTGGCTCCTGCATACATGTGATACACATCAATTAACACAGTCAAAAACCACACACACACACACACACACACACACACACACACAGAGCTAATTAAATAAATAAATCTTTAAAGAGTAGAATGTTAGGCACCTAATCATTCAGTCATAGCTGCTCCTGTAACGCTCCTAAGAAACCGCCATTATACCTAGTGGCAGTGGTGTGCAGCTGTGGAGTGTGCATGTGCAGAGAAAGCTATGGAAGCCTTGGATTCGTGTGGTTATATATAGAGGTAGGAAAAGATTCATGGCTATATCGCCAGTGAACTCAGTAGCTCTGTTATTTTTATGACTTCTTAATGGAGACCACAGAAGTACACAGGAAATCTGAGTGTGGCTCCAGTGGCCTACTACAGTCAAGTTCACGTTGGAAATCCCTTAAGTCTGGCACTAAACTTTCCATATTGTTAGAATTTAGTCCATCCGAAGGCAGCCACCGCGTGGCCAGAACATAGCAGCTGCCTGACAGGTGTTGAGAAATCTGAGAAGGGGCAGGGGAAGGGGCAAAATTCCCAGTGAGAGCAGGCTCTTCCAAAGCTTTATTGGGGGTGGGGAGGCCAAGTAAATAGAGCAAGCGGCATCAGCATCGGGACTGAAAGCACAATGGAATCATGTCCTCAGACTTGACTCTTCTTGTGAACCACAGAGCTTCAAGTCACGTTACCTGCGGAAGACATTTACTCCCTTCTTAGTATGAGTTTGGCCCTTTCCCTTGATTTCAATTTCAACCATGATGGTAGGAAGCACTGCATTTGCTGTAACTGCCCTTGCCATGAGTCAGAGCAATATTGTGCCTACCGATCGCAGGCACGGGGAAAGTGGCAAAGCCCTTCTTGTTCTCAAAAAAACCTCCCCAAGCAAAGGGTCCTGGGGAACCACCACTGGATCTCAATGTCTCGGAATTTGTCTGTAGCTTGTGTATGTGTGTGTGTGTGTGTGTGTGTGTGTGTGTGTGCGCGCGCGTGCGTGCGTGCATGTGCGTGTGTATGTGTATGCACACATGTATGTCTGAGTGTACCTGCATGTGAATGCACATGTGTGAAGACGTGTATCATACACGACCATGCACATAAAGGTCGGAAGACAACTCTGAGAAGAACCTGAGTTCCAGGTTCTTATGAGTCTAGAACTCACCAAGCAGGCTAGGCTGACTGGCCAGTGAGCTCCGAAGATCTGTCTCTGCTTCCCCAGTGTGGGGATTACAACTGTGCATCATCATACCTAGATTTTTCTAGTTTAATGTAGTGATTAAATTCAGGTCCTCATGCTTGCACGGCAAGCACCTAACCAGCCAGGTCATCTCCCCAGCCTTCTCTGTAGCTCTTAACAACCCATTTCACCTTCCAGACCTTTGTTTACAGGGTATATATGGTAACTAACTATATCATTCCCTTAATCTACAGATTAAATAAAATACAAGTATATTTTGGATTCTATATAGTCAGCAGTGAGTTAGAGAATCTGGAAAAAATTCTCAAAGGTGCGAAACTAATTTTGATGAGATTTAAGCATGAAACATTCAAGAGGATGTGCAATAGAACATGGCCAGATGCCTGTCTTTTTTGCTAGAACTTGTTCTAGAATGTATCAGGATAGTACCTGTAACATAATGGGCACCCTAATTTATTATAGAAATAAATAGGAACTCAGTTAGCTAGTTTTGTGTCAACTCGACACAAGCTAGAGTCACATCAGAAGAAGGAATCTCAGTTAAGAAAATGTCCCCACCAGATTAGCTATGGACAAACCTGGAATGCATTTTCTGGATTAATGATTGATTATTTCTTGATTAATCAGCTCACTTTGGGCAGTGCCAACCCTAGATATGTAGTCCTGGATGGCAAAAGAATGTAGGCTGAGCAAGCCACGAGAGTAATCCTGTATCTCTTCTACACTTTCTACCGCCAGGTCCCTGCCCTGCCTGGAGATCCTGCCCTTTCTTCCCTCAGTGATAGACAGTTACCTGGAGGTGTAAGCTGAAATAATTCACTCCTCCCCAAGTTGCTTTAGGTCATGGTGTTATATCACAGGAACAGGGACCCTAAGACAAGAAGCTCAGTGTGTGACATATATTAACTTCTAGAAATATTGCTGAATTTTGAAATAGCTCCTTTAGAAATCAAACCAAACTACTAATATAAAATACATAGCTGTGGTGGAGTCTGGCTCGATAACCAAGCCCTTTGGCTGTTCTCCCTGGGTGGATACCAAACTGCTCTCCTAGAATCCCTTGCAAACAGCTGAAGTCGTATGACTGAGTTTTTGTAGAAAGCTTGTACATATCTAAGCAGACCCTGTGTGAGCATCCTTTGAAATATTCCATTTGTGTTGCCCCTTCCTTTGTATGATGGCTGGTCCTTTAGATCCTGTGAAGTCCTACAAGATGGACGATTCCTGGAGCTGAGCATGGAGAGCAAGAAGGAAGTCTCTGCCCTGTGATGTAAGAAAAGAAATGGACAATGTTTTCTTTCTTTTTCATTCTCTCTCTCTCTCTCTCTCTCTCTCTCTCTCTCTCTGTGTGTGTGTGTGTGTGTGTGTGTGTGTGTGTGTGTGTGTGTACATGTGTATGGGTTCCTACAGAACCCAGAAGAGAGAGGATGTCAGCTCGTTTTAGACTGGAGTTACAAATGGTTGTGGACTGCTGAATCTGGGTGCTGGGAACTGAACTCAGGTCCTCTGCAAGAATAGCAAGCACTCTTAACTTCTGAGCTATATCTCCAATCCTATAAAAGACTTGTTATCCCATTGACACGCCAGTCTCTCCTGACCCACATTCTTGTGTAAGCAGCAGCAAACTGCACCAGCCGTAACAATGAAAAGACAGAAACAACCATTTAGTGAAAATGCACTATCAAAGAGAACTTTAGTAAAGAGCTGACCTACTCAGAATACACCATAGCCGAGAACAGTGGCAATGATGTACCATAATCATGTCACAATGTCAAAACGTAGTCAACATTTTACCACATGACTTAGGCTGCAATAGATTAAAGACTATCCTTTACTAATTCATTTATTCCTTTCTTGTGTCTAGTTATTTATTATAATTAGGTAAAATGCTTATATAATTATAATCCAGAATTCCCATGCATCCATCACAATGTCAAATCTGGTTGTACTAAGAAATCATTACAGGAAAGATGAATCTACAATGGAGCCCGGAAGAAGAGGTGGGTTGACTCAGTTCCAGGTCAGCACCAGTGCAAGGGTATGTAGAATGAATGCAGAGAAGGACTGGAGCACGTAAAGAGATTCTGAAAGGGCCTAACAATTTCAGTGTATTAGAGTACGGTGCCTTTGTGGGCTACATTATGAGGAAGACTCTTTCGGCTTTCCAGTTTGCTAAGCAGAATCACCATTCTTTCTGTGAATGAATCAAAATTTAGTCTCAATGTGCTGGGTCCATGAGGGGCAGCTTGTGCTAAGCTGTAAATTTAAGGCCCCTAGCAGGGTAAGGGTAAAATCAGGAGATAAATATATAGTTTTATTTTCTCTATCTAATCTGGCACGATGACCTCAATCAATGCATTGTCAGTCTGACTGACACGAAAAACAACTAGACACCCCATAAGCTGAATAATGGGGTCCCTTGGAGCAGCCTCATTTCTCTAGTACATTCCAAGTATACTCCTTCTATACCTTGGCCTGAAAACTCACAGAGAAGATTCATTCTGTCTCTTCAAGGTTTGGGAAGAAAGGACTGGAAAGACGGCTCGGAGGATAAGAGCACTAACTGTTCTTTTAGAGGATTTAGGTCTGGTTCCCAGCACCCACACGGTGGCTAATAGTCATCTGTAACTCCAGTTTCAGGGCATCTGATGCCCCCTTCTGGTCCTCCTTGGGCAGCACACCCAAAAACATCAAATGAAATAACGTTTAAGAAGATGGGCCGAAGCTGAAAGTTAAACAAGATACCATCTCCTTGATGCACTGTGTGCCATGGAGAAAACTCAGGACTCTAAGAAGCTTTCACCGCAGTGTTTTTAATACAACACTGGAATACACTCCCTTCCTTAGACCAAGAATCTCAGACGAGGCACAGAGATGTTAAGCGATTTTTCTAAGACCACCCAGAAGGAAGCCAGTAGCAGGGATCTGATAAAAACCCAAATCTGTCTAACTTTATTTTCTGGGTGATTTCAAGAAAAACCAATTAATCCTGGCGGTATTAGAGACAAGGGGGAGAGATGGGTTGTTCTGAGCGTGCAAAAGAGAATCCACAGGTTGGACCCGAGGGCTGTGAGGCAGAGCAGGGGGACTGTCTGTGACCACTATAAATAGATGTACACTTGGAAGAAGCATGTTAGTTTCAAAGCAAAGCCTTTGCTTGGGGAGGGCTCAGGGGCAGCTGGCTGGCATTAGTAGGAAATACCCGGGCCTGGTTTGAGTGTCTCTCAAGTCTCTTTCCTCTGTGAGCAGAGGCCGGTGTGCCTTTGAAATTCAACCTTCTAAACCCCTGTCTGCCCACTTGGAAACAAGCTTGTCAGAAGTACACGATCAAGGCATGTTTACCTGCCTCTTCACAAGCAAGCATTTTCTTTCCCAAGGCTCTTCTGATCCACTCCGGTGCATTATAAATGGCAGGAGCATGAATATTGCCATAGTTACCAAATCAGCAATCAGCTCCCTCATCCATTTCCTCTCTGGTTGCAGAACGCTGAATGAGAGGATGAACAGGCCAAGTGTGTGCAAAACCTCTCTGCTTTCTTCTCACCTCTGCCCCAGACCCCATTCAAGTAATATCTTCAAGGTTCCAATTCATAAGATTAAAATAGGTCATAGATTTTTTTTTTCCAGAACAACAGGACCAATACCTCAAAACGTAGGGTGCAGCCACTTCCGTCAAGCAGAAGGGTCGGGGGTGATAAGGGTAGATAGATTTAACCTTACATCCATAACTTACTCTGTCCCCAGCCTTGTACTCAAGTAAGCACTCATTCCAATCGTCATGACTAGATTAAGTTCAAACTCCCTAGTTTGGCATAAAACACTGGTTGGTCTACAGCCTGTCTTTCCAACCTCATTACTCCTGCTTTAAGACTTAATCCAAGTGACTCCTCTAGGAAGTCTTCCTCAGCCTATCAGATCCATTCCTAGCACCTTCCATTTAGTTTGAGTTATATCTTTGCTTATCTGTCTCTTCCACCTGTGAAAGGAAAGGAAGTTGCATCTTTACCCATAATCTTTGTCTTTGGGGCTTCTCCAAAAATGGTCCTGGCTTTTCTTAGTCTTATTTCCCAAATTCTTCCTGAGCTCTTGTGGGATGAATGTGCCATTCACACAGTCCCAGTTTCCCAAGGTCAAGAGTCTGTTGCGGTTCAAATATGAAACGTCTCCCATAGGCTCATGTGTTTGAGCACTTGGTCACCAACTGGTAGCTCTGTTTTGGAAACCTGTGAAACCTTGAGACGCTAGAGAAGGTTGGTTCTTAGGGGGCAGAACTTGAGAGTTTATGTATTGTTCTCCCTTCCTGTCTTCTCTCTGTTTCCTGACTTCAGATACAAAGTAATTAACCACCTCACACTCCTGCACCCATCCTCTGCCTTATGTATCCTCTGCACTGGAAACTAGAACCAACTGTTCGTCAATTAAGTTGCTTCTCATCAGACATTTTATCACAACACAAAAAAGAAAAGCAACTAACACAGCCAAGTATTCTATTAGAGCAATGTGAGAAATGTAACCAGACTTGGGGGGGGGGTAATTTTTATCATTAACTTGATGAGATTTAGATCACCTTTGGAGGTACCAATTTTTGTAGATTGGATGAATTGAATTGAGATGAGAAAACACACCTTGAGTATGTAAGGCACGATTTCATGCACTGGGGTCCTGGACTGCACAAAAAAAAATATGATTCAGGGATTGGAGAGAGACTCAGTAGGTTAAGAGGATATAGCAGCAGACCTCTTGTTTGTCCCGGCCACCCAGAACCAAAATAATCACACAGAAACTGTATTATTTAAAACACTTCTTGGCCCATTAGCTCTATCTTCTTAATTGGCTGACTTTTACATATTAATTTAACCCATTTCTAGTAATCTGTGTATCACCGCGTGGCTGTAGCTTACCAGCTAAAGTTCCATCTGGCTCTGGCAAGGCTGCATGGCTTCTCTCTGACTCTGCCTCCTTTCCCCCAGCATTCCATTTAGTTTTCCCCATCTATCTCTGTTCTCCTATAGCTCTGCTAAAGGCCCTAAGCAGTTCCTTTATTCATTAATGATAATCACAGCATACAGAAGGAAATCCCACATCACCAGCCCTTAGCTGTTTAAATAAAAAGGAAGGTTTTAACGTTAGCATAGTAAAATTACATATAACAAAACAGTTATCAAGCAAGAATTGGTTACAATATATCTATTTTATTTTTTATCATAACTAAGGAAAACTATAACTGTCTATTCTTCAACTTCATCAAAGACTCCAGAAGGATATAATATTACCTAAGTAAACAATAAGTTCATTGTAAGCAACTTTCAAAACTCTAGAATTGACAGAGACACCTGCTATCCGGACAGTCACCCAAAGTTTTTCTGTACTATTGGGGCATCCATCTTCAGCCTACAGACCTGTATTCGGCAGACTTTTCCATGAAGTAGGAAATTTCTAAGACAGGTCTGCCTATATGGGCACTTTGTCAGTCACATTCTTCTGTTTCCTGCAGAATGTCTACCAGACTCTTTCGTGAAGCAGGAACCCCGAAGAATTGTCTCACCTGTAGGCAAGTTCAGCAGTCATTTCTCTGTGGGTCCTGCATGTCCAATTCATCAAGCAGTTCAGGCAAGAGCAGTGTTTTTTTGCCCAAATGGCTAACCAACTCTATAAGGAGCCTCTTCGATGCCCATCTTCCTCTTGAAGTAGATTGGTGCTGCCAGGAGCAGATGAGTCTCATTGTCATGAAAAGTCCTAAGTTCTTAAAACATTTAAAAGCCATATTTGAAGGTCTCTGAAAGATTTGAAGAATACCTAACTGAAATATATCTCTATATATCTAGAAAACCTAACTAGCATAACTATAAGCTTGACTATTATAGATAACTATCTATTAATCTGTATTTCTTAATTATACATTCACAACACCTTAATCAAGAGCAGAAATATATATATATACATATACATATACATATAACAAAATTGACCTTAAATTTGTATCAATAAACCAAGATCCATACCAATGCAAATCTCTATAGCATATCCCCCTTTAAATGTAAAGAAATATTTATAAACAGTATTTGGAAATATGGGCGAAGTTTTCTCCAAACTGCTTTCTGCCATTTATTGGGCAAAGTAAGTTTTTGAGGGGTGTTCAAGGTGACCTTTCATGTGGTCTTGGTCCATCAAACCATATTAATTTGGAAGCAATTCACAGGTTCTTATCCTCTGTGGAAACAAAAGAAGAACCTCTTTTCCAAGGCAATATATTCTTAGATCCATATTTTAAAATCAAGATACCTTTATAGTGTATATGTTGGTTTAGCTTAGCAGCCCATACAATGAAATGTCTCTCTGTATTTAGCTCCTTCACAGCCAAAAAAATTCAAAGAAAGCACACTAATATACATAATCCATACTCTGTGAATTGTCCATCTTTACGTGGCTTATTTTTCTTTACTTTTTTAATCTATGACTGTCTGTACTCTGTCTCTTTAAAGACTTTGTTTTATTTTTTAAACCATTTACTTCTTTTCAAACACTCTGTACTCTTTCTTCTCTCTCCCAAGCCTACATACATTTATTTAACACTGTGATCCATTTAGAGGTATTTTATGTCTCAGTCTGTCCTGTTGTGTATCTTTAATTCTTTACTGTCCAGGAGCACTTCTTAAAATGCTAAGTGCTTCTTCAAAACTTAAGCTGTGCCATTGTTAGGGGAAATATGGTAATGTCTGCTTGCTCCACCCAGACCAACATGGCAGAGCTGTTTGCTGCCTCCGAGAGCCATGCTCACAGCCCCATTTTTAGGCACACAGCCAGTCTATATTGCCATTAAACAAGTTGTGGAACTCTGGTCACAAACCCCATTTAGATGCTCTACAGCTAGACCTCTGAAAAGAGCCAGAGCCATTTGCGCTGGTGAACCAGAAAGCTGCTGCTTTTTTTAAGAAGCTGAGCAGTTTTTACTGTGCCACATGGCACCTTGCTTGCCATAAGCCCATCAAGAAAAAAAAACTGGCTAAATTCTGTTCTTTTGTGTCTAGAATCCCTTTTCAAGCATTCTCAGGTTTTAAGTGGATTTTAGTTGGCCACATGGGTGCCAATTTGTAGCAGCAGGCCTCTTGTTTATCCCAGTTGCTCAGAACCAAAATAATCATACAGAAACTGTATTATTTAAAACACTGCTTGGCCCATTAGCTCTAGCTTCTTATTGGCTGACTTTTACATATTAATTTAACCCATTTCTAGTAATCTGTGTATTGCCACATGGCTGTGGCTTACCAGCTAATGTTCCATCTGACTCTGGCAGGGCTACATGGCTTCTCTCTAACTCCATCTCCTTTCCCCCAGCATTCTGTTTAATTTTCCCTACCTAACTCTGTTCCCCTGTAGCTCTGCTATATGCCCAAAGCAGTTCCTTTATTCATTAATGATAATCACAGCATACAGAGGGAAATACCACATCAAGAGCACTTACTGAACTTGGAGAGGAACAGCGTTCAGTTTCCAGCACCCACATCAGGTGCCTCACTACCATCTGTAACTAGTTCTTGATGGAGGAGAGTTATCTGTCTATGTTTCTTTTATTGGTTAATTAATAAAGAAAACTGCCTTGGCCCTGGAGAGAAAAAACTGCGCCCATTTTCCCAAATATTGCTTATAAATGTTCTTTTACATTTAAAGGGGGAGATGATATAGATATGAATTTGCATTGGTATAGATTTTAAGGTCAATTTTGTTATATGTATATGTATTTCTGATCTTGATTAAGCTATTGTGATTGTAGTTCATTTTAAAAACTGTAATATATAATTAAAAAATATAGGTTGTTAATGGATAATCATTGATAATAGTTAAGCTTGTAGTCATATTATTAGATTTTCTAGATATGTAGAGATATATTTCAGTTAGATAGACATTCTTCATATCTTTCAAAGACTACAAAATATGACATTTAATGTTTTAATAACTTAGGGTTTTTCATGACAATGAGACACGTCTGCTCCTGGCAGCACCAATCTACTTCAAAAAAAAGATGGACATCAAAGAGGCTACTTATGGAGTTTGTTAGCCATTTGGGCAAGAAACTGCTCTTGCCTGGACTGTTACATAAACTGGACACAAGAAACCCACAAAAAGAGGACTGCTAAACTTGCCTAAAGGTGAGATGGTCTCTCAGGGTTCCTGATTCGTAAAAGAGTCTGCGAGACGTTCTACAGGACACAGCAAAAAGTGACTAAACTGTCTTTAAAATTTCCTGCTTCATAAAAAAGTCTGCTGGACACTATGGGCCTGGAGGCTAAAGATGGATGCCCCAACGGTACAGAGAAACTTTGGGTGACTGACTAGGCAGCGAGTTGTCTCTGTCATTTCTAGAGTTTAAAAGTTACTTACTTCTTGTTTACTTAGGTAGTCTTATATCCTTCTGGAGTCTTTGATGGAGTTAAAAAATGGTTCAATAGTTATAGTTTTCCTTAGTTATGATAAAAGATAAAATAGATTTAAATATTGTAACTGTAATACTTGCTTGATAACTGTTTTGTTATATGTAATTTTGCTATGTTAAAGTTAAAGCCTTTCTTTTTTATTTAAACAAAAAAAGGGAAAATGATGGAGGAGAGTTATCTGTCTATGTTTCTTTCATTGGTTAATTAATAAAGAAAACTGCCTTGGCCCTTTAAGAACAGAAAATTAGGTAGGTGGAGTAGACAGAACAGAATTGTGGGAACAAGGAAGTAGAGTTGGAGAGACGCTTCAGGCAGTCTCCATAGTGAGTCTCCATGCTGCTCCTCTCCGAGATGGACGCAGGTTAAGATCTCTACTGGTAAGCCACAACTCGTGGTGCTACCCAGATTACTAAATATGGGTTAAAGGAAGATGTGAAAATTAACTAATAAGAGGCTGAAACTATGGGCCAGGCAGTGTTTTAAAAGAATACAGTTTCCGTGTAATTATTTCGGGTGTAAAGCTAGCTGGCGGCCGGGTGGTGGGTGGCCGGACGCAGTCCCGCCGATTCACACTACAAGTTCTGACAGATCCAACATTGTCTGCTAACCTCTGTGGTCACCTGCACAAACATGGTGCCCTTATGAACAAACAGTCATATATATAAAGATTTTGTGTATATGTATACACAATCTCATAGTTTAAGTGAATTGAATAAATTTTTTAAAAAGAAAGTTCATGCCTCTCTGCTTTCTGACTGCAGATTCAATACGACCAGCTGCCTCAAACTCCTGTTGCCATGAGGTGATTAGACTTCTAAAACATGAGTCATTAGCAACTAATATAAATCCTCAACCATTTTTGCCATCTAGCAGGTGCTAACGCTGATGCAGAAATAAATATAGCATCATATTATGTATAATGGCATACAGGTGAGCTCTGGATTGCATATATTGTGGTGATATTTAGGATTATCATGGAATCCTATCAACAAAGACATGAGGACCATGGCAGTGTCAAAGCATAACATGTTGTTCGGTTTTTGTGTATGGTGATATCAACAAACCTGTGCATATGTGTTCATAAATACAAATACCAGTGAGCTACAGATACCTACAGTATTTAATACAGCAATATGCTGTACAAGTGTTTAGCCCAGGACTAAGAGATTGCCTGATCCAAATGGCCGGGTACACAGCAGGCTCTACCATATAGATACACAGACACTTTACTGTATCTAGAAAATGACAAAATTGCCCTCCAATACATTTCCCAGAAAGCATCCCTGTTGGTTAGTGCTACCTGGCTGTAATAAAATAGTCATCAGTCTACACACCTGCGACTCATTTGCCTCTGGCTCCCTGCAGAAATGCTAACTGTACCCACCTGGTCCCTTACCTTCCTCCTCCCCTGCCTATACTGACCCACTGCATCCTGTTTTGACAACTCACTTCACATCTTATCCCGACTTCTAGGCTGCTCACAGTTGCTCTGGTGTGGGAAGGCGCCTTCAGGGGTGGTTTCTGCATCCAGGGCAGAGCCAGGCTTCCCACTGCAGGAGTTGCCATTTGGAGCAGCCCCTGAAGAGTGGTCAGAGCCCTCATGATTGCCAAGATGTGAGTGGAGATTATGTTTCCAATCTGCCTGTGAGAAAAACGGGATTTGTTCTGCAGACTTGCCTCAGGCCTAACATGACTGAAAGGAGTTGAGGAGCAGAAGAGAAAACAGAAAGGTATGGGGAAAGATAACAAAAAGAAATAGAGACTTCAGTCAGATGAAGTGAACTAAAGCAGTGTTTGGTCCAATTGGGCTTTTTCTGTAAGGAACACTAAGTTCCTTTGCCATCTTGGGAAAATGGTCTAGCATGTAATGAGGCGCTAGGACTAGAGACTGAGAGGAATAGCACAGGAGGTGTGGACACATCCTCCTGTGCATTTTCACCTGTTAGCCACTGGGAAAGTCTCTCTCTCTCTAAGAGCCCTGAGTGCATAGGAAAATTAAGTCCTTAGAGAGCTCCCCAGATTCTACTGTAAAATGGTGGAAACACCCCCCCACACACACATACACAACACACACACACACACACACACACCTGCTTATTAATATCGACCCAATTGTAATGTCTAATCCCAGCTTTCCACAAAGTCCCAGCATACATACACTTCATGGTCACTTGTTCCTATGACCAGTTCCTCATTCTTATCACATCAACCAACTGGCTTGCTCATTTTCTTTGGACCAGTGTTGATGTAGAAAACAAGGATTTTAATTTCCTCTAGAATCTTCCAAGCCAACGCTTTGTATGTTGAGCAATCTTCTTAAGCACTGGAATAATGGAGGCTGTTTCAACCAGAGGAGGACAGATATTAAGAGTTTTTTTTTTTCTTTAAAAGACCCTGGCCTGTTCTTCAACAGAAGAGAAGATGTCTAGCAACTTCTTTGGTAGCTCAGCATTCTCCCCAACACACACGCATGCACACACAGACACACAGACACACACAGACACACAGACACACACACACACACACAGAGACACACACAGACACACACACACACACACACACACACACACACTTCTTTAGCCTTTATGCAGAACAGCTCAGCTATTCTGAACTCCCCGCCTTCTATTGGAGTCTTGGTCATTTAAAAAAAAAAAAAAAACAACACTATCTCATTAATGTGCCTCCTGCAACAAAGGTTCATCCACCCTCGGACTCACCCTCTATCAGCACAAAAGAAATGGAGGAAGCTCTGAAATTCTGATTCTCTTCTTTCCTTCTCTCACCAGTCTCTGTAGCTGGGAAGAGAGTGCAGATTTGTTCACCCCACTAATGAAAATAATACACCTCCATCACTAAACAGAAAGCAGGAGTAGTTATATATTTTGCACAATAAATAATACCTTAATTCACAACAAATAACAAATATGTTTCTGTCCCTAGACAAGTTGTGTGGTTTTGCCATGAGCCTCACATAATGCGAAGAGAACAACCATTCAGTGCCTGCTATGTGCTAGGAATTCCATCTACATTCATTCACCTTATTCTTCAGCAGCTTTAAGCTTCACATATGAAATGATGGGTTTCTTCATGCTATTCTCATAATATATGTCTTGATAATTTGCTCTATTCACCCCTTCCTCACAGCCCCTCCCTTCGCCCACCTTGTTTGTCTTCTCCGTATCCCTTCTGCTTTTAGGCTACACATATTCCATTACCCTATCTGATTCTTCCATCTCTGTTCCTCTTAGCTATTCTTCCACTCTTATTTCTACTCCCTCCCCGCCCCCCTCTCTCTCTCTCACACACACAGTTAAATACAACTGCTATCCCTATATGGGACATTAGGCACAGTACTTTTCTTCTGCATCTGGCCTATTTTGTGTAACAGAATGAGCTCCAGATCCAACAATTAAAAAAAATGTTTTGAACCAGTCATACTTTATGATTGAATGAAATTCCACTGTGCATATATGCACCACATTTTCTTTATCTGTTCGTCTGTAGATTAGAATTGTCTTTGATCCTATAACTTAACTGTTGTAAGTGGAAACAATTACTCTATGATATCTACATCTGGAGTCCTTTGGCTGGTGAGAGTTACACACAGTTGGTGGGGCTGTAAGCAGGTGTAACCATTATAAAATTCAAACTGGAGGGCCCTCCAAAGTTTCCACATAGAGCTATGCTGTGATCCAGATATGCCATTCTAGAAGATTTACCTAAATAAAACAAATTTTCAGACATAGCGAAATGGTACAGATGGCTCTCATGCAATACACACCCCATTTACAAAATTTTAGGCAGTATTTATCTTGTGCATATTTGTCATGACTAAGAATCACTATGGCTACATTGCTACTATTAAAATCCTTCCTTTGTTTTCAGACTTTCTTGGTTCTAACTGTAATGCAATCCTAGTTTTATTAAATAAAAATCCAGAATCAGATATAAGGGGGTAAAAGCTGAAAGATCAGAGAAACAGAGCAGCCAGCTACTAGTTCTTACTTCTACAAAATCCTCAGATCAAATGGGATGTCCTATCCCTACAAGTCCTCAGACTGAATACCCGAGTTCCTGTCTCCTCCTGTCTTATATTCGGGTCTCTCCACCCAATCATATCCCTTCTTGTCTCTTCCTCTCTGGGGCTAGAATTAAAGGCATGACCCATCACCACCTGACTCTGATTCTCTTTTAGTTTGGATCACTCTCCTGTAACCAGGGTGGCCTTAAACTCACAGAGATCCATCTGCCTCTGCCTCTGTCTCCTGAGTGCTGGAATTAAAGGTGTACACCACCACTGCTTGACCTCTATGGCTAACTAGTGGTTTAACTCTGCACTCTGATCTTCAGCCAAACGTTATTTGTTAGATCACAAACAAAATATCACCACTTTTAACCCTTTTCCTGGTCCAAGATTCCATCCAGCAGCATATGACATTTAGCCATCATGGCTTACCAAGCCCCTCTGGCTATAGCAGTTTTGAAAACTTTCATTGTTCATTGACAATCCTAAGAGTTCTGGGGAGTGATGCTCACGTATTTTGTAGAATGTTCTTCATTCTACAAATGAAACTCTGTGGTGTTTCATGGGGATGCAGGGTTTGCAGGTTTGTAGGGAGACGATAAAAGGAGATCTCTATTTTCAGTATGTCATAGAGGGGTGTCAGCACAACTCTTCCCACTTGGTGCTTGTCTAGATCTCTTGGCCAAGGTGATTTTTGTCAGGCTTCTCCACTTGCCACTTTAATGGCCTCCTCCTGCAGAGTACACTCTTGATAAGACCTAAGCAACGTGGTGAGATTCAGGAAATGTACTCTGAAGGTCCACCTTCAGAGTACATTGAGTCGAGGTGCGTGTGTGTGTGTGTGTGTGTGTGTGTGTGTGTGTGCATGTTTCCATAAGGGCTTCAGGTTAACACTGGGTGCCTTCCTCTATCCATCTCCTACTTATTTATTTGAAACAGGATCTCTTACTCGCTGAACTTAAAACTCACCACTAATTGGCTCGACTGTCCAGCTAACCCCGGAAATCCTCACATCTCTACCATGGGTGCTGAGATTGCTTAAATGCTGCTATGGTCAGCCTCTGGTTCTTTTTGTTTTGTTTTGTTTTGTTTCCATTGAGTGCTGAAGATCAAACTCAGGTCTTCCTGTTTTCTCAGAATGTACTTTACTCCCTCCACCACCTCTTCAGACTATGCATAACTGATTAATGGATAAATAATGTTACACACAAAATCTTTATTTCACATCCCATAGTCACACTTGGCTCCTAGCACTGGTGTGTGGGAACTTGTTCTAGTTGAAAAGAAAAGGAAATTTATTCCAGTACTCTTCCCTTCAAGAGGTATTTTTTGGCAGGAGAAGAGGATACACCTTTGACCACAGAGATCGCCTTAAGAAACGAATTGCTTCGTTATTTTGAGGTTTAGTCCAACACTTTTCTTTTGAGTGCCTCCATTGTACAAGCTATGATTCTAGAAGCCAGGGAAGAGATAGCAGTAAAGGTCAGAAAGACCATTTTGTGTTGAGCACTTCATTTCCAAAGGCACAAAACCATATGGTCAAACTGAAGCGAAAGTAGAGGCTGAAAACTCAGAGCCTGAGACAGAGCCAGCCAGTACTCTGGAGGCCACAGCAGTAAGAGATCTGATTCCCACTAAGGGAGGCAAAACTAAGAGCAGTTTCCTGATGGAAGATGGCATGGGGCCTGGGCCTTGAAAATTGGCTGTGACTTCATATAAAGGGATTAGCTCAAACTAAGGGAACAACACAAAGATCTATAGGAATAAAAACTCTAGGGATATTATACCCTAGAAGCGATATGGTCCAGAACTCATCTGTGTTGGGGAAGTTGGGCCTTAGCAAACATTAAGTGTGGAGCAATTGGGAAAGATCAGAATGCCTTCTCAGTAATTCTTCTCTTTATTCTGTGGGTTACAGAAAGCATTTCTAAAAGGGGATTGTTTAAATGGATGTTGTGAGTTAGAAGGAAGAGCCTGGAGTACGTCCTAAGGATGATGCACATGGTGGTGGTGTTTGAAGCAAGGGGAGACAAGAAATAGTGGTATCCCATAAAGCCTAGAGATGAGAAATAATACAAAATTAAAGTGAACAACAAGTCATTTAGTAAAGGGAGCTCTTCCCTGAGTCAGAATATGGTATAATGAATTTTAGCACATTCCAAGTTTTCTTCTATATTTTTGCTTTTGATCCTTCATAACAGCCTTTTTATTCATCTGCCCTTTTAAGATCATGGGAAAATAAGGATTAAAAAAATCTGACGATTTTATGTAAGGCACCACAGCAAACAAGTGTTAAAGCCTGGATTTGAACTGCCACACAGAGTGACTCAAGAGTCTGACCTCTTGGGATATTCTGTGTCAGAGCTAAGTTTATAGACTTCTCTCATGTGTTCGTGTGTGAAGCATCTATTTGTGGATCGCCCAGGGAAGATGTGTCATATCATGGTGACTTCACCCTGCCACCCAGCACGTTCCTGGACCCCCTCCCAGCTGGTGTCTGCTCAGGGAACAAAAGCTCACTTCAATATTAGACCAAGTCAAACCTAATTAGAAAGGCAAATCCACTCCCAGGCTTCCCAGTCCTAAATGGGTGGTACAAGCCAAGCAGTAACTTTCCCGTGTTTTCTGCAAGTTTGGTTTCTCAGCTCCAGCTCCGATCACTCTGGGTAATGTTCTTCCCTAGAATGAACCCACTTACCCATCTCATTTCAAAGTGAAAAACTCTTCATGGTCTCTCAAATGATTACATCTTTCATCGTGCACTGACATCCCTATTAGGTGATGCTCTGCATTGATTTGAAGGGTCCCTAAAGAATATATAGTAGGTTAACCTAGGAAGGATAGTGTTGACTAAGGCAATGTCTCTACACTCCATGATATATACTACCTGGAGGGTGGCACACACTTTGTATTTAGTGAAACAAGAGCCGCAGCTGTCCTTGGTAATAATTCAAGCTGGTTTTCAAGTTCTATACATTTTTAGGTCTTGAAGATGTACCTGATCTAGCAGTGTTTCTCAACCTTGATACCAGTGATGTTTTAGGATGGATGATTCTCTGTCAAGATGGGGATGTCCTGTGCATTATTGGGTGTTGAGCAATCATCTATGTTTCTATCTACTTGGCAACCAAAGAAGCCTGAACTCCCATGTGTTCTGACCTGGCAGAGATGAAGATGTTCAGAGACGCAGGCAGAGGGGAAACTTTCTCTGGGAAGGAAATTTACAATGTGTTAGGGCGTTTTATGAAAGAGACAGTGACAGGTCACTGGTGGGCGGGGACTGGGCCTGACTTATACTGCTTAGCTATGCGTATCTCTGATCCTTTATCTAAATCTTGACCTCACTTGGAGACCCTGAAGATGATACTGAGGGGACATCGCTACATTGTTGTTCCTCTTCCCACTGTAGTCTCATTGTATGGCCCCTCTTTCTTGTCTTTTAGTATTAGTTGGTAAAATTAATTAGCTTCTTGAGGATGGGTGGCTAAGCCTAGGATTTGGGGGACACAAGCTGGAACTCTAAGTCTAGCAACATGATCTCAGACCAAAATGTCTCCAGACTTTCTCAATTGCCTCCTGGGGGAGCCAGAAAAGAATCGTGATCTAGAACACACAATTCCTGCTCTGAGATCACATCACAATGGCAATTTCCCCATCATTGTCGTATTGGTCAACGTTTATTTAGCCTCACTACACTGATTTTGGAAAGTCACGTGCTAGTTCTCCCTCGTTATCACTACCCGGTCTTCAATTAACACAACAAGATGAGTATCATTACAATAATCCTCTTATGATGGAAGAAATTGCAGAATAAATTACTCCAAGCCATAGCGCCAGCTAATCCAGAGTAGAGCAGGATTTATATTTAGGCTGAGATGCCCTAATAATATGAGATGCATAAGGCTGGCCTCCCTGCACACAATTTGCCATCTAATATGCATAAAAATTGAGGGCTATTTATTGAAAGTTGAGAGAATCAGGCCTACAAAGGCCAACTCTCTTCGTGCCCAGCGCCAAACTGAACTGTCTTAAACACCCACAATTTTATTCTTATTTAACTAGTTAGGAAACTGAGGTTCAGACAAGTGAATGTCCCCCATGGCTCCAAGGCTCCTAAGCGGTGAAGTCTGGATTTAACCTGCGTCTGTCTGGCTCCAGAGAAAAGATGGATCCGCAGTGGTCCTAAATCTCTCCATCCACCACCCACACAGGGAACAGCCTATAGTTCCAGACCAAGGAAACCTGCAAAGTGGATTCTCTGGGCAAGGAATCCACAGTTCTGCCTGGGGTGTCTTTCTCTTCACTCCACTTCCCAGCCCCTGTCCCTGCTTTCCACTGAAGGGGGTCAGTTCTCTGTTTCGACAGCCTCCTGGGCACTGCGTCCCCGATTCCAATCCAAATAAATCTGTGGGTGTTTGGTGAGTGTTTTTTCTTACTGGGAGGCCCCGCACATCAGAGTGTGGATTTTGGTTTCAAGTCTTTCCTACCTTTTGGCCAACTCTTGTCTCACCTACTGCACTGAGCCGCCCCACCCCCAGCCCTTCCAGCTCTTACTCTTTGCCAACCCTGACTCTGGCTTAGAAACAGAGGGCTGCCCTCCTTGGATGTCACCCTCTTTGGGTTCCATGAATAAGCCAGCAGGAATGCTTCAAGAAAGCAAAGCCATCATTTTTCCACCAAAGGGAAAAAATACACAACTTTCATGGCTGTGCCCAAGAGAAAACAGCCCAGGCCTCCTGCGTAGTTGGTCCTTCGGTTCCAAATGTGCACCAAATAGGACCTGGTAAGTGAAGTCGTTCTGTCTCCCAGTTCTTCTGTGTCTAACAGTGGCACACTGGGGGAGAATATCAGCCTTTGACCAATGACCACCATCCACATCAATGGAAATTAAATCCATAGGAATTAGTAAAGGGGCCAGCAAGCAGCCCCATAAGGAAGAGACAACTTTTCCTACTAAATGCCTACTTTATTTAATGATAAATTAGAGTCCACTAGGGCCTGTGTTTCCTTTCTGAGTCTAGAAGCTAAGAGGTCCAATAAATCAATGTGTGTGGCTGTCAGCCTGTCTCCTAAGTCTTTGATTGATTCTCTGAGCACAGAACCTCACAGGGACAGCTTGGGAAACCTGTGACAGCTAAAGGGAGGAGACTGGGTGTGAGTGTGGACACTGGTCCTCATGTAGGAGCATCTTTATGAACATACAGGCCATGCTTGAAGACAGAATAGCATCAACCATGAAGGCAAAGTTGAGTATTTTAAGTCACTAAGGCATTGTCAAAATTTCTAAGGATTGAAGAGTTAAAAAATCAATAGAGCATTGAATTTTAGGAAGTCTTTAATACAACCTAAATGCCCCTTGACCGATGAATGGATAAGGAAAAAGGGGTACATTTACACAATGGTGTACTACACACCAGAAAAAATAATAACATCTTGAAATTTGCATGCAAATGGATAAAGCTAGAAAACATCATATTGAGTGAGGTAACCCAAACACAGAAAGACAATTATCACATGTACTCACTCATAAGTGGTTTTTAGACATAAAGCAAAGAAAACCAGCCTACAAATCACAATCCCAGAGAACCTAGACAACAATGCAGACCCTAAGAGAGACATACATAGATCTAATGTACATGGGAAGTAGAAAGAGGCAAGATCTCCTGAGTAAATTGGGAGCATGGAAGAGGGTTGAAGGGAAGGGGAGAGGCAGGGAGGGGAGTAGAGAAAAATGTATAGCTCAAAAAAAATCAATAAGAAATCAATAGAGCAGTAAGGGTATAGTTGAAGAAATGTCGGTTTTAAAGTTGGTAGATTTACCACTTGACTATGAGTAGTGTCTACAATTAAAGAAAGTAGTTGTCGAAATTTACTCAAAGTAAGATTATTTTAAACATCATCTATTGAGAACAACATATGAAGTAAAGAAGGGACAGTGGTAAGGGGTATGGAGGAGAAATTAGAGAAGGAAAACACAAGACAGTTATTTGCATATCACTTGAATACTATCAAACATTATAAATAATGAGATGGCTTCAACTATAGGAGAAGGTACATGCAGGTTATATGCAAATCTTTGACTATTTTATAGGAACTGGGTTATCTAAGATTCTGATGTCTGTGTGAATTCTGGGGCCAAGCCCTTGTGGAAAAGGAGAGCAGGTTATGCTGAACTGAATTGAGAGGACTCACTGGGAAGTGCTATAAACTGAAAGTCCTGGGGCTTAAGTAACAATGGAACGCATTGCTTCAGTATTTAATCTTTACAACGATTTTATTCAAATCTGTGCTTACCTTTTCCTAGTCAAATTCATAAGGATGAAAAGAGGTGGCATTATACTAGGGGTTAATATCTTCTTCTGTGGCCTAGAAGAAGCACTGAACTAGGTATCTGAAAAAGCAAGTTTGGTTCTTAGTTCTTGGCCCCATCATGATCTACAGTTGGTCGCTAGAACCTCGATTCCACAGGACAACAGGACCACCAAATCCTTTGTGTTGTGTGTGCTGGAGCACACAGCATGAGTGTCTTGTTTGCATGGACACCTTGGAATGGGTATCCTCTTAGCTGGGCCATGCCCGTGTTGAAACCCTGGTAACCCCAAGGAGGGTCAGCATCTGAACTTCCTCTTTGACAGCAGAGATAGTCAGGTCTTCCTGAGCCTTGAAAGATGTTGAGTGCAGAGGTCCTCACGTTATGTCTCTAGACTATATGGTGCCAGACAACATTTACATAATCACTACTCTGTAACTATAGAATTTACAGGAATCACTAAAATAATCCATGGTTGTTCTTTAGGAATAACTAATTGAGGGCTGGTGAGGAGGCCCAGTGTGCAAAAGAATTACTATACAAGCCTGATGACCTGTTCCCTGGAACCCACGGTGGAAGAATAGAACCAATTCCTGCACATTGTTCTCTGACCTCTGCATGTGTGCTGTAGTAAACACACATACATGTAGTAGTAGTGGTGGTGATGGATTTTCTAAATGAGCAAGTGGTGGAGCTAGGAAGATAGTTTAGTTGCTCAGGTGCTTGATTTTCAAGTGTGAAGACCAGGGTTCAATCTCCAGAACCTACACAAATCCTTTAGTCACTCCAGCAACCAGGTGGGTGCCTGTGCAGGCAGCTGCTGTGTGCTTGCAATGCCACTAAGGTGGTACAGAAAGGTGGCACCCTAGGCCTGACTGGATAGCTAGCCTAGCCCAAATTAGTGGGCCCCAGGCCAACGAGAGACCCCTTCTTAAGCAAGCAAGTTATATGGGGAGGAACAACACCCACAGTTATTCCTTGGCCCCCACATGTATATGTGTATGGGTGTGTATGTACCTCCCACACAGGGACCTCCATAGACACATATGTCAACAACATAAAAATATAAGTGATGAACCAATATGCTACACAATCTTAACTCAGCTATGGGTCTCTGAGGCATTAGGATAAGTAGATAGATGAGAACAGCACAGGCAAGCCACTTAGGTAGCGGGCTTTATGAAGCCAATAAAAATGCTGTCTTTTAGCACGACATGTAAGGGTATGGCTGAAAAGGAAGGGGAAAGGAGGTAGGAAAGAAATGCGTCCTTTTTGGAGTAAGACAGGCAAGTAAAATGTAGGTGTTCTTAAAATCGTCTCTGGAACCTGAGAGAAGGTGCTAGAATACAAAGTTTATACCCCTGATCTTTTATCTCAGTGAAAGCCCTTGAAGTTGGAATGGTCATAGTCCCCATTATCATACATGACCTTGCTCAGCACAACGAGTTAGTCCTTGTGTAGCTAATAAGACAGTAAGGAAATTAGGCGTCAGGGAAGATCTGTGATTAAGATGGGTATTTACAAAATCAACAACTGTCATGCAGAGCTGGTAATTTGGAAGATGGTCTGAGAAGACAATCCTGTTATAACCTAGTTAGGCTGCAAAAGTAAATGCTAAAGAGGAACACAAGCAGACACGTTGCCTTTGGTGTCACCAGAGGAAGATAAGCAGGTTCTCCACTGAGTTATAATCAAACGCTTCCATTACAAAGCTCATTAACTGAGCTGTGAAGAAGCCTCTAGGTCTGGCTACAGGAGCTGACACTCAGAGAAGCCTCATTGAGATATGGTCCAGCCTGCTGTCTGAAAGCATCCCTGAAGACCCATGAAGTGAATCAGACCGCTTCCTGTGGTGGCAACGGCTATGGTGATGTCATCTTTCTTTGAGCATCCCTTGAACACTTGCAGTGAGCTTTCCACACAATGACTGAGCAAAGGCTGGAAGGAAGCCAGGTGCTACAGCACATGCCTGGAACCACAGATGCTCTGGAGTGGGAGGAAGGAGGTTTCCGAGCTCAAGGCTAGACTGGACTGCACAGCGAGGCTGTGTCTTAAGTAAAAAGCCCAGAAATATAGCATCTAGCTAGTGTTTCGCATCATCATTGCTATACAGCAGGGCCCACAGTAGAGGATATACAGGGACATCATCTCATTTAACCCACAAAATCCTGGGTGGAAGTTTCAGTATGAGTCACATTTTAAATATGTAAAGAATAGGAATGGGGAAATTCAATGAAATTTTCTGATTAAGGTAACATTGTATTTATTATTTATCTATTTAATAAATATAATATATGTTTGCACATCAAGTTCACATGTGTGCGCCTGTGTGCAGGCATGTGTGTACATGTAAGCCCATGAGTGTGAATGACAGAGTTAGGTGTCTCCTTCAATTGATCTCCACATTATTTTTTGAGACATAGTGTCTCAACTGAACCTGGAGCTCACTGATTCAGCCAGACTGAGTGGCCAGCAAACTGAGAGTCTCCTGTCTCTGTCTCCCCAGTGCTGGGATTTATAGGTGCCGACCAGCACAATCCACACATGGGTGCTAGGGATATGAACTCAAGTATTCCTTTTTGCACAAGTATGCATTTGACCTATTGAGCCATCTTCCCAGCCTGCACATGACAGTTTAGGAACGGGTTTTGGATTTGAACTTAGGTGATTTATTAGCACACTAACATCCATCTGTAGTATTATGAGGTAGGGGTGGCACTTGACTCCTTTCCACTGAGAAAAGCTAAGACTTAGCATCCTGAGAACCAGAGAACCGAAACTTTGCACCCTCAACCGCATTTTGTACTCTCAGGTCTTTTGGTTACACCACAGCTGCTAGGCCATGCCACGGGGTATCCTGGGGTAAATGAGATTCAAGTACCAAACCCTACTCACACAAACACATGTGCATGCACATGCAGAGAAAGGCAATCCTGCCAGGAAGTGTGTGGAAAGAGAATTAAACTGGTTGGCAGCTAATAACTCGACTTCCCCACTTTTGAATGTGTCTATGGGGGTATTTTCATTGATAGTTGGCCTATGGGGCAGCAACTAAAGGGGGAAGACCCATCATGAATATGGACAGGATCATTCAATAGCCTGGAAGCCTTCATGGTAGGAAGAAGGAAGAAGGAAGCCCACCAGCATAGCTTCACCCTCTGCTGTCTCTGCCTCTTGGCCACAATAATGAACCATGCCCTGCTGTCCTTCTACTATGATGTTTCTGCTGTGCCATGGGCCTGAGAGGAATGGTACCAGCCAACCATGGAGTCAAATTTCTAAAATCCATGAGCCAAAATAAATCTATCCTTAAAGTTGCTTTTCTCGGGTATTTGATCACAGCGTGAAAATCTAACACAATTAGGAACTGCGGATACGTTACCATATTTAATTCTATAAACATAATGAGATCACATATTCATTATTTGTAGTTCACCAATACCTTTAGAATGAGAACTTTTAGCATGCTGCGATTTGTTTGGCCCTCCCAGGAGCTTGCTGTTGCCCGGAGACCAAGTTCTAGCACAAGAAATATGAACATTGCTGACATTAAAATTTCATATCACTCTCCAAAAAGGAATTGCTTGCCTTTCTGTTTTGTTTTCTCCCTTCATTCTGAGAACTGTAATGTGGCCATGCTGTTGCTCATTCAGCTTCCATCATGCAAAGATCAATTCCTGAGCCAGTGGGTCTCAATTGAGGGTCACTCTTACCCAAAGGTGACATTGGCAATGGCTAGAGACATTTTTGTTTGTCAAACAACATGGAAAAGGGGTTCTACCAGCTAGTAAGGTAGGACCTGGGGCATTTCTACAAATGTTTAGGTAGGTTATCTAAAATATATAGATGTCTACCTTCACCCTCCACTGCTTCAACAAGGAAACTATCCAGCCCCAAATGTTTATAGTGCTGAAGTTTAGTAACCCATGTCTGAAAGGTTAAGCGAGATATAAGAATTAGAACTGTCTATAATCTCCCTACTGTAGCAGGAGAAATTTTTTTGTGTCGCTGCACGGGGCTAGATAATATATGACAATGTTATCACTGTTGGTTCAGCCTTAGAGAAATTAATATTATAAGCTAATGAATTCATGCCACAATGTTTGAATCCAAAACTCATGTCATTATCCTCTACATTGTAATTATTTGTTATAAGGAAAAGGGAGCCAGGAAGAAAAATGAACAGAAGGAAAACTGATAATATTTAGAAACCGTTGGGGAAATATTGACCCAAGCCATGGGCTTTAGGCCCTGATTGAGCACATGTGCCAGGCATTTAGTCACGAACAACAGCTTGGAATAGATTTCAAATCTGGATGTAATGAGTTTGTCGCAAGAGAACCACCCTTTGCCTCCACTTTATTTCTTGCATGATGGAGAACATTGCTATAAGATGTTCCAGACCCTTCTCTATCTGGTTTGTCTCCTACTTTACACTAGAAATCTCTGGATAGGAAGGCCTAATGTGTAATGTCTGACTTAACAGCAATGTGTGTTACTGCCTGCTGAGTGTCAGTGTTAATGCACAGCTTCCTTTTCACCTCCAGGAAGTCTGGCAGAATCACGAGAAGTAGGGTGATCAGTGCTGACCAGGATGAGGTCAAACTTGTCAGTGGTTTTACCACCGCATTCCCAGGGTGACCTAAGACCTGCAAAGTTGCCGTTCTTTCTTCACTGGCTTCCCGACTCTAATCTGCATCACACAGCCCAGGAGGTGCCTAGAAATGACTTCCCATGAGTCAGTTGATGGAGGACTTTCATTGGCTAATAAAGAAACTGCCTGGCCCATTTGATTGGCCGGCCCTTAGGTGGGTGGAGTAGACAGAACAGGAAGAAGGAAGTGAGGTGGATGGCTCAGACAATTGCCCCGCCTCTCCTCTCTGGGGCAGACTGCCGCCGTGCCTCTCCTCAGGGAGACAGATGCGATGAAGCCAGCTGCCAGGTCAGACACGCTGAATCTTTCCTGGTAAGACACCACTTTATGGTGTTACACAGATTATTCGATATGGGCTAGTCAAGATGTGAGTAAGAGGCTGAAAATAATGGGCCAGGCAGTATTTAAAAGAATACAATTTGTGTGTTGTTATTTCGGGTAAAGCTATCCAGCGGCCAGGAGCTGAGCGGCGGGAAGCCTGCCCACAGTCCCTCACTACAGTCAGTTACCCCAGAAATTCATAGGCTCCCATCTGTGCCCAACGATACCTTTCATAATCATTTCATCACTCAGGCCCCTCCTTTTTGTGATAACTCACCCTCCTCAACCATCCGTGAGCATACTGGTCAGCTCAGAAAGGAGTTACTGTTGGGCATGGGCTTCTCATCAGGTATTTCATCCTGTGCTCTGACCTTTCCTGAGGCACTTGGTATGCTCCGATATGTGGCCCCTTCCAATATGTATGGGAAAGCTTCCATATGGACAATTGATATATCATCTGAACTCCAAAGCCTCTTTTAGACCATCAAGGTCCCCTGTCAAGCAGTAGGCATTATCATGTCACACCTTAAGAATCAAGCTCTGACCGGTTAGCTGAGCCACAAAAACAATTCATTGAGTACTCTAAACCAAGTGGAAAAGGGGGCTGCCACATGGCAAAAATGAAATTTTACAAAGCCAAATCCTGGGTAGTGTGGTATGTAGGTATGGATGTGTACTTACTTGTACATGTGTGAATACACAGGTGCATACATGTGGTGAACATACAGGTTCATACATGTGGAAGCCAGGTGCCAACCTCAGTTTTTGAGATAGGCTCTCTCGCTGGGACCAGAGGCTCACTGATTTAGCCAGGCTGGCTGGCCAGCAAGTCCCCTGGGATGTTTCTGTCTCCATCTTCCCACTGCTGGGATTACAAGAGTGCACCACTAAGCCTGCCTTTTATATGGTCCCTGGGATAATTCCAGTTTTAATGCTTACAAAACATATACTTTATGGACTAAACTGCCTCCCCAACCCTTACAGAAGCCATATTGATTCAAATGGAAACAAAGAATAGATTGATTACAGGTACACATTTGGAGGTCCATTAAGGATGACTTGGGGAGCAAATAGAAGTAATAAAGGGAATAGAAAGTGGTTGAGTCTTAAGGGAACCTATATTCTAGCACGGCAGAGTGGCAGAGTAGAGACATATAGCATAGATAATGCTAAGACCAATGGTTCATACTTCTATAATTCACTCCACCAGGTCTCAAAACTGGTCAAAATGCTGAGTAAGTAATGATAATAAGTGAGTGTTGAGTACACAGAATTGAGAGGAACATCTGTATCAAACCCTCAAGAAAGCAGAGGGAATATCCTGGAATATTCTAAAGGGGCAGAAAAAAAATGTAGAACATGGCTATAGCATTCATGAACTCACTGAAGCTCTGGGTACCAGTACAAGATCAAGTCAATAAGATCAGTTGGCATTCCATAGACAGCACTGAACTCAGTGGGTTACACACACAAGAGGGGGGGGGGGGAGAAAAATTTCAAAGAACAAGTAAAAAATCTGCTTACTTTTAAACTTTTAACAAGAAAAATAAAGGGATATTATGTACTGTCAATGATTTTTTAAAAAAGCCATGACTGTATTTGTTTTGATAACTCAGTATATCAAACAGGTATTGGCTGGACCCATCGAAAACAAGTGAAATGTATGCCCATCCACACATGCACACCCCACTCAAGAGGCCACCCACAGGCAGCAACACATTTCCAGGACACAAAATAACTACTTTGGAATTCAATTAAAATTCCCCTCTTCGCTAAATTCTTTGGATGTATGAATTGGACATCAGTCTACTTCTCAGAGTTGCTGAGAGAAGAGAAGATCCTTAAGGGACAAGGGTGCTCAGTCAAGCCAGGAAAAGGTCTAGGCTGAGCATTGAAAGGCATGCTATTCAGATGTATTTGCTGGGATCCTTGTTGCCTAGACCACTGGGGGAAAAACATCTAAGCCCTCTGAAGTGCTGGAGAATTCAGATATAAAAAGAATAGCAATGTGATGGGGTAAAAAGGTCAGAAAAATGAAAGGCACTGGGATTATTCACAAAAATAAGAATGAAGCACAAATTGTTAATTTAACATTGAAAAGGCTTGTGAGTATTGGATGCTGTGTGGCCTTTCTGGGATTCATTCAGATTATGACAATGTTTCTTGGGCCTCACAAGACCCTTGCTGCCGTATCTTCAGCAAATGAGCAAAGATCAAGAGTTAGAATGTAGGAGAAGAGCCAGGAATCTTGCCTGGAGTTCACAGTGACAAGAAACTAAAACTGAAATCCAAAGGACGAAGTCGGTTCTAGCTGGGATGGGCAGCCATGAACTAAGAGCTTGCGAAGTACAGCTGAAAGTCTGCTTACCAGGGACTTCCCACTCGTACCTGCTCCATTGGTCCATTATATTTGTGTTTGCTTTGAAGTTCCCACATTAACCAGGTGTTAGTACTAGCATTTGTACTAACATAGTCTCAGGTAGATTTGAAGAACTATGCTTTATATTTCAAGTTTTTATGAGTTCTTATAGATTAGTCTATGAACTGAGTGAGAACATATTTCTCAATCTAATGATTTAATCCACTTGAAACACAATAAAAATGATCTCTTTTTTTATCCTGTTCCTCCTGTTAGTCTTCTTCCTTCTCTTCCACCTCCTCCCTCCTACTCCTCTTTTCTTTCCCCTCCTCCTCCTCTTCCTGACCTTTTTTTTTTTTTTTTTTTTTGCTCAAATAAGATGGTACCAGAACAAAAGATCCAGAGATAAGTAATTTAATTTAGAAATAGGGGAAAATTCAAGTCAAGAAATAAGAATACCAAATTGGTGAGGCTTAGTGAGAAATCCTGTCTCAAAAGAAAGACACTCCTTGCTGACTACTGGCCTCCAAATGCACAGGCATCCACTAGGGCTGGCACATGCAAAAGCAAGCAAGCAAGCAAGCAACAAAAAGTGAAACACATGACCACTGACACATCACAGTTCAAAGTTCAACACTGAAGAGAAGATAAAATCTTGCTCTCACCCCTCATCAAAGGAGCTTCCCTTAATGGCAAATAGAGACCGTTACAGAAAAACACAGTAGGTCAGAAAGCAGAGTTCCACAGATCCCAAGTACAACCCATCCAACAGATACATCTACAACCTAATCCCTGCACCCAAGGCTCGGGGAACATGGAGGAAGAGGCAACAGAAAGATCGTAAGAGCCAGAGACCAAGAAATCAGCTGTGAGATTCTGTCCCTGAGAAATGACAGGAAAACTATACCCGTGATGCCTCAGCAATATGGCTGCCTAAACAAACCTTGCACAATGACCGTATTATAGATAAGCTGGTGTGAAAAGAGAAATCTCATATGGTGCCACCTCCAGACAAAGAACTACAGTGACAAATAGCTGCTAAGTAAAGGAAAATTAGATTTTTCCCCACAGATGAGCCCCCTGATGGGTTAGCTAATACTAAGCAGTCAACTCTAAAGTCATATGCACACAAACTACAATAAATGAATTCAGAAGGTTGTATTTATATACTTATGAACTTGGCATGTGTAACAATAATAATAAAAAAATAAGCCATCATTTGAAAACAATATTCTTAAATTTTATTTTTTTAACCTTTGAGATCATAATTTAATTACATTTCTCCTTTCTCTTTGTTCCCTCCAAATCCTCCCACATACCTTTCCCCAATATTCTTCAAAATTTTGTTCTCTTTTTTTCACTGATGCATATATAATTATATGTTGCATGCATATGAACATATGGATATATTCCTAAATAGTACCTGTTCAGTCTATAGATTCCTGTACTCCAGGTTGACCACTTGTTCTCAGGGCTGACCGTTTGGTACTGGATAACTAATCGATGTGCTCTTCCTTGGAAGATACCACCGCTTTCTCGCCCACCCTTCTTGGGTTGCTCTGGTTCTTTGTATAGGGTTAGAGCCTAGTGAACCTTTTTCTGCCACCTTTTTCTGACAGTTTTGTCAATGTTGCTGACACCTTAGAGGTGTAGCTTGGGCTAATACTAGAAGACAAGAATCTCACCGCAAGTTCCCTGGTCCTCTGGAACTCACAGTCTTTATGCCTTTCTTTCACAATGTTACCCAAACCTTAGGTGCAGGAGTATTTTACAGATACAGCCTCTGGGACTGGACTCTACAATTGCATTCTGACCGGTTGTTGGTTTTTGTCTTGGTCTCTGTTTATTGCAAAAAGGGGGTTTTTCTGATGAGGGGTAAAGACTATACTTACCTATGGATTTAAGGACAAATGTTTGTAGATAATTGTTAAGGATTATGCTGGGTTAGCAAATTGGTGGTTAGATTTGTTCTCCAATAACCATGACTTCCCTAGCACTGAGTAGTAGCCAGGTTTCTAATACCAGGCATGCTTTCTCTCTCGTTCGGCAGGTCTTAAGTCCAACTAGAAAGCTGCTGGTTACTGTCACAGTACTCCACCCTTAAGATTATCATGCCATGCTGGGCATTGATGTGGTTTATAGGCAGTATAGCTGGGTAAGACTGTTGGCTGTCTCCCTCCTTTGGAAGTTTACGTGACACCTTCTGGTACCATGAAAGCCAGGACTCAGGGAGGGGGCATTCAGGCAGGTTCCACCCTGTTTCTGAATTATAAGCCCTCAGTTTGAAAGGGAGTGAGGGAGCAGGAAAGGAAGGGATTGGAACGATGACATGGAGAGGGAAGTGGTGTGATTATATTTTAATTTAAAATGATAATTATAAGACTTTCTTCTTTGTGGTAATAATATTAACATAAATTTTGATAGACAAGGTATCATAATGAAACAGTCAAAATTAAAAATATGTGAAACGTCACATCCCTGGATTGGCTGACTGCGCACTAACACACTGCAGTTTCTAAACAAGCTATCATCCAGATTAGAAGTTACAAATGAATTTACAAATAATTATTTATATATATATATATATATATATATACATGCACATAATACACACACACACACACATACACAGGAGAAATGAACTCAATCATAGTGTGAAAGATATGATAGTAAGTCCAAAACAATCGTCCACAGAGAATACAGTTTCTTTCTTTGCAACCCACCAGCAGTGAGATTTTGCAAATATTGAGCCTTGGAAGAACAAATTTGTGACTCAATTGATTTCTTTCAATAATACTGTACTTTCCTTGTAAATAAGCCCTTTGTTTCTGATCCCTTCTATTGAGAAGTGGCTAAATCCATCCTTTCACAGAGCACTCGACAACTGAACTGTACTTCTGCAGTTTCAAGCTCAGCAGCTCAAAGCTGGGAGTACATGGCTAATAGGACAACCAGAGTTTACGGGCAGGAAGAGAGGGAAACCCATGCCTAAGAAAGCAAGGGAGGGGCAAAGCAAATTAAGTGATGAGTGCTCAAATGGTGTGTGAGGATTACAGTTTGTAATTCTGCATTTATGTTCGTGTTCTGTTGATATTCAAGACTAATCATTTGATGGATTGGATGCATCTCAAATATTATTGAAGATTAATTGAGAATTTTTATGATCTTTACAAAAATCTAAGCCTAGTCAAACATCCAAAAAAAGAGCTGCACAAAGACATCTCGTTTGATGAATTACGTCTTCCAAAAAAGATTTGGCAAAGAACGATGATCCTAAATCACAGCTTCTTTAGCTGTGGGCCAGTTAAGAAAAAAAAGGCAACCGTAAAAGATTTCTGAATGCATAACAACCACAGAAACTAGTTCAAAATCAAAGGCATAATGAATCCAAGGTATTTCTTGCAGCGTTTGCCAGTGTTGAGCTAGGCGGCTTCACTGCAGCCTTGGTGCTAAGCAAAGGGGCATGTGTCTTTTGCATTGTACTGGCCCTGAGGCCATGCAGCACCAATGGGACCATCAGAAACACCTCAGCCCAGATGCATGACTATCATCTGCCATGAACTGCAGTGGTCTTTTTACCATGCATATAACGCTTTCTGCTCTTCGAGAAATTAGGAAAGCCAATAGTAATGATTTGGATCTGTGTCTTGCCATACTGAATATTCATCAAGGGTTTATTTACATGAAGATAGACACTTTTGTCCATTAATTGCATGCGTATTTGCTTTCAACGTTCACAGTTAGTAAAATCATACACAAACAAAAGCATTATTTAATTAAATTTCCTTAGGATTTTTTTCACCAGGAAGTATGCATGCCTATTAGATATGTCTGGGGCCATGCAAAAAGAGGCAGCAAGTAAATGAAGTTTAAATTGAAAAAGCCCTATCCTAGTGAAATGACAGACCCTATGACAGTATGAGCATGAAGTGATTATATATTTCCATTTAAAAGAAATTGGATTTAGAATATGCTTATCAGAGTGGGCTTCATGCTTGAAACTTGCCTTAGCACCTACAGTGAATGTATTTTCTTTTTATTTGAGGTTAATCAAGGAATAATACAAAAATAAAAACTGTATCTACCCAGTGTACAGCATGATGTTTGAAAATGCTTCTGTCTTATAAATGTTATTATAACCAGGCTAATGAACATATGAGTAATCTCACATAGTTCCCTTTTTGATACTGAAAATGCTTAAAACCTACTCTCCCAGCAAATTTTTACTACACAGTACAGTATTGTTAACCATGGTCACCATACCAAGCCTAGATCTCAAGACCCTCCCCATCTCATGCAAGAGTATTCCTTGACCAACATCTGTCCATTTCCCTCATGTTCCAACCCAGGCTAACCATCTTTCTGGGAACGAATTTAATTAATTTGATTATATAATATTATTCTATATTCATTGGAAAGACTTCTTTCTCCTTTTCTCCACTGATTTGCAGTAGAACTCTATCACAAACTGTGTGTGTATGGGCGGGGGGCAGAGAGAGTCTGTCCCTAGACACCCAGCTCCGCCCCACTCCACCAGATAAGTGCCATAAGTGTGCTCTCATTTTGAACTTCTTTTTCTCTTTGTATTTACACTAAATATCCACCTCCCTTCCCAAAACAGTTCTATTTTTTTTTTTTTTTTAAATCGGGATTGCCGTGACTCCATAACAGGTTAGAGAAAAACTGAAATCGTGAAAGTACAGATTTAAAAACCAAAACACAAAAAAAAACCCTACACATGTGACATCTCAACAATTATTGGGGTGTCTTAAATTTCTTTTAGCAGTTTGTTCTTGCCAAGGTAGAGGTCGAACACATCTTTGTTTATTCGTCAGTGTTTGATGATCTGATGCTACCACAAATGGTAATAGTAGAACATTTATTTGAATTACTTACTGATACCACATAGACACGTAATGTGTTTTTGTGTCTTTACTAATTCGCATATTAACCTGAATAATTGTTTCTCAGCATTTTAGATTTCCTACCTGCAAAAGCATGTCATATGTGAACAAAATAGTTTTGCTTCCTTACTTTTTTATATTTATAATTTTTTTATTTATTTTGTCTGCTGGCTAGGACTTCCCGTACAACTTTAAATAGAGGTGCCAACAGAAGACATCTTGTCTAGGTCAATTGATACTTGTAGAGGAAAAACAGTAAAAATGACCCCCTACTTTGTAATGTTTCAAAGATGAAGGTCACTAACAGATCTAAATTCGAAAGTAAACCAATTAAGTTTAGAAATGAAACATTCTAAATACCCTCATTGTCTTAAGAAAGCAAAAGATTTTAAATATATCACAAAATATTTAAAACACAAGAGAAAACACTGGGAACTTAAAATTAAGATTAAGAACTTCTGTCTGTTGAAATCTTAAGAAAGCAACACGTGGACTTAACATAGTGAAGGGAACCCTGATGGCTCTTTGGCCTGGAGAGGGAGGGAGTGGGGGTATGAGTGGAAGGGAGGGGAGGGAAGGGGGAGGAGGAGGGGAAGAGATGGAAATTTTTAATAAAAAAATGAGGAAAAAATAGAGAAAAAAAGAAATAAACCTATCACGTATTATTGCTACAAAAAAAGAAGAAACATAAGTGACCAAAAAAAAAAAAAAAAAAAAAAAAAAAAAAAAAAAAAAAAAGAATAAATGAAAGACGCTCAAGGCATTAGTCAGAAAAATGCACATTCAATTATGATGTGATGTGGTATCATATTCCTACAATAATGGATAAAATTCAAAAAGACTGACAACTGGCAGCTTTAAGTGTTGACAGAAATGGTGCTACCAACGTCTTCTTTATTACTAGTTGGAGTGCAAACACTTTAGAAGCCTATTTGCCAGTACCTCCCCAAATTCAAAATCACCCGTTCTAGCCATAATTTCCACATACCACTAAGAAGAGTACATGTTTATGACATGCATGGATAATGCCTTCCTATGACCCCAAGACATGTGGGACAGCAAATATGGCACTATATTAGCTCCTTTCCTTGTCACGGTGGCATAAAGCCCGACCAAAACAACTTAAGGGAAGAGAAGTTTCTTTCAGCTCACAGTTTGGGAGAGGTAGTCCACCACCACACTGAAAGCCCGGCAGCTGAAGCCATGGAGTCTACTGCACTGGTGTTTGCACATGGCTCTGTGGAAGTCTTGTATCTCTGAGTAGCGGGAAGCAGAGAGATCTAGCTGGAAACAGAGCCAAACTATAATTGCCCACGCCCTCCTGTAACTCCCGTGCCCTCTTCGTGAACCACTCTCTCCAGCGAGGTCCCATCTCCCAAAGATTTCACAAATTTTCAAAAGAGTGCCATGGCTGGAGACCAAAGTGTTACACGTGTGTGCCTATGGAGACTTCTTATACCAAAACAATATTAGCTACTTTACATCTACAGTGCACCAATGTTGTAGGAGACTTGCAAGATAACCTAGAGGAGATGCTGTAGGCTACGATTCAATGTTCAGTATGGTACTCAGAGTCAGAATACACAGGTCTGGAAATCAGAATGTAGAAATGGCTGCCTCTCAGGGTCTGAAGGTTAGCCCCTGTTGCTGAAGCTACAGGGCTCAAAGATTCAACTGAATCTAACCTGAAAGTCTCTTTCCTGTGGTCTAACTCCTATAGAACTAGAAAAAAAAACATGCAAGTTAATAAGAGAGGGAAGCAATTAATAGGTCTACCTAGCAACACCACCTATATATAGGATGTTTACAATGACCAGGGTGGCAATATACCCATAAAAGTGCAATAACTGGCACTCACATGTTGGTGCAAACCAACAGATGTCTAATTGGACTTCAGGACCACTTAACAGAAGGGAAATCATGCCTGGTACTAAAACAAAATCAGAAAGCTTACCATGAATTGTCAGGTCACAGACCTTAAGGAAGAATCACCTACTGCCACTTGTTAGACCTTACCATAGCCTTTCGTCAACAGATGAGCATAGCTTTCATCTTTCATCAAGTAAACCTCTCTTCACAAAACACACACACACACACACACACACACATTTGGACACAACACAAAGATTAACAGACTGTGAGTAGCCTACCCACAATGGATATACCCGCATCAGAGATCCCAAATTTTATGGCTGAGGGAATATGGCAGAAGAGGAGCCAAAAAGGTGTGGTAGCCAGAATGGCAGGAAGTCTGCAGTCGCATGGTATTTCTGAGAAATGGCTTCATAAACAATACCAGAACAATGGTAGTCCCAATGGGCATGCTAAGATGGAACTGGCAAAATATTACTGGACAAATAACTACAGGCTATTAATGACTGCTGAGAGAGGAAGAACTAGCCTCTATTGTCAAATATAAAGTGGTCAGTCCTTAAACCATATATACACAAACAACAAAAACAGACTCAGTAGTTGCAAACACACACACACACACACACATGTTTGTAAAAATAACAACAAATTTTTGATGGAGTTATATCTTGGCAAACCCACTATAAGTTAAGAGCTACCTTTAAGTTAAAAACATGCTGTTTAACACCCTAACATGTCATAGGCCACATCTCTCCTAACACAAGTTCAGAATACATTAGCCAGAATTGGGTAAAATCATGAAGCATAAACCTATTTTGTGATAAAATGTTAATTTTCTCATATCATACCCAGAATCACAATAGTATTAAATCACATATTACTAGATCTTGAGAACAAATAAAAATTTAAAGTACAAATGTTAATGAATTCCTGCAGGTTTCAGTACATAAAAATAAATCAATATAGTCAGGCCCAAGAGACAGCTGCGTGGGTAAGGATACCTTTCTCTAAAGACAACAACCTGAGTTTGATCCCAGGGACCCATAGAGTGGGAGGAGAGAACCCACTCTTTCAAGTTTCTCTGACCTCCACATGTACACCCTGGCACATGCATGACCCCCCCCCCATACACACATATAGTTGTTCCTTTTTTAACTCTTTGGGGGTCTACCACCCAGTATAAATAATAGCATCCAAATAAATACACAGAGACTTATTCTTTCTTATGAATGCCCAGCCTTTGCTTGACTTATTTCTAGTTGGATTTCTTAACTTAAATTATCCCATTTACCTTCTGCCTCTTGGCTTTTACCTTTCTCAATTTCTGTGCATCTTTTCTTTAGTTCTTATTCCGTGTCTGACTATATGGCTGGTGGCTGGCCCCTAGTATCCTTCTCTCTTTTTTTCCCTCAATCCTCTTCTCTTCTCTTTTTCTCTTTCTATTTATTTTCTCTTCCTGGCAGCCCTACCTATCACTCACTGTCAAGCTATTGGATGTTCAGCTCTTTAGTAGATCAATTAGGTGTTTTAGACAGGCAAATTAACACAGCTTCACAGAGTTAAACAAATGTAACATAAAAGACTATAACCCACCGGGCGGTGGTGGCGCACACCTTTAATCCCAGCACTCGGGAGGCAGAGGCAGGCGGACCTCTGTGAGTTCGAGGCCAGCCTGGTCTACAAGAGCTAGTTCCAGGACAGGCTCTAAAAAAAAAAAAACTACAGAGAAACCCTGTCTCGAAAAACCAAAAAAAAAAAAAAAGACTATAACCCATCTTTATATCATTAAACAAATTTCCACAGCATAGACAAATTTAATATATCTTCAACTAATATTTCACATACACACAAATAAGTAAGTATGATAAAATATTAAGTATATTTTATACAACCATAAGCTGAACCATTGTGGTCTTCTTAAGGCAAATACATGGAACTACTTAGATATAAGGGCTGAGAGGGTAGCAGTAGACATCCCGCTCCCTCAGTATAGTTCCTTCCCACTCTTCCCATGCCCATACACCTCTTAGAGCCTTCAGGCCTCACCACATGCAGCTGGAAAACACTGAGGTTAGCAACTGACATTGATTTCACATTAGCCAATGCTGCTAAGGCATACTTTACTCTTGCAAGAGCTGAATTGGGCTTAATCATGCAGTCTAATACCCTTTAGCAAGTGAGAAGCACAGGAACAACTTCAGAGCTCCAGCAAAGTCACAGAACTGTGAACAAGCAATTAAATCTCTTCCCGTTTTGCCGAAGAGTTTCCCGAGGGTGTCAGTTTCTCTCCTTACATAAGCCTTGCTGAGAAGGAACTGCATCCAGGGAAAGAGCTGACCTCTCGACAAAGGCAGGGTTGCTCCGTCTCTGGTCCAGTGTGTGCTGCTCTTTACAGTCTGGAAATTCCTTTTAAGTAACAAATAAAAGTGTGTTCATGCTCTTTCAAAGAATTCTTTTGTTTGCTTTTATGTCATTGAAGATGGGACCCAGAGTTTCAGGCTTGTAGAGAAGCAACTCCAGCACACAGCTCTTTCCTCAGCCCAATGATTTCTAAAACAGAAAAACCAAACCTAACAGGGTCATTTCTTCCTGGGCTATGAAAACTTTTATTCAATGCCAGGTGAAGGTTCTATGGTGATATGCAAGATATTCATGAGTATGGCAATAGGATCTGGACATTTCTGGCACCCTCTCCTCAGCTGCCCAAGGACCTAGCTGGGGGCGTCTTCTTGGACACCTGGGAACCCCTCTAGAGTCAAGTCTCTGCCAACCCTAGAATGGCTCCCTTAAGTAAGATATATAATTTCTTGTTCCCATATCCACCCTTCCTATATCCCAACCATCCTATTCCCCCAAGCTCTTCCCATTCTCCACTTCACACTTTTCTCGCCCCATACCCCCTCCCCCCATCCCACCCCACCTCTATGTTCCCATTTTTTGTCCGGCAATGGAAGGGAGGGGAGGGAAGGGGGAGGAGGAGGGAAGGAGATGGAAATCTTTAATAAAAAAAAAACTTTTATTCATTGCCCAAAACAAAGGCAAATGTGAGTTTCCCCATTTATTATGGTCTAATGTCTTCTTTTAAGAGGGTAGCACAGACTTGGAGACCCACGTGAAAGTTTGGTTCAACTCTCTTCAAACACATCCTTTGAAGAATACACCCGCAAGAAGATGCCCTGAATCTCAAAGATGCCTGGACCCCAGTGATTCTTCCTCCTTCAAACCCAGAAGGAGTGAAAGTGACCCCTCTCCCTCATATGCACTCTTCATACTAGAAATACCAATGTTTTCCTAGGGCTTGTAAGGAGGGATGGTAATTTTCACAACTCCCTCTGGCTCTAACTCTCTGAATCTTCTTAACTGTAGGATTCTTTACATTCACTCTGGCGTCTGCATAACCCAGAACTTAACAGTCCACCAAAACTCCCCAATATTCCAACAGAGTAGCATTATGAGGAAATCTGCAGACACACACTGAGAACTGGGCATAATTGCCTAGTGTATCTGGATATAGAGATGTGGACAGATACACTCCTAGTGATGTAGGGTGAGACAGACTGAGAGAAATGGGTAGGACATATGCTATCCATTCCTCTGTTGCCAGTCCTTTAAAGAATTCCCAAAGAAGCAGCAAAAAATTGCAGAAAAAACATCTGCTAAAGCTCAGGATGGCAGGTGGTCTAGCATCTGATCAGAGGCTAGCTCAGGATGACAGGTGGGTCTGGCATCTGATCAGAGGCTAGCTCAGGATGACAGGTGGGTCTGGCATCTGATCTGAGGCTAGATCTCTCTGACCTGCACCACAGTCTAGTGAACATTCCCCTGCAGTGGGCACGGCTATAAGGCTAGGAGTCCCCTTTTTTCTCTGCTACCAAGCAAGACTTATGGTATTTCACAGGACAGGGCAAGCCATAAGGGTTTCTTTCTCTTCCTCTAGCACCAAGCACTGAGATTAAGTTCCTGGAATTTACTCGAGAGATCAGAATCCCCTTCCTGTATACCCCGACTCCACTCAAAGTTCACAGTTTATCCTAGGGAGAACATTCTGATAATACTGGAGTCCTAAACATTTCCCTGCTCATTCCTATGGAGGAAGTTCCATCCTGGGAGGGCTAGGCCAAGCACACCAAAGATTACCACACTAAGTAGTAGACGGAATAGCTCCGTCTAGAGGAACAAGTAGTTCATAAGAACAGTGGGCTAATGGGTGCTGTTTGAATAAAGCAGGCATTTGAAGCAGAATGTAGGAAATTTAACCTTAACACTGCTGTTAAAAAGGGAAGTCCCTTCATCCAGCAACTGATGGAAACAGAGGCAGAGACCTGCAGTGGAGCACTGGACTGAGCTCTCAAAGTCTAATTGAAGAGTGGGAGGAGTAAGAATACAAGCAAAGAGGTCAAGACTTTGAAGGGTTCGCCCACTGAAAGAGACTGCCTGAGCTAATGGAAGCTCATCAACTTCAGCTGGACTGGGAAAGAACAAGCTTAAGACCAAACTAGTCCCTCTGAATGTGGTTGACAGTTCCATGCCTGGGGAAGACTGAGGGGTCACTGACAGTGGCACCAGGATTTATCTCTACTGCTTGTACTGGCTTTTTGGGAACCTATTCTTTTTGGATGGATACCTTGCTCAGCCTAGATATAGTAGGGAGGGCCTTGGACCTTCCCCAAAGCAATGTGCCTTACTCCCTCTGAGGAGTAGATAAGAGGTGGGGTTGGGAGGTAACTGGAAGGAATGGGAGGAGAAGAGGGAGTGGGAACTTGGATTGGCATGCATAATGAAAAAAGATAGTTTGTTTTCTTTTTTAAAAAAATAAAAATTAAATTAAATTTTTTAAAAAAGAAAAGAAAAGAGAGATTCCTCAACTTTATGTGCAGCTGGCTATCTGGGTATGAGAGCACACAGGTATAACCCTAGCATTCTGGCGGCTAAAGCAAGAAGATCACAGGTTCAAAGCCAGTCAGTGCTATGTAGCAAGACTCTGATCCCCCCTAATATGCACCAATTACTTTGCAATTAGTGTGATCTAATAAGGGTTTCTCAATTCTCTCTTCGACTCTACCAGTGTTTTCTAGATGAGTCTTCAAGCTCCATAGTTGGATACATGCATATATACTCATTTCTTTTTTCATAATTTTAATTTCATTTATTTCCTGAGGTGTTAGAAATTGAAACTAGACTCTCTCACAGGCTAGACAAGAACTCTACTTCTGAATTATACCCCTCAATCTCTCTTTGTGTTGTTTTAAGTCTCTTGAGACAGGGTCTGGCTATGTGGTTCAGTCTGGTCTCAAAGTCACTGGATAGCCTACAATGGACTCAATCTCTCCATTCTCCTGCCCCTACTTCCTGCAAGTTGAGACTGCGGGTATATGTCGTAGGACCAGTTCATTATTCAAAGTTTGGAGGCAATTTCGATTTGAATTTTAGAGTGGCATACATACTTAAATTATAATGACATGAGAAATTAGGGTAAGGCTTAAAGGACACCCCCCCCCATTTACCAACTTGGGCACCTAGGTGAACTGTGATTACAGTGGTGACTAGATGGGAAATATAGAATGCGGAGAACAGGAGCTAGCTAGATAATATGTAACTGGAGCTTCACGAACACCAAGTCAATGGCATGCTCTCTGTGGTCCCAGAGTGACTTGAGTCATTGGCACAGAAGGTCAAACAAAATAACTAAGAATGTTTTTTTTTAGCAGGCATTAAAATATTGCATTGAATAGATACTGACACTGCAACATCCACTCATCAGTATTATTTGGCTACCAACTCAGAATAAATCTAATTTGCAGAGTCCCTTGATGCTGAGTGCCCAAGTCCGTCTGTGAACTGAGTGTTGCCATGTCTAGTCCTACCGACTTTCAGAATCATCATCTCCATTTCTGAGGATCTGCAGTTTGGCAAGGGTTCTCCACCATCTATGCTGCTCTTCCGCATTGACTTCTTACTGACATCCGTAACGTTTAAGAAGGGAACATTCGTGAGTAGCAAGAAAGCTTGCTGTTAAGGAATCCTGGAATCACCTGAGAAGCAACTCATTATTTTTTTTTCTAGCCATGTGATAACTTTTTCTCTTACCAGCCTCCTCCTCGTCCTCCTCGTCCTCCTGTTTCTCCTCCTTCCTCTCTTCCTCCTCCATCCTGGTCTTACTTTGAGAGAGGGCTTCACTAAGTAGTTCTGGCTGCGCTAGAACTCACTGTGTAGACAAGGCTAGCCTCAAACCAACAGAGATTCTCCTTCCTCTGCTTCTTGAGCCCTGGTGTCAAAGACATGGGCCACTGTGCCTGGCTTCTCTAAGAAGACTTAAAATAAGCAACCAAGTGTTCTCTCTCTCTCTCTCTCTCTCTCTCTCTCTCTCTCTCTCTCTCTCTCTCTCTCTCTCTCTCTCTCTCACACACACACACACACACACACACCACATCATACACACACATACACTCAAATACACTTTCTCATACACTCACATATACATTTGCCCTCACATGCATACAGTCTCATATCTTGCACACATACTCTCTCACACACATATACACACATATGCACACACACTGATTTGCCCATTGTTTCCTCTTCTTTCAGCTTCTTAGCATTGGTTTCTGTAGATATTTTTGTTCACACCTGGTGGTCTTGGTACTACTGACTCAAAATATCATGATCACATTTTTCCTTATGAAAGAGTGCTGTGCAAACCCAAGGTATCAATGATCTTTCAGCCCTTAACATCATTTTTATTGCTTTTCAGAATCTGTCAAATTTATGGGTTATTCCAGATTTAAAGGCCAGTTTTTGTTTTGCTGTCTCGGGACTGTGAGGCATCTGGCAATATTGAACATAATACCCACCCGAAAACACAGACTCCTAGTAATTATGTTATTCTTTCTTCTTTTTAAGACAAATAATCATTTTCTGACATTAAAATTTATATGGAGGCAAAAATTCATACAATGAAGAAAAGCATAATGGAATATATCAGGATGGACCACACCCCCACCATCATGAGGTTTGTTAGATTTTTTTTCTTTAGTTTATTCTATCACATATTTTCATAGTTAGCATAAGACATCTTTTTTTGTCTGTTCGTTTGTATAGCCTTGTGCCTTCCAAGCAAGTACACGACCATTTGAGCTCTCAGTTTTGTGGTATTTACATTTTTATATGGAACAGTCTATATCTGTGTCTATATCTTTGCATGCCAGTTCAAATTCTACTTCAGGGGCCCAGCAATATGACTCATCGGGCAAAGGTGCTCAGAACCAAGTCTGGTGACATGAGGTGACTCATTGGAAATCAGTCAGTGGAAGGAGGAATCCAACTGCCTCGAGTTGTCTTCTGGACTCCACACATGCATCATGGCATGCTTGGATCTACACACACACACACACACACACACACACACACACACACACACACCAAATAAGTAAAACAAATATTCTGAAGCAAATGAACATTTTAAAATCAGAGATATTTCTGTTGTCTCTCCTGTACATTTTTGCTGAGTTATGATGATGTTATACATATTCATGCATTATGTTTTATTTTATTCTATCTTATATCAGTGCTTTTGCACATTCAAGTTAGCCAAATGTCAAACTTTTTTTCTTCTGATATATCTTCTTTAAGATTTCCTTAAATTCCACCATCATGCATGTGTGCCTGTGGCACATGTGTGTAGGTGCCCATATAGCTCACAAGAGGGTGTCAGATCCCCTGGAGCTGGAGTTATGAGCACTTGTGAGCCCTGATGCATGTGAGGGGAACTGGGCTCCACTCTTCTGCAAGAGCCAACAACTGCCCTTAACCACTGAGACATCTTTCCAGTTCTTAGGATATTTTTATGACAACTATGACTAAATGATCCTGGATTTTTATGTTTACCATGGGATAAAAATACCAGAAACAGAATGGTTTAGTGAAAGTTTCTGAACTTATGCATACAACTGTCTTTCATTCTCGTTATTTCTTCTTTCTGGGACCCTTAAAGAAACTGAACTTTTCTGTGGGTCTTTGGTGAATTCTTCCCATTTATGATTTTATTTTTACCTTATAATTAAGACACGACTCTTAGGCATCAGAACACATAGAACACTCCCCATTCTTTTTAACAGCTGTGTTGTTATCCTTCATATGGATATACTGTAATTAATTTAACTATGTTTCTATAGGTCAGCATATGTTTCTAGTTTTAATACTTCAAACAATGCTGAAAAGCTTCACGCTTTGTGTCATGTTTAGCCAAATGTTCTCTTTCAAGATTATATAACTCGTCTCCTGTAATTTCTTCTAGTGTATAAATTTAATTTTGTATTTACATACTTGGAATTTGTATTTTTGTACACTTAAAATAGAGATGTAACTTTATGCTCATGCAAGTAACCAATTACCTCCACATTATTTATTGAATAATCCATTTTTCCCTACTGTTTATGTTTATGGGTCTTTAAATAGGCTCTTTTTTCTCATTTACTAATTTATTTGCCTGTTTGCTTATTCTTCCCATCCCTTTAATCATAGAACTTTATAGTACATCTGAAATATGACAGGACAAGTCTTGATGCATTAGTCTTTGGTTCCAGAATGTTTTGCCCAGACCCATCAATGAATGCTAAAATTAATAGGTTAAGTTTCCACAGAAGTAGGATGTTTGGAGGTCAGAAGATGGCTCAGTGGATAAAATTTTTTTTCTGGAGAATGCTAAATACCAGAGTTCAGATCCCTGAAGCTTATTTATATGTCTAGCGGGTGTGACAGCCTGCCTTTAATCCTAGCACTGGATTGCTGTCTACACTAGTCTGATCCACAATGACTGGCTTCAACTGAGAGAGTCTATCTCAATGTATAACTTGAAGAATAATTGGAGAAAACTCTTGATAGTAGTCTCAAGCCCCCATGGGCACAAATACACCTACATACATGTGCACATGCATACACATTCACACCTCATACACAGTGTCCACACGATAAAATAATAATGGTGACGATGGTGATAAAAGGAATAAGATATTGTCATAGTCTGATACTGGTATCTTTTTGTTATGAATAGTGAATAAGTTTAGAGCAGAAAACTCTGTCAGACAGCACTTGCCTGAGTGATGGGAATTAATATCACCAGAGACATGTGACAACATCAGATGCCTCCCGAATGACGCCTGGAGAACGACACTTCCTTCCCGGGACTGTACAGCCACCTTCTAAGCCTGAGAAAACATGAACCAAGTTCAAACTGCAAGGTGTTTGAGGAAAGTCAGGACCCTACAAACAGACCAAGGTAAGGAAGGATAAAGAAAAACTGGGACATCTGGGGGACATGACAACCGCGTGCACTCGTGCTCTGAAACGGTGAGGACTTTAGTGGGGTGCCCTCTGCTTTCCCCTTGGCCTCTCATCATCTTGAAGACATATCCTTCTGGTTACTGCCGGTAACTTCACAGGGCCTTTGCCCTGTGTGAAATTGTGTCTTTTAGAAGGACATCCTTGTTAGATGCAGCAAAACTCTCATCATGCATGGTCTGTTCTCTACTCTGGCCCCAGTCAAATCTACAAAGACCCTATTTCTAGGTAAGGCCACATTTGGAGATTGCTGGTGGATGTGTATTTTCTCAGAAGGAGGAGGGCACTGTGCGACCATTAATACAGACTTGGAGCTTCATGCTTCTCCTTTCCCCTCTTACCTACCCTTTCTTTTCTTTCTTTTTCTTCTTTCTTTCTTTCTTTCTTTCTTTCTTTCTTTCTTTCTTTCTTTCTTTCTGACAAGTTCTTTGTATTTTTTTCCCCACACAGTTGCCTTTAATTCTAATCCTCCTGTTTCAAACTTCTGAGGACTGGCAATTTCTCTACCTCAGTGGCCTCAGTGCTAATGAAGTTGTCTGATATTGAGTATATGTTTTATAAGTATCTGCCTAATGTTGAGCAAACTGAATCCCCTGCATTTGAGTGGATAGGAGGGGGGATTGTCAGCTTCCTTCCCATGACATCAGTCCATGAATCTTAGCATTCCAGCACTCATTCCTGTCACTGCTTGGGCTTTCACACAGGTGATCTCTGTGCCTCAGGACTGTGCAGCTCGCCCTTCTCCCACTGAAATGGAAGGAGGAATGAAGCACAGTAGAAGGAGTGGGGGATGTATTGAAGAATACAGAATGCAGATGTTCTAAATCAGAGCCTGACTCTGTCAGTAATTTACCACGAGTCCCATGTGTCTCAGTTCCTCCAACAGCAAATTGACGGTAATAGTGGTACCTACTTCTGTGCCACAAGGACAAAAGAAACTGACATTGTTTAAGAGTATAACCTAATGGAGAACACTCTCACATTATAACTTTAGCTAACTCCCCAAAGTCTTTATGCCCAACATTTAATGATCTTTACATCCCAACTTTCAGGAATACAATGCATTTAGTTTTCTAATTGGACTTGGCAATATCTCACACACTTAAATCACAATGTCTGGTGTTTATATTTGTTTTATGTGCATGAGTATTTTGCCTGCATGTATGTGTGTGCACCTGGTATGTGCCTGGTGGCCATGCAGATCAGAAGAAGGAATCAGGTCCTCTGGAACTGGAGTTACAGATGGCCGTGAAACAGTATGTGAGCGCTGGGCACCGAACCTGGGTCCTCTGGAAGAATAGTCAGCTCAATTCTTCGTGTCTGAGCCATCTCCTGTCCCCCGGCATTTTCATTTTAACTGAGAACCAAGCCAACCTGCTTCTTTGCAATCTCCTCCACAGGAGAAGGGGATTTTCTTTTTAGGCCAAATATTTAATCATATTACAGTAATATTTTAATTCCTCCAGGGAAAAGGTTTAATTTAATAGGACCATAGAGTGAATGTCTTAGCTAATGCATGTGTATCTCCAGCGTGGGATTTCCTCCCGCTGCACCCAGCTCCTCGCTCTTCTTCCTTCTTACTCCCACTCTGCCCATTATTAGCTTTGGAAGTAATTTGGTGAAGGCTGGAAGGGAGGAGAAGAGAATGAGATTTGAGTACTAAGAATTTTCTCACACTGTTTGCTAACATTTTTCATCTGACGCTACAAAATATACATTATTACTTTCATCTTACAAATGAATAAATCGCAACTCAGAGATGCCGTATGAAGCATCTCGAGCAAAGCTATCTAGTTATCTAAATAATGTGTGATTAAGCTACTGTTTGCCAACGTCTGTCTGCCTCTAAATCTGTTTATTCAGTACCTGGCACAATGTCAGTTGTGCTTTTAAGCACACACACACACACACACACACACACACACACAAGCCTGGAGGGGAGGAGGGACAGAGACATACAGAAGATTTTTGCCCTGGTACTTTGGTCCATCTTGGTACAACTGAGTCAACTCTTATGCATAGTTATATACAGATATAGTTGCCTTATATCTAGACAAAAATAAGAAAACTGAGGAAAGATTAGGATACCAGCTAGCCTAGGCAATATTCATTTTGTAATGAAGGTAATGCACATTTGGGATTAGCTATATCCTATGTTCCCCAAACCTTATCACAGAAGCTGATTAATTTTAATAGGGCACACTGGCACACATTGTTATTATTTTGCAAATGTGTTTGAACAGCCACTCTAAAAGGAAACAATCTAATTGCCTTTTCCCTTGGCCTCTTTTTAATTTTCTCCATGCTGTAAACGAATGAGCTAATACTGAGTATATGAACCAATCAGAAAGAGAGGAAACCCGGTAGTGCTTCTTTATTACCTTTCATTTAGGAGAACTGAATTATGTGGTAAAAAAAACAGGCAAATGATATCATTAAACTCAATAAAACGTAAATTAAATTGCAAGTGGGATTGCTGTCTTTCAATTTGGAAAACTTGTTTATATTTATTTCCTAAGGTATTACAAACAGGAGAAACAGGAATTGAGCATCCTTAATTATTCATGTATTATATATTCATTTAATGACAATGTATATGTAATACAAATTTCTATGTTCAATAGTTTTTTTTAAAAAAAAGATTACTTTGGGAACTTGGGGGTGTAGGGCCCTGTCATTGGAGGGGGCTGGACCAGCTGGTTGAAAATGACCTGAAGGGAATCAAATATCCTCTGAAGATCACTCAAGGCATCTTGGAAGTTTCTACCAACTCTAATTGTCTAGTAGACATGTATCTATGGGCATGTGGTCTCTTCTTCCACTTTGTATTTTACCCCTCCACTTTCTTTTCTCTGAGACAGGTATTTCATGTTGAACGTGACTTTACTATGTAGCTGAAGATGGCCTTCAGCTTCTAGTCTTCTTACAGCCGTAGCTGGAATGCTTGGATTACAGGTGTAAAGCCACAATTCCTAGAGGATGCTATGCAAGGAATCAAATCCAGGGCGTTCTGCTTGCTTGGCAAAGACTTTAACCAAAGATGCTACATCCCTGCCCTTCGCCTCCCCTTTCAATGGCGCCATCAGCCTCAGTTACTGGATCTGTTCCTTTATTTGCCCTCTAGGTCAGCAGTTCCCAACCTGTGGATTGCCTTTGGGGGTTGAATGACCCTTTCAAGGGGCAGCCTAAGATGACTGGAAAACACAGATGTTTACATTATGATTCATGATAGTAGCAAAATCACAGCTATGAAATAGCAATAAAAATAATTTGATGTTTGGGAGTGGGGTCACCACGACCTGGGGAACTGTATTAAAGGGTCAGAGCATTAGGAAGGCTGAGAACCACTGATTTAAGATCAAGGACTTCTAGGCCACAAGCAAAATCTAGGTCGCCACATATTTCTGCTACAGCTTTAGCATCAAAGTGTAGTTTTCACATTTTTAAGATACCAGAAAATTTCATAAGAATTATAACATTACATACATAAAAAATTATATAAAATTTAATAATTTATATTTCTAAAGCTTTGTCGAAACACAGCTCTCCCCTTTTCTTCTGTGTTATCTATAGCTTCCTTGGTCCTACAGAGAGGAAAGAGTTGGGAAAGGTACTACATGTCTTTAAAGTCATACTTACTGATTTCATTTCTGATGGTAAGCCTCCGAGGACCAGGTCTGTGGTTATTGTTATCATTGTGGCTCGAATATTTAATCCAAGATGGCTCTGATGTGGTGCCTGCTGAGGGAATGCATAAATGAAACAATGATTTTATTCAGAATTCATAAAAAGTCATTACAATTAAGTATGCTGTAATGATGGTAGAGCTGCAAGAGGATCAATAAAAACATCTACTTGTTCTCAGCAAAGCAGAGACACAAACAAGAGACTGCACCAGGTTTAGCATGGAGGCCTGCTGTAGCTACTTAGCGTGATGCTTCCAAACTGATGGGCCTACACCAAACCTCACCAGTCATTAGCAATCTGGGAAATCACTCTTGGAAGCACTCCAGGCTATTATGATATATTATCTTTAAAACTTATGACTTATTGAGACCTCGCCGGATTCCCAAAATATCTTAGGGAACTTGGTCTTTTCTTGCCTTAATGGGTTGGCAAATTTAATTCTCCCTGGAGGAATAATTGTAGGGAATTATTATTTCCTTTCAACACAGAGAGAAAGCCAGCTCAGCAATTCAATGACAGTTGCTGCAGGTTAAGATGAACATCAACCCCGCCCTCCTCCCTCCCGACAATGAACAACCCTAGCTCACTCTCGCTGAACGAAACTCTTCCAAACACCCACGGCTTATTTTGGGGGGGAACCCACTTTAAACTGTTGGAAGTTGGTGAAAGATGCATAGATGGCCTCTCACCTCCCCACCCCACCTCTCATTCCCCCACCCCCACTTTGCGAAACCATTAACCACACGGTGTTAATTATCCAGCTCCTGCTTTTGCTGCACAAAACCCTCCACGTTGCCTCCCCAGTCAGAATCCATCAGGAGAGGAGCTGAAGACTCCCATTTCCTCCTACAGCTCGGTGCTCTAATTAAAGCAATAAATACGGTTCCCTTCGTGGGAGAAGGAGGCAGGGAGGAACGAACCATCTCTTCCGACCCATTAGTCTCTCAGCCCAGTCTGTAGCATTTATATTTCCATGAACACAGGAAAGTCAGAGACCCTGTACCCACAGGGCAGAGGAGAGTCTGCTTGCTGGTGGACAGTTGAAGGGGACAGGGCATCTCCAAACATAAGGCCACTGCAGCCAGTGGGTGGGATGTTGTCCAAGGGACAAGGACAGGGACGGTGTCTCAGGGATTTTAGAATTCCCTATCACTCGATTCCAGACTAATAAGATTTACAGTTACAGAATCTCAGTGATCATTTGGGTCACAAGCAGCTTACAGAAAGAGCTGTTTTAATCATATGATTGTGTGTGTGTGTGTGTGTGTGTGTGTGTGTGTGTGTGTGCACGCACGTGCACTTGAGTATGCAAGTGCACCCATAGGGACACATGCAGAGATGTAGGAAGGTGTCATTTAAGTCTCTTCATCTGTTGCTTTCTGCCTTATTTCCTTGCAATAAGGTCTCTTATTAAACCAGCGTACTCACTGTTTTTGCTAGACTTGTAGGCCAGGAGCGCCCAACACCCACCTATCTGTACTCCAGTGCTGACATTATAAGCATAAGCAACCATGACCAGTCTTGTTTAAAAAAAAAATGTATGTGCTAGGGATTTGAACTCGGGTCCTCATGCTTCTTCTCAAGGCGTCTCTGCATACTCAATAATGTATTTTAAATGTTTATTGATTTTTTTTCTTCTTTTCTTTTTAGTGATCCCAGGGATGGAAGTTAGAGCCTTGGTATGCTGAGCTCTGAGCTATCTATTCAGTCCTCTCTTTTTCTTTTTACTTTGAGACAGGGTCTCACTAAGTTGTGCAGACTGGCCTTGAACTTACTCTTTATCCAGGCTGGTGTCAATGTGATCCAGACTTGCCTATCTCTCTAAATAGCGGGGTTACGGAAGGCCTGCATGACCAAGTCCAAGCGAAAATCCTTTATTATATTTGTTCTCTTTGTTCTGTTTTGTCACATGAATAATGAACTCTGAGAGTGTTGTTTGCATTATTGGTTACTTTAGTTTTAACCTTAAAAGGCTTCCAGATATTCCACCAATCATTCTGCTGTGGCTGCTTTAGTTTTCAGGTCTTTGATTTCATGTACTAATCAAGTTTGTTACTAGGTGTGCCGGGGATGTTTGTTATAAGAAGCTCCCTTATCAGAACATTTCGTGCTTTCAAAAGACTAGCTATGGGTCTAGAATCTTGGCTATTTTCTTTGTCAGACTCAAAGAACTTCCAGTGAGTTTTTGTGACCGAATCCGGCCATAACAAAGACAAATGTCAGCAGATTTTTTTTTTCCTGTCTTGGCTCCTACAGCTGTTTGATTTTGTGATACCTTAATCTAGCTCATTCTTTATATATATAAAATGCTTTTAAACATAAAAGCAAATAACACCACCCACACATAAAGCCAAGAGCAGGAGCAAAAACTATATTGAAGCCGAATAATTTTTAATATAGATTCTCACTAGAGGCTTGTAAATATTTCATCCTTTCCATACAGATAAATACTTGAAATGATGTGAGCATCCTAGAACGTGCATATCTCTGATCCCTGGACTAAGTCAGTTGGCCGTGGGTTGTGTCCCCCGCCCTCCCATCACCCAGGTTCTGACAAGTTAGTAAAGAGAAACTTTACTCCAGTCTGTTCTGACACACCTCTAAGAATATCAGAATTCCCTGCATCAGTGACGGCCGCTCCGTAGTGGTTTCTGCGTGCTGTGTTCAGTTCAAATGCTATTGTCACTATAGCAATGGGCACCAGTTTCAGCCAACGTGGCACAGAATTCTAGTCCAGATTTCCTTACAGCTGCACGGTTGTCGGTGGGGTTGACAAATTTAGTTTGCCCTGTCTGATCATCTTCAGAGTCTCCTTGTACCCTGACCACACACACTTTCCCCTCGTCAAAACAAGCTGATCAACTTTAGAGACTATTCCCATAGTCTTTGATCTGGTCATCTTCCTGCCTTAGGTGTGGATGGCCCCAGCCCAGAGCAGCTGCCAAACTGGCCAGGGACCTAAAGAAGCAGTGGTATTACTTTTTACAAAATCTAGCTGAGGCTCTCCTGAGCCTTCATTCATGGGTCATAGGTGTAAAATAATGTAATAAGGTAACTGGATCACCTGAACAGAACTGCTGAATCACGGTCATCACGGTCTGAGTGTCATGTTCACCTGGTTAGGTTCCCCCTAAGCTTTGCAAGGTGACTATGGGATTTGCGAAAAGCAAAATGCATGGAATGGTGTAATTTCCAAACTGGGAATCACTGCAGGTGCTTTATTTTATGACTTATTTTATTTTTGGTATTATAATATGATTATATCATTTTTCCCTTCCCCTTCCTCCCTCCAAACCCTCCCACATACCCCTCCTTGTTCTCTTTCAAATTCATGGCTCTTTTTAATTTAGTTATTGTTACAGGCATATATTCATATACATATCTCTTCTTATGTATAACAGGCTCAATCTACATAATGTTACTGTATGTATATGTTTTCAGGACTGCTGATTTAGTATTGGATAACCTGTTAGTGTGCTCCTCATTAGGCAAAATTATTTCCCCCACTCTCATCCTTCCTTAGTTGCCTTTAGTTCTCTGTGTAGGGTGGGGGTCTCATCGGTTTCTCTATGTCCATTTTGGTGTGTTCAGTGGTGTTATTCTTGTTCAGCTTATGATGAGACAGTCATGTTAGTGAGACTTCTGATATTGCTAGAAGGTACAGTCTCATAGCCAACTCCCTGATCTCTGGCTCTCAATCTTTGTACCCCCTCTTCTGTAATGCTCACTGAACATTGACTATTGGAGGTGTTTTGTAGACGTATCTCCATTGTGACTGGGCTCTTCAACTTGCAGGTATTTTAATGTAGCAATTTTTCAAACACTGGTTCAGTAGTCAAATTCTGTGTAGACATAATTTGTCTCATAAAGTCTATTGAATAATGGATAAAGTACAAGTGCTCTCAGTAAATTAAATCAAATGAAAGAAGAATTCTTTCACAGGCTAATCTTAGCCATATCAATTCCAACCAGTCTCTTCTAAGAAATAGACAAGGAAGGCATGGTTCTACTCCTTTTAAATGAGACCAACCTTATCCTAATCTTCAAATTGGACAAATCTGTGGCACTGAAAGAGTAATCTAGAGGTCCCTGATAATCACTGGGTTAAACAGTTCTTTGCAAAGTGTTAGAAGACCAAATAAAAGTTTTTAGTAAATCAACTAGCCTGATGTGGTAAAAAAAAAAAAAATCAAAGATCATTCTCTAGATAATTAGCTGCTTGTTCTGTTAATAACCTAGTTATTTTTCAGTTCTGGCATTTTCCAATTATTGCTTCCAACTTGCGTGGCTTCACTTGCACCTGAAGCACTGTCTTTGGCATATCAAATACTTGCTGAAGTTAAATTCTTAGCGTCTGTTTATTCAAAATTGTCTCTGTTTTCCTTACTTTTTAAGTATATTTCTTTTGGATATTGAATTCATAGTTGGTTTTTAGTGTTTTATAATTTGAGGATGCCATTATACAGCTTTGCATCATTTCTGAAAAGCATTGCACATTAATCTCAGTGCTCACCCGTCCATGATAACTCTTCCCTCCCCCATTTTCCTCTGCTTGGGTCTTTTAGAATTCTCTCTTTGTTCTTATTTTAGGATTTCTCCCTGTATCCCAGCAGTTTAAATGTGTTGTACATATGTGTGGTTTTCAATGTCTTTACTCTACTTGGAATTTGCTGGCTTTTAAGAGTGATGCTTCGCTATTTTCAGCAAACAGAATTTCTACTGTTATTTTTGGAGTTATTCTGTTGCATTCTTTTCCTGGGACTCGGATTACATATACATTCTATGGCTTGGGATTCTCCCATAAGGGACAGATGTTCTGTTCAATTTCTATTTCAAGTCTTCTGTCTGTGGACAGTCATTGAGCTTATTGGTCCTTTCTGGAGTACAAGCTGCAGTTTGGTTCATCTGTTATATGTATGAATGGGTGGATTTGGAAACAATGGGCCGAGTGAAGGCATTGCTGCCAAGGTTAATAAGCCCTTTGTGCAATCACTATGACGCATTTCTGTGATTCTCCGTGAGTAACAAAAGGTAAAGGAGAAGCTGGACATTACAGTTGCCACTAGAAATAATGTCCAGTGGAAATGTGAGCAGAGTGCAAAGGGTTTCGTGTAGGAAATATAATAAAGCCATCTCTTTGTAAGCTAAGCAAAAATACACTCTGAGAACTGAAAAGGAAAGAAAATAGGGGAAGAGAAGAGACAAAGAGAAAGGAGCGAAGAGGAAGGAAGAGGAGGGAAGGGAAGGAAAGGGAAGGGAAGGGAAGGGAAGGGAAGGGAAGGGAAGGGAAGGGAAGGGAAAGGAAGGGAAGGGAAGGGAAGGGAAGAAGGGAAGGGAAGGGAAGAAGGGAAGGGAAGGGAAGGGAAGGGAAGGGAAGGGAAGGGAAGGGGAGGGGAGAGAAGAAGGGGAGGGAAAGGAAGGGAGGAAGGGAAGGGAAGGGACGGGAAGAAGGGAAGGGAAGGGAAGGGAAGGGAAGGGAAGGGAAGGGAAGGGAAGGGAAGGGAAGGGAAGGGAAGAAGGAAAGGGAAGGCTAGTCATAGAACTATTGTAGAAACAATTGAACAGATGTTTTTGAGAATTTAGTAGGTGCCAGTTGCTGCACTTAGCAGTGAAGACAGTGACAAACAGAATGTAACTTTTGTTCAAGAAAGCAGTGTACAAACTTCCCAAAGGATGGCAGCTGAGAGCATCATAACATATGTGGCGCACACAACATAGGATGCATGTTAATATCGTAGCCCTCCACTAACTCAAATTCTTAATGGCAATACATAATGTGTTTTCATTCCAGATACCTGTTAAGGAAGTGCAATTTCTGACCACAGAGCTGCCCTTCTACTCTCTTCCGGTGTGTTTGACTGACTTGGAACTCCATGGGGGGGGGGGCAGGGAATGAGCCTGTTCTGTTCAAAATTGGAGCCAAGTGCCTGACCTACAATAGGCTCAGTAGATACATGTTGAAAGGTATTGAGAAATAAAGGTTGGAAGATAAATTTCCAATTCAAAGGGCTTTTCATTAAGCACCCCCCCAATATTGTTAATGGCTCAGTATCTTTGTAGGGAGTGCTAAAGCAACACATCTAGGGGGGTTCCCGCTTGTGCAAGAAGATAGAGTGAGAGTCACTTATTCTGGACAGAATGTCAGCTATTTGTGCATATACACTGATGTAACAGACAAAGGTGTTGTTGACGTGAGTCTCACATTCTAAGTACCGTAAAGGGACTCAGTGGAGCGATATCAACCATGCTGAGTAAAAGCCATCTACGAAGACAGAGGTCTAGAGCACAGACGAGTTCTCTCTCTCCTCACTGACAGTTGTAGGGCAATGGGATGTATGGGCAGGGTTGGAACACTGAGATGGGCTTCTAATCACATCTTCGCTATGTCTTCACCTCCTTAGCAGATTTTTATAGACTCTAATTCAAGAGACACAAGCTCCTCAGGCTTCTCGACAACTGGAATTCAGTTTCTGCAAACTTGTTTTGTGCCTTATCTCTCTACATAGTCAGAGATGCTCAAGTCCAGTCTTGTCAGCACTGTGAAGCAATCCCCTTTATCCATACAAAAAGAGCTTGGCTGAGAAGTCACATGATATTATGATTGGAATCTGGAAATTTGCCTATAAGCCCTTGTTTGGAACTCTTGTCAGTTCCATGTGTCACTACGTTGAAGGCCATCTTGTTGGAAGATTGTTACAGTTTGAACCTACAGCAATAGGTTAAAATTTTGAGCTTTCAGTCCCTGGCTTGTGGCGATCTTTTGAGGGCTATGGAGACTTCCTGAGGCAGGGAGGGCATGGTTGATGAAGGTTAATCACTAAGGGGAGTCTTTAAAGCTCTTTCCCACTCCTCGTTCAGGTCCTGAACTCTGCTTCGGGCTCTAGGCCATGGGAAGACACCCCATCAAATGTGTTCAGGGTCATGGGTGCCACTCCTGCCACCTTATCTTCACTGCTGACCCAGAATCCCTCGGTGCTTATGAGCCAAATGCACCATTTCTCCCTTGGTTCCCTCAGGGCTTTGGCCACATTGATGAGAAAAGTAACAAATACATTTTTTTTTTTGCTGCCTAGCACCATATGACACAGTACTGAGGGCAAAATGTGAAGAAAAGTTATAAATAACAAAGTTCTTGGTTTATAACTAGACCAGAGGCAAAAAATGTTAGGAAAGGAAGCATTGATTACATAGTTTGGACTTTGGAGACACACAATATCAACACACTTTAGCAGATATGTGGTCAAAGCAGAAAATGCCTAACTAATAAAGATGCTTTGCAGAAATACAGTACTATTTTGAGGTCTGCTACTATATTATTAACTAAGATAAAATGTTTTAGTATTTAGGCATCTGTACCGGCCTGCCCTTAGGGTCCTGACAGGATATGTTCTCAACTGCAGCCACTAAGAGCCCCTCCTGTGCACATTTGCTATGCTCCCCGTGCCAAACATCTATAAGAAGCCCAATATCCACCTATCAACCCAGACCCCCACTCGAAACCCCCACTTATACTCCATCCCTCTCTCTCTCTCTCTATCTACTCTATTCTTTACTCTCTCGTATCTCTCTCTCTCCCACCTTTTCTCTCCATCTCTCTTTCTCCTCTACTATTCTTGTCCCCGGGAACAGACTCTGCCCACTCTCTGCCCCTTTCTCTGCCCCCTTCTCTCTCCTCTTATGTGAGCCTTGTTGCATGACGTAACTTCTCTTCCAAGCATTTTTAAATAAATTACAGCAAAATGGTCTGCTATCACAGATTTTACAACCCAATTCTTACTATCCGATCGCAGCTAGTTTATCTCTCCTGTGATGTGCAAGCAGATGTTCCAAAGGCACAAGTCATTCTTCCCAATACTGACTCCCTTGTGACTACCAGCTTCAACCCAAGGTTCACAAGGAGCCCTCACGGTTTTCTCATCCCAGCTGTTCAGAAGGGAAACCGAGCATGGCAAATACCTTGTGAATGGTGTGTGTGTGTGTGTGTGTGTGTGTGTGTGTGTGTGTGTGTGTTGCCCTGAAAGATCTGGATCATAGCCACATTAACCAGTGTACAGTTTAACACTTTATCTTAACTTTGTGTCAGTTTTTCCCAAAGGTGAGGTTGCCAAGGATTTTAGTCAACAGAAAATCATTTCAATGTTCTTTAATGATGAGATTATCCTGTTTTTGTGGACTTGCTTTTGCCAGTTTCCAAAATGTAAGCTGGCTCTCTCTGTCTCTGTCTCTCTCTCTGTCTGTCTCTGTGTGTGTGTGTGTCTGTGTGTGTGTGTGTGTCTATATGTGTTTATGTCTGAACTCTATTTTACTGATTCACAGGTCTATCCCTGCACCACTGCAATGCTGTCTTAATTACTGAAAATAGCAAAGAAAAATAAACAGACATTCTCTCAACTTTATGCTTTTTTAAATTCATTTTAATTATTTCAGTTTCCTTAACATTCAGTGCAGATTTTACAATCAGCTAGCTCTACCTCCAAACGTCTTACATAACTCCGTTAGGAATTCAATGTTAACTTAGAATAGATGTGTTTACTACATTGAGTTTTCCATTTGTAAAGACAGAATTTCATTTATATTTTATTTTACCATTTAAAATATTGTAGTTTTCCCAACATATGTATTTTGTACGTATTTTAGGTTTACACACAATTTTTTTCTTTGGGGTGATGGCATTTTGACTCTAAGTATTTTATAATTCAGGGTAAATGGGGTAAATGCTATTATGTGTTAAATTCTTGTAGGTTAAATTTTACTTTCACATAGTTGTGGAATAATAAAGATGTACTACATTTGTTTATGCTGTGGAATATTTGTTTAATGATGCAAAGATGTGTTGCGTTCTTTTATGTTGCGTTTGTTTAACTCTGTAAAGCTGTGTTACTTTGTCTGCCTAAAGCACCTGATTGGTCCAATAAGGAGCTGAGTGGCCAATAGCTAGCCAGGAGAGAGAAATAGGTGGAGCTAGCAGGCAAAGAAAATAAATAGGAGGCAAAATCTAGGCTAAAGAAGAAGGAGAAGAGCTATGAGTGAGAAAAGGAGAGTTGCACACCACGGGTCAGCCACACAACCACACACCCAGCCACAGAGTGAGAAGGGATGGAAGACATATAGAATAAACAAAGGTTATAAAGCCCAAAGGCAGAAAGTTAGAAAAGCTGTCTAGAATCAAGCCAAGACTGGGTGTTCATAAGCAAGAGTGAGTCTCTGTATATCTATTTGGGAGCTGGGTGGTGGGCTCCCAAGAGTAAGAGTAAAAACAACAACAACAACTACTACACATAGTTAACACATAATATAGAAGCATAACACATAATATATACGCATAATATAGAAGCATGTTTCATTCCTATGTATTGATGTTATGCTTTATGACATTGCTAAGTTTACTACTTAGCTTTGTAAGTTGAACTTTTTTATGTGTATTTGTCAACTTTGGAATCTTCTATAAAGACAATCAATTTTCCTTCTATGATGTGAGAAGACCTTCAGTACATGTATTGCTTTTATTGGTTAATGAATAAAGAAGCTGCTTTGGCCTGTGACTGGGCAGAGTAGAGATAGGCAGGAAAACTGAATTGAATGCTGGGAGAAAGAAGGTGGAGTCAGTGAGGCCAGGTAGCCACTGCAGAAGACAGATGCCCTGGACCCTTGCCGGTAAACCACAAGCCTTTTGGTAAATTATAATATAATAAATATGGGTTAATTTAAGATGCAAGAGCTAGCTAGAAATACACTTAAGCTATTGGCCAAACAGTATTGTAATTAATTAGTTTCTGTGTATTATTTTGGGTCTGAGCAGCAGGGAACAAACGATCAGCCTCTGACAACACTTCTGCTTTTTTATGTATATATACATAGATTGTATTTTGTATCTATATAAAAACTAGGAACCACAAATGAGATAAAACCTACAATATTTGTCTAGGATTGACTTAACATACTTAATGTGATTATCTTCAATTTTATCTATTTCCTGGAAATAAACATAGTTTTCTCTTTCTTTGTGGATTCACAAACCCTATTGTGTATATTTGCTATATTTGTGTACCCACTGCTGTGTTGATGAGCACCTAAGCTGGCTACTACTGCAATCAATACTGATGTGCAAGTGTCTCTGATATGTTGACTTGGACACTATTTGGTAAACACCCAGGACTGGTACTGTTGGGTCCTATGGAAGGATCTCTTGGGTTTTTTTTTTTTTTTTTGAGGAACATTTATGTTTATTCCCTTAGTGGCTGACTAGACTCATCCACACCAGAGTGTGTTACCACTTCTTCACCAGCATTGGCTGCTGTTTTTCAGCAGCTGCCATTCTAATGAGGGTGGGGGGAAATCACAATATGATTTTAACTTGCATTTCTCTGATGGCCAGTGAAGCTGAGCGTTCTTTTCATGTGTTTATTGGACATTTTACTTCATCATTTGAGGACCATGTATTCTTTTCATTAGCCCATTTACTTACTGATTGTTTGATTCTGCAATTGTATTGGGTTGTTTATGTGGTCTAGATATGAATCCTCTGTTGAATAAACAGCTAGCAAAGGTGTTCTCCAATTCTTTAGATTGACAGTTCATTAGCTATTACTCTGTAGAAACCTCATAATGTCCTTAAGTCCCATTTGTCCAAGGTTGGCATTGCTTCCTGAGTGTCTGGAGTTCTGTTCAGAAAGTCCTTGTTTATAACAATATCTTAATGTGTTTTTCATCATTTCTCATCCAATAATTCAGAGCTTCGGGTCTAAAATCAAGGTCCTTGATTCATTTTGTAGTTTGTTTGTGTACAGGCTCATAGTTAAGGATGTAGTTTCATTCTTCTATGCATGAATATTCATTTTTATGAGCACAATTTTTTGAAGGGGTTGCCTTTTCTCCAATGTACATACTTTGGCACATTTATTAAAAGCCAGATGGCTGTAGCAGTCTGGGTTTGGATCTGGGTCCCCTGATGTATTCCACTGGTCAACATGACTATTTTTATGCAAGGATCATGTTGTGTTCATTACCATGGCTCTGTAGAGAAGTTACAATTAGAAATGGGACTGTCTTCAACATTGCTCTTTTTTGCTCAGGAGTGGTTTAGTCATTAGGAATCTTTTGTGCTTCCTTGGGAACTGTAAGGTTATTTTCATTCTATTTGTATGAAGAATAACAATTTATGTTTTTATTTTTATTGGAATTTAAAAATGTGTGTGTGTGTGTGTGTGTGTGTGTGTGTGTGTGTGTGTGCGCATGCTCATATGCGTACATGTGCACTTGCCACTGTTGGAATGTAAAGGTCAGACGACGACTTGCAGAAGTCAGCTCTCTTCTTCTACCCTGTCTGTCCTGTATCTGCATTCAGGCTTTCAGGCTTGGCATCAGATACTTCTGTCTGTTGAGCAAACTCATCACGCCAAGAATGCAGCGTTGATAGCATTGCACTGAATCTGTAGATGGCTTTCAGCTCTATAGCCACCCCTACATTATTAATGATTTCAGTCTGTAAGTATGAGACATCTTTCCATTTTCTAGTTCATTTTCAATTTTTCTTCATCTTTTCAAGTTTTTCATTTTAGAAGTTTTTCACTTCTTTGAAAGTTTTATTTCAAAGTTGTATTTAGCTTTATTCTAAGTTGATTGTGAGGCAATTGTGAATAGAAAATGCTTTGTTTGTTTATCAGCTCTAAGAGTGTTCTGATGGAATTTTAGGATCTTTTATGTATGGTATCATATAAAAGAAACTACAAAATAAAGAAATAAATGAATGAATAAATAAATATACAGATAAATAATCTACAAATAATGATATCCTGGCATTTTTTCCCATCTGTATACCTCTCACTCCTTTCTCTTACCTTATTGTTCTAGCTGGGGTTTCAAACACTGTATTGAATGAGAATAGAAATCAAGTTAATTTCATTCCACAGATGCATGGATGGTTCAACATATGCTAATCGAAAGTAAATACATGCAGGTGAGAAATCACAATTATCTCAACCAACAAAAATGCAACACCTCTTTATGATAGAAACCTTCAAGAAACCAGGGACTGAAGTAATATATCTTTACATAAAAGCTTTAAATGACATACTTATTTAGTATACTACACTAAATGGGAAAAACTTAAAAGCATTTCCACTAAAATCAAGGAGAAGACAAAGGACACTGGAGATGTTTAAAGGACTTTTGTGCACCAACCAACCAACACGATCACATTGTCTTTCTTATCATAAATACAACAGTCAATATAGAATAAAATCTAACCATAATACATTGTATTATATTGATAGATTATATTTTACTACAGAATCAACCTTTGTCTTGAGAAATTTTGCACTTGTCGTAAGGAGGGATCTTGTATTTTACATTTTGGTTCCCATCTTTGTCTGTTCCTAGTGTTAAGGTAATGTTGGCTTCATAAAATGAGTTGAGATCCTCCTTTTCTTTTTATTTGAAGGAAATTGTGGAGAATCCATAGTGTTTTGCAGAATTTTTTTAAGTAAAACCAACAGAACCTGAAGGTTCACTTCTTAGCTAACTTACTTTTTAAAAAAATATAATAAATATTGTACTTTTCAACTCAGGAGCTTCTACCCTTTGAAGTTTCTAAATTTCCTTTCAGTTTTCTTGCCTATTCATTTATTTCCATCATTTTCTATGGCCCCTTACGTATTATGGCAGGAATAATCATTATTAGAACAATATGTGACATCCTGGTTTGTTGCATTGTCTGGCTCATCTGTCGCACAGTTAGTATTGAGTGTTCCTGGTGGAGGGGATGGGAGATAGTGCCTTTAGCTTCCCTGTCCATCACTTATTTTGTATGAAACTAAGTGTGTGTGTGGCTCGCTTCTGCGTGCAGAAGTTCAGTTGAAAAAAGTGATCATTTACAGTTCACCCTGTGTTAGGCTAGTGTGGGATTGGTCCTCCGCGTTCATGGACAGCTCGGCTCTCCACTTCCAGTGCTGCCCCTGAAGCACGAGTGATGAAGTGTTTGACTTCTCTTGCTGATGCTTCAGCCATAAACCCAATCACCTCTGGATGAGGTGTGACTTCAGGACAGTTTCAAAGCACAGAAGGTTGCCAAGAAAGGGGCAAGTTCCTTCTGGCCTTTGATCTGAGACTCTTTTTTAAAAAATTGCAGCCAAATCGGGGTGTTAGCTGAGTAGTGAAGTCTATAGTCATTTCAAGAGAATTATTAGTGTTCCCCTAGATATAATTTGTTCTATCTGCTGCCATCATTCCCACTAACTCTATGACATCTTCTGGACTCGATAAATGTGGTGATTTCTTCTGCAGCCTCTGCCAACTCGCTCTCCTTCCAGAAGCTGCCACACACCTCTGAAGTATTCTCTCTCTATAAGCCAGTTCATTAAGATGCTTTGCCTAATATTCTCTTTAATCGTTTGTTAGATAATACACTAGTTAATTCTACACGTCAAGCTGACAACATCATGGAATATTCTAGATATTTGGTCTAGATATGTATGTGAATTGTATTAAGGGATGAGATTAACATCTAAGTTCGTACACTGAGTGAAGTAGGCTGCTCCCTCTAATGTCGCTGGGCCTCGCCCAATCAGATGAATGTCTAAATAAAACAGAACGGTTGAGGCTCTCATTGGCGAGATGAAGCTACGTCTACCTCATTGCTCCATCTCAGACTTCAGCCTGTTTCAGCTCTGAGGCTTATAATGAGATACCGACTCTTTCTGTATCTCAACCCCGACCGCTTTACAATTCACACCATCAGTTCTCCTAGTCCTCAGGCTTTGAGACGCAGAGCACACTGGTGATCCACCCTACTGTGTCTCCAGCAGCCAACTGCCAGTCTCAAACCTCCTCAGTCAGTCTCCATAACCCTGTGAGACAATCCGTATGCATACGTACATATTCATGTGTCAGGCACTCTTTTTTGAGCTTAAAACTGTGACTAAGAAAGACAGAATGTCTGCCCTATGGAGCTTTCGGCCTAGGAAGGGAAACCAAAGCAGGGAGACACCTAAGAAGTAAACAGGAGGGAAGGTAAAGTGCCAAGAATGGGAAAGGTGATGCTTACATGGCTGCCACTCTCGCAGAATCTGAATAATTATGGAGAACAGCCTTGAAGTGATTCTTAAATAAGAAGGGCATTGCCTTGGATGACCTCTGAGGTGACCTCTCGCTGAGGAGCTCGCAATCACTGGTAGCTTACATACCTGCAGGAGCTAACCTAGCCTCTGTTACTAGCGTTCAACGACAGAAGGATTGTTCTCTTCCTTAGGGGACAAAGGCTGGGGTGACTATTCTCACTGTCAGCCAGTCTTTTGTGTCAGGAGTAGGCTGATATTTCTACATAGATTAACAGACTGTTCAACCACCTTCCACGTAGCCTTTAGTTTGGAGCCATGCCATGTTTACTATGTTAGCAGGTGGTTCAATAACCTTCCACATAGCCTTTGGTTTGAGCTATGTCATGCCTTCATCCACTGACTCTTAATTCTCAGTAGGACCGCTGTACACTTTAGCTAAGCTGTCCTTTTCTTTACCCAGAGGTCACTTACCCCAGTCTCTCTCTCTCTGTCTCTCTCTCTCTGTCTCTCTCTCTCTCTCTCTCTGCCTCTCTCTCTCTGTGTCTCTCTCTCTGTCTCTCTCTCTGTCTCTCTCTCTGTCTCTCTCTCTCTCTCTCTCTCTCTCTCTCTCTCTCTCTCTGTGTGTGTGTGTGTGTGTGTGTGTGTGTGTGCGTGTGTGTGTGTGTGTATGCTGGTTTTGGACAGTCTCTCTATCAACCTGCAAGGTCTAGGTGAGTCAAAACTGTAGGTCTGGCCACTTCATACACAGGACTTAGGACTTAGCTTTTCTTGCTGACACATAATAAAGTACAGTCCTCCAAGTGTAGTGGTGAGCACTGAGTTACCTGAGGGCAATGCCTGCGGAGTAGGGTTTGCACATCTCGAAGTTATAAGGAGAGAGGGATTGGCCTATTTTTATGAAGCCACTAAGAAGGAAAGAATTTCTCTAGGGCTGGATCTTCTTATTACTTTCCCTCCATTGTTGAATCGCTAGAACTGGGGAGGGGGCCACACAACTTACCTAAGGCCTCATTGAAGAAGAAAACATCAACCTAGAGCCAGGAACAAGCTATGAATATGTATGAAGCCACGGATACATAGGGCATGTTTTCAGAGCTGCTTTCTCAGAAATATTTTGGAAAACACACACAATAAAACAAATAAAAGCAACCGTCTCAATCCATCCAACTTAGGTTTGAAACTCATCCCAAGCCTTTGACCCAAAAGTAGCCAGGATGAGAAGGGAGTGAGTGAGTGAGTGTGTGTGTGTGTGTGTGTGTGTGTGTGCTGGGGGAGGAGGTGCTGGTCTGGTGGTAGGCCACTGACCGCTGAAAGTCTAGCCCTCATGTGCACACATCCCCTGGGGCCCTGGTGCTGAAGGAGCCTGCACGACCCGCTTTGTCTGGCTGACTGCTGACAGCTTGCCGACTCTGCCGGTTGGTCACCACAGTAACTTTCCGAAACCTCTCACGGCGGGCTTGGGGGAGGGGAACCCAAAAATCCCAAATATAATTTAATTTCCAGGGCAAAGATTTTCATGTTTAAAAAAAAAAAAAAAAAGGACCAAGGCTTTTCCTAGAGGAGAGGTTGCTTTCTCTCGCATTACCACACTGCCCCCTTGAGCCTTAAACTGAAACCCCGCACAGAGCCTGGTTTCAGCTGTAGTCCAGGATAGAGCAAGTCATTCAGAGAGCAGAGCCAGGAAACAGATAGGGGCAGGCAGAAGAGCACAGAAGAATGAACACACATGCTGAACAGCATGGTCCTCTTCTCGGAGGTGAAGCGAGATCATCTTAACTTGACGAAAATCAAGCAACCCCTTGTTTGAGGAAGGGTTACGTGACGAGCCGGTGGAGGCTGTGGGAGGAGGGCTCGAAGTTCTGAGGGACTTTCTCACCCAACTCAGCTTGATGGAAAAGGAAAGTTAAGAAATCTGACAAGAAGTCGCAAGTTCAGCTGAGACACAGAGATGGAAGCAGGCTCCAGCCCAGGGCCCACTGTCAAACAAGACTGAATCCTGCAAGCATGCCCTCTTCTGGGAACTGTACAGAGACGTGCAGAAAATAGGAAGGGTACCTACAGGAGGAGTCCCAGGGACACAAGCTTAGGTAGATACGTGGAGGATACATCAAGATGACTGTGTAGTCCTTTATACACCATTTGAATTTTTACCTTACAGAAAATGGGAAGATGTTTAATAGGATGTCCTGCTGGTCAATCATTCTGTGATAAAATCAGAACACATTGCAAAGGACTGATGCCCAAGATCCGAGCATAGGAAGACAGATCTGAGAAGCAATAAGACGATATGACATGATGCATGAGATTGAGCATCCTGTGTTATTCTATGTCCCTAATATAACGATTGGACATTTTTGACTTTCTAATATTTATCATTGCATAATGACTGGTTCAGTTAATATAACTTGACTTTTTAACATGTGTACAGGATGGTGATGCATTAGGAACCAGCTTCCGGGTTTGAACACTTTCTCGTAGACACTAAACAGCTCCATATTGTTTGTATTTTCTCAGCTTCACAGACATGGCCATTCCCACATGCTATCCAGGGCCAGCCTTATTTGTGAATTTCCTGTCTTGTAGCTAATCCGCCCACATTTTCCCAGGACTAAAGGCAGCATGAGCCCCTTTTGCTCACCTGAGTCATGAAAGCCCAGCATCAATTCTTTTGGTTTTCCTTCGGAAACAAAGGCCGCTGCAGTGTACCTTCAAGAAGTCTGATAGCCATAGAGCACAGAGCCATGGAAACTGAAAATAGAACCAGAAAACATATTTCTTCTTTCCCCTGAGCACTTCTGCAAGGCAGGCATGATGACGCAGCCTCACTGGCTGGCCATAAATTGTCCAATTTCTTCACGCCTCCAAGCTGACGCCACGCTGTCACCAAGATCTGGTCTTGATCTTTCTAGTCTGGCGCTTCGCTTTTTCAAACTCCAGCCTGGCTCCTTGCAGGCCCTTTCTGATTAACTTGGGATCTGGAGTTCCTCAGTCTAATTCTGCCCATTCAAGAAGTGATGTAACAACACATGGTTTCCTGGGACTTCCAGAATCTCAATGAAAATAAGACGATGGAAAAACCATGTAGCTTAAACCAACACAGTTCCTGTTTGCTCTGAGATTTGACAGCCAGCCTGCATTACAAGTGGTTGTCACTGTGGACTTTCCTGACCATTTTACTTAATGTTGTGACCTGCCTGCTACCCCGACTCCCATGCCTCAGCCCAATTCTTGTGTGGCCTTTAATTTCAACTTGCTTCTTTTAGCTATTGTTTTCTGCCTGCCGACCACTTCCTCCCCAACTCCAAATCCTAGCTTCACAACACAACACCGTTTGTCTTTGCTTTGCTCAGTGAAACAATGAAAGGGTTTATAAAAAGTGCCTTAGGTGCGATTTGCTCAACAGATCTTTCCCAAATACACAAGCATGTGTGCATTTATGCTTCTCTGTCCACACATACACTTGCCTATCTGTATTTCGAGAAGGAGAACTAGCCAGGTGGTGAAATAGACGTGAATGGGGAGGCAAATAAGTAGAGATGCAAATGAGTTTACAAGAGTGCCCGGGAAAATAATGGGTGAGGAAGAGAGAAGGTGGCACCATCAGAGGCAACAAGAGTGACCTTCATCACGGCCACACCTCTCATCCCAGTGGGCTCTGCACAAGTTATTAGCACAACCAATCTTGCAATGACTATATCACAGAGGAGTGACTGGAACTGAGTCTCTTCTGGGAAATCCATGATGTCTCTGTGTCTTGGTTTAGACCTCAGTCAAGAAACTGTGGTCCCTCCTTATGTGTGCTCTCAGCCTGAGGTGTGGGAGTATCTGTCCCTAGAGCACACTCCAAATTGTGGATCCTGTCATAACTTTTATTGGAGATGTGAAATAAAACACAGAGTTGTTCTCGATGCAAAGGGCCAACTTGAGGAGGGACGTCACAGATTAGCTCTAAGACAAGCTCGGTAAAAGTCAACTCTTTGTGAAGACCCCGGTAACCTGAGACACTACTGTGCTACTCCAGTCCCAGACTACACTTATGAGGTGGTCATTCTAAGCCTCGCTTGAGGGCAGTGGATCTCAACCTTCCTAAAGCTGCAACCTCATGTTGCAGTGACCCCCGCAACAAACAAATTTTATAATGAAGTAAAATTATTTCATTGCTACCCCAAAACTGTAATTTTGCTACTGCTATAAATCAAGATGGAAATTATCTGATATGCAACCCCTAAAAGAGTCATGACCCATAGGTTGAGAACCACACTAGGGTGTCTATGGAGCCCCAGTGTTTTTCCTTCCTTTCCACAGTCCAGTCTCTATTCTGGAAACCTCTGGACTATGCTTTAATTCTTCAAGGGCTCCCTTAATCAAGGTGTTTTGGAAGCTTCCACTGCGAAAGGGGGCAGCTATTTACATAGATTTCTTTCCAGAACTCTCTGTGTAATGGTTACAAGCCTCTCCTTTTCTCTTCTTCTCAGTCATGTAGGCAGAACACACACAGACACATACACACACACGCATACACGCATACATGCGTGCACAACATACACACACTGCTATAGATTATTTTTCTATGGTCTTAGCAACCACATTATTCATCTCTGCTGGCGAAGAATTCATCTGGAATAATTACCTACGTGGATGGAGACCCCTGTTTAGTCAACTATGAATTGAAATTAAACCTGCTTCTTTTATCTTTTTCCTAGTAAAAGCACACAAAGGTGCAACTCATTCCTTTTCCCTCTGGGAAATCTACATATTCACGTTGTGTTCAAAGAGTGTTGCTATGGCAACGATTATGGCTTTACAGCAAGAAAATCAGCAGCAAGAAAAATAATTTTATTTATCATTCTCCCATGTTCTTTCTCCCTCTGTAGTCCCTGTGCCCTGAAGTCTGCAGAACTCCTTGCTACAAGGGTTATTTAGCTCTGACCTTGGTCTGGGTGGCCACTTTGGGCAATTGTGGGTATTTGAATATAAACTGAAGTCTTTGATGCTGTCTCTTCCACTCTTCCCGCCGTGATTTAAGCATCTATGATAACAGAATAAAACAGCCAAGAGATAATCTTCCGCCTGTGCTTTCATGTGGATGTTCGGTGTGAATGTGTGTTTTTACATCATGAGCCTCCAGCTTCCCTCTCAGCAGGATCACACCATCAAATCACATGCATGTTTCCCAGTTTCCTGCCATCCTTGCTATCCTGATCCCAAAAGCCAGGTGAGTAGCATCCACCGAAGCAGGTGGGGTAGACAGATACCATGACTGAACTTGATTTCTCTGCACGAGCTTCCCACTGAGTCGCCATTTTTATTATTTTTAAGAGTACTGGTTGTTTTGGAGATGGTGTAACACAGTGGTTCTCAACCACGGGCTGCCACCCGGTGGTGGGTCAAGCGGCATCTTCGCGGGGGTCACTTGCTAAAACCATTGGAGAACATAGATATTTACCTTATGAATCATACCAGCGGCAAAATTACAGTTATGAAGCAGCAGTGAAAATAATTTTATGGCTGGAAGGGAGGTCACCAAAGCATGAAATACTGTACTAATAGGTCCCATCATTAGGAAGGTTGAGAAGCACTAGTGTCATGTGTGAAACACATGGGTTAGTGAGAGCAACGTGCTTAGTTCACACAACATATTCAATAAGGGCATTCGTTATTTTTCTTTTTAATACTTTAAATTTATCACTGTCATCATGATCATCATCAACTGTGCGTGTGCGTGTGCATGTGCGTGTGCGTGTGTGTGTGTAAGTTGCAAGCCATGGTACTTTGAGAGCTGCCAGGGGACACCTGTCTATCAGGAGTTACCTCCCTCCTTCCTCAGAGTTCCAGGGCTCAAACTCAAGTCGTCAATCACTTTTACCATCTTAACTGTCTCACTGGCCCAGCTACTTTTTATTTAAAAGGCTCTGAGGCTCGGAACTGCGACAGTGAGTGGGCTGGCAGGGTTTGTGTGTCTACTTGACACAAGCTAGCGTCCTCCTCCGTTGAGGAAATGCCTCCATAAAATCCAGCTGTGAGGCATTTTCTCAATTAGTGATCAATGGGAGCCCGCAGTGAATGGCGCCATACCTGGGCTGGTGGTCATGGGTTCTATAAGAAAGAAGACGGAGCAAGTCAGGGGAAGCAAGTCAGTGAGCAGCTCTCCTCTATGGTCTCTGCATCAGCTCCTGCCTCCGGAATCCTATCGTGTTTGAGTTCCTGTCCTGACTTCCTTTGATAATGGACAGCAATATGGACATGTAAGTCAAATAAATAAACTCTTTTTGCCCCAACTTGCTTTTATGGCTCTAGTTTTGTTACAGCGTTGGAAACCCTAACTAAAACAACGAGTTCTCCCAGTGTTATAACAGCTAGCACTGAGTGTCCCCCTAGTATGTGAGTGTTGGTGGGTGGAGTAAATTAACAGTCGGCTGCAAAACTAAACTGCCCCAAGAATTCCTATAACACTAAGAGGCACTAGATGAGGGTTGCTGCTCACAGAAGTCAGCAGTAGCTTCCTGAACTGAGGGGTGGGATAGGAACACAAACTAACTATGGAAAAAGTACATGGCAATGAGGATGGCCTGGGGGGGGGAGGGGAACCTATGACAGAATTCATTGTGACTAGAAGAGAGAAAGGTGAAGATGCCAAGTGGTTTCAGGCCTGGCATTGAAGGGCCTTCCAGGCCGTGTTACCTATGTCTATCTGGACCCTGAGAACAAGAACAGTTATTGCAAGACTCTGGAGAGAGGTCAATGGGATTTCATTTGCATTCTGCACTCTGGCATAAAAAATGAAGTCACAGAAGAGTAGGCAGAGGGAGGACAATTGGATGAATGGAAGGGAGTGTCCTCTGGGCAAGAGACAGGGGCGACTCAGCAGGGGGGAGGTGCCAGGAGATTGGCAGCATTAGATCAGAAAGACAGTTTCCCTCCAGCCTTCATATTCTGTGGGTGATAGCTGGAAGAGCCCCATCTGCAGAACGGAAGCGGAGTCAGACAATACCGCTCAGCTCTGTCCGCCTTCCAGAAGAAGAGATCTGATGGAGTCAGCTCTGTCTGCCTTCCAGAAGAAGAGATCTGATGGAGTCAGCTCTGTCCGCCTTCCAGAAGAAGAGATCTGATGGGTGCTGGGATATTTAAGGATTAACAAACAAACAAGGTAGGTGTAGGATTTGGGGTGTCAGAAAAAAATGGGAAGGAAGAACTAGAAGGTTCCAGATTTTTTGCAAAACCAAATGAGAGGGCTGTTTGTTAAGATTTGCAAGGCACGGGGTATGGCCTAGCTTTCTCTCTGTTGCTGTAATACAGACTATACCAAAAGCAAGCTGGCAAGAAAGGGGAGTTATTTGGCTTACAGGTTACAGTCCAGCATGAGGGGAGCCAAGCAAGGAACCAGGAAGCAGAAACTGAAGCCAAGACCATAGAGTTTGCTTTCTTATCGGCCCCAGGGTCATCTGCTCATGGATGTCACCATCCACGGTTGGCTGGTCTCTCTCAGATAATTTAGCCATCAATCAAGAAAATCCCCCACAGGCTTGCCTGCAGGCCCTCAACTCAAGTTCCCTATTCTCAGATGACTCCGACTTATGTTAAACTGCCAAAAATTTACCCACACAGGGTAAAGTAGGGGCATAGATTGGGGAATACCAGAAGGTATGTTTTAGACATGTTCAGTTGAAAACGCATATAAACCTTCCCTAAGGAAGGCACCTAAGACAATTAGCGCTTCAATATGTAACTAAGCGGCTTCTCTGAACAACGTGATACCACACAAGCATGCCACAGCCTAGCCCCCTTTGAACACAGACACCAGAGCACCGTTTGACCAGTGTGGCTCTGTTTGGGATGCTATTGCCAGGAATCTTGCTGCTATCATCCACTGCTTGTTACTTTGTGGAGCACATAAGATACCTCCCAATATTGACTGCCCTTTTTTCCTTGAGTCGTTTCTTCCCATTACCCCTTCCATCCTGACATACCAACCACACAGTTACCCTTTTAAATTTTTTAAACAAGCCAAAATCCTTCATGGTGTTTTGTTTTTGCTTTCACAGAAATGGGCTAAATCCACTACAACACTCACAGTCCCGGGTGACTCCTGATATTCTTCAAGATATGATTCAAATACCAGTCTTGGGGAGGCTGGTGTTTTCCTTCCACCAGCCTGGTCGGCTCCACTCCTGTCCTGCCCCAGCATCCCCGATACCTATCATATTTAGAAGGACTATATTAACTGTATAATGTTGGTTTATCATGGGTCACCTATACTAGAGCAGAAACACAGCTGCAGCGACGGGGTGATGAAGGAAAGCACCCTGAGAGTGACCAGCAGGATTTGAAGTGTGTCTAGAAGAAGGAGAGAGAGAAAGGAGAGGAAAAGCTAGATAGCGCAGGCCACACAGTCAACACCTCTGGTGATTCAGCTCTAAGAAGAATTTGAATGGGAAAAGGCGGGGAGGGTTATACTTGTGACTGGCAATGCTGAGGCCAGAAAAGGCAGCGAATCGTTGAGGCAGGAGCAAATGCAGAAACCGGGAAGCGGGAAGCACATTCAAGGAACTGTGGAGCCTTTCGCAGCAGGTTTGTCACCAACCAGGAGGAGAGACTGAGAGTCAGACACCTCTGCTGCTGCTCTTGTCCAGGAATTCACTCTACTGTTTAATCAGCAAGGCGTTTGGTACCAAAAACTAAGAGCCTATACGGCTGGCTGCAAGCGCCACACTGGACCGCAAGGAGAGTGTTGGTGAGCGCGGCGCAGAGAACTGCTTTGTTAGGGACCTCAGCCTCTATCGGGAAGCTGAGCAATCACACCACACCAGTTACCCAAACGTCTCCCTCCTACCCACGCTGGTTCCAAACTCATGCTCTGTCCTGATGAATCTCGACTAGTGTCCTGATTACAGCCGCAGTGGTAGCATCAAGACGCTTGGGAAGGACAGCACAGAGGTTTAGACTGGAGAGAAGTGGGAAGAGACACTAAATGAGCCGATCTAGGGCATCCACCACCCTCAGGCCTGTGGCACTGCATTTCCTGAAGCAAGTCAAGACCACGGGACCATTTTCTTACAAAGTATCTTGAGAGAAAAAGTACTCTGGGAACATTTTGGGAAATGCTGACCTAATTTTGCCTTCTTATGTGGGGAGGAAAGAAGTAGATGCCCCAAAAGGTTGGCTGTTTGGCTGACCCCGCCTTGTGAAAAAAAAAAAAAAAAAAGCAGCAAGGAAAGGCCAGAACCAGGGCCAAGACTCCTCTATCCTGGCTCTGTAAGCCTCTCACTGGGTCCTCTCCATCCCTTCAACCACTGCCTAAAAGGACCACTTGGAAGAGCATCCTTTGTGACCCAGAGCCGAAAAAGAGACTTTTAAAGAAGCTTGAACTGAATGCCTGAATTATGCAACAATAGAGCAAGCTAATAAGCTCTCCTGAACCTCCAATTAAGTACAAGGATAATTGTACCCTGGAGCAGGGAGAGCAGCTGAGGCTTAGAACATCCCAGAGCCCTCAGTAGCCAGGATGCCTTTTCAAGCTGCCATTTCACCCCTTGCTCTTTTCTGCAGGGAGGGGGAGGGGGAAGAAGAAAGAGGCTTGGCCAGAGAGCCCTCTCCCGGATGGACTGTATTGACTCAACAAAATCTTCTCCTGTTTTGGCGAAAGGATAGAAGCCCGCTGTCCCTGGCTATAAACCTAACTGCAAGGGAAGGCGCTGACAGCCAACAAGAAAGGGCTCTGTTAGGAACACGTCTGCGTTTGTGCCGTTGGGGTTGACCTCAAGCTTTCAACGACTCCTTTCTGAAGTCTGTTTTTTTTTTTTTTTTCCTTGCTGTGTGGTTCCACAGCTGCCTTGCAATAGTCAGCCTTGAAGCCACTTGCATGTTCTTAGGGAAGTTTAATCCTTTTCTAGAAATCATCTTTTATCTTGGCAACCCCTGGCCACCCCTCTTCCTTCACACAGATAGATCCGTTTTCTTGGAGTCTCGGCTTGGCCCTTGAAATCTCTTTTGTATGACTTCAGTCACTCTGATTAAGGACTGAATTGTAATCATGGTCCCCCTTAGGCCCCTCAGGACCATGAAACATCAAAGACAAAGTTTCAGTGGTAGAAAGGGAACCTTCTAGGTTCACCATAATGATGTTTTTTTTTTCTCTCTCTCTCAAGCAGAATGAAGAATTCCATCCAACCTTCATTGTTCCGATGACAGGTACATTTTCATGTGGCAGGATGAAAATCGTGAAGTGGGTTGATCAACACTCACAAAAATTAAGCTGGAAATAAAACGCCCTGGATAAATAGATAATCAGACCCAAATCAAAAGAAAATTGTGTGGCAGATAAGGACTGTCAGAAGTAACAACTGTCCAGGAACAAAGAGTAATAATGACATGCCCAGCCATGGCTGCCCCTCACTGGAAACAACCCAGCCACCCTGCCCCCACTCCGAACTATCAAACCTCCTGGAGCTTTGAAAGTCTCCCATGATTCCCAGGGTACAATCTAGACCCATTTCATGATGCTTCCCCGGAGTGGGACCCAGACATCAGTCTGGGATTCGCATACACAGAGCTGGTGTTGCTGATCACAAATTATTATTGATAGCAATTCGTGTAATATAAATGTTTACTCTTAATTCGACATGCCACATCTATTTGGTATTTTGAAAACACAGCCAGCAGGAAACATAAAACGCTTCGCGAAATCAAAAGCAATTTCACATCTCATTTAATCTTCCCATTAGCCCCCTGACTCATGCCCTGTTTGGGTAGATGAGAAAGCCGGAGTTAAAAAGAAAACAAAAAAGCTGAGTGTACATTATGTGATACCATGGAAGGAAGAAGCAGAAAAACAAAGTGCCTTAAATACTGACCTCATGGACAACGGCATCTCCAAACTTAAAAAGTTCTTTCATAGCCACATAGAAGGTGTGTGTGTGTGTGTGTGTGTGTGTGTGTGTGTGTATTTGTATGTACGTGTGAGTGTGTATGAAGTTATTATCTGAGCTGTATAGATTAGAAAGCTGAGAATGGTAAGAGCTTTGCCAAAGTCAAGGACTGTTGACTTCAATGCCTGTGACTGCCCTGCAACCATCTGGCTCATGGGGGGGATTGTGTGTGTAGGAAAGTTCCTCCTCCTTCCCGCCTCTTTAAGATCCTTCCCCAGCTCTTGATTTTCTTGCGAGCAAGTCTCAGACCTGTGGTTCCACTCAGGCTTTAAAAAGTCAGGTTCAATGCCATCATGTCTCAAAAAGTCAGGCTTAACGCCATCAGGTCTCAAACAACCAGCTCCTGTTAGGCTAAGCCCTCACTCTCTCCTCCTTAGAGGTTGCTGTGGTCCTGTGTGTTCATTTCCAGGACACTTCCTCCTCTGCCTGCATCTCTGTCACCTCCATCATGCAGGGCATTGGAAGGCAGACAGGAGGGGCAAGGGCAAGTAAGTGTCTTTATCTGACATTCAAAAGGCCCTAGCTTTGTTGTGGGGGTAATCGTAATTCTAAGAGAATGGTAGGGTGCATGTCCTCTAAGGAGTTAGGCTCCAACATGTCACGCTGCTATAATTATATCTTATTTGCTAAAAAACAAAAAGCGACCCATAGACTAGCTTGTGTTCAAGATTGAGAAATAGACTTTTCCCGGGTAGTGAGAGAACGCACAAAGTTAAGATGAAAAAACCTGGATACAAGGAGCAGGGAAGAATCGTGGTCATTCTTACTTTTTGTCTTTAACAGTCTACCCTAATATAGATCCTCAGCTCTGTTGTGCTTACGTCAAATTACGTTAAATGATAAAACAAACAAGCCTCGTATTTTCTGTTTTGGTCTGTTGTTTACTGCCTGATCCAATGAAGAGAGAAGAATCTGCTTCAAGTGGTTTTTGTTGTCGTTGTTTTCTTTTTGTGTTTTGCTTTTGTTTTTAAGGACCAAGGTTTGATCCTATTTCATTTTGAGACCTCAAAGTCATTCCACATCTACTCTCTGGCTAAAATAAGAAAAAAAAATCATATGCAGGGTCTTGAAGGAGGCTAGAAATACCAAACCTGGAATGAAATTTCTCATGTTCATTGACTTAAACTTACCCAAAATTTCATCAAGCACCAGGTGCAAAGGCAACCAGATGATTTTTTTTGCTGCCAAGGGAGAAAAAGTGGACTGAGTTCATCTTCACTGGTTTCAACTTCCTGGCTTTCATCCAAAGTTCAAGACAGTAGAAGTCTCTCTACATCTGGTTCATCATCACCGGTGTCCTTTCCTCTGTACACCAAAGGGACCGCTGGGACTGGACTTATCTCCTCTCTCACACTTCTTCTTGCCTTTGGAACTCTTCAGAGGTGGATACCTTTGGGAAACACGCCTTTCTTCAGAGGGAGGAGTGTTCATTTTATGAAAACTTGCCAGAGTTTCAGCCTTTTGCGCCGATGTCCATCTTTGTTCCCCCGACCTTGCACAAGCACCAGAGGAAGCCGTCTGAGGGATGTTCCACCGTCACGCTTTCCACGTTCCTTCTCAACCACATCGTGGTGCCTTCCAAGGCACACGCTCCCCGTACAAAGACAGCAAAGGCACTGGCTTCATGCTGTAGTTGGCTGGCTGTGTCATCTCTGGCCAGTTGCCTAACATTCCTGGCCTTGAATTTTCTCATCTTTCACATTAGGCCCTAGTTATTAGGGCATCCCTACTGCCCAGAAACATGGTAAGGGCAGCTGGCCTGAGGCAGGCAATCCATCCTTTCTCAATCATTCTATTTTTCTTCTGTCTTCTTTCACCCTGCATAGCATTCGGCCGAGCTCCACTTCCAATCACTTCCTCATTCCCACCGCACTCACGTACATCGTAGCTGCAAAGTGAGCTCTCCTGACTGTTATATAGAGACAAGGTTTGTGCTAGACACAGCAGGGAACCGGTATATAAAAGCCATGATTACCGCTTAGGGATCATGGAGTTGTAGGAAAGAAATTGCCGAGGTTGACGAGAAGCCTCAGAGAGTAGGGGTGCTTGCTGCAAAGCCTGATGACTTGAGTTCAATTTCCAGGACTCACATGGTAGGAGAGAATTTATGCCTGTAAGTTGTCCTGTGGCCTCCTCACATGTATGGTTACATGTGTATACACACACACACACACACACACACACACACACACACCAACTAAATAAAAATTTTAACTTAAGAAAATGTTCCTTCTTCTAATGAAGGTTGTTTTAAAATGTTTTTTACAAGTGTTTGTGGGAGTATATTTGGCTCACATGTGTGGGCGCACATGCGCATCTGTATGCAGTTCTATTTGGAGGCCAGAGGTTAACACTGGGTATCTTCCTTAATCACTCTCTACCTTCCATATTCATACAGGGTCTCTTCCTGAACCTGGAGAGTGTTGGTTTGGCCCAGCCAGTGCCCCCACTTGCTCCGTGTATCCCCAGTCTCTATCTCCTGAGCTCTGGCATTAAGCAGGCAAGTCCTATGTTTACGCAGCTCCGTGGATGTTGTGAGTTCAAACTGGTGGTTCTTCACAGTTGTGCAGGAAGAGTTTTACCAACTGTGCCCTCTCCACAGACCCATCCAATGAATATTACAGCAGACGACTTGGAATTTCCCATCTCACCTGTGAGGAGAAGAGCCTTGTGCCACCATGCCTTCCTCTAGTAAGCCAGGCTCTAGTCCCAAGCCTGCAAGGCTAGGCTAGGCTTCAGGGCAATGCCATACTCCTTTGTAGTAAAAATCGACTGTCAGTGGGTGTTGAGTCATCACTAGATGGCAGTAACATCTAATGCTTCATTTTTCTAAGTCCCACCATCCCACTTCTGGGTCCCTTTTGCTTCTGTTTGAAGCAAACACTCACTCGACACAAAACCAAAATGACCTAGTGTTTTCTTTATCTCAGTCCTCATTTTGAAGTTGACTTAGAGACACAGTATTTTAAAAGGCAGGGATCCAGGCTACAAACCACAGGCCTGGACTCGCAGGACTCCAACTTGGGAACTTGCACTCTGCTTAGGACATGGACCCAAAGGTCAAGTGTTTAGCGTCCTCTGTACTGAACAGGGAGTCATGAGCTTGGGACAGTTTCTCTCTTCCTTAAACATGAAAAAGGAGGCATTTATGAAAGCCATCTGTGCACCTGGCGGGCGTAAGCTGACTTGCCTGTGGCCATTTGACTCACCAAACGGCTTCTGTTTAGCTTCACTTTTATTTTCTTACCCACAAACTCATTACCACATTCAATGTTAGATTTTCTTTCAAGGCATAATTAGAATAAAGACGAAAGGGAAATGGAGCACTGTTGAAACTCGGCATTACAGCAATGGTCGAAAATCAGTGCAGTGCTCTGCCTCCAGCAAGGAATAAGGGCCTGTGGATACTATGCTGTTTCAAGATGGGGCTTAATGGGCTCTCTCTTTTCTTAAACCCAGAGGACTTCTCTAGGCCACTCCTAGTTTCAAAGTCTTGACTTCCTCTAGAGGACTGGGCCCAGGTCTGTCTATCTCTATAGCTAGGGCCCAATCCATATGGAGAAAATCTAGCAGCCCTAATAAATACTGACACCAAATGTCTCCCTCTTGACCATGAAGAAGAGTCAATTACAGATGGTCAGGATTTAACGACTGGACCTTAGAAGCTTTGCATTGCTGTCTACAGTGAAGACTGAGCTATAGTTCAGCAGGAATTAGCTAGAGACGCATACAGTGAGATAGACCAGGTAGGCATTGAGATAGACATATGCGCTGAGATAGCTCAGGTGCTGGTATCAGTTTGACACTCCCTACTCCTGCCTGGATCTGCACTTGTCTCCATCTTTCTTTTGCAAATGGCCACATTAATAACGTGTATGTGACAAGCGTTGATTAGAGTGGATTGCCGGACAAAGGGCACCTAACAGGCGCATAGTATGAAGTCGTATCCTAAGCAGACAGACAGGATTAGTCACTGTGTCACAGGAGCTAGGATTTCCAGAAAGGGAGCTATTATACTAGGTAATCTACCAGTTCACCTAGCTGAAGGAGACCCACTAGGGATTCAGCTTTGTTCTGTAGTGGACGGATGGGAACAAGGCCTGAGAAGGAAGCTGAGCGCGCATTTAGTCTGGATACTGTGGTCGTCCGCATCACCAGGAGTTCTGAGACCTAAGTACCAGCAATTTGCTTGGGAACCCTTTGTCATCCACTGAGTCTTGTGTCTGGCAAGTGGAGTTAACAAATCCGCCAAGAATGGGGAATCATGGTACAGGATCCATTTTCATTCAGAAAAGCCCAGGAAAAGCTGAGCCTCCAGCTGGAGCGCATTAATGGACCAGCTGTGACCAGCTGGGGAGGCAGTGGAAGTGAAAGCAAGACTGAGACAAACACAGAATTCAGAAATCTGTGCCGTGGGGTGTGTGTGTGTGTGTGTGTGTGTGTGTGTGTGTGTGTGTACACGTGTGAGCTACATGTGGAGTCTATAACTTGACATCAAGGGTCTTTCTCAGATACCCTTCACCTTATCTCTGAGGCATAGCGTCTCGCTGAACCTGCAGCTCTTCAGTTTGGCTAGAGAGCCTGGCCAGTGAGCACCAGGAATCCTAGACTAGAGCTGAAATTTCCCACTAACATGAATTAATATTTGATTCTGATGGGCCGAAAGGGAGAGACAGGGAGACCGGAAGCTACACTTCTCTCTTAAAAAAAATCCAAGGCTGCTAGTTAGTTTTTTCTTTAACCTCCAATTTCTCTTTTTACTTTAAAATTTACCTTTCTCTGTGATTAAAAAAAAAAACCTCATACGTGATAAAGAAAAGAATAAATTATGAAGAGGAATCTTTGGTTCTGTGTTAATGTAAGTACTTCTTAATCTCTGTGTTTTTTTCATCATTTTAGAGGGAATATTTTAAAATAATCGTCTAGTTTTCCCCTTCTTAGATAATTTAATTTTAATTACAGGATATCAAAGCAAGCCACAGAAACAATAGTTCCTTTCTGGAGTGGCAGTATAGTGGTCAACGCTAGACTTTATGTCAAAATAAAATAAACATTTGTAGTACTGGGGTAAAAGGTTGGAGAAGGAATTATGAGAGAATATCTGAATTGTACTCTTGTCCAACTAAACAACTGACCTTTTAAGAAATTTGTAATTTGAGGCCAGGCCAGAGGACGGAGGTCAATATGAAAGCGCATGCTTAGCATGTGTGAGGCCCCGAGTCTCATATCCCAGGCCCAGAGAGACAAACAGTCTTGGTGATTTAACATGCTGTCTTCCAAATGATGCGTTACCCATCAGAATGTGAACAACAGGAGCCCATTTAAAGTTTGGGCTGCATAGACTACAGTAAACACCCAATAACTTCTGTAAATCAAAGAGTACATTCCAGGGCCTGTGGGAGATACCAACAGCAGGCCGTAGCACCCGCCCTTAGGCAGCCTGTGTGCCTACGTCAGCAGGAATTCAGTTCTCTCGACCCTTACCATTGTCTTTCTATTCCTTCTACTTAACCCTTGTGGAGAGATGAGGCTGGGTGATCTCCGAACCTCAACACCCCAATTGTTTCTTCTCACATCACTCTAGAGTGCACAAGCTAGTGAAATTAAAGCAGGCATTGGATGCAACCCTCTAGCCTCTGCTCTCTGTCACCAGAACATGAAAAGAGATGTCCTGTCCCTCTTACAGCTGCATTCCTTCCCTTGGCTTCTTTCTCAAAGTCCCCTTGAACATAGCCCTGTGCACAGTTAATACTCCAAGGGTATTACTCCAGATGACAAAGGAGAACACTGCACCACTTCCCATAAAAATCAATCCATGGCTTTTGTCAGACCTGAGTCGTTGTAGCTATTTATGAGTTTGTTGGAGGTGGGACCACGGTCAAGGTATGATTCCGTCAAACTCAGTCAAATTTCCTGAACAGTTTCCAGCCTTTGGAAGTTGCCAAGACCCCAAGCACATTTGGCGCTTGTTCCTCGTTTTTCCCTTAGTTGTTGAGCCCAAATGAAATGGGAATCCATCTGCTTTAGAGGCATTTTCTCCAAATGCATCCAAATTCTCCTTGGTGAGAGCCAGTCTTCATGGTCCTAACACTTTTCTCACGTTTTTGTTTCTTGGTACTGGGAAGTGAACAGAGCCAACAGCAACAAGACTCCATTTCAAACACAAGTCACAATCTGCAAAATCAGGCGCTGGGGGTACAGGGTCATGAGTTTCATGCACAGAATTATACATCTAGAGGGACATTAAAGACATCTTGAGAACAAAATTGTGAGCAACAGGCCAGACACAGTTCGCTGAGGACAGAGGCCTCTACAGGAATGGCCCAGCAGGAGCAGGGAGCTTAACACCTCAGCCCAGTTCTGTGGTGAGAAATTCAAGAATTCTCTGAGACATCGTTGACTTTGGCTGTTGAGTGATTGGTCAGTATGGTGAGTGGCTCAGATTGGGAATGTAAAAAGTCTGGAAGAATCTGGAAAAGACTATTCTATAGGACCTTGAAACTCAAAGCAAGCCAGAAACTGTTCAGGATCCTAACTTCTGTTTTATGATCTCAGCTTACTAATTCATGATCTCATATCTGAGTCTCTTGTTCCCACCTACATCTCTTCTTGAGACAGTCCCCCCTTCTTTTCTCCCTCCCTCCTCACAGCCCTGACTCTCCTTGGAACTGCTATGTAGACCAGGCTGACCTCCAGCTCACAGAGATGCACCTTCCTCTACCTCCCGAGTGCTGGGTGCGCATGTCATCACACCCAGTTCCTTACCATCTCTTAACTCAAGTTTTTCCCTTGTGAATAAAGAAAATAAACACCTTGGACAGATTTCTAATTGGTAGGTAATATTGCCTATCTCAGGACAGTGCTTGGCATTTAGAAGGCGTTCAATTCAAGAGGCTTAGTTTTGCCATTTTCCAGTCCTGCGGATGGAACGCTAGACTTACAGGGAGTGCTCTACCCCTGAGCTGCATCCCTTGCTTTCAACATTGTTACTTTTATAATTGTTTTATGAGAAAGAACTCACAGCATACAACTCACCCGTTTCAACTCCATGGCTCGGTAGTTTTTAGTATGTTCAGAGTGAAACAAGCATTACCACATGCACACAAGACATGATAGCTGGCAATCAGTTTCTTCCCCTAACGGGATCACTAGGCAATCACTAATATACTTTTAGTTCTTATAGATTTGCATTATAGGCATCTCATCTAAGTTCAATGATGTAATAAGTTTTATTTCCAGTACCAGGCTCCCATTAAGCTGGTCTTTGACAATTTGCCAGACATTCATTCAACATAGTATTTTCAGTTTCATACACATTATAACATGTATCATTTATTTCTTTTTTATTACCAAGTAATATTTTATTGTCTAGCTATACCAGTTTGCTTACCAATCATTGGAACCTTATGTTGTTAATACTACTTAGCTTGAACAAAGACTGCTGTGCTAAATGTGCATATTTAAGGTCCTGTGTAGGCCTCTTGGTTACATACCGAGAGTTGATTCCTATGCCCTGTGTTTTTAATTGTTTTAAGGAAACACCGTGTGTTTTAATGAAAGTGACTACATTGTTTTATGCTGAGCTGTATATATGGATTTCAGCTTCCCCAGGTCTAGTCATCAGTTGGCACTGTGTTTTGCTACAGATGTCCTAATGGCTGTGAAGTGACACCATTTAGCTAATGACATTGGTCACATTTTATCTGTCTGCCCTCCATTTGTACATCACCTGCCAAGAAATATCTACTCTGTTCTTTGTGGCTTTGAATTGAATTGTTGGCTTCCATTTCCTAGTTAGGATGCTCTTTATCTGTTATGGATACTGGCCCTGCTAAGATCTGAATGTGTCGCAGAAGAACTTTTACAATTCGCATGCTGAAAACTTAATCAGCAATGTGACAGTTTTTGGAGGTGGGGGCACTTAGGATGTGATTAAGTCACCAGACAGGGGTCCTTGTGAGTGATATCAAACCCTTTTAGAAGGGTGCTAGGGAGCTGTCATTCTTGGCCTTTCTGTCCCATCAGGAGAGCACACAGCAACATATGTCATCCTAGGAACAGAGAAGTATCCACCGACCCTGATAGCACAACCTGCATATGACAAGAGGGTCTCCACTGTTCATTTACTACCCAGCTGTGGTCTTGTTCTCTAGCAGCAAGAACAGAGGAGTCGGGCCTCCTATGGATGGTTTCCTTCCATTCCAAGGCTGTATCTCTCTCTCTCTCTCTCTCTCTCTCTCTCTCTCTCTCTCTCTCTCTCTCTCTCCCTCCCTCCCTCCCTCCCTCTCCCTCTCCCTCCTTTCCTTCCTTCCTTCCTTCCTTCCTTCCTCCCTCCTTTCCTCCCTCCCTCCCTCCCTCTCTCCCTCCCTCCCTTCCTTCCTTCCTTCTTTCCTTCTCCTCCTTTTTCTTTTGAGACAGGATTTCTCTTTGTCACAGCTCTGGCTGTTCTAGATTTCACTCTGTTGGCCAGGCTGGCCTCGAACTCACCAAGATCATCCTCCTCTCCCTGCCAAATCCTGGGATTAAAGACATGTGCTACCACTGCCTAACTGTATTTTTACTTTTTTAAGACAGTCTTTGAAGCACAAAACCTATTAATTTTGGCTGAATATCTAGTTTCCCTCTTGTTTTTTATGTTTTGGGTGCCATATCTAAGAAATCATTTCCAAATCCAATGTCAGGAAATTTCTCAACCTCTCTGAGGGTTCTGTAGTTTTTGCTCTTACATTTAGGTCTTTGTCTCACTCTGAGTTGCTTTTGTGTATGACAATAGGTAAGAGTCCAACTTTATTACTTTGCATGTAGTGATCCAGGTGTCCTGGTACCAATGGCCAAAAGCAGTGTTTTTCCCCACTGAATTTTCTTGACCCATTTTGTGGAAAAACCTACTGACTGTAACTGAGATAGTTTATTTCTGAACACCCAATTCTATTTTTATTTATTTCTGTATCTGTGTGTAGCAAAGCAGGGTTTGAAATCAAGAATTCAGCCCCCCCCCCCAAGCTTTGCTCTTCTTTTTCACAATTATTTTATATATATAGAAGATCACATTATCTGACAACAGACCATTTTCATTATTCCTTTCCAATCTGGACACTGTTTGTTTCTTGCATAATTGTCCTGTCTAGTAACTCTGATACCATTTTGATGTTTTGATTGTGAGCCTAGCCTTGAACAGCTGAGTCATCTCTCCAAACCCTCCGGTATCACTTCGAATAGATTCATGAAGAGAAGATATCTTTATCTTATTCTTGATTTTTAGGGAAATTGCAGTTATCAGTTTATCATATAACACAGGGTTGTTCATGTTTCTAATCGAGTTGAGCCAGTTCCTTTCTCTAAGTTTGTTAAATGCTTCTTTTGAACATTCCTATCACACCAAAAGAAAAAAAAAAAATTCCTTTCAATGCCCGGTAGGACCCCAGGACAACAGGAGGGAGGAGGAAGCCACCAGCTTCTGAGCATTCCTAAGCACCCTCTGATCAAAGCTCTGGCACCTCCTCCCTTCTGGCCACCCTCTGCCCCATCAGCACCCTTGTTTGGGCACAAGGTACACACCTACACTTTGATCTGCCTTGCTAGCTTGCTCTTTCCTGATGCTGGCGTGCATGGATTCCTGTCACTCTTCCTCGGGGCTCAGATTCTTTTTCTCCTCTTTCCAGGTGTCCTAGACTGCTTTGGCAGCTGCTAGTGTTTGGAAAGCTGAAGGTTGTTTTTCAGACAGTAGAATTTCCTTTCCACTCTTTTACCCGGTTGGATTCCACAAATATTTTATGAGTACATTTTTATGCCAGGCATCATTCTTGTTTGAGGCTGAGAATATTCAAAATAACCCCCCATAAATGTTTGGCCCCAGAAGGAAAAAAACTCAGAAAGAGGCTCCATAAAGGCAAGAGATATGGCCAAGGCTGTGTATGTGTCTGGCAGCAAGGACAGGATTTGATTTCCGATTGACCAATTTGGAGCAGAAGAGACAACACTTAGGTAATTGCAAAGGCTGAGCCAGAAGTCAGGGTCCCAGCTGTCAGTCACCAAGAGAACCTGGTGAGGCATGTCTTATTTCATTTCCAATACAAAGCTCCTGTGAACCTGACTTTTGCCATCTTGGCTGGCTTCTTCTTTAGAAAGACACACACCCAATGCTCCCCCCCCCCCCCAGCAAGATACACCAAATCATCAAACCATCTCTTCTCCTCTACATTTCACGGACTGGTCCTTAACTTCAACCAAGCCATCCTTTCATACAGCCACCAGCTCCTAACTGCCTGGCCAACTGCCTACTCTTCCTTCAGAACCCCACTTGGTATTCACTTCTCCTGGAAAGTCTTTCTCACCCCCATGCTCTTCTTGTCCGTACTCTATAATGGACATCACAGCACTCATGATGCTAATCCCTCTCCCCTCTCCTTATTCCCTGGAGCCCATCAGCAAGAAGTCATGAGCACTTTCAAGGCGTCTCCTCAGTAACACTGCAGCGCCATTCCCAGCATGGCTAATGTACGTTAGAGTTAGCATTTCTTAAATAACCCATTGAACTCTTCAGGACACTTCACCTTCTTTTCTGGGAAGACCATATACTAAAGCCAGGGGAGTCATGTGAGATGTGAGCTTAAGGCAATAAGAACGCTCTTTTACATTATAGAACATAGCCCAGAGTTACCAAGTGACTGAGGTTGACCTTGGGCAAGATGATAGTAAAGGGAAGAGACTGGGGGCTTTGCATGAGTTACTCATCAAAAGCATCTCCTGGCTTTTTGGAAGACTTGACCTTCTTAGGCAGTTCTCCCAATCCAGGGACCCACTGTCCTGAGACCACCTTTAGGCTAAGAGGGTGAGTCATTCATTTCTTCAACTACTAGACAAAGCAGTAGTTTAATTGCTAGCCCAAATGCCGGCTCAGTGACCATGAGCCAAATGAATGAGTGTTGGTTCGGGATCGCGGGATTTCTTTGGAAAGTAATGAAAATCTTCTAGAGTTGGGTGTGGCTGTGACAGAGACTCCCCTTTCAATGCACACTGCTCTCCTTCCATGACAATGCACACAGCAGTGGCTTTGGGCAGATGCCACATTTCTGGTGTGGCTCTTGGACCTTTGGCCTCCCTAGCAAAGGCAATGATGCCACCAGCTGAGTGACACAGACCTGTATTTCCTGCCCAGATGCAAAAGGGATTTGGTGGGCTATTGGTGGCGAGACTGAGACAAAGCCTTAGTCTCTCCTCTAAGCAAAGATTCTTAGGCCCCAAGCAGGCTGATAATGCTTAGCACCCTCCAAAACTCTTGGTATCCATCCTGGCCAATTTCTCTCCAAGCCTTGGCACACCTGGGGCTGTAGGCACTCACGTTATTTTCATTTAAACTTAAATGCTAAACCAGTGGGGTTTTTTTCCTGGGCTTTCTGTTAACTCTGTCTACATGTGTGGTTTTGAGGACTTTTCCTCTTGGTCATTTATCTAGCAAGACATACTGGGATCCGTACCTCCGTCCTCCTTGCAGCTTTCACATTTTATTAAAACAGGATCTTTTTACCAGAAAATCAACCCAGATGGGGAGTTCATTTGAGGTTGGAACTGTAAAGTGGCCAATTATCTCTCAGTCATTGGTTGCATATGGTCTTTACCCCAAGCATTGGAAATAAAGACAACATTTAGCAAACATTCTGCTCCAAAGCTAATGCTTTGGAAAGAATAACAGCATGTTGGGAATAAATTACATGGTCTTTAGTGCGTTTTAGTGTTATTGCCTGTTAACGCACAGTGTGATGTGCCAACTCATGAGAGAACTCCATTCTCTTAAGGAATCGATTTCTGATTTGTTGGGTGCAGGGTGCCCGGATTATATCATCAGATGGATTGAAAGTACGAGGGGCTGGGAAGCCCAGATCATCCTTCCGCTCTGATAATATTGAGATCATTCCCATATGCTGAACACTGGCAGTGTTAAGGATTATCCAGTTTCCCACTCATGGGTTATCTTGATCCTGAAATGGTCACCTAATATTCCAAATACAAGGGCCTTGCTAAAAACCTACTAGGCACAGGGTCTTCTGTGAGGCTCTGTTGGTGAATAGTAAGGTATTTACAAAGAATCACTATCCCATCTACAGGAATTAGTAAATCCATCGAGGCAGAAGCCAGACTAATGGTTTCCTAGAGCTGGAAGGACAGAGGGACTGGAGAGGGCCGGGATTTCTTCGGGAGGGAAAGAAAATGATCTAGAGTTGGTTGTGGTTGTGACAGAGACTCCCCTTTCAATGCACACTGCTCTCCTCCTTCCATGACAATGCACACAGCAGTGGCTTTGGGCAGAAGCCACATTTCTGGTGTGGCTCTTGAACCTTTGGCCTCCCCAGCAAAGGCAACGATGCCACCAGCCGAGTGACACAGCCCTATTTCCTGCATGAGTGATGGCTCAGGTGCCAAGGTATGCGAGGCATTTCTTTCTCCATGCTCTACCCAGCCTCCATAGGACTGTGGCACAGCCAGAGCTGCCTGCCCTGGGAGCAGCGTCTGGGTGCCAGCCGAGGCTCCCAGAGGTACAGCTGCTTGTTGGCTTATGTGTGTTTCTTCGCCCTCAATTTTCTTAACTTAAAAAAAAATTAGTATAAAACTCATTTTAACTTTTTGTTTTGATCTTTTCTCCCTCTTTTGCTTTTTTTTCCCTATGCAATGAATATTTATCTTTAATGGAAATACACCACAGAATAGACCAGTTTACATGTGTTCAATTCACAACCTGACTCACCCTCTAAAACAGATGTGACTAAACCGAGATTTTTAGGGCAGAGATGACAATATGTGCCAAGAAGACAGGAGAGAAGCCTAGGAAGCCACACATTACATTGTGTTTTCAGAAGACATTTTCATAAGAAATTGAACCACATAAAAACGTTATTCTGTGGATATCATTGATACAAATGGATGATACATGAGCAAAGATTAGGAAGAACCATGAGCAATGAAAGGGGATTGTGAATATTCCTCTGCTAAGCTTCTTTAAGGTGGTTATTTATCACTTCGAAATCATTTCAACCATAGACGGAAGGGACAGATTGTAATCCTTCATTCACATGCACAAAAGAGCTCTGCACATTTCCTTAAACTTTGTATGCTAATAGCTTAATATAAAGTAGATCTTCATTCTACCATCCGTGTGTGTCTTCTATTCTTGAAAGATGCAATTCAAGCTTATTGTCATCAGGAAATGATGGACAGGGCTCAGCTCTGCTGTCAATCACTCCAAGAAACAGTTGTATTCCCTCGACAGATTGTGGCTGCCCACCATTCTCCTAAGGGAGAATGATATTCTCATGACTGGGATAGGGGAGAGCCACGTAGCTAACAGGATAACCTTTGTCCAGTTCCTCCACACATCTGAACCCACCTCCCTATCTGTAAATCATGTAGAGCAACGCCCACCCCACAGGGCTACTGGGAAGACGACGGGATGCCAGAAGACGCCTGAAAGTGATGGATGCACGGTAAGGAGTCAGTAAACCACAGCTGAATGGAGACTTCAGTTTGAGTCATTTAGCCAGATTGTCCTTTTATTTTTCTAGCTTAGGTTTGCAACTAAAAAGGCATCCTACCCTCCCTTACGCGGCTTTGAGCGCAGAGCGTCAGGACAGCCGGCCAAAGCATGAGCGAGTTCTTGGCAGTCGCCGAACTGGAGTTGATCACAAGACCTCCGTGAAGAACTTTGATGACTGGCTATGCAAATTACGCTGATTCAAGCTGGAATATCACCCAAATGGGGTTTGGAGCCACAGTGACCACACAACCCAGCTGGACTGGGGAGGTGATACTGTGTAGCCAAGGTTTTTTTTATTGTGTTGATTTAAAAGCGTGACTCATCAGACACGCGGTGTTCTCTCGCCAGGTGCTGCGCTCTGATTCGGAGTCAACATCTACCTCTTTGGCAACTTGGCAAGGCAAAAGTGCTGATGAGAAGTTGCCCTGTACCAAAGACCAATGCCGGAGTGATTTAGGTAGAAGGTCATTGGGACTGTCACTAAAACGCTTTAGGACTTGGTGATCTCACATGGGAAGTAAGGCAAGAAAAGATACTGTGTGAGTTGTTGCCAGGATTAAATGAAGACCTGTGTGGAAAGTGCTTGGGAGATCACGTGGTGTGGAGCATGTCCTGGGTGTGTTTTTGTGGAATGATGATTAGGGCGCTAGGGTTTTGGGGGTTTTGTTTGTTTGTTGTTTGTTTGTTTGTTTCTGTGATAAAACACTTTGTCACAAAGCCACTTGAGGAGGAAAGAATATCCGACTTACACTTCCAGATCACAATCCAGTAGTGACAGAGGTCAGGGAGCTCAAGGCAGGAGTCTGGAGGCAAGAACTATGGAGGAGCATGACTGACGGGGACTACCCAGTGGCTCCCACTCAGCTAGCTTTCTCATGCAATGTAGCACCTCCTCCCTAGGTATGCTTCTGTCAATGATTGGCGGGGTTCACCTACATCAGCCAATCAGACAGGAAAATCTTTCAGGTCTGACCTCAAGCCTGTCTGCTCTGGAAATTTCTCAGTCAAGGTAACCTCTTCCTAGGTGACTCTAGATGGTGTCAAGCTAACGCTAGAAAAAAAAAATTTCGTCACTCTTAGAGTGCTGAGTCCTTTGAACCTTTCCAAGATCACCGAGTTCTTACTTCTGCTCTGATTAGTTTACAGTCCTTTGGGACAAATACATATGCACGTAACAGCAAACATGACGGCAAATAGGCTATTGGCCATACATCGGAACTAAGTGTGATACCTACGTCTCGGTGGTCAAATATTATTCTGTGGAAAATAAAAAAGAACAGAGTGAAGCCTTGCAAGACATAAAGAAATGAATAGGAGGATTAGAAGGGAAATTTATGTGTAGTGAACAGAAACTGTATATAACGCCCTGTTATACTCGATAAACTCTGGCAGTTGGAGCATGACTACACACACACACACACACACACACACACACACACACACGGACATACACACAGACGAGGGAGAGAGAAGAATGGCTTCCAAGTTTCAGACTTTGCTTCAGCTACCTACTTGCATGCTCCATTCACCCATCTTTGTTTCCATTCTGTTGACCTCTCAGACACAACTCTCCGGTCCTGGGTATTCGTTTCCAGTCTTTCCTGGACAGTTCAACATATGGCTCATCTTTTTTCAATTCTACACTCCAGAGTCATTTCCTCTAACAGTGGTTCTCAACTTTTCCAATGTTGCGACCCTTTAATACAGTTCCTCATGTTGTGGTGATTCCCCTACCCCCCACATCAAAATTATTGTTGTTGCTACTTCATAACTGTAATTCTGCTACCATCATGAATCATCATGTAAATATTTCTGGCGATAGAGGTTCGCCCCTGGGGTCGAGACCCACCGGTTGAGAACTGCTGCTGCTCGATCCTGTGGGAGAATTCAGACAAGTTGCTTCTGGTGCTCAGAATAAAATTTCCACGTTGTAAGGAGGGAGTTTGCTGGTTTCACGAGCGGGTGAAGGGAGGCTGTTGCAGGTTCTGCAGTGAGAGGGAGCAGAGAGTGAGGCAGGTCTGTTTCTGGAAAAAAAAGCGAATTAGAGAGGTAGGTGTGGTGGTACACTCGGGAAACTGAGGCAGGAAGAGCATGAGTTCAAGAACAACCCTGGCTACGTAGAGAGATGGAGCTAAGGCAGAAGAAAGCACAGAGCAGCCATAATGGGAGGATTTTGCCAGAAATACATACCATTTGGTGAGCCAGTTCCTCCACACTTGTTCTTTCGAGCCAATGGGGAAAATGGGAATCCATATATTTCACTTGGGTGTAGATACCCATATCCTGAGACATTTTCTGATGGTTTTTGCTGTTGATTTGCTCAGTCCTCCTGTTAGCTGCTAATTAACTGGAGACAGTTTGAAAGCTCTACCTGGGTAGAGATTGTGGGCAGGCAAGGAAAAGGGCTTCCAGTGCTGCTCTTTGGTATCATTCGCGTCTCTTGCTGCTGGACAGCAGTGGCAGCAGACAGGCAGAGGCCCCAGCACATGGTACCCACACAGCTCTCCTGAGTAGCAGGACTCTTAGCTCGGCAAATGTTACATCTTTTATGTCGTCAGGATGTCTTGGCCTTTAGCAGCAACTACACTGTGGCTTCCAGGGGGTTCTAGGAGATTCCTTAGGCCTTAACAGTAGCCAGTGATACGACTCTTGGGCCCGAGGCTTTGACAGTTATCTGGAACTCTGTCAATGTCCTAATTTTTTCTTCTCTGCCACTTTACAACCATCTATCTTTCTGTCCTTTGCTCCCAGCCTCTTTCTATTCCATCCTTCCCTTTTGGTCCCTCCCTGGCTGTTCTCTCCAACTGCCAATTGATCCTTGTTGCTATGGCTGCAGTAGCAGTTGCTGGTTTTCAGGAAGCAGCTACTAGTACTCTTCTGCTGCTGCTGTCGCTTGCATGGTTATCTGATGCCAGTCTTGGGGCTCTGCCTCTTTTGCATGTGCTTTGCAGCCAGTCTCTCTGCTGCTTCCACAGCTCACCCTGCCAACTGCTTGGCTCTACCTCTTCTTCTTCATTTATCAAATGGCTCCTCCATTGCTTCTAGGGCTCAGGATGCCATCTGCTTGACTACTGCCTCTGCCAGTCTGCTGCCTCGTTGTCTCTGCTTAGTCTTTCTTCATGTTACCATTTTATCCCACTCTACTAAAATCAGACTAGAACGACTCCTCTAAAGAAGTCTTTTACTGGACCTACTACTGCAATGCTGGAGGAAGGAGTAGAGGAGGCTGTCTCCCAGGCAGCCCATTCATTGAGTTGAAGAGTCTGCTGAAATAGCCAGAATAAAGGTTTGTACCATCGCAGAAAAAGCCCTATGTAAATGGCGGAGTGTATTTGCACCAATCATGCATTGTCTCTTTTCTACCACTCACAAGAGGGGCGGGGGGAGGGGAGCTCTCCCTCTGGAGAAAAAGGTTGCAGAGTCACCTAGCATCCACTGAGGTTTCTAGTAGCAAAACGTCTGATACAGATTTCTTGACGTAGACACGTCTGGGTCTGCAGCTGTAGAAACTCCTAGAGCAAGCAGCTGGCATTATCATGCAGTTTCCTCAAGACACCCAGGAGGTGTTCATATGGCTGGCACACACGTATGGGGTGGTCTAACGAGATGACTGACAGCCATTGTTTCTCCAGGTATCCAGGATAAGAAGAAAGGGTCAAAGATGTGCCAAAGGATTACCTGCCTTTCAACATCTTTGCTTATTTAAGGAAAAGAATAGGAGAAAAGCTTATAATAAAAGCAGTAAATTTATCATCAATTCTAATAGTGACTGTAACAGTGATTTTCAACACCTAACACCTGACCCACGCTCCAGAGAAAGATGGGCCTTGTTGTGTCTCATCCCCCATCCCTTAATTACAGGGTCTTGATTTTTTTGTTTGGGATAATAGCTACATCTACCTATGGGCTAGGAGATAAATTTCAAAACAGCAGCAGTTACATTATTTTTAGCATTATTTTGCTTTTAATATTTCTACAAAACAAAGCTGCTTATTTGAGAGCGTGTCAGGAAAACATACCAACAACAAAATAACCGAAACTAAAATCAGGTGGCTAGGGAGAGGCTCGGTGAGTAAAGGACATCTTGCACAAGCAAGAAGTTGTAAGATCCTGAGTTCAGATCCCAAGAACCCTTGTAAAGTTTGGAGCAGTGGCTCATGTATGTAGCCTCATTACCCCCACAGCAAGATAGGGGGCAGACATGAGGATCCACAGAAACTTATGGGCCAGCTAGCCTGGTGTGCGTGGCACTGAAGAAGAGACCGTGCCTCCAACAAGGTAGAAGACAGTACCTGAGGTTCTCCTTCACCTTCTAACTGCATGCTATGTTACAGAGACATCTGCCATTACACTAATGTACATGTGCACACATGCATGCATGCATGCTCACACAGACACAGGAGTGCACCAACACACACACAGGTACATATGAATGGACACACACACACACATCCTCACAGACACACAGGCATGTGCACATACATACACATTACATACACAAATAATAGTAAAAATTTAAGAAAATTTGAAAACTAAGATGAGGATACTCTAATTTTGAGAAGCAATATGAAGTCAAAGGTGTGGGATCTATTGCCAGCTTCAGGATGCACCAGAGGAAATATGTTGGTATGTTACCGTCGGAAGTTGTACAGCCTAGTTTTGGACCAGCGTATGAGTGCTTGTCCAATGGGTCTCCAGATGAGGCAAAAGCCCATGGAGACAGCTTCACTTGGCAAGGACTTCAGGACAAAGGAGAATCCTGCTGGGAATGCACAGCCTAAATGCTCTCCTCTCATAAGATTTATGATTCTCTTGGCTGTCTTAGTGTCATTTGGTCAGTCATGCGTGGGACAGATATGATCATTCCTAGAAACCCCAGGTTTTTTTTTTCTCAAATATCTCCCCCTAAAATTCTTTGGGAGCTGATGCTTCTCAGGTTCCTTGTCTAAGTATGCCAGCCATCACTTCAGACCCTGGGAGCTGTTCTAACTCAGTGCTGACAGGATCAGAGGCAGGTCACCCCTATTTCTGTAAATATGTTTTGAATGATATTGTTCTAAAAATTTGTGCCTATGTTTATCACCTTTAGTTTTGTAAAGACAGGATGTACCTGGCTCAGTATTTGGCCAAGCCAGCAAAATGGTAAGTGTTGTTTTGGGTATAAAGATGCTTGGATGTAAAAATTGGGGAAAAACATATTTGACATATTTGTTTTTGCTGGAGGTTAACGTTGCAGAATAGGAAGAACTTGTTTGTTATTATGAAAAAATGTGCTTGTTTTTTTTACGTGTAATACAGACAGCTGGAGATATTCAGGGCTGGCCACTTGTATAAAACTCATCTGGTGGTCGGACAACTCATTTCTTTGCGTGGATGCCCCTTCCCCTTCTCAGGACCTGAACCTAGGCTGAGGCTGGACTGTGGCATGTCACTCAGTTCTCTATCAGCAGAGCAGAGCTTGTGACACTGATTTTGATTATTCCATAGGATGTCACTGCTGTGTAGAGAGGTAGCATCTGAGATCACACAGAGCATCTTTGCAAAGGATCCTTGGGAGGGCAGTAGTACAAGGAAGCGAAAAATAAAGTCAAACTCAATCAGTTTCCAATTGATTTTTGTTTGTTTGTTTAGAAGCAAGAAAATGACAAGTATGATTTAAAATTTTTTTCAGGGAAAAGTAGTAAGCTTTTTTTATATCCGTATACCTTTTGCTTATTTGGACCCAAAGAGGAAGAAAGATAGTATAGTCTCAAAAATCTTTTACTAAAATCATCTTTGTTGCTTCCAAGCTGGTGAAGATGAGTGAGGTAGGAGCTGGGGTTGGCTGAGGTTTTCTCTCCCTTCACATTTCAACTACACTTTTTAGGAATACCAGTGTCTCACCAGGTATTGGGAAAAATGTAGTGAAGTAGATGCCCAAAATTGGATTGGCTCAAATCCCTAATTCTTAGCTAATCTCTTGGAAACTCTTCATAATTATCCCAGGGAAGACAAATTAAAACCCTTAATTCTTCTTGAGGAAGTGCAAGCTTCACCCATTCTAGCTAGGACTGACCTCTCAGGGTTTTCACTTGTCCTATGTCTTAGACATCCTCTGTAAGATATTTTATTCTCTCTCTCTCTCTCTCTCTCTCTCTCTCTCTCTCTCTCTCTCTCTCTCTCTCTCTCTCTCTCTCTCTCTCTCTGTCTCTCTCTCTCTCTCTCTCTCTCTCTCTCTCTCTCTCTCTCTCTCTCTCTCTCTCTTCCAAGTAGAGTCCTTTGGTTCTCAACATAGGATGCCAATTTGTTGTAGTAAGACAGCTTGTTTGTTCCTGGCTGCTCAGCCCCAAAATAACCACACAGAAACTATATTATTTGCAATACTGTTTGGCCAATAGCTTAAGCATATTTCTGGCTAACTTTTACATCTTAACTTAACTCATTTCCTCACATTTTACCATGAGGTTTGTGGCCTACTGGCAAGGTTCTAGCATATCTGTCTCCAGCAGCGGCACTATGACTTTTCCTGACTCTGCCTTTTTTTCTCCCAGCATTCAGTTTAGTTTTCCCTGACTAGCTAAATTCTGCCTTGCTATAGGTCAAAGCAGTTTCTTTATTCATTAAGCAATAAAAACAACACATAGACAGAAGGACCTCCCACACCACAGTCCCAACATGGTTGCTCACAATGGTCTATAACTCCAGTTCTACATGATCTAGTGGCATCTTCTGGCCTCTATAAGCACCAACATGAACATGGAACACAGAGAGACATGCAGGAAAACACGCACACATATAGAACAGCAATAAACTTTAAAAAAAAGTATTGCAAAATCTAGGATATAGGAGAGAGTCCCTTATTAAGCTACATTCAACATCATTATCATAATTATACTAGTGCTCTCATTAGCACAACATCATTAGCACTAATATCCACTTTATTTATTCAGCATTTTGGGCAATTGTATCTGTCAGCACTTAAGACTTTTATTTCCTTTAAACCTGGGATAAACTCAATGTTGAGTTCACCATTCCCCAGTGGATGGTTCCAAACCTGTGGTCAAACAGAAGGTCCTGGTTAAAAAAATCAATAGATCACAAAACAAAACAAAAGGCTATGACTGTAAAATAAATCCTGTGGGTTCAGAGGGAGAATGACAGAAGTGGAAGGGAAGTAATTGAGGGTAGGGCTGAGAGTAAGCAATGCATTATAACGTGAAATTGTCAAAGAGCAAATCTAATCATTGAAAGATGGAGAACCACATTCACATACCATTTCAAAGTATATCATTCAGTGACATTAATAACACTACAGTGTTGGAAATAACAACTGTTAACTTCATCATTTCCCACATTTCATCACCCCAATCAGACATTGTGTACACATTAAGCAATTACTCTCTTCTTGGTTCTCCTCAGCCCCTGGTAATGTCTAATCTACTTCCTTTTATGAATTTTCTCATTGTAAATGTTTTAGATTAATATTTTAGATAAGTAAACTCATATAACAACAACAAAATCTAGGGTAGTTTATACAACCATTTGCAAAGGTTGTAAGATGGGTTCTCAGGCATTGTGAAGCTTTTCTGTTGTTTTGACTTGAGTTACCACAGAGTCTTGCCACCAGTGCTACTAGAAGGTAGCTGAAAATGAGAAGCCAATCCACTTACCAATCTCTGTCTGAGACATTATGTTTTCATTTATGAAGGCCTTCAATATACTGCTGTGAAGATGGACACTAAAAAGAAATCCCACACTAGTTCAGAATTGATTATCATAAAGGGTTACTTATTTAGGAGTAGACTCACAGATCACAGTCCTCTGCTCAAATGCAGAACAGAAACCGAATCTTTCAGCCAGAAGAGATGGCAAAATTTTTTCAAAACTGTCTTACCCTGTCTTGGCAAGATTTGACAATCTTTATTTTTGTATCCTGTTTGTCCTATCCAGACATCGTGAATTTTGTCAGTGGTCAATATATGGGCAGTTCCTGGCCCAAAGGCCAGTTTTGCCAAGAAGAAAACAAGCTCCAAGTGGACTGTCTTCGGTGCTCAACATTCTCTCAGGAATAGATTGGTACTGCCTGGAGCTATTGTATCTCATGTTAACAGAACCCTAAGTTATTTAAATGCCATATTCTATAGTTCTTTGAAGTGATTGAAGATTACCTATCTATGCAGAATGCAATCTGTATGTATCTAAAGATCCTGATTAATCTAGCTATAAATATGACAAATATGGATGACTATTGACCTATAATTCTTAATACCTATATAACTTGAAGTCTAAGACTTCACATTAGAATATTAAACAATCTGTAAACAACTATGTAACAAATGAAGACAATGACCTCAAAATGTAAACAATATAAAAATATCTTGATCAGAGGTTTAAATGTATATTGTAATATGATAAGTATATCCTAAAATTGTATCAATATACAAAATGTCTTAAGCAGAGGTAGAAGCATGCATGCATACAATATGACAAAATAACTTTGCCTAGGTATACAAATATTGTAGACAAAAATAGGAACATAGGAGCTGGAGAGATGGCTCAGAGGTTAAGAGCATTGCCTGCTCTTCCAAAGGTCCTGAGTTCAATTCCCAGCAACCACATGGTGGCTCACAACCATCTGTAATGGGGTCTGGTGCCTTCTTCTGGCCTGCAGGCATACACGCAAAACAGAATATTGTATACATAATAAATAAATAAATATTTAAAAAAAAATAGGAACATATTCAATATAATTTAAGTTTGTATCAATATACAAGAATCTATATACCAATGTAAATATCCTATAAATAATAGCTCACAAGTATTCACTTCATTACTCACTATTATTATTAGTGAGAGAAAGCTCACACTAATCTATTATCCCACGTGATTTCCCTTTTTTTTTTTCAAAGAGATCCCTGAGCTTATATAATACCCCCAACCCCCAACCCCATAACAATTATCAACCCCTAAATGATGCTTCTAACCCTGACGACAAACTTTGTTGGGAAAGGGGACATAGTCTTCTAGAATTACTTCTAGCTGTGAAGGGGATGATATTCTTCCTATGGGATCCTGTGAAAGTAAAAGGATGGTTAAGTTTAAAAATTACTGTCTAGTATAATTGCAAATTGTCTCTGAGTATTTGGCGGGGTTTTTCTGAGGTTCCTATTTGGAGTTCGAGCCAGAACATTTTTAAAAAGTGCAGTATTTCAGCTAACCAAGTTGGAAGCATCTTCAGCAGCTGGTTCCCAAAACAGGTCTTATGGTAGCATTATCAGCATCATGATGACATATCAACTAGGTGGGGTTGTTGTTGTGGAACCCCATCTTCTATCTGAAAATGTCAAAGATTACTGCAGGAAAACTCATTGTTCATTGTGGAAAACTTAAACATGATTTATATAGACATATATATTCAATGAAAGGTATGATAAAGACAAAATTAGGTATGAAGAAAAGTAAAATTTTTCTAAATTCTTTTTTCTTTCTGTCCCATCCCATGGCTCCTGACATGAGACAGAAACTCTGAGTTTTTAGAGATTTATAGATTTAACCATATTAGTAAATGAAATAAGTATAGGGAAAATGAGTAGCATGAGGATAAGTAAAATTGAGGATGTAATTGTGTTCATTACTTTCATTTGGAGTTGCACCAAGTTTTTGGTTCCTAAGACCAATGGATTACTTCTATCCTACAAAAGTAAAACTCTGAATTTTTATTTTAACAACATGCTTGGATTTAGAGAAGGACAGAGCTATTGTCTAACTCCAAAGCCATCTTTGATTTTTAACTGAATCATGACTATTATTTTAGTATTCAGAGATTCTTACCCTCAGATGACTTGTGCTCATAAGTGATAATTCTCTTTGCTTGGTGATCCTATCTGGATAATTATCTTTTCCTCTTTAGGCATCTAGATGTCCAGGGTCTCTTATATTTTTGAAGATGAGTATTTTCCTGCAAAGACAAGAACAGAACCCTGTCCCAACCCTTATGAGGTTTCCTTACCACCTGATTGGTTGTCACCTCTGTGGATGAGTCATCATTTCTTTTTCTCAAGAGATTTCTCTACTTCAAACCAAATCTTTATTAATTTTTATGGTATCCATAACTATTCTTCTCCTGTTGAAACAAGAGCAAAACCTTTTCCCCAACATAACACATCTCCTGGCTTCCATTGTGAGGTCAACACATCTTTAAAATATACTGGTTGATTTAATTTAGAAGGTTTTTCTTTTATCCAGTGTCTCTCTGCTGCTGTTGTCCCTTTCTCATTAGCATTAATAAAATTCAAGGTCAATAAAACATGTAATCTATTCTTGGGGGTATTTTCCATCCCTTTCTGTTTGTTTTACATATCATTTATAGTTTGATTTGATCTTTCTATAACTGCCTGACATGTAGGATTGTGTGGTATACCTGTAATATGCTTTATATTATAATAAGCTAAAAACTGAACAAAGTATTGGCATAGGGTGGGGATATTGAGCATTCCCTGTGGAAGGATGGTCCACTGATATCTCCTAGTAGGCTGAGAATTGTTCTAAGTAGGCACCATGAAGGCAAATTTTTCTCTGTCCTTTTCTTGTAAAGGTATAGTGAAGAAACAATCTTTTAAATCAATAACTATTGGAGGACATCCTTTTGATAATAGAGAAGGCAGAGAATTTCAGATTACAGAGGGCCCATATGTTGAATTACCTTGTTGACAGCTCTTAGATCTGTCACCATTCTCCATTTACTAGATTTCTTTTTAACATCAAATGCAGGAGAATTCCAAAGGGGTTGGTTGATTCTTTAATATGGTGAGGATCTAATTGCTCCTTTACCAGTTGTTCTAAAGTCTGCAGTTTGTCTTCTGTTAACGGCCATTGTTTAACCAATATTTGTTTCTCAGTTAACCATTTTAAAGGTAGGGCCATTAGTACCTCTAAAAGTTTGCTAGTTGCTTTGTGCTTTTGGATAGCCTGAATGCCTGGTGACCTTTGTGTATAGTACCTTATAATGCCCTTCCCAGAATTATGAGTACCTGGGACTTCAGAAATGTTAATCTGGGTATTCCATTGCTTCAGCAGGTCACAAATCCATAAATTCACTCAATATTAGCCACATACAGCCTCAGCCTTCTTCTCTGTCCTTCTGTCCCTATGTATTCAACCCATCTTGAGATAGGGTTCCAGTTCCTAGTAATTGAACATCCACTACTTGAAGAGGCCAATTTGGATGCCAAGATTTTGGAGTAATGATATTCATGTCCACACCCATGTCTATCAAAACCACAATTACAATGCCATTTATATGTACTCTTAGCTTTGGTCTTTGATCATTTATAGAAGTCTGCCAGAATATACGTTTCCTATTTCCTGTTGGAACTTTTGATTTATCCTCCTTATTTATTCCATTATTCAGAACAGTATGGCCTTTTACAGAAGGCTCTGGATTTTTTAATTTTCCTGGTGAGACATGTCCTCCACAGTGACTGGGAATGACTAGACCACTTTTGACTTGGGGGGCCTGTGAGGGTTTCACAGTGTTATCAGGTTGCATTGTCTGTCTTTTGTTGCTCTGCATTCATTGGTCCAATGTCAGCCTTTGCCAAACCTTCTACATATACCTGAAGGCTGAGTCCTCCTATTCTTGCCATTCCCAGAGGATATATTATTTATAGTAATTCCTTGTCTACAATCACTTCTCAGATATCCTATTCTACCACAATTAAAAAATTTGGTATTTTGATATCTCCTTATACCTTTGGTAATTGCTTTTCCTACCCAAGATTCAGTATCATAGTCAAAGTTCTCATTGTTCATTGTATGCAGGATCCATTCATCCATTGGTACTGATCTAACCTTTAAAGGCCCAAGTATCTTTTTGCAGTCTAAGTGGCATTTTCAAAAGCCAGAGATTCAATAAGTACTCATCTAGCATCTGGATTTGTTACTTATTTGTACAGCCTTAGTTAATCTTTGTAAAAAAAAATTACTAAAGGATTCTCTCTGGCCCTGTTTAACCCTGGCATTAAATGATTCAATTCATTTTCCTAGTTCTTGAATTCTGTCCCAAACATTTAATGCTGCTTTGTGGCATAGGGACAAGATTTGTTCATAGTAAAGAGCTTGAGCCTATGGGTCAGCATAAGTGCCTTCACCAAGAATTTGATCTTGGGAAGTCTCAAGTCCTTTTGCTTTCCCCAGTTGTTCTAAAATTTTAGCCTCTTCCCTGAAATAACATCTAAACATTAAGCATTAATCATCCAGAACTGCTTAAGCTAACTAAAGCCAGCAGTGTGGTATGGCTTTAATGCTAGAAACCCATGTCTTTACCATCTCCCTAACACATATGGAATGGAAGCCATAAGTTACTACTGCTTACTTAATTTCTTTTAGATCATTTATCCCTATAGGTATCCATCTAGATCATTTATTCCTATAGGTATCCATCTACCTTCTTTGTATCCTTTTGGTCCTTTAGAACTTGATGCTTTGTCAGAGTAGATTACAGGGTAGAAAGCTAAAACCCTGGGTAAGTCATCTCTGACAGCTACTGGTGATGTTAAATCCTTGCCTTGTACCTTCTTTCCCTGCTCATCAGCTCCAATAATTTCCTCAATTGTTTCAAATCTTTTTACTACTGTCTTTTATAAAGCCTGAATCTCCTGGCATGCATATTTTTTAGCGATTTCATTGAGTCACCTAGCCTATGGTCCTCATTCTGCACATGTGATTCCAAGGTCTGAAGTTTTACTTTAAAGATAACATCTCATCCTTGGACGTTATTTGGAAAACATGCAAATTGCCTTCCTATCATAACTTTTTAACAAATTTTGATTGTCAAATTCAACAGTGTAAATTCTTTCAGATAATTTCTCAGTACTCTTTGACATGGATTCAATTTTGTCTGTCAAATTAATGTTACCCTTTTCAATAGTATTAATTTTTTTAGGTAACTTTTGATTTTGATGGCATTAATCCTGTCAGCTAGCTATTCATTATTGGTGTGTGGAGACTGTATTATTTCTAAAAGTGCCTCATTCTTGACTTTGTTATCAAACCATTTTCTTAAGGATATAATATGAAGAAAAACACTGAGTCCCAATATCCAATAAATGGATGTATCACAATAACCACATAAGCCTTGCAGAATACAATCCATACTATTAGCAAAAAAGATACTAAAATTCTCAGTGGTAATGTTGTCTGCAATTATATAACTTTAAGGTTTATTGGTTTATTAATTAATAAAATATTTACCTGGTATGAAATCCAGTAAATTGTTTTAGGTATAATAACCTTTATTGTCCAGCAGGTATCAAGGTTGCAAAGTCATGACTAGTGGTGGTGCAACAGGTGGCAACATGAACGGTCCTGAGCTGCTTTGGTTTCCCACCTGGGTGCTGGTTAAATACTTGAGAAATATGCTTTGCTTGACAAATTAAAAGCAATTAACCAAATTCCATACATGGAGCAAGATACCCAGAACTCGTGGGCAGGGAGCACAAACCAGAAGCAGCACAAGTGGCCACATGGCATGGAATGCATCAGTGTGTGTGGGGGGGGTGGTTATGTGAGCTTGGGAAATTTCCAAGTCACCGCATGCAGTTAGCTCTGCTATGGTGGGTGTTTTACAAAAAAAAATGCTTAGTAGGTAAAAGCAAGCCTAGTGGGCAGGGTGGAAGACCTTCTGGGCCATGGACCGTTTGGGCCTTTTTAGACTTGTCTACCCAGTAGGTGTGGAGTTTGGATTCATGTGGGCGCCAGATCAAGACAGATGCTAAAAAAGAAATCCCACACTAGCTCAGAATTGGGTATAATAAAGGGTTATTTATTTAGGGGTAGACTCACAGATCACAGTCCTCTGCTCGAACAGGGAACAGCAACTGAATCCCACAGCCAGAAGAGAGGGCGAACAGGCGCTTTACTTTGGCGTATATAGCATAAAAGGCCACGCTCAAGTGGGCGGGTAACTTAAAGGAATTCCTACAGCACTGCTGACTCAGTTGATCCATGACACCATGCTGACGAAATTCTCCCATAGTGTTTTCCACCAAGAAGAGTACAGGGGCTGGATGTGGTGGAGGTGCACACCTTTAACCCTAGCACTCAGGAAGCAGAGGCAGGCAAATCTCTGTAAGTTTGAGGCCAGCCTGGTCTACAAAGTGAAATCCTGTCTCCAAAAAAAGTACATTGTTAGTCAGAGATTTATTGTTCTGCATAAGGCAAGATTATATTACATCAGTGAATAAAGATGAAAATAATAGTAAGGATTTAGAAATTCCCCTTGTGTTTAAAGAAGATGGAAAGGTGGTAAAGTGTAGGGCCCGGGTCTGCCCTTGTCCCTGGGGCTCATCTTGAGGACAGTTTCTGGTCAGATGACTAAGCATCCTGTTTGTTCCTGTGCTCCCTCTGCCCCACCTGGCGATTTGTTGTAGGGCATTGTTGACTCTATTGTTGGTATGGTAATTTCCCACCTGCCTAGGTGGAAGTCCTTGTGCAGCAGTTAGATAAGGTAATTTCCCACCTGCCTGGGTGGAATTCCTTGGGCAGGAGTGGGGTATATAAGATTTTCCCCAAGGCTAAATAAATGGCATTCGGCTGATCTCCTTCCGAATGACCCAGGTCTCTTTGTGTGTTCTTTCAATCTCCAGGCCCTTGTCCGACTCGCGTAAGGTACAGTAGCGCGCGAACTGTACCGAGGGGGTAACACAGAATAGGGTGTTACAGTAAAGAGTTTACAGTTGATCAAAATGTGTGTACATACAATTCCAATATCTATGCCACTCTTGACAACCCTGGGTGAGAAAGGAATAGGGTCTGCCAAGTCCAGAGCAGCAAGCACCAACTTTGCTTGGTAAAAATCCACAGTTGCCATCTTCCTGGAAACATGAAGAAGGCTTGGCCCTGAATGAAGATGTCACTAGCAACTGGTTTGAATCTGTATCAAAGAGGAAACCTGGGCATTGGAGAAAGATGGCCACCATCAGAAACACTATTACCCTTTTTACTGTTCTTTGCATGTTCTGACACACTCTGAGTGTCTTTAAATATCCTTGAAATTATATGGATGTGGGAGAGTACGCCAAGTGGACCATGAGTTACTAATATGGTAGCATTCACAAGTGACCTGTGGAATTCAAGCATATAAAAGGTCAGAACTTCTCGGGGCTCCATAATGGTGAAATCTCTTCTATAAATCCCCTTTTAACGATGAACCTGAAAACACTTTCCTGTTCCCAAAATATATGAAATACAAGAAAATTTTTATATTAATCCCTACAAAAACCTGTATTAAGGGTATTTATACCCCTATTCAATACAAAGAATGTAATGCTATGTTCTTATCCAGACCCAAACTTTACATAAGGATTTCTTTTCTCAAAATTTCCTGTCACATTTAGGTTTAGGGGATTGACTTGGAATTTAAAAAAACTTCTCATGTATTGAAGGAAGTCATCTTTACCAAGTAGGGTATTGTCTGATGAGCAAGGCTATTGATAGAGATTTGCTGTGGGCACTGGTGGGCAATGCATGATAACTGAGTCCAGTCAGGCTCTCTGATGTGTTGTACCCCCAGCAAGAAACCCATTGTAGTAAATTGTCACACCACTCTGCAGCTGCCAGAAAGTGTTTTTAATCTTTTAGCATATTAAAAACATCATTCAATTTTCTTCTGTCTATGATAGTTTCTGATGAGGTGTAGCAAGGTTTTTCAAAAAGAAGTTTTTATTTTCTTTGGAATATTTTAAATATTTTTTCATTTCATGCACGATAACACAATGGGTTTAAATGAAGTTTCTTTCTGTGTTTTTTTTTTTTTATTTTTTTTGGTTTTTGTTTTCTTTCTGTGTTTTTTATATGATTGGTACAGATACAAAACCTCCCTTTCTTCCTTCCTTTTTTTTTCTTTCTGTTTTCAGTGCTTGCGATTCTTCATATTTTCAAAGATGGGGATGGAGCCCAGGGCATTGCACATGCCAGCTAGGCAAATCTCTATCTCTGAACAACAAACCTGCATCAGCAAGGAACCACTTGTTCATCCCGGCCGCCCTGACCTGAAATAATCACACAGAAACTGTATTAATTAAATCACTGCTTGGCCCATTAGCTCTAGCTTCTTATTAGCTAACTCTTACATCTTAATTTAACTCATTTCTACTAATCTGTATATCACCATGAGGTCGTGGCCTACCAGCAAAGTTCTAGCACATCTATCCCTGGCAGCGGATTCATGACATCTCTCTGAGTCTTTCCTTCTCCCAGCATTCAGTTCTGTCTTCCCTGCCTACCTAAGTTCTGCCCTATCAACAGAAAAAGGCAGTTTCTTTATTCATTAACCAAGAAAAGCAACACACAGACAGAAGGAACTCCCACACCACAAACCCAACCCCCCCCCCTTTTTTTAAACATGACTTCACTATATAGCCCAAGTTAGCCTTAAACTCATCCTGCTCCTGCATTTGTGTCTTGAGTGTTTGGAGAGCCAGTATGTGCTGTTATGCCTAACTTGTAACATTTCTTGAATCAGTAATTTGGTATCTTTCAACAACTTCAAATGTTTTCCAGCTAGTATCTCTTCAAATGTTGACTTGCTATCCTGCTCATTCTTACCAGAATGCAATCACACAGAGCTTAGAATTCATCTTGTCTCATATGCCTCTCAGATACTTGCCTTTCTTTTCTTTTTTTTTTTTTTTTAATTTGGTTGTTTGTTCTTTTTTTTTTTTTTTTTTTTTTTTTTTTTTTTTTTTTTTTTTTTTTTTTTTTGGTTTTTCGAGACAGGGTTTCTCTGTGGCTTTGGAGCCTGTCCTGGAACTAGCTCTTGTAGACCAGGCTGGTCTCGAACTCACAGAGATCCGCCTGCCTCTGCCTCCCGAGTGCTGGGATTAAAGGCGGGTTGTTTGTTCTTTTATTTTTAAGATTTAGTTATTTATTATACTGTGTCTGCATGTATGTCTTCAGGCCAGAAGAGGGCACCAGATCTCATTCCAGAGGGCTATGATCCAACATGTGGGTGCTGGGAATTGAACTCAAGATGTCTGGAAGATCAACCAGTGCTCTTAAGCTCTGAGTCATCTCTCCAGCCCTTTCCTTTATTGTATCTCTTCTTTCCATGATTCTATCTAAATATTTATATTTCATATATGTTCACATGTTTTTTCTCTATCACCTGTGCTTATTTAGTCTATCATATATTAAATATTTTATTTCAGATTTAATGTTTAAATTCCTTGGAATTTTTTTTTTGATTACTTAGTTGATTCTAATTCTCATCCAAAAATTGTGTCTTCACATCTAATGTTTTTGCATATAGCTTTTGTAGTATATGTAACAAAAATTAATATCCTCCCTTACCGATTAGACCCTATTATATGTCTTTATTTTTTTTTTTTTGTCACTGTATCTTGTAATTGCATTCTGGGATTTTCTTGAAAAGCATTGTATTGGGGGGGAACAATGTAACAAGAGTAAGCCTGAGTTATTTTGTCTTTCCTAAGAAAGATGTACTTTTGCTTATATCAGTGGAGATAGGTCACAATAAAATTTCAGATCTGATTATTTTAGAACTGGTCTTTGCTAATGAAATAGCTTCACTTCATCACTTACAGAGAGAACTTCAAATGTAGCAGGCCTCAGGTGAAGTCATAGAGCAAATGATGAATGATACCTAAAATTTTATACCATACAAACCTCATTTGTTTTACCTTATTATTGGGTTTGGGGACAGCAGACAGCCTGCGGTATTTACCAGATATTTATTTTTGATAGTTCTTTAAGACTTTTTAACCTCTGTTTAGCTTTCAGCCACCTTGCTTTGACTCCTAAATCGGCAATAAGCCCGGAAGCAGCCACAAAGCTCTGAAGGACTGACCTGTCTGTGCTTAGTAAATTTTTTTTATCGCTTTAAAAATCACTTGTTACATAGCTTTCTGTGCTTGCAAACATATTTTTGAAACATTAACCTTTGCAGCGCTTCTCCACAAAGTGGTCTGTTGGGAGCAGTGAGACCCCAGATCCTGAATTTCTTGTAATCCCCTGATCTGAGTGCCTACAGCTGCTCTGAGCACGAGACCTTCTGAAGTTCCTGATGGCAGGAGAGTGGTTTCTGGTGAATTTGGCTGGGGTGTGGCTATCTCTATAATCTGCCCATGAACACAATAAAAGGGGCATTCTTGGGGAATTCAAGGATGACCCGTGTCTCTGTCTTTCTGTCTGTGTGTGACTGTGTATTTTAACCTCCAGCCCCCTTGCCTGAAGCTCGGTAACTGGGTTCAAGCCCACGGAGAGCAGACACGGGGGCGAGTTGCGCCGCAGTGGTCTCTCTGGTGCAGACTTGCCTATCACAACCGCAGGTGGAAATCTCTTGCTTTTCTGTGACGACGAGAGATGGAGACCCAGTTTCACACCTCTCTCAGATTAGAAAACCTCTGCTGTCAATGTTTGGAATATGCCCATGGATGCTTCCCCTCTGCTATCCATCATTTCAATGTTGAAGTTCCTTAGACTTTCTCCTTGATCAGTACACGCTGCTGCCTACCTCCTGATGAAACCCAGTTCACATCTCCATTCCAGTACAGTTCTCTGGGCTTCAAATATGTCCCCAAATACTGTATGGAAACCTGTCCAGCTCCCCATGGTACTCTTAGGATTTAGAACACCTAATACTAAAGCCCTCCTGTTCCTCTGCTCCTTTTCACTGCCAGCAACTTCCTTTTACGCATCTTCCTCTGCCTTAATTAATTATGATTGCTTTAGAAAAGATCCTGCTTTTCTAAAGATCTCAATGACAAGCTCTATAAAGCATCCTCTAGTCTTCCTTGAGTAATTCATAACTGTCTATGTGCATTATACAATGTAGTATACATTGTATAGAATTATAACATGGCATATATTATTTATATGTAAAGCTATTGCTGTACTAGCCCACTGATCTATTGAGAGTGCCCTAGTTTAAGAGAGGTGACTTTTCTCAAAGACGTCCCAGCACCCTGTTGACACAGGGATGACAAATGCTTAGCTCATACCTGTTGTCACAGGCCCCACCCCCATTCTCTCCTGACAATCAGTATTGGTATCATTCTCCTTCAGTGGAGAATTTCCCGGTGAGGACAGACAGGGCTTTTAAAATTCTTCTCAAGATAGGAGATAAATTAAAGCCACTTGTCATCTCCTCTCAACTTTCCTCTACTAAAAATCATGGATTGGCACCGGAGATGTCTCCCTAAAAGAAATCTGATCACGTTTGGCACATGTTTAAAAACTCATAAGCATGGGTCTTCTTATTTATAAAATAAGGTAAGAGTTTGTAGCATAAGCCTTCATTTTACATTCCTAGGGGAATTCTTTACCTTTTTTATTGTTGGTGACAAAGTACTGTAAGCTCTCACAACAACCTCTCCTCTCTGACACCTACAATTCAAAGGGTTTTCAAGTTTCCTTTGTCTGTTATTGCTCCTTCCTCCCAGAACCCGAATCCCAATTGGCTGTCTGTCCACTTAACTCCTATTTTCCTTTATTTTTCAGAAACCTTACGATAGAATTAGTGGATCTAAACTTTTGATCACTACAACTCTTTACTAGGGTGCCACATTCCACTCACATGTTTCCAAATATTTACATATCCATCTGTCTAGATCATCCCAAATAACATAACTTGGTCCTTACTAGTTGCAAATTGCCTAACAGGTGTTACCTTACCACATCCTAACAGAATAAGTAAATGGACCAATTTCCCTTTCTCTTGGGGCCTACTGTCAATTATTTCCTTTCTGTCATTAATTCAAGAAATGGTTTTCTTTATTCTCTATTTTGTGATAGCCATAGAGCACCATCCAGGACACAAATCTGTGATCTCTTCAGAAGCATCACGCTGCATCCAAAGCAGCAAGGAGCGTGTAAGAATCTCCTTTAAGTCGTTTCGCACAAACATTTCAATCTGTCACGCTCCTTTCCATGGGTGAAAGAGCTGAAAATGAAGTGTTTGGCTCTTGGAGAGTTATGGTCCCATTCTTGGCTCACCTTGATAAATATTGATCTTGTATAAATTACTCAGGAGAGGCAGACGATGGTTCTCCGAGCAGCCGAGCAGCACACACAACCCCCCACTCCCCTTTATGCAAAGACATAAATCATCCATGAATAGAGCCCCACATGCTCTATGAATAAGTCCCTTGGATTCCAGGATGACTGATACTCAAGTATTTTTCTCATTTGAGTGCAGACCTAAATGTAAGCAAGCAATCAGACTACAGACTACGTGAAGTTACAATGCCCTTTTGTTCACAGTAAGGTGAGAGATGCATAATAGGCTTTCAAGGGTAAACATCACATGTTTCAAAATAAACACCATTAAATGTGACTGCACATTGGTGCCCTTAATAAAGCTGATGGCAGGCAGAAAGCTCTTTAGAAACATCTCAAGTCATGGTCGTTCAATTTTAAGTTTTAGTGACTGGTAGAAAAAGAAGTGTGTGTGTGTGTGTGTGTGTGTGTGTGTGCACGTGTGTGTAGTTGTGGAGAATTGGTCTTCTTTGACTACAGTTGAATTGAGTCTTTGGTTTCATCTAGAAAGCTGTGAAGAGCTGCACAATGAAGGGTCTGTGTGTGGCGAGGAGTCATTAAAACGAAGGACCAGAGGGCAGCAAACATTGGTTTTCTGAGATTCTTGTGGTAAGATTAATAATGAGTGTTTAACCTCTAGGGACTTCATCACTGGAGAGACATGAAGGAAGATAAATAGACAAACTGACAAATAACTTGTGGTCTCTTGGCAGGGCCAGGAATTTGTCATTAGGGCTAGCACAAAGGGTTGAAATGCTGAAACTTCTTGGGAAAAATAGAGGAATGTGACTTATGCTTTTAGGCACCTTTACTGACGTGACTTTCTCCACCTTCAATGCTTTTTGTTCTCTGACTCCAACTTTTTTTTTTTTTTTCATCCTGTGAATTTTCGTCAGTGCAATTTCAATTGCCTCTAACTCATCCCTAATAGATCCAAGTTTTAGGATATGATGGGCAGAAAGTCTTTAATGAGGACTCATGGGTATGTATTCATGGGGGAACTGCTGTGGAATTCTTTCTAGAGGACATGATGAAGTCAGCCAAATGCCCATAATGGGAGGCTAGCTTAACAAATTAGAAAATATGCCTGTAAGAAAATAAAGTGCAGGAGGTAAGGTCGCAGGTGAACAAGGATGTGTCAAGTGGAAGGTCTCAGTTTTATTGAGCAAGAGTTTCAAAACAATTAAAGCCACCGTATTGTATGTATATACACAGCTCTGTGCATGTGGCCATGTCTTAAGAAACATAACCAGAGGAAGACGTCCATGTCCTACACAGAGTGTGTGCTAGTATTCAGGCATCTGTACTGGCCTGACCTCAGGGAATAAATCCGCAGCTGTAGCCACTAGGAGCACCTCCTGTGCGTGCTATGTTCCCTTTTGAAAGGGCCCTGCCCACCACCTCCCACCTTTCTCTCTCTCTCTCTCTCTCTCTCTCTCTCTCTCTCTCTCTCTCTCTCTCTCTCCTGTCCTCTCCTCTCCTCTTCTCTTTTCTTCTGCTACTCCTGTCCCCAGAGGCCAGTCTCCCCTGTCCCCTTCCCCTTTGCTCATTCCCTTTCCCCAATAAAACCCCCTCCACCCGAGCTCTGTCACATGGCATCTTTCTTTCTCGCTCATGCCACCTTTTCTAAATTAAAACAGTACTGCTGTGTTGCATTAATTTACAATAGCATTTAAAGACTTTTTTTAATGATTGTTTTTTTATTAAAATTTTTAATTTATTTTACATACCAACCACAGTTTTCCCTCCTTCCTCCCCTTCCACTCCCCCCTCCCTCCTACCCCTCCAATCCACTCTCCTCTTTCTCCATTCAGAAATGGTAAGGCCTCCCATGGGAGTCAACAAATCACGCCATATCAAGTTGAGGCAGGACAAAGCACTTCCCCCTGCATGATGACTGAATTTTTAAATATGAAATCTTATCTTATCTACAAGTGAACTATGGACTTTGGGGCCTCTTTGGCAGAACACGTTGCATATCACTGTGGTATAATGAAGACAGTGCTTAATTTGCATTGACCTGGCTGATGACACTTTTTGGTGTTGTTGTTTTATTTTTCAAGAAAGGGAGATGTGAGATTCCCCTCTGTATGCTGTGATTGCCAATGATTAATAAAGAAACTGCTTTATACCTATATTAGGGCAGAACAGAGGTGGGTGGGGAAAACTAAACTGAATGCTGGGAAGAAGAAGGTGAAATCAGAGAGATGCCATGTAGCTGCTACCAGGAACAGACATCCTGGAATCTTGCTGGTATGCCACAGCCACATGGCAATATACAGATTAAATAGAAATGGGTTAAATTAAGGTGTAAGAGTTAGCCAATAAGAAGCTAAGCAGTAACCTAATTAATACGGTTTTTGTGTGCCTCCCACTACAACACAGTTTCTCTGTAGTTTTGGAACCTGTCTTAGAACTAGCTCTTATAGACCAGGCTGGCCTTGAACTCACAGAGATCTGCCTGCCTCTGCCTCCCGAGCGCTGGGATTAAAGGTGTGTGCCACCACTGCCCAGCAAGATGACATTTTTACAATATTTGTATGATCACTAGTAATTACAGCTAAGTCTATAGATAATGATTTAAATTCAAGTACTATATCATTAGCTATAAGAGTTCAAGGATAACACTGTATGTGTCTGTGTAGCCAATGACCAGCTTAGGTACTGAGACATCTTTGGTATACACGTGACTGATAAGCCCAGTAAGGACAACTTGATTCAGCTAATGGAGCTAATACACTCTTTGACATATTAGTAATAGAAGAGAAACTATGTGGGTGGAAGAAACCAGAGTCTGGGAGGACCTCAAGTCTCAGAAGGTTGTGGGATGGAGAAGGACAAGAACAGCTGAAGGTGGTCTTCCTGGAAATCCCGACAAACACCGTAAAAGAGTGTGAGGACTCAACACCTATCTGGTAAAAGTCCACTGTAGTTTAACGTAAAATCTTCTGTTCCAGCCAACGCTCTGTTACACAAGTAGAGGCTATGAGAGCTTGGGGCTTAGCAGTTTATAGATTTAAATTTGTGGAATTTGTGGAGAGAGAGTTGGTTATTATAAGGTAATAGTATGCATGATTAATTTAAAAACATAAAAGTCCCAACTTGCATTAACAGGAAAAATAGATTACAAAAATGATAATTGTGTTATACTGTGAGTTCTGTCAAAGCTGGACAAATTATTTTAATGTAATATATTATGTATATAATAGTATTTAGGTTATATAAATTATAAATATGTCTATATATTATAAATATATAGATATATAGAAAGAAACTGAATAAACGGGGGATTCTGGAATAAAGGCTGGAGTTTCAACTGATGAGGGCCTAGAAAATTATTGTAAGGGGCTGGTAAGCTTTGTCTGTGGAAGCCATGTAAAGGTGGAAGCAAAGAATCAGCTTCACCAAATTGCAGTATGGCTTCCACAGACACAGCTTGGCATGTCCGTGCCTCTGTCGTAGATATCATGTGCAAACAAACACATATAATTAAAGAAACTTACTGTAAGATCACTAGAGGAATTGGAAGTGTCTAGACTAAGGAGGGTGTGGTAATAATCTTCAATTAAAGGGACGGTAGGAAAGAAAGTAGAACTAATGGTCTTAAAGGGGCAGTAAGGCTGACTTATAGCCACATAGGCATTTAATATATGAATATGCACTCTCAATTTGCATAAATATCAGATATGACTATCTACATAAACGCATGTTTAACAAATGGAAACTTAGACGCAACACTTAAAGCACCACTGTGACCCGTTAATGGATAGAAACGGATGAGATAAAGTTGCAGAGGAAGCCGTATGCAAAGATCATCGTTGCTCAAAACTGGGCATAAATGCTTCTTACAACTCTGGTGAGAGTAGATGGTAGACAGTCCAACGAACGGCCTCACTTTATACACATGTACATACACACATACACACATACACACACACATACACACACACACACACACACACACACACACACACATCTGCCATGAGGTGAGAACAGGGAATGTGGGACTTTGGTGACACCAAAGAGCACCCTACTTGTAGAGCTGATGATGCTGTGAGTCCTGCCACTCCCATCAGATGAGGCGTGAGTGCACTTCCAATGCACCCCGCACATGGCTCCCTGGGGCCCTCTGGCGGGGCATCTCCCAGGGGCAAAGCAAAGCGCCATTCAGAAGGATCTGCTAAGTCACTCAGGACCTTGGTGGTAGAGTCAGTTTCTGCCAGACCACACAACCGACATCTCAGCATCTAGGTGGCTATTGGCCAGAGGCTGCTCTCCATTCCTTGTTGGCCTCACCACAGGCCAGCACACAAACGGACTCTGTATTACCAGATAAAGTAAGAAATGATAGAGGGAGAGCGTGGACAGGAGCGGAAGACCCGGTGTTCACGGACTGATGGGAGATGTCCCACCGATTGCTCTTGTGCTGTTCTCCTCTTGAGAAGCAAGTCCGCAGATCCAGCCCACACACAGAGAAGGGCAAAGTCACGGGTGGGTGACTGCCAGGAGGACAGCCAACCAGAGCCAAGAGAAAACGCTGCCTGCCCTGGGCACTGCACCAGAGCTGGGGAAGAGCAACCCGCAGGGTTGGAGTGATTGATGAGAAGATCATGATGTGTTTGAAAAACAGAGAGAAAGCTAGAGAGATGCAAAAAAAAAAAAAAAAAAGATGGGGAGACATGGTTTTAAGATTGGGGGCACGATCTTAGGTAACATGGCATTTCTAGGGCAGGTATTTCGGAGATAATGAACACAATCCCTTGAGTTGAATGAAGCTGAAAAAGGGAAACTCATTTTTAAAAAAAGACTCTCTGTCTCTCTGTCTCTCTGTCTCTGTCTCTCTCTCTCTCTCTCTGTGTGTGTGTGTGTGTGTGTGTGTGTATGGGTGTGAGTGGGCGCACATGCACACACAGGTGTCTACAAAGGCCAAAAGAGAGTATCGGATACCCCTGGAACTGGAGTTACAGGTAATCACGAGCATCCAGTAGGTCCTGGAAACTGAACTCGAGTCCTCTACAAGGGCTACAAACACTTTAAATTTCTGAGCCATATCTCCAGCTCCAAACTCATATCTGCTTTATGAAATCATGGAGGTGGTTCATATGTTGTTTGTTCACTCAGTTTTATTTTAATGGCATTCTAGGAGAAAGCTTGGAAACTATTGCCAGTTGTCCTCCACAGTATTTTTTCCCCCTGAATCTTAAAATCCCTAAGCTCACGGTCTATAAGGAAAAGATTTCAAGTCATGCAATTGGGGGGTGGGGAGGGTTCTGTATGCTGCTGTTTAGGGAGGGAGAGTTAATTGTTTGGTTTTTGGTTTTGAGACAGGGTCTTGGTCTCGTGTGGCCTCTTGAACTTCAGATCCTGTTGTCTCGACTTCCCGAGTGCTGGGATTATACGCATGCACCACCACACTGAGTTTATGTGGTTCTGGGCGGGAACTCAAGGCTTCTTGGACACTCAGCAAGCTCACCACCTACCAAGCTACACCCGCAGAGCTACTTAATCTTATTGTCACTTCTCACTGCTTTCAGCTGAGACATCCCACTTCAATCTCAAACAAGATCAGGGCAAACAAGAAGTAGGGATGGGCAGCTGTACGGTTGATTATGATCCTAGCTGTGTGTGGTGTGGCTGGCTGGGAAGGTCTCCCATAGCCTGTATGCTTTCAGAAAGTCAGAGAAAGGCTTGTTAACTTCCTGAGGGAGAAGGAACACGCTTAAATTGCTGATTCCTTCTCCCTGTTATCTGGGTCAGTTGATCCCAGCCTGCAGCTGCCAGCTAAGCTCCTCCCTGGCCAAACTGTTCTGCTTTGAAATTCTCCCCCAGGCCACCTCGCCCAATGATGTCAGACCCGGGAGAGCCGCGCCAGCCCCCACCCCCACCCCCACACGAGATGATGTACGAGGGGAAACGCACACTGTCTTTGCTCAGGAAACATCTGCTTGGTCCAGCAGTCCTCAGGCAGGTCACACCGCTTTATAAGTTAGTGGAACAGAATCAGATGGGAAGGTGGGGAGCTTCGGAGATGATCCAACCTCCCCATCCAGAGTCACAAAGGCAAATGCGATGTGAGGAAATGGCCTCCAGAGCAGACGCTCTCCAGGGACCCGGCACTGTTGCGCCCTGTAGTCACATTTCCTAGCTTGTAATGGAAAACGAATGCTGTTTACAAGAGCTTAAAGTAGCTGAAATGGGAGTGCGAGCCAAGCTGTGTCCTGGAGGGTAAGCTCTTCTTGGAGGCTTTCAGCGGGCCTGTAATCATTCAATACCTGGCCTGAAATATAGACTCCTAATGAAGAATGTTATTCAGTCTCCCTCAGAAAATGAAACACCGCATTCATCGGGAGGCAGAATCCATGACCACTTAAACACAGGTCTGGGCCCTCTGAAGCTGCTTGACATAACACAAAAGTCACTGGATGGCTTGCAAGGAGCTCTCAGTACCATTTTCATATTGCCTGGATTCCAGCAACTGTTGCTCAGCCTACGAGCTGCTCTAGAGGAACTGAGTACAATAGATCTGATAATATGAGCGCTGAGATGTGCTGTCCTCCTCACCTTCCGGCTGGGGCCAGGAAAGAGGGCTTCTCTTCGCATTCAGGTTACTGCAAGTAGCAAGGCTTTCTCTTTCTTCCCTGTTTGTGTGCTATGCCTCCCCTCTCTCAGGTCAACCATTCTTGCTGGTAGAGAGCTCCTAAAGGCAATGAATTCGAATGAAAAGGCAAATAACAGAGATGAGGAACGGAAGAGAAAAAGCCTTGAAACACTAAAAGCCTCCTAGTAAAAGTTTAAAAATTCTGAAAATTATGCCTGACCTGGGGGCACCCATCCACTATTTGGGGTCGATGAGGATGAGGTAGAAGCGGGGACCACAATGATAGTTTGCCATGTTTGATCTTCCACTTCCAACTTTGACTCATCATTTCTCAGACACAATGAAGTGGGGGACGAGTGAGGCCTCACCGTTGAGGACCCTGAGCTGGGAGAGGTACATATTGCATTCTTGGCAGTGGCCAGCACTTGGTCCCATGCCCACACCTTCGCTGTCTTCTGCTACAACTCCTTCCTTTGGGATCCCACGGGATAAGCAGCAGTGAGTGGCAAGCTTGCCTTAACTTTCCTTTTATAGCGCGGTGAGCCCACGCTACCCCATCATCATGCCCATGTTCTGTGTGTCTGTCGATTATGAGTTTCCCAATTTAAGAAGCCATTCCATCATGGATGCTCCCTGACCACGCTCTGTCACTGGGCCATTGCTTACCAGAGGAAATGGTGTGCCTGACTGGTGCCCATTTCTTACAGTAAGCAATGGGGCCCGGTCACCTGCACCAATGCATGCACTCAGAGAGACAGACACATTGTAGACTTCCCTATAGGCTGCTGTATCTGAACTCAGTTAGTGGGGCTCTTCAGGGAGGCTACGAAACATTTAGGAGGTGGAGCCTTCCTGGAGGAAGCATGTTACTCAAGGTGGGCTTTGAAGTCTTGTAGGCTGCCCCCTACCCTGTTCCCTCTGCTTCCTATGTGCAAATGAAACATGATCCCCCTGCTTCCTGGCTGCCATACCTTCCCTGCCGTGATAGACTGTGTCCCTTCAGAAACTCCAAGTTAATTGACAATTTATGTAAAGCCCTCCATATGAGACCCAGTCAAGCAATATCGTTCTGTTTTCTCAAAGAAAAAAAAGAAAAAGGAAAGATATTCTTTCCTACAGTGACAGAGTATTTTAAGGAAGGAACTACTTGCTTTTTGAGTATCTCACACTGTTTCCTTCCCACTTCTGGAATGTGCCATGGTTTTGCTCTGACTGGCTGCATGGCGTGATATCATACAGCATGGGCGGGAGAGGCAAGGTGTACACGGATGCCCGCCCTTGTCTTCTTTTATTTTTCCAGGCAAACAGCAGAGCTATGCTCTGCTTTAGAAGCTCCATCACAGCATGGACCACTCTACACACAGAGTAAGAAGGCTTTGTGAACCTTGGGGGATCTCCTACAGTCACATGGAAGGAATCCCATGGTTACAGTTGTCAAGGGGTCATGGGGAAGATGGGAGGTATTAGGAATGAATAAATCTTTTCAGGTCACTCCTCCAGCTACAATCCTTCAGATCTCCATGGTGGCTTGGATATCAAATCCTGAGTCCTCGTGTGACTCTCAGGCTCTCCCCTGGCCTGCATGTTATTTCAGGGATGTGGAGCCCCAGCTCCCAGCCATACCAGTCCCGTGGATTCCTCTTCATCTGGAATGGTTTTTCTTTCTCTACCTTCTCTCAGCCAATTCCAAGATGCGGTTGTCCTTTGCCCCTCCACCACACCTAGTGTCCCATGTGAAAGCAGCCTCTCTGTCCCCATTCTTCAACAGCTTGTTCACTGTATCTTCCTCAGTCCACCACAAGCTCCTTGAGGGCAGAGGACAGGTCCTCAGTCCGACTCATTCATTCCAGGAACCATCCTGCCTGCCCTCGGTCCTGATGACACCAGCGTTTGGAGAAAGACCTACACGGTGACTCAGTGTCTCCATGCTCTTACAGATAGCTCTCGGAACTGACTGGGTGGTGGCTTCCTGATTTGCCTCTTCCAAATCCTCCTGGGAAACAAGAGGTGCTAAGGGCAGGCATTGTGGATGTGGGTCCGGAGGGAGAAATCTCAATCAGAAAGCGAGGCCGGGGCTCTCACTGTGAATCATTTGCGAGGGAAATGACCCTCTCCAGGACGTCAGTGCCAAGATGGTCTTTCACTTTGGACTGTTATACAGTGGGGATGATTTGCCTGTGGAAAGAATTTAGCACCACAGTAGCTTAGCTTTTGTCATTGGCTTCTCTGTGGAATCCTGGGTAAACTAGGATGCACCTCGTCCAGACTGCATCATTTCCAAACATCACAGTATAACTTGCATATGGCTGAGCAGCAAAACCACCCCTCCTCAGGGCAGGCCTAAGGCACTTTCAGGGAAGGACCAGTGGGAACCTAGGGAATCTAGAATCTCCCCAAACACTGACTTGGAGAGTCAATTGGAGGGAATCAATGGAGATGAACCCTTCTGTCAAGATGGGTTTAGTCTTCTGAGTGCATCATTTGTTCAACTTTTCCCTAAGTCATTTGTTCACCAGTTTCCATTTGAATACCTCTGGCATTCTTTCCTAAGGCCAGTAACCAGTGGACACTAACTATTTCTACCCAAACAATTACTGGGCGAGGCAGGCATGTGAAAAACAAGCCCAGCAATGTAGAGGAATGGGGGCATGTTTACAGCTCTAAAACCCTGACGGACACACTCAGCCTCCACAGAAAGACAGACGGTGAACTGCCAACCATTCCCATGAAGACCAATCGCACTTGCTTTTTTCACTACAGTGCAAGAGGTTCAGAGTTTCCCAGACGTCATATTGTAACTTTGTGTCCTATAGGATTGCCCTCTACTCCAACTAAGCCAAAAGCCATTTGTGATTACATGAATTGATTTGAATTCAAAGATTATTTCTTATCTTGTGAGTGCAGGTGCCTGTGGAAGTTGGAGGCACTGGCTCTCCTGGAGCTTGTGAGCCACTGGATGTGGGTGCTAGCTACCAACCTTGGGTACTCTGCAAGAGTAGTATTTGTCTTTAACCACTGAGCCATTGTTCTCACCCCAAATTCACCATTTATGTAAGCACCTTTCCTAAAATTTGGTGTTATGACAGGAGGAAAAGAGATGTATGGCTATAATCCCAGGGCCTGGGAAACTGAGGCAGGAGGATTTTGAGTTTGATGTGCGGTCTGCTCAGAGACTCTGTCCAAAAAAAAAAAAGACAAACAATACAATCATTTGGTATTCTTAGTAACCAAAAATAAAATGGCTTCATGAAGCTGGAGAGACAGCTCAGCGGTTAAAGCATTGGCTGCTCTTCCAGAGGATCTGGATTTCATTCCCAGCACCCACATGACAACTCACAACCATCTGTAACTTCAGTTCCAGGGCATCAATGCCCTCTTCTGGCTTCTATGAGCACTGGATACATAAGTGATACACAGAAAAACATGCCAAGAAAACAGTCATATACTTTAAAAAAAAAAAAAAAAACTCTTCAAGAACAGAAATGGTGCCAGGGGATGGTGGTACATACCTTTAATCCAGCACTCAGGAGGCAGAGGCAGACGTATCTCTATAAGTTAGAGGCCAGCATATTCTACAGAGCGAGTTCCAGAGCAGTCAAGGCTGCTACACAGTGAAAACCTGTCTTGGAAAGAAAAAAAAAAAAGAACCAAAACCTCTTTAGGAAAAGAAATGGCTTAAATGACACCATTTCATGTCAATCCTCTGTTCAAAAACTGTGACCTGATCTTCATGCTTATATTTTAAAGGCTCGTTGTCAGGGATCAAGTTAGACTCACAATGCAAGACAATTAGATGCCCCATTCCTAAAATTAAATACCAGTCACTTATTGATAATGACATTTTAATGACCAGTTTATGAAGCATTCACTTACTTGAATAATCTTATATCCAGGATCAATAGGCATATGTCATGGAGTTTAAATTACAGGAAAATGATATTCATTGACAAAGTGTCTGCCTTCATCATTCTTCTTTCCTTCCTTCCTTCCTTCTTTCCTTCCTTCCTTCCTTCCTTCCTTCCTTCCTTTCTTCCTTCCTTCCTTCCTTCTTTTTGTGTTTGGCGTGAACCTATGTACTGCTTTTGCTAGCAACCCTACCATCAGATTTAGATAAACTGAAGAGCAGAGATAAATTTTAAACTTAACTGAAGTCCCTGAACTGGTTCCTCCTAGAAATCAAATATATGTGGCTTTGAACGTAAGTGAGCTATAAATTCTCTCTTCCTAAAGATTTTAATTTAACGGGTGTTTTGCCAGCCCATGTGCATGGTGTGCCTGCAGTGCCTGTGGACGCCAGAAGAGGGAGTCAGACCCCCTGGAACGGAAGTGGCAGATGGTGTTGCGCTGCCTTGTGTGTGCTGGGAACCTAAACCTGAACCAGGGTCCTCTGAAAGGGCAGCGGGTATTGTAAATAGCCGAGTCAATCTCTCTCTCCAGCCTCAAATTTTCATTCTTTCTCTTTTGAAGTCTATGAGTTGGACCAGGTGTCAGTGCAAACAAAAGAGTCCTAACTAATTCATTCTTCCCAAAAGAAAGAGGTAAGAAGGAAAAAGCATACACGAGAAGCATAAGTCACCGTGTGTTTATTCATAGAACACATCTTCCTTCCCAGCGAGAACGCACTATGAGGCCTGCCACCTTAACAACCCCCTTTCTTCTGGCTTTGCATCCTAAGTTTCTGTATCTGTTTATCAAGGTTTGCACGGAGCGGAGCAATGGGAGATTTTCCCTGAGATCACCAAGGCTGTGTCTTGGCCACAGAATATATTTTCCTACAAGAATTCAGGATAAAACTAGGGCTCCGAGAGCCCTTGTTTTGAAGAGGTAGAATTCCAAAGAAAAAGGCAAAGGGCACACAAAATCACTACTTAAGTTTTGTCTGGTTGTAAACTAGTCATGTCCCTTCAACATCTTCCAGAAGGGAAGATCACCTAGCACTTAGGAAGACACAACCATAGTGCTATGCTCAGTCTAGCTTTGTGCTTGAAGTCTAGGGCTCGCAGTAAATACATAGCTAGAGAGGTATAGGCAGCATTTTCCCAGTGGCTTATGGGAAAGGAAAAATCTAGATTTGGGCAGTTAGGGAAATGTGGTCATGTCAGCATGTGCTCAGTCAGGCCTGGGACGTTCATCATGGCCTGATATCACAGCAGCCACCCACCCTGCACAAGTAGGAACACCTGCCTATTACCTCAGATCCTGGCCTATCCAAGTCAACAAAGCATAAAGAGAATGGGCATCACTGTGCCTCTAATGTTGGGACATGGAAGGTCAAACATAGACCAAAGGCCACCTCCAGCAGCCATTCCTGAGTTTCAGGACAGAGTATTGAAGAGAGCCTGCTTGCCAGGAAGTGTCACTCTTACGTTTTGCCGTCCTTCCTCCTCTCATTCATTCCCCTGAGATGACACAACAAAACTCTCCTCGTCCCTGCGGAGGATTTTCCTAACTAAAGATACCCACGCAGACGCCTCCCACTCAACAGCAGAAGAAGGTAGTCGGCCCTGAAAAGGTCTAATGGGGAAGACGGCAGCAAATGAGCCAGGCAGCAGGCAAGCATGCCTGGGAATACATGAAGACCTCTGAAGACGGAAAGAGCGGAGGGAAGGCCGAGCATCCGTTGAAACACATTCAGAGATGGATGCTGGGGTCCCATTCTCCTTCTTAGGTCTTCTTGGGGTAATTCTGACAAGCTTTCACCATGTCCTTCAAAAAGTTTGGAACTCCATTCTGCAAAGGAAAAACAAAAATATGTTTCTATGTATTCTTCATTCTCTGGAATGCGGCAACAGATAATAATGATAGCTTTAGGGGTAATAGAAGAAAATGAGGCCCCTAATCCAATTTCTACATGATACAGTCAGAAAATGGAACAAGGCAAGACCCAGACACACTGATGCTTCAAAGACAGGGCCTTTAGTTTGACTTTTGCTCATCAAAACTACAGAGCCCTTCTTGAAATATTTATTAAAAAGAAAGGAAAGGGGCTAATGAGATGGCTCAGGGCCTAAAAGCACACACTTTTCTTGTAAAGGATGTGAGTTCAGTTCCCAGCATCCATGTCAGGTGGCTCACAGTCACCTGTAACTCCATCCTCGGGGGCTCCAACACCTCCTCTGGACTCTGCAGGCACCTGCAGGTACCTATGCAGGCACATCCCCCCTCCCCCCCCCACACACATAAGTATAAAAGAAAAGAAAAACAAAACCAAACTGAAACAAAAGACGGGATCTGGGATTAGGTTGCTGGATTCTTCCTTAACGAAGGGCTTGCCTTACTGCATTAGCAAGTGGTGTTTGGGGTTAGAGGGTGGGATTCACAGCTGTTTAGTGTCAAGCACTGTGCAAGACTTTTCATAACTGTCTCGCTGGCTTCTACTCCATGAAGTAGGCAATATTCATCCTCTTTTTTTTAAAAGATTTTTTTTTTTAAAGGAAGAAAGACAGGGCTTCCCTAGCAAAGCGCGGATTTAGAATGACATCTGGTGCCTACAGGCGTTCTTTCTTTCCCTTGAGTCTCCTCAGTGCACTCCAGGACCTGTGCAGAGCCTGCTGAACAGTCACTGTGATGCAGGATCGTAGGAGTGGCAGTCTCTGGTGACCTGGACCACTAGCACATTTCCCTGGCCTTAGAAAATAAAAAGAGCAAGGACAGCAGAACTAGGGGCTTCCTTTGGGCTGTCTCTAAGCAAAGTCTGTCTGTCTTACCCTCCATAAGCAGTACCGAAAGCACCATTGTCCCTACAAGGAGCAGACTTTTGTCTGGAAGTTCCAGAGAGTGCTCTTGGAGGGTCTGGGGCCACCAGCAGGGAAGGACTGGCATTCCAGTCTAACAGATGCTTTGTCCTTTGTCACAGCCTCCACCCTAGGTGTTGCCTACTGCAACTCTAACCAAGTCACTCAACCAAGCTCTTCATAAAAGAGTCTCATTACCCTGGGACAATGTGTCTCTTCAACACGACAACCCACAGGCTAAGTCAACATTTGTCAAATGTACATACCCTGCCCCCCACCCTCTACCCCCCCAATCCCCGCCTGCCTCCTGGGATCTCACCTTGGCTGCCCAGTTAATGAGCCAGGACGGAATTTGGCCACCCGGGTTATCAAAGTAGTACATGAAAACTAAAAGGGGGAAAGAAAAGACAATTCAGAAGGGGTGGGGGTGAGGACTGGGAGAAACGCAGTAACAAAGCCCTGCTGACCTTCTCTCTTCAGATTCGGGCCCAGAGAGCACAGCGGAAGGGAGCAAGTGATCCCAGTGAACTGCCCCGACCCGCCTTGTGCCTACTGACACCAAAGCATTGTTGAAAATACAGCCAGGGGAACAACTGGCTGCGACTGCTTAGATGCCCGACAAATGCTAGACACTTGGATGCCACCTCTCATTTCATTATCCAAACAGCCCCCAAGGAGCTGACAGTTAACCCAGCTCCTGCCTGAGGAAATACAGACTCAGGATAGACCTAACAAGCACCAGAGTTACAGCTCAGATTTTTGCCTGACAGGCCACACTCACGCCAGTACGGTGGAAAGTGGATGCCCATGCTTTCCTTTTGGGGGACTGGAACTCAATGTTCCTGAGTCTCTGGCCTTGTGCTGAGCAGAGCTGTATCCTCCAATGACCACCTCTCCAGGCCCAGGCCCTACAGCTACGGGACAAACCTGAAGTAACTTTTTGAAAACCTAGGGTCTCCTCTCCGAGCTCTGACTTCACCTGGACTATAAAGAAAGCACGAGTGAGGTGTAGGACGGAGAGCTGGCTCACCGCTCGAGAGCTCTTCTTACTCTCACAGAGGCTCCTGCGTCAATTTCCAGCACCCACATGATGGCTCACAATCATCTGTCAGTCCTGGGGGATCTGACACCCTCTTCTGACCTCCATGGACGCTAGGCATGAAACATGTTCAGGCAAAACACTCATGCACGTGAAATAATAAGACAAATAAATCTAAATCACTAAACAAACAAAAAAAAAAAAGGCATGCACTGGGTCAGATTGAAACACCTGTGTCCAGCCCTAGCCAATTGAGGTGTGAATTAAGACGCTCCCCAGGTGCTGACCTCCAGTCTACTGTGTCCCCCAGGCCATGGTTTACCCCTACTAAACAAACTTTTGTACCTAACCTGCCTCCTACCTCCCCATCCTTCAAGTGGCCCTGGCTAGCTGCTAACCCGCACCCCAGACTTTACCTCTGCTCCCCTTCTTGCCATCGCTCTCAATCGCCAGGCTCTGCTTGTACTGCTTCACTCGGATCACCCCGGACTTCTCTGGAAACTGAGGCACCGAGATGTTCTGGGCCAGGACCACATAGATCTTCCTCCCGTCCACATCCAGGTCTCGCCGCTGGCGGGTGTAGACGTACTGCACAGCCAGTCAAGGCACAACACCAGTATGGGGAAAGCAGCCCACGGTGGCGGCAATGGAAAGCCGCTCTGTGCCTTGCGCCTAGCATCTGCTTCCTTCTACCGAGACCTCACTTACTGCCTCCTTCCTCTGCAAAGCTGAACTTCACGTCCATCCACAGTTCTCGCTTAGAGAGCACCATCACCTACCTGTGGGTGATCCCTTGAGCTCTCACTTATGCAAAGATCACAATCCTCCTTTCTCCAAGAAGGCACACAGAGAGCATTGTTCACGTAGCTGTCATCATGGGGAAGCTAGCCAAATGCTCTCGGACTTGGTTTCTCCATCTAGGAAAAGGAAGCGCTATTGGTCCTCAGGCAGGAGCGTTGGGAGCATTAGAGAAATCCAAGCACAGAAAGAGCACTGGATAGAAATCGTATCAATCCTGGCTTTGTCCTCATCCACAGCTGTAATCGCAGACCTCTACACATTGAAGGTGCCCGTGTCACAGCTAAAGCCATGGGAAGTCACGTGGTTACCTCAAGTTTTAGTAGGCAGATGTTGTATTTGAGGTAACACTGATTCACCGAGAACAGCCACCTCTAAGAATTCACCTCTAAGAGCATGCACAGAACATTCCCAAGGTCGACAGCACCATTCTAGAACACACAATGGCCTCTTTAAACTTCGGTGCATGTGCATCTCATCTTTAAGGTAGCGTACAGAATGGCATCTTCATCCACACATATCATTCTTTCCCACCTCCACTGCCCTCAGATAGAGTATTGTCAGAAATCTGTAATACTCGTCACAGAAACCAGTAATCAATATGCTTACTCCTACTATTTAGTCGACTGCTTTACTTTATTACAAAGAAATGGAGAGGAAAGGCACCCAGTGTCAAAAAAAAAAAAAACAAAAAACAAAAAAACAGCAGTCAAGAGGACCACGCTGGAGGGAGAAAACTAGAAACAGAGAGGGTGAGGGGATGAGGCCTGGTTCCTCTCTCAAACCAATCTGCCATCTCACTTTTGTGGGCCCCGCCTCCTCCTCTGAAAGATCAAAGGGTCTGGACCAACACTCTCCATAAACGGTTCCTCCTGGACCCAATTCCAGGGCTCATCGACTTCCATCTTTGGACACTTTCTTTAGAAAGGGTTAGGTACCTTCCGGTAACCCTGTTTGTGGTTACTGTCCTATGGAAATCACACTCTGAGGTCTCTAACAGTCACACAAGCAGCTGCAACATTAGCAGATGGTCCCACAAGAATCCAGGACAGTGCTGTCCACAGCAGTCTTGAAATTAGTGGACCCCAGTGTGAGGTTGGTGGCTGGGAACCACAGGATGTTGAGACAGCCGAAGAACAAAGTGCTGAGCAGAAAGGATACATCTCTGTTGGACAACGGGAAAGGGTACTTCACTTCCCAGTAGGCCACCGTCTGTCCATCACATTCCTTTTCATAGAGCTCTGAAGGAGGGCACAGGAAGTTAGTGCATCAGGAAAATTCCGTGGCTTCAAGAAGCCTAGCTAGCCTTACTGTGTGCTAAGACTCTAACTCGCCAGGCGTAGAACTGGTTTTGGTTTTAGTTTAGAAACAAAAGTATATTTACTATACTGAAAGCTTGCTGCTCAGGCATGCTCTAGAGGATTGAGAAACATGGAAAACCTAAATAAACCCAATGCTTGTCCGTTGTGCCAACAGCATGCTGGGATAAAATGCAAAGAACTGGGTATCAAGAAATAATCAGTGGCTTTAAAGCAGGTAAACCACCAGATGTCAGTAGAGCACCAGGAGTTTTGCTTTTGAACCCCCGCCCCACCATACACACACACACACACACACACACACACAAACTCACACACACACACAATCAAGGTTTGCTTCCCTACAGTTAGCCAGAGACCAAGGAAGTCACAGGGTCTTGTGTGTTTACGTTCACAGCATTTGGGAAAGAAAGGGCTGATAAAGAAGGCTGTGTCCTTAAACAGCTAGAAAGTAGCTGAACCCTGGGTTTCTTGTTTCTTTCCTTTCTCTACAACAGCCACGGCTTCAGTAACTAAATTCCCTTAATGTCTGTGCTCTAGTGCCAGGACGTGCAGACTGCAGCTCTTGAAGGAGATGACAAAGGGACTGGGGAGCACATATACCTAGGGTTGTATGGTGGGCTCTCATCTAACCGTCCAGAGAAGGATCAAGACATCCTTGCAGGAGATGCGTGGTGGTAGTGGTGGTGGTGGTGGTGGTGGTGGTGGTGGTGGTGGTGGAATTGGCATTTAAAAGACTACTGGTTAAGGAACTTTGTGGCCCCTTGGTGGAATTGGCATTTAAAAGACTACTGGTTAAGGAACTTTGTGGCCCCTCAGTGCCACAGGACACTGAAGACAGTCAAGAAGAGAAAAGATGAGTAGCCTGTTGCCTCTACATGTTCAGTATTCACACACAGACACACACACACATACACACACACACAAACACACACACACACAAACATACACACATGCCTGTCCGTCTCTACTATGAGGTTTAAGTAGGTAAACTGGCAATTTCAGGGCTAGGCAAAGGAGCAAGCCATGACCAGGATGTTCAGTTTATTCCGACAGTAACTTTAGGCTCAGTGAGAGTCACACGGCTCTCAGGCCTTCCTAAAACCCAGGGGCAGAGAGGCAAGGAGTTTCAGATGGTTCTAGCAAAGCTAACAGAGGCTTCCACTGTACCAGAAACCACTGTGTGAAGAGCTGACGGTAGGATGATGAACGTAGTCCACCCGTAAGCTAGAATTAACCAGACAAGCTCAATACAACAACAGATCTAGTTTAATATTGGAAAACAAGGAAACTCACACAACCGGGGCCCAGCGAACACCATGCACAGGTGAAGAGAAGAGAGAGTGCACCTGGATTCCCAGGTCTTTTTTCCCTGGCCCCAGGCGGCCACACCTAGCCAAATGTGATTGGCTGAACTTCCCCATCATCTCCCCCTTTTGTCTAAACAAGACAGAACCAAACCCAACACAACTATATACAATAGGAACAGATACCAAATATAAAATTACAAGCAGCAAACAATATTAAGCAAGAAACACATAACAAAAGTTTTACTAAGCATTCTATTTTAAGGAGTCTAAATAACGTATTGAAATTAAGCTTGGCTAAATCATGAGGAGGGTAACTACAATTATCTAATCTTTAACTCCATCGAAGATCTGCGAAGGGAAGTAATATTACTTGAGCAACCAGGAAGAATAAATGAGAAACTTCCAAAATGTGCAACAAATGATAGAGACAACTGACTACCTGAGCAACTACCCAAAGTCTCATTTGTAATGTTGAGGCAACCAACTTTGGCTAAGGTCTAACATAACTGACATACCAATTTCAAAGGCAAGAAACTTTTCAGAACTATCTTACCCTGTCTTGGCAGGAGAAGACAATCCTGTTTTTATCCATTTACAGATACTCTGTATCTCTGTCAGTGGTCAAGGTATGAGCTTTTCTTTGCCCAAAGGCCAGTTCTGCCAAGAAGACAAGCTCCAAGTGGAGTGTCTTTGGTGCTCAACAGTCTCTCGGGAGTAGAGCGGTGTTGTGAGGAGCGATTGTGTCTCATTACCATGGAACTCTAGGTTAGATTAAAGGCCATTTTCTACAGCTCTTCGAAGAGGTTGAAAATTATACTATCTATACTAAATATTGATGGAGGAGAGTTATCTGTCTATGTTTCTTTCATTGGTTAATTAATAAAGAAAACTGCCTTGGCCCTTTAAGAACAGAAAATTAGGTAGGTGGAGTAGACAGAACAGAATTGTGGGAACAAGGAAGTAGAGTTGGGGAGACGCTTCAGGCATTCGCCATAGGAGTCTCCATGCTGCTCCTCTCCGAGATGGACGCAGGTTAAGATCTCTCCTGGTAAGCCACACCTCGTGGTGCTACCCAGATTACTAAATATGGGTTAAAGGAAGATGTGAGAATTAACTAATAAGAGGCTGAAACTATGGGCCAGGCAGTGTTTTAAAAGAATACAGTTTCCGTGTAATTATTTCGGGTGTAAAGCTAGCCGGTGGCCGGGTGGTGGGACGCAGCCCCGCCGCTTCACACTACGAAATATAATCTCTATGTATCTAAAGAACCTGATTAGCCTAAATATAAATATGACAAACATAAATGACTATTGATCTATAATTCTCGATACCTATCTAACTTGAAGACTAAGAGAATAAACAACTGTGCAATAAATGAGGACAATGACTTCCAAATGTAAACAATGTATATCATTACATAAACAATATATAAATATCTTAATCAGAGCTAGAAATGTACACTGCAATATGGTAAATATATATATCAATACATAACAAATGTTTTAAAAAGAGGTAGAAGCATACTCGCATACAATATTTAATATAATTTAACTTTGTATCAACATACAAGAATCGATACCAATATAATTTTCTAAAAGGAAGTCTGGATACCCATCTTCCAAAAAGGCTTCCACGCAATCAAGGTACATGGGTTAACACAGCTCAGGAGGCAGAGCAAAGCAACCGTGAGGACAAAAGGGAGATCCACTCTCAGAAAGGGGCAGGGTAAGTACCGGAAATGGCGAGCTAGGTTTCAGTCTCGAGGATACAAGACTAAATTAGCCAAGCATACATTAACTTTCTAGGGATTATTTTTTAAGCAACCTGTGACTCACCTTTCACATACTGGTCCCACTTTTTCCTGTAGTCTAAGTCCATGTAAACATCTGCAAGTAGAGCTGGTGGACAACCTTCCAGAACACCGAACACTTTATACTCATAGAGTCCAGTTGGCTATGGAAACAGAAGGGGGGGGGCAATCTGTTGATACCAGAGCTGAGATCTCATGTTGCATGAAAAACAGCTGGGGCTGGGGTTCAACCATTGACCTCCTCTATAGAAGCAGGCAGGACCCCCAATCTCATGTATCTTCTATACAGCTGTGGGAAGCATTGGCCAGATGATTTGATGATTTAAGTCACTAATAAGAAGAGTTACATAGCAAATACCTGTATTTATGTCAACAGGTAGACAAGCGCCACCCCTCCAAGACTTATCAGAATATTATATTATAAATGTCAGAAGGACCAGTAATCAGGAGATTAAGAAAGACATGCTTAAAGAGAGAAGTCTGGAACCTGTGTTCCAGTGGAAGGAGCTGTGGGTAGACAGACTGTAGAGTCAATACACCAAAGAACCTGGAAAAACATAGTGAAGCTTTGATTCTCATCACTCTGGGAAACTAAAGATCTTTGTGGACTGAGGCATGGCCAGATATGAATGACTAGGGATAGATTAGGAATGAGCAATTCTAATTAAATTTTAAAAGATTGGTAGGTAGTCTTGGTAGAGAACAGGGCCATAGGCAAACAGAGATGGCCCTAACACTCAGTGTACTAATTCACCTAATAGACGGCAACTAAAATCAGGGAGCTAACAGGAATAGTGGGGATGCCACAAAGGTAGAGCCAATAGGAATTGTTGCTGGAAAGATGGGGAGAGGGAAGCAGATCACCAAGGAGAACTCCGTCAGCCATTGCTGGACATGGTAGGTGAGGGAGTGGTCCTCGCTGACAGAGAAGAAACTGGAGAAGTGGGAATTGATGAGCTAACAGGCCATGCAAGAGTTCTATAAAAGTTTGGTATCTTTGACTTCCAGATACATATGCAGAGTTCTAGGGAGGGGCATATTTTATATCACCACTGAGTGCAATGAAACTAAGCCTCTTGATGAAGTCATTTACAAGATGGGTTTTTCAATTGTTTTATTGAAATCATGTTAGACCAGATGGTCCTGTTGTTTAGAAAAAGACAAGTTCTAGATTACATGTACCAGTGAGTTCCTTTCTTCTCATGTCAAGCCACATCTTTGTCTGTGAGGATTCTAGGCTCCAGGTGGCCCCACTATACATTTCCCTGGGTACAAGGGCAACCCACAATTCCCTGAGCCTGCCTGGTCTGGCTTAGTGTCCCTAGTGCTAAGACAAAAGCAAGCAAGCAAGCAACAAGCAAATGGATAAGCATAGCTGATAGATGAGTATCGGGTGCCATCAACTACTCTAAAGAAGCTCCTTAGACCCATGCCAAGGACCCATGTGAGGTCTAAGAAAGTCTTGGGGGATCTTTCTACAGAGTGACTTCCAACTCAGCTGGCATTAACATACCAAATCATATCCCAGTTTAGGAATCTCAAATGGATGTGAAGGAACCCTGGCAGAGATGGAAGGTGAAATGAAAAGTAAATCCATAGTGATCCGCCCAGCTCTCCAAGCACATGACTTGCCATCAAGGCTCTCTAATAAGCAGATGGTAATTGGCTGTATCCACGACCTGTGTGCCTGAGCATAGATTGATGCCCTGAACGAAGGGCTATCCCTGGGATCTGATGAGAGGCCTCAGGAGAAACAACTTCTGTCCACCCTTACTGCACAGACAGGAAAGACTAGGGTGAGGGCTTCTCCATATGCACCCACTTACACCAGGACAGGCACATTTTAATCAATGGAGAGAGAATGGATGACTTGTTAGGGTAAATACAGTGTAATGATTCTTTTTCTGCCCCTCCAGCCAGCTCCCAAATAATGACATGGAGACTTCTTATTAATTATGAAACTTTGGCCATTAGCTTAGGCTTATGCCACTAGCTCCTATAACTTAAATTAACCCATTTCTATTCATCTATGTTCTACTACCTACCACCCATGCTCATCCTGTGTCCTTCATGTATCTCTCCTGTGCCTCAACTATCTCCTCCTACTTCTTCTCTTTGCCCAGAAATTCCACCTACACCTCCTGCCTAGCTATTGGTTATTCAACTCTTTATTAAACCAATCACAGTTATATGTCTTCACACAGTATATAAATATCCTACAATAATAGACATCCTATTTTTATAGATGCTCACCCAAAACATGTTAAGGTAATGATCATGGAGTCTTCCATGATTTACTGTAGATATCCACAAAAATGAAGACAACACTGTATTCTTAGACTAGGTCCTTTCTGTTCCTGAGTGCAATTACATCCCTCCATGACCCTGATTCTATCTGTATCTCAGAAGAGGACCAGAAAGTCAAAGAGAAAAAATAGAATGACCTACAGTTTGCATGAACACAGAAGAATGAACTATTGTGGTGACTTCCTTTAGTCCCTCCCATCACAGCAGGAAAGAATGCCCAGCAGTCCAGAGGAACAAGACTGTTGATGCCCCCTTCCTAATCTCTCAGTCCCACATTCTTTTGCTGAGCTCCACAGCCTCGCCCAAGTTCCTGCATTAAAGCGCTTTCTTGTTCATGATTTCTAAATGGATATAGCAAACATACTCATTTCTATTTCATCCTTTAAAAGATAAAGTGAATTTTAATCATTACAGAAACAACCCATATTTGTTGTAGAAAGTCTGGAGACATTATAAATAACTATTTAATGAGAGACATGCACCTCATAATTCATAAGTATCTGCCAATAATATTTGATGGTATTTCTTTAAAGGGAACAGATATTTGTCTATGTGAGCAAGTAGATTATAAAATGGTATTAACTGGTGGCATTCTTACCTCAAACTTATTAGTATATTGAGACTATGGAAAGTTCACATGAAACAATTCTTTACCAAATGCATTTCTGCTTCAGAATATTTTATAGAAATAACTATTTCCAAAAAAATCATAAAACAAGCAATTCAAAATCCCAGTTCATTTTTCCATTAGGGACATTTTCTCAGAGATGAGGGTTAGGATACGAGCATTGACATTCAAAGGTTGTCTGCACACTTTTTAAATATTTATAAAGCTTATACAGCAGAGAGTATCTCAGAAGCAGTGAAGAAGCAGCTCCCTGGGATTAGGTATCACTGTCTTACAATTTCATGTAGAAAAACACAGTGCTTAGCTTTACTGAAACAGAATTTATATTAACAATATATGGGGCCTTTTAAAAATTAGATTCACAAATCATTTGAAATTTTTTTTGGATATTTTCCCAAGCTTACAAACACTGTAATAAATAATTCCATATATGCTTATGCAAGAGATCCTTGGATTCTCCTGAAGCCTCCCACAACTACCTCTAAAAAAATGGCTCATATTCCTCATTTATGGCAAAATATACTGGGTGTGTAATGCTCCATTTCTACGACCATTTCTTACACTTCAGATACTGAAAGGTTATGTGGGTGGAAGTGAGTTAACAAATATCACACATGGAATACAATAGCCAGGAGGAACAAGGTCTTGTTATTATGGTATACAACCATGTTCTTCCTTGCTGGGTGAGTTCTCATGAGAATATGAATGGCTAGTAACTTTTCTAGTCTCCTGTGAAGGAGAGCTTCCAAGCAATGTTCTCTCCTTGTTTCCAATGGGAACATGATATTTGGATCTGTTTTATCTCTTCTGAGACCGAAAAGCAAACAATTAAGAAAGAGCAGAGAAGAAAGATTCATAGCCACTGGCATGATGAATCAGCTAAACTCATATCCATGCTGCAGATCTATGTTACTAGCTATGTAAGCAAAAAGTATCTTTATTGAGGGCATCCTCAGTCTAGTATTTTATTACTTACTTGCCCCGAAAAGCAATTCTAACTGATTCAAGTTGTTATCACTGACATTATAGATTTTATTTGAAACTTGTGATACTAGGAAACGGTGAAAGCTTTAAAACAATGAACATGTAGGGATGAGAACATAAGTTTGGATCCCCAGCACCTATGTAAAAATTTTATAAAGGTAGAGACAGAAGGCCCATGGGGATTGCTGACCAGCCAGTCCAGCCAGTCAGTGAGCTTCAGATTCGATGGAAGATCCTTTCTGAAAACAAGGTGGAAGACTGGAGAGATGGCTCAGCAATTAAGAGCACATGCTGTTCTTCAGAGGACCTGGATTAAGCACCCACATCAGCAGCACTGCAGTTCCAGGGGATCCAGCATCCTCTTCTGGCTCCATGTGCATAGACATGCACTATAGTACATGTGAACTCAGGTAAGCACACATAAATAGGTAGGTAGGTAGGTAAGTAGATAGATAGATAGATAGATAGATAGATAGATAGATAGATAGACAGACTGATAGATGATAGATAGATGATGATGATAGATAGATAGATAGATAGATAGATAGATAGATAGATAGATGATAGATAGGTAGATAGATAGATGATAGATAGATAGATAGATAGATGATAGATAGATAGATAGATAGATAGATAGATAGATAGATAGATAGATAGATAGATGATAGATAGATAGATGATAGATAGATAGATGATAGATAGATAGATAGATGACAGACAGACATGTGGACACATGCATACACACAAAAGAAAACTTTAAAATCCCACTCTGTATCCTTTTTGGTTCGTAATACACTTACTACAAAGGAAATACAAAACAACAACAAAAATCACTGCCCCATATGACAGAAAAGACTCTCAAACACACAGACCTGAGCAGACCCTCCAAATTCCCTTTCTTTGCTTCATAAATGATTAGCTGAGCTGCCTGCCCTCAGTGATCAATAAAAACAAAACATTTAACCAAACTAAATAAACTTTTACCGTGAAGAGACTGGGCTCAGGGTAAAGGACTTTCTGCTCTCTTGTCCAGTTGTGACACCCTTTCATCCCACTTCCCACACACGGCTCTTCCTAACCCTGTTTACTACTGTTTACAAAAGTCACCTGCCTAGCTTTCGCAATGCTGAAGACCTTAGCGTCAAAGAACTCTCCCCCATTGAAACAGCCACCTCACTCCCTGAAAGTCTCTGTCACTAGGTCTATATTGATTCTTCACTTCACATTACTCTAAAACAGAGTGGCAGAATAGTGTTAACACTTGTGAACAGTGGAAAGACCATGGGATTGTGTATCAATCCACTAAAACACTATAGAAATCCAAAGCCTTGCTAAAAAGCATTGTCAAGGAAAAAGAAAGGACCATGTGGGTTCTTTAAGAGTAGTGGAGTTTCTCTTGACTCCTGGTGAATGTCTTAGCTACTTTTCTATTGCTGAGAAGAGATGCCATGACCAAAGCAACTTATACAAGAGTTTATTGGGGGCGTCCTTATAGTTTCAAGGGTGACTCCATGACCACCACAGTGGGAAGGGAGCACAGCAGCAGGCAGGCAGACATGGTGCCAGAGTGGTAGCTGATAACTTACATCCTTGTCTGAAAATAGGAGACAGAGAGAGAGAACGGTAATGCTGTGGGCCTTTGAAATCTCAACGCCTGCTCCCAGTGACACACTTGTTAGAGTGACCTCCTTAACAAGACCATCCCTCCTAATCCTTCCCAAGCAGCTTCACCAAGTGGGATCAAGCATCTAAACACATGAGCCTCTGAGAGGCTTTAAATGACTACAGTGGTTTTTCTCCTTTAAACCACCACAGTGAGCTTAATAACTTGGGCAACTAGACTGATGATCATTGGTTTCAATGCCATGCTGAACCCATGGCTTCTGCTGATAAAGAAAAAGAAAATATGACAATCAGCAGAGATAATGTAGATTAATGATGGAGACGTGAGGAAGAACTCCAGAGAGTGGGAGCTCCTCCAAGGGAGGATTGTTGACTTGCTGCCCGGACGACGGCCCTGATCAGCAGATCTCACATCAAGAAGTGGAGGGAGACGGAGGCAAATTTTACTGAGACCGATCAGTTTTGAGAACATCGCAAACAACAGGGACCCATATGTCTTTTGCATGTTCCCTTCACCTATTTGAAGAAGTCACCCTACATTGCTTGCCCAATCAGGTGAGTGACCTAACGATCTTCAGTGGGCCCTGCCCTTCTGCCTAAGAAGAGGTAACTATGTTTTCAAAGGGCTGCTACAGAGGACGTTAAATTGATGGTTAATGTTTAATTTTACAGAGACACAAAGAACTCCACATGCCCTTCCACTAAGTAACTCATAAAAAGCTCACAAGCTGGCAGGGATTTAGGCTCTCACCTCTGAGCAGTGATCAGCCACAGGCACTGTCTTAACTTCACCCCTCACCATGTGTTCCCCTTGGTGATCCATCAGGGGTCACTGCAACAACCACATGCTTTGCGTGGAGAAGTTTTTCTAGCCCTGAGACATGCTATGATTCTTTCAGTAATATTGGGAATTGTTTTGTTAGTCCTAGTCTCCCAATAATTTTATAGTTGTGATATTATTGACTCATCTGTCTTTGAGGTAGACAGAGAAATCACTGTGATCTCCATTTTTTTTAATATGAGGAAATGAAACTCAGAGATATTGAATTACTTGTATTAAGTCTGATCATTAGCATCAGGTCAAACAGAGGAGTCTTTTGACACCAGTTCCCTCTGCCCCAAGAGCATCTCATTTAGCTCCATGCTCTCTATATGCCTTATCCAAACCACAGGCTAATGATTCAGGTCAAGAAGGCCCATCACATAAGATTAGGCAGGGACCATAGACGGATGATGTGAAAGACACCAGAGACTTGCTAGGAGTCAGCTGATGACACAAGCTTGCACAACCTGTCCCTTCTGCTGCATTAGCTTCAGAGTGGATTTTTATTGGAAGGTCTTCCCGAGTCCCTAAGCCTGGTGCATTTGCCCAACAGTGCTCTGGGTGGCCAAAGTGTTGTTTTAGATGCTGTTTCTGGAAAAGTCAGATTCGGACCAGAAGAAAAGCAGGGCAGCAGTAAGGATAATGTTCTCAATGTTAACAGACTAGATGTGGCTAGGTTTTCCACTGTGGTCCCTAAGTATTTTCTCCTGAACTCTGTAGCCAGAAAGGACAGCACAGTGATGACCGCATGGGCTTGGAGCCACAAGCTAAGCTGGGCTGAATCTAAGTTCTCCACCTGTAAATGGGTCTAAGAAGCACTCATAGAATGAATCCGAGGGCCACATCAGGTGATCCAGCAGAAGTCAATAAAGGGCGTGCAGATATTTGATCTCCTCTTCCCAGGTTAAGCGTGAGGACTGAGAACCACAGATATCTACTGACACCTCCAGGTCACCTGCTCTACACCAGGCACTGAGCTTAGGGATATATCAGCATCTCCCCCTTACAAACAAAGAATCAGAGGCTTCAGAGGGAGGACACATGACTAAGAAATGCTACTGGTGTGATCTTAGGATGAGAGTTTGGTTCTGGTAGGCTATCTAAACACCAAACTGTCTTCTCTAGAAAAAGCTACACAATTTACTTTCACTTGCACTGCTAGGGTCATCGGTGAGCTCATTTGACCCCAGCAGAGGAATTGCCGTGTATTTATATGAGAGAAACGGAAAGTATCCAGACGCTGTTTACAGCCGACCTTTGCTAATCCACATAGAAATAATTACTTGTGGATATCACCTGGCCACACCACATCCCCACATCCTTCTGACCTGACTGAGACAGAGGCACCACCCACATGAGGCCCTCATTTGTGGAGCTCCTCTACTTTCCATCACTAACTCTAAGGCAGCCCAAGTGCCGCTCTTTGCTCGTCCCCTGTGAATGCTCCCTCTGTTGTGCACTGACTTGGCCTCTCACAGAAGAGCACATTCCTCAAGGGGACAAGGTGCCCTTGTATAGCTGTGGATGCTGACCAACTCCAGCTATTCTATGGGACTTAATAAATTCAGGGGGCATAAAAAGCAAGCATTTTCCTGAAAATGAAGTCAGGGGTTAAAGCTGAAGCTGCTATGGCTACAGACCGTGAAGAGCAGTTGGCTAAATCTATGAAATAGTTAAGTTCTAAGAAATTACAATGGGTTTAAAACCTAAGGGTTACAGATAGCTAGCTAAAATAATGATTACAAACACTCTCTGAGCCCTTAATGAACACCAGGTAATGAACTGACCACTTGCATGGCTTGTCCTATTTAGTTCACAAAATGATAATATGATCTGTAAGCCCATTTTGTCAGACAAGGAAATTAAGGATTAAAGATGTTCAGAGGGCTGTCAAAAAATGGTAAATTTATAAACAAAAACTTCCATTCAGCATTACCTCCAATATTTCTCTGGTTCAGCTGGGTTTTGGTATAGTCTTATGACCACGGACCCAGTACATTCAAGTATTTCTCTATGAATCATCAACCAGTCTCAGGGTTCTATAGCCAAATAAAAATTTTTCACCGTATTTGAAGCCCCAAACAGAGGGGTGGTGAGAGACAGGGCAGAGCACAAAGCTTGGGAACAGAAGTGGGGCACCCTCCTCAACCTCATCCCCCCAAATCTAAACCTTGGGATCAGCCCTATCACACCGCTACACACTCACCCCGAGAGCAAAGAAAGGCTGTTGCCCGTCTCTACACACTTGGGGGAGGGGAAAGAGGAGAAAAGTGGCCTCTGTGTCCTGGGGGATACAGGTGTCCAGCTTGTAAACAGGCTGGCCCTGCTTGTTTGTAAGCTACAGTTCAGGGAGTGTCCTGAGTCTGGAAACTGTCCTATCCATCACACTGGTAGGAAGAGCAGGCAAATCAGGCCTCTCATGCTTCCAGAAAAGAAGTTTGTGGGGCAAGTTGGATTAGACCCAGCTACAGGACAGTAGAGGAAGCTTGTAGTCCGCAGAGAGTCTTGTCAGCTAAGGTCACCTGTGCTTCTCTCCTCAGTTCACAGAGCAGCCTGGATCAAGGCATTTGCACTGTCCTCTGGGGCAGGCCTGGAAGACTTTGTGAGGTCAGCAGCACCAGGAAGAGCCACCACTGGGAAATGACTGCTGGCTCCTCACCTAGCTGAGACACAGCCAAGGACACACCAGGATGGAGAGATATCCTACAATGTCATCAGACAGAGTCTTTCGATCCAGCATCTGCCTAAACCACACTTGGGACCGCTGTGTGCCAGACTCTGTCTATAGACCATATTGTTGACTATTGCCAGGGTAACACAGTCCAAAGCTGCTGCAAGACATGACTATCAACCACTGGGAAAGATCACTGGGTCACTAACCCAACCATCAGGGACAGCCCATCTTCTAACGGACATTGGCTTTGTCTTCAGTAGTCACTTCCCTTGTTTTCATCTGTTTATAACCTCCTCATCTCCCAAAGACTCTCCTGCCTAAGACCTTAGCATCCCCACCAGGCTGCATGTGCCTTCTGCTCAGAGAGGCAGAGGGCTTAAGGAACCAGACAGCTGGGTTCAGATGTTGGTTCTAATCTTGATGAACCAACTTGTTCCCTCCGCACACCCCTTTCCATATGGGTAAAAAGGCAATGATCAACAGTGTCTATCCTAGGCTCGAAGTTAGAAATGAGCAAGCCAATGTATGGTGCCTGGATTATAAGAAAACAGGCAGCAACTGTTAGCTGGTGCAATGACTGGTGGCAATTCCGTGACTAAGGGTGACATGGAAAGGCTAACAGGATAAGATTACAATCTTTCTTACAGGACAGTGAAGAGACAGAAGTCAAGAAACCAGTTAAAAAGATGAAGCAATATGAGGTGAGAGGTGCTGAGAACCCAGCCTGGAAAAAGGAGAGAAATCAGAGGGAAATGGATCTGACGCCTGATAGACAACTTGGCAAATGTCTCGAGATAGGTGGCTGGCAGGGAAGGTCTAAGGATCAGAGAGACGGCAGAAGGATTTTGCCTACAGCGTCCACTCTCACACGAGGGTTGCTAAAGTCTCGTTAGGACGTTAATTTTGTCTGTTCTGCACGGCACGTCTCTTGCTCATCTTGTAACCAGTCGTCCTGCTCTATGACAGGCTAAGTTTGGTGAGTCAGTGACTGCCATCCTTAGCAAAAGATGAACACAGTAGGGAGCACACGCCTGTGGGTGCATGTGAGCACAGTTGGCCAAAGACAAAACAGCAGCTAGAAGTTCTCTGTGTGCACTGAAGTTTAAGGGAGACATAAAGTCATGGCCAGGCTGATAATTACCATCAGTAAATTACTGTCCCGGGCATGGCAGAGGCACACAGTGAAATTTTCTATTGCTGACCTCACGGAGGATTCCCAGCCCCAGAGGCTGGTGAACGTACATTGATACAGGCTGCACGGTGACCTCAAGAAGGAAGTACAAATGGCCTTAGCTGACAGGACTCTACCTTTATCGCTCAGAAGCTTCCTCTACCTTCACGTATTATACCACAAACTTCTTTTACCAGGTTGTGGCCCCTCCAACTGCATCTTTGTCATGACCTTCCCTGGGCCTCTGGGGAGTTATTTCATCCCTCCGGGTCCATTTCTGCGCTAACACTCAGGTCTTGTGCCAGGGAACTTTGGTTGACTATAGCAAATCAATGAGGACAAGCCTCTGGTTTCTCCCACCTGGGGGCTACTTGGTTCTAGAAGCTTCCAATAAAATGCCACAGGATGCTCTCAGCAACCAACCCCACTCCTCCTATAGTTTCCACGGCTCTTTCTGCCTGAAGCTTTACAAGCAAGTTATTAAATACTACTTAAAGTTGGAACCCAAAGACAGTCCCTAAAATGGTGAGATTCCTATTGTCACTTCTTAGCCACTTTGAACACCCCAGTCTCTGAGTCTTGTCTCTTTCCCACCTGTCTCAGAATATGGACCCTCTCCACCTGATACAGTACTGGTACCCATCTGGCAGAAGGAAACCCTGTCCTCCACAGGCATGAGCATGGTCTAGGAATCAGTTAACTAATGTTTTAACTCTATCGTTTACTCCTAACGAACTACTTCCTGAGTTGGGCCAAAGCCCCAAATTACTCATTTCCTACTGTCTGTCAACTGATCGCTGCCAAATGCCTCTCTCTTGTGAATGAAGATAGTCACACACTCCCAAATGCTCTTCGGCTCACCATTTCAGCTCCATATCTGCACCGTGTATTGAACACATTATATACTGAAAGTCCGGACCCTAAACCGGTACCTTTGGCACATTGCCCGGTCTCCAACCACAGACCATTAAATACAATACCCTGCTCCCAGGTCGTTTGATGTTTTTGCAAACGCGACAGAGTAAAACATAAAACATAACAATCCACAAAATCCAGCAACAAGAATGACCTGAGGCTGAGCTAGAATAACTTCCAAAACACATAGGATCTGCATAGGGCAAAGTAACTCAGAGGTGCCTGGTCACTCCCGCACAGCACAGCTGCCAGCTCTGTGGGGAGTCCTGACCGGGGTGGGTACTCAGGGCCCTGATCTCCTCCAGCAGCCGGGTCAGCCGCTACCTGGTCGAGCAGCCGGTAGATGGTGATGCCCGAGGACTCCACCAGCAGCTGCCAGTCGGCCCCGGCCAGCGCTGGCTGCTGAAGCTCCGCGCAGGCCTCCCGGAACTGCTCGTCTGAGAAGCAGCCGGCGGCCCCTGCCATCCTTCCGCAGCCGGGATACAGCGCCCCGAGCGCAGGTCACCCACTGGCCCTTAGAGAGCTCGGGGGCAGTGCCACAAGGTGGCCCCAACCTGATTGGCAGGGAAGAGAAAAGGCGGGACTTGGCAAGGGAGGCAGGGCGTGGGTGTGGCAGGGAGCAGAGATGGGGTGGGGGAGCAGAGGCTGGAGAGGGTGTGCCTAGGCCTCAAAATGGGCGGGGCTAAGCAAAGGGTGAGAAGAACGGAAAAGAAAAACTTGAAAAAAAGCAAGAGCTAGGTTGGGAAAAGAAGAAAGAGCTGAAGAAGTAGACTTCTTTGGATGGGGGTGCGCATCCTATAATCACCGCCACAAGCTTCAAACCTGTGTGGGACTGGCTGCTACCTACCTATCTGAAGACGAAAGGTGAAAGGACACTAGCCCACTTGAACAGTGGCTCTGGCAGGCCTTGCGCCCCTTCCCTACCCCTCCCACCCCACCCCCACCCCCAACCCCCACCCCCACCCCCGGCCTTGCTAAAAACTGTTAGATTACATTCCTAAAGCTAGCCACTAAGGTGTTCCTTTATATGCTCACTCCTTCCTCCTGAGGCTGACTACCAAAGACCAGCATGCCCAATTAAAATTAAACACCGCATCCTAACAAGGGGAGTTTCCCTCCTCACCTTTATAAACCGAAATTTACTATGTGACACATCTGTCTCCTCTCTATCCAGAGGCAGCCTTTTGTCCCTCTGGGACAAATACCGCATCCCCCTTTCCTTGTTTCCTTCCCCTCTCCCTCATCCTCTGTCTCCTTTTCTGCTCACCACATCCTTGCCCATTCTCACACAGTCTCCCCTTTCCTTCTCTTAAAAGTCACACCTGGCCTGGCGGTGGTGGAGCACGCCTTTAATCCCAGCACTCGGGAGGCAGAGGCAGGCGGATCTCTGTGAGTTCGAGGCCAGCCTGGTCTACAAGAGCTAGTTCCAGGACAGGCTCTAAAAAAGTTGCAGAGAAACCCTGTCTCGAAAAAACCAAAAAAAAAAAAAAAAAAAAAAAAGAAAGAAAGAAAGAAAAAGAAAAAAAAAAGTCACACCTGTGAGGTTATTTGCTGCTGTTTTCAGCCTGAGCCAGAAAGCAGCCACTTTAACTTTTCTTCCCCGCTTAATAAAGGATCTCTCTGAGAAAACAGGTGCTTATGTTTGGTCTGTGGCTAAGCCAGGGCCTGGGAGGGAGACCCTACTGTCCGGGAGGCCGCTTCAGAAGGTCTCTTTCAGAAGGAAGACTTGTGGGAAGAGGGGCAGGAAAAAAAGCTGAAATCGCAGGAGTCAGATGCTCAGACTCCATTTCAATAAAATTTTCCTTCTTTCTGTTATACATTTTGAAACACTATTTTGAGAATCAATCCCTTGGATTCATCAGAAGGCCAAGGGAGTAAGTACATGGCAGAAAAATAGTTAAGACATTGAAACATAATGGGCAAGAGTTTTGCTACCCCAATGAGTGATCTGAGAGATACGGTATCCGGATCTCTGTAGCTTGCAGAAGTTAGGTCTTTGTGCAACTCCAAGATCATTTGTTCATTCAGGTCTCATGGTATTACCGAATCTCTCGGCAGAAAACTGTACCTGCCTTTGCAGGTAGTGTAAAGATCAGTGCAACAGCTACACGGTTGCCAATACGGTCTAGAAAGCCACGTTGCCTAATCTACAAAGTGGGTCAAAGACTGTGCTACCTTTCACAACTGAGGGCCATAGACTATGCTTCCCAGGACCTAGCAAAGTAATGTTTAAAGTTTACACCCTCGTGTCTGACAGCAATAAACTGAAATGCAATTATTTCTATAACTAGAAAAAAGAAGTTGATAGAAAAACTATTGGAAGCCAGTTTACAAAGGCTCCAGGATCCCATTTGTCACAACATGGATAAATCACTACTTTATTCAATTCAGCATGAGTTTTCTTGTTCAGGGCTGAAGGAAAGTAAGATATTCCTAAACTAAACACACAAAAGATTGCTTCAAGATAAATGATCTTACTGCTTTAATAGTGGCTTGTAAAACTTTCTCAGTATTGTAAACACTATATTTGACTTAAATCAAAATCTATTACTGAAACAAACAATCCCATTACCCTCAAAAAAGAAAAATAAAAGAGTACCATACATGAGACACCAAATTCAAACTGCACTTAGCACTTATTATATGCGTTTTAATACGTTGCCTTGCACACACACCACACACACATTTATTTTATTTTAGTAGGTACAGACATAATAATTTTAGCAAGTAGTTTTCTTTCATGCAGTCCAAAGATCTAGAATGACTTAGAAAGGGTCTAAATAAGTCTGCTCTTGATGATTTACACAAATAAACCAATGTGTCTCCTTCATGAGGAAAGGCCTTTTTTTTTAGAGACTAGGAGGGCAAGGGCTCACAATGAAGACCAGACTGGCCTTGAACTCACAGAGACATCTCTGCCTTTGCCTCCTGTGTGCTGGAGAGAAGATGCTTTTTAGATGATCTGACTACACAGTGACCCAAACTCCTGGTCTCAGATATACAAATGCTAGATAAGACAGACCAAACATAATTCTCTACACTCTAGATTTTAGACCGAAGAGACAATGTGAATGCCACAGAGAGATACAAGCACTGGAATGTCTCAGTATGGATGGCTCCACCCTATCCCTTGCTCACCCCCATCCCTGTTCCCCATCCTTGCACGTTTGTGGAGAAAGTCTTACTTAGAAGAGGCTACTGAGAATGACCAGAAGAAGAAACCCTTTCTGGCTTCTTTTTGACACCTGTATGAATATAGAAAATATGCCTTAGGTCGTGTTGTAAAACCCAGAGACCGGTTCTGCCACTAGTATAAAGCCACTGGGAGTGCTGTCATTCCCTGCTTATCAAAGAATGGCTGCCCAGCAGTTTAATGTGATGAAGGTGAAACGCTGGCTGTTGTGGATTTAGCATGGGTTTTAATCTCTCTCCACTTGAGGCTGTAGAGAGAACAGGCAGTTGCTTCCCTGAGGATGAGGACTTCCTCAGGGAAGGACAGAAAAAGTTCCTGAAGGATTCAGGCTTTATAAGGGGACACTGGTCTAGCTTCCCCGCCTTCTGTGGCTACCACAGCATCTTCAGTTCAAGTACAAGCATTAATACCTCAGACTGTGGCCGTTGGCTGGGGTTGTAAAATACGCAAATACTTCCGCCTTTGATGCCTGCATTCAGAATCCATGAGAACCACAGAAAATAAATAGGCACAAAATTGGACTCAGGACCATTGAACCACTGGGCTGTTGCCAGAATCAGAATGTGAGACACTTTCCCAACCAGGCCACATGGAGTTACCACAGAGAGCATAACACCCACAGAAGATGGGTGTACAAAACAGATTAAGAGTCATCCAAACCCTAGGGCTGGATGTTGGTCAGTGGTAGAACACCTGCATACCATGCATGAGGCTTCAGATTTGAGCTGCAACACCAGGAAAAAAAAAAAAAAAAAAAACAGAGGAAACAGCTCTCCATATGAAAGAATCAGAAGATGAACAATTAGAACCAAAGAAATTCTAATCTTTTGACTAGAGTCAAAGAACCCCCAAACCAGTCCAATTTGAAAGTTATTAGTTAATACGTTTATAACAAACCAAAGATGATCTGGGCCCAACAACACTAAGAAAAAGGCAATTAATTTGAAAAAGTAGAATTTCTACCAATGAAAGATGCAGTTACTGGAAGGAAAACTTAAGCATCGTCAAATCGTTGGCTTGCTCCAGTGTAAGTGATACAGGAATGAACAGGAGGCCACGAGCACAGCACTGGGGAGATAAAGAAGCTGAAAGCACGAATGAATGACTAAGATGCGTGTACGTGGAGGCCAGAAAACGGGAGCCTATTTCCACCTTGACCAGAGGTCAGAGAGTTGGAACTCACCTCAAGGTTATTGTGCTTCTGCCTCAAGCAAAGATCCCATCAAGACATCAGACCAGAGAGTTCTGCCCTCTCAAGGATATTGTCAACAGGTGTGTCTAATAGCCAGCCCTTGTAAGTCAAGGAAGCCTCCAACAAAAGTCTAAGGGTCCAACTAAGTTCCAGTTTCCTTAAGAGATAACTTTGGATTCCACCCAGAGAGTGGTTTGCCTACAGAATGTTTTGCTTTAGGGTGTGAGCTCTAGCAGCAGAATGTTTAACTACGGCCTTAGCCCGTGACCTTTAATTGGTCTGTTCATTTCCTTGTTTCGTGTTAATGCCGGGATTTTTTTTATTTATTTTTATTTATTTATTTTTGTCTTACTCTTACCTTTTGGGGTCAGGGGTATTTAAAGCAATTGGAAATTAAACACAGGCAAATTTCAGTACTCATTGGAATTTCCTCACGATACTATTCTATGTTTCTCCATTTTATTATTTTCATTTGCATCTTTATATTCCTTACTAATATTTTCTGAATCCCCACACCTCTACACTGGCAAGAGGGATTTTTGTCAAGGCTGGTCCCTGACACACATAGCTACATAAAAATGTCAAGTATTACTGACTGGGGCCCCAAAGAAGAGGATGCAGAAGGTGGGAAGTGGGATGGGTAGTTGGGGGAGGAAACAGAAACTGAGAGTAGGGGGAAGGCACAGGAAAATAAAATGGAACTAAACCTATGGAACTAAACCTTTCAACAACCTGTAAAATAGCACAAGGTAAGGCCTGAGCTTTCTTTAAAGCAGAGGTAGATAAAGAGATATTGATTAATTCTGATGGTGTTTAACTGTGCACATAAAAACAAGGAAATGAACTCCTAAATATTAATAAGAAAAGAAATGAGCTGGGTGGTGGTGGCGCACGCCTTTAATCCCAGCACTCAAGAGGCAGAGGCAGGCGGATCTCCGTGAGTTTGAGGTCAGTCTGGTCTACAGAGTGAGTTCCAGGAACAGCCAGGATTGTTACACAGAGGAACCCTGTCTCAAAAAACAAAAACAAAAACAAAATGAACAATGCGAAAAATGATATTCAGACAGCATGGAAGGATGTTCAGCATCATTGTTTCTTTGCGTATAAATTGAAGCCAGAATGAGGTATCATTATATCTCTATTAGAATGGTTATCAGCAAACAGTTGACCGGTACTAGGAAGGCAGCTCCATGGGCAAAAGTGTAGCTGCAAAGTCTGTTGTCCTGAACTCAAGCCCCAGAATATACATGATGGAAGGAGTAAGTCAAATTCCACAAACTGTCATCTGTAGCACAATTAATAAAAATCCAGAGACAGAAATTGGGGTTCAACCTGAAGGTCAGAAAAGCAAAATAGCCTGCCATTGGCTTTTATCTCTACTTTAGTCCAAAATGGTGATCCTGTCTCCAGGAATCTCAGAATGAAACTGTTTTTGAGAGTTTTCTTCTCCTGTTTTATATTCCTCTCTAGGGCTGGGATTAAAGGCATGCACCACTACTGCCCAGCTTCTATGGAGAACTAGTGTGACTACTGGGATTAAAGGTGTGTGTCACTACTGCCTGGTCTGTCAGGCTGACCAGTGTGGCTGTTTTACTCTCTGAACTTCAGGCAAGCTTTATTTATTAAAATACAAATGAACTATCACTACAGTTGCCTGACCCCTATGCATGTGTTAATGGCATGTATACACACAGACACACAGACACACACACAAATAGATAAATGGATAAATACATAAATGAACAAAAATAATGAAATGATTTCTAAATGAAAAAAATAGAGATCCTGATTGAAGAAAGTTTTGGCAAGGCTGTGGAGGAGCTAGATCTCTCTCTCTCTCTCTCTCTCTCTCTCTCTCTCTCTCTCTCTCTCTCTGTATCTTTCTGGAGTTCTCTCTGCTTGTAGAAATAGAAATGGTCTAAACACTTTGGGAAAGTCTTGAAAGTTCTTTACAAAGTTAAACACATAACTATTATGAAACCTAATCTTTTCATACCTAGCTATCTCACAATAAGAATTAAAGTATTGGTCACACCGTGGACTATACACACATCTTCATAGCAATGTTTCCATGGGAAGATAATTAGAAATAAAGATGTTCTTTAGTGAGTTATCTACCATTGAAGCACTAGCCAGTAATAAAATCTTAAATGATGAATGTTTTGGGCTGGAAATATTACTCAGTTGTAAAGTATTTACCTAAAATGTGTGATGACTCAGATTCAATTTCCAATATGACTGTGTGTGTGTGTGTGTGTGTGTGTGTGTAGCTAAATCTAGTTATTAAAATCATGTAGTACCCTAAAAGACTTGCCCCTTCTCCAATACCCTGTACCAAAGAGCACATTCAGAGACCCAGATCTTGGCTTCCATATACCATCTCTGCTAACTACTTGGAACACCAACTAATTATAGGTTTGAACAGGGAACTTATAAACATGGGGACATTGTGTGCCTGAAACTAAGGAGACAGTCAGAGAATTCTGGAATCATGTCTACAAAGATACAAGAGCTGTAGGAATATCCACGGGCAATATTCTTGGAAATGTGACGTCAAGGCAAAAAAAAATTAAAAAGAAATCTTGGAGTTGAGGAAATGGCTGCATGTTAAATTGCTTGTCATGCAGGTGTAAGGACTTGAATTCTGTCCCCAGCATTCATGCAACTAAATGGTCATGGTGGGACACACTGAGATCCCAGCACTGAGAAGGCAGAGATAGATGGCTACCTAGTCTAACCCTCAGGCCCCAGGTCCCAGTGTGAAACCCTGTCTTAATTAACAAGGTGGGGCCAGCAAGATCACTCTGAAGATAGAAATTCTGAGGACCTGAGTTCAATCCTCAGAATCCACACTAAAAGGAGAAAACGAACTGACAAATATCTACATGTGTGTCACAACATTATACAAATTATACAAACACACACACACACACACATATATATATATATATATATACAAAACTAATAATAAATAGTAATTTTTAAAAGATGGAAGGTTTCTAAGGAGCAACATCTGAGGTTGACCTCTAACCTACATATTTATATGGACACATACATACGCACGCATGCTTAACATGCGAACACACCTCCACCAACATCTGTACCAACACACGGACACATGCACCATACAAATTATGTTTATTGTTTGGAGGGATGTGTAGAGAAGATAATTGGATGGCGGCAATGAAAAGAAATCTCTGTCTCTGGATATGAATGCCAAAGAACTGAAACAGGAGAGAAATAATTAGAAAATCCCCTTTCCTCACCCTCGATGTTTTGTTAGATTCAGGAAAGGATTTCCTGCGTTGCTAAACTGTAACATGAAAGGTGGGGTTGGTTATATCAGTCACCTGAAAGTACAGCCCACAGATTTTCAATACACACACACACACACACACACACACACACACACACACACAGAGGAATGTGCAACTCTTCGGAGAGATGTGGTCTTTAGCACCTGATCAGAGAGGAATCATTTCCTACATGACAGAAGAACTAGCATCACAGTTCTCTGAGATTGCAATGATAAGTGGACCACATCATCTAAACATTTTTGTCAAACGTTTAACCTGTAACCAATAGAAGGACGCGAATCAAATAGATTAAGTAGAAAATCTGTTAAGATATTTACTCTAATTTTTTTAAAAAAAAAAATCAATGGATTGAAACTGCTCCAAAACTCAAGAGAAATAACAACTATACATGATACATAAACTCTAGTTGGATGATAGAATTGCAAGACACTTTTGGTGTTTCTGGAATAATAAAGAATATTTGAATATGAAGCTTTCAGATGATACTATAGAATTGTTCTTAATTTTTTTTCTTCAAGACAGGGTTTCTCTGCAGCTTTTTTAGAGCCTGTCCTGGAACTAGCTCTTGTAGACCAGGCTGGCCTTGAACTCACAGAGATACACCTGCTTCTGCCTCCCGAGCACTGGGATTGAAGGTCTGTGCCACCACCATCCCTCAAATTGTTCTTCCTTTTTTAAAGCACAGAAATGAAGTTGTCATTGAGAGAACGTGACTTTTATTTTTGGGACACGTGGGCTAAATTTCTCAGGGGATAATTACCGTGCTTCCCCATAATTTGCCTTCAAATGTTTCATTTAAAAAGGAAATAAACATAGAAAACTATAAAGAGCAAATGAATTTACAGCCAAGGCATCCAGGTCTCTATTGGTCTGTCCCTTGAACATTTCGATACCTTTGAAAGTATTCTAAAACAAATGTTAGGGGGAAATCCAGCAACATGTTTCCCTGGGTGTCATAGTTCCTTTCCCTGATTCCGGAACAAAATACCCCAACCAAAGCAAGATAAGGAGAGGAGAAGGTTATTTGGGTCACATTCCACAGGGCATCCATCCAGGCAGGGTAGTCACAGCAGCGAGAGCTTCTGAGCATCGTCACACCACAGTACGGAGTGGAGTAATGACTAAGGCTCACTTGCTAGTTTGCCTGCATTTGAGGCACTGCAGGCAAAGGAGGCCTTGCTGCTGTGGGTGCTGAACTGAGAAGCAGAGAACCTGCTGGATACTGTGTTATGCCTGTAGATTTTTGTGTCACGCTTAACGATGACATCCTCTCTCTTCTAGATCTGCATCAAATAATGGCCCACGTAATCCCCCAGCTCTTTGGCCCTTCTCATGTCCCCCCTCAGACCACACAGTTTGAGACTTCTGATCTTTGGATAGGCAGGGTCTATGCCCCTGCTTAGCAGACCAGTAGTTATAGAAAATGGATTGTCAGCCGTCATCTAAGATTAAGATTAAGGAATCAAAGTCACCAAGGAGGAAACTAAGACAGGATAGAAAGACAAAATCACAAAGACATAGGAAAAGAAAAAAGATCTCCTCACCCTTAATCTGGCTGGGGTTATGAATTCTAGCACAGGCCTGGTGAAATGGCTCAGTGGGTAGAAGCATGTGAACCCAGGCATCAAAATCTGAGTTCAGTCCCCCGTACCTACAAAGTGGCAGGAGAGATTGGACCTTCACATGTGTGTCAAGCCCTATACCCACATGCCTGCACTCACTCATACCTGCACATGCACACACACATAAAAGAAATTAAATTAATTGAAGAATTACATCGCGATGAATAAAATGTGCTATGAAGTTTGCCTACGTAGAAACGCTATCACTCTTAGGTGGAGAGATTTAAAATAAGAAGGTTAAACTAGTAATGAACCATACATAAAGCTGAACAGATATGACCTTCAAGTGTGACCTTCATACTTCTCTAGATGTGAACCTGAACATTTCTGGGAGTCTCCTAAATACAACTATGAACTTGTTTTACAATAAAAACACATCCTTACGGAATTCTCATGACTCAGAGCTTTCCCCTGAGTCATACCGCTTTCGGTGCATCCCAGAAACAACCCCGTGAGCTCACTTGATGTCCTCTGCTTCCCTTTGCTATGACACTTCAGAAGTGACCCAAATCCAGCACGCGACTGTTATGAAGACATTTAAGCTTGATTCTCTTTTTGAGAAGCCCACACCCAATATTTGGGGGCTCCTTGCCCTGCGTGCTTCTCCTTCTAGTAAATCCCATGTTTAAACCTTTACTAAATCCTAATAAACCTTAGCTCGGCTTCATAAAAACAAATGATGAGTGGATGAATACATGAATAAATATACCTAATACATGAATAAATATACCTGCGTTTACTACAGCTGTTGGGAAAATTTCTTCGCTAGATAAACAATGTCGACCCAGTCCCTGTACTGTCCCCAAAACAAACCAAAGTCCAATGCATGGAAGTTCACCCTGGGGGCTCCGTGATCTCACTAGGCATACTTACAGAGTTCGGTGAGAGGTTTCAGGCAGCAGCCCAGGTAAAGCTAAGGCAGCCTCAGGAGGTCTACACCCAACTTCTAGAGGTATCATAGATGAAGACCCCGCAGTTAACCTTCTCCAGACTACATTGGCTAGTCCCTTCCCTAACCACCTGTCCCGTGTGCAATTAGGACAGACTTGCACGCGAATGGCTGAGAAGAGTGACTGAACACTGAATTGTGAGGGTCTGAGGACACACTCCGCTCCTTCCCCTTGTCGGAGACAACGCAAGTCCACAGTCTTCGTCTGGATGGATTCTTGCATGGAATTACAACTGATCTCACAAAGATGGTGGAAGGTTTGCTCTTAAAACTGAGTACTACAAAAACATGATATTAGCCAGCAGTCAATTTCTAATATCAAATTTCTTCCTACTTAGATACCCAAAGTGGATTTTATTTCCTCTGCCCTGGCACTTGATTAATAACTGTATTCATTGGTTAAGATATTCGATACATTAGAGATAACATCCTGATCTATTTAAACTATAAATCTAGTGAGATTTGGGCAGAACAGTGGATGTTCATGGCATGTCACACCAATTCTAACATTGAGAAGAATGGTCTGGAGATGAAGCACTTTTAAAAGACAGAAGATTTAAAAAAAAAACAAAACAAATTCACCAGTGGGAACTATTTCCATCAATCTGCAAAGAGGTGGCTGAATGACTTGGTATCACAGAGCAAAGAGCTGAGTGAAGATCAGCCCTTCTCACTTTCTGCTGGGATGGTTTTCATAACATAGTGCTGATTCGGTAAATGGATCCCCAAACAGAGCTGTGGTAGGGGAGATCTAGGACCCCATCACTTTAAGAATTAGAAAAAACATATTGAAATTTTTAACTGGCTTACTCAGTAGTGATATGAAAATCATACCTGTCCCAAGGAGTCACTGAGTGGATGGACTAGAAAACACACCTCAAAGAGCTCTGTGAAGCAAAAGTCAACACATCAGAAATTCCTTTTTAAAGATGTATTTTTTTTATTATTTTATATGTACAAGTGTAGTGATATTAAGTTTGTATTTTAATAAATAAAGCTTGCCTGAAGTTCACAGAGTAAAACAGCCACACTGGTCAGTCTGACAGACCAGGCAGTGGTGGCACACCATCTTTAATCCCAGTAGCCACAATAGCTTGCCACAGAAAAACCAGCAGTAGTGGTGCATGCCTTTAATCCCAGCCTTACAGAGGAATATAAGAGAAAACTCTCAAAGACAGTCTCATTGTGAAGATTCTTGGAGGCAGGATCGCCATTTTGGACTGAGGCAGAGGTAAGAGCCAGTGGCTGACTGTTTTGCTTTTCTGACCTTCAGGTTGAACCCCAATTTCTGTCTCTGGGATTTTATTAATCTTGCTATATACACGTGTTTTCTCTGGATGTATGTGTACTGATACATGCAGTGTTCAAGGTGGCCAGAAGAGGGCTTTGGATCCCCTGCAACAAGATTAAAGACGCTGAATAACTACATATTAAATCCAAGTCTTTTGAAAGATCAACAAATAGTCCTGACCCCAAGTCATTTCCTCCATCACAAACTGCTGCGTACCGCGCCCCTGTGTCTGCACTCTGTGCGCTTGAACCCAGTTTGCGAGCTTTGGGCAAGGGGCTGGAGGTTAAAATACACAGACACACACAGACAGAGAGACAGCGACACGGGTCATCCTTGAATTCCCCAAGAATGCCCCCTTTATTGTGTTCAGGGGCAGATTATATAGAGATAGCCACGCCCCAGCCAAACCCACCAGAAACCACTCTCCTGCCATCAGGAACTCCTGAAGGTCTCGTGCTCAGAACAGCTGTAGGCACTCAGCTCAGGGGATTACAAGAAATTCAGGATCTGGGGTCTCACTGCTCCCAACAACAAACAGCTCTATTCTGGTTGATTCAGCTTGCACAACTGTGTTGAGGTCAAATATTGCCCATAAGTCTGTATTGTGAAGGTTAGATCTCCAATGTATGGTCCACAGAGTGCTTGTAGAATCTTTTGATGGTAGGGCCTCATGGAAGGAAGTTAGATGCTACACAGCATGCCCTGGAGGAGATATTGGGAGCCTGTACCCTTTCTCTTCCTCTTTGTTGCTCAGCTTTCATGAGGTGAACAGGCTTCCCCGGGTGCTTCCACCATGAGGTACTGTCCAAAGCCGTGGGTCCAAGTAACCCTGAATTGAAATTTCGGGGGCTAACGTCAGGGGCTCAAAGGAAGTCTTTTCTCCAGTATAAGAAACCTTGGAAAGCTGTTCTGTTACATCAGAAAGGCAAACAACTCAGCTAGATTGCTTAGGTCTTGAAATACTCACAAAGTTTTGCACAATGGTTAGAGTAGGACCTTTAAATGACTCACAAGTTACACCAGGACAGGACAACAGCAAGGCACGAGAGAGTCAAGGTGGGGCTGCGGAGAGAGCTTTCTCTGCAAAGAACTTGCTCTATGGGCATGAAGACCCAAGTTCTGTTCCCAGTGCTATGTCAAAATGCTAGCATAGTGGCATGTACATCTAATTCCAGTGCTGGGGAGGTAGAAACTGAAGGGTCCCTGAGGGCCACTGGCTCGCCAGTCTGGCCTAATTGGTAACCTCAAGGTCAATGAGAGACTCCATCCTAGATAAGGCATACAGTGTTCCTGAGGGTGGTACCTGAAGTTGTTTTCTGGCTCTTACACGCACGTGCACGTGGGTCCACATACACACAGATGCACACATACATCACACATCTCAAAAAGCCTGCTCTGGCTGGTCTCCAAGGCAAACACAGTGACCTCTGTAAACTAGCCAGGTATAGTTTAACCATGCCAAGGACTCTTCCTGAACTAGAAGTTACGGTCAATGCTTGTGTTTAATTCCCATGATGCCAGGCTGAAATCAGGGCTGTTAGAACCTTTGGGTGAAGTAAGGAGAAAATTAAGGTTTTGAGAGGGTTGCCATGCGGCAGTGGGGAATCTGTGCTATTCCACTTTAGAGTCCTCTCTCGTATGCTTAGGTCACCCACAATGAATGCAGAATCTTCTTATCAGACTGCATCTCCAAAGGCCTCTATGCTCCCTAACTGTATCCGAGCCACCACTGCAAGAAGAGCACAAACTTTCAAACTGAAAAATGATTCTCTCTCCTCTTTAACATATTTGTTTTGTTCGTTTCGATATTTATTTGCTAATAAACAAGTAGACGCCTTAATAAAAGAATTAACTCAAGGCAGTGTCTGCTAGCTCCTTCTGTTTACATTTAATTTCTTTAAGGTCATAACAGCTGCCAGAGAACAAAAAGCTGCAGTCCGTCCAGATTTCTGTCCTCAGCCAAGTGCCCGTGTGAGAAGAGGACCCAGCGGGTCAATGTTATCCAGACTACAGCTTTCACTTTGCAGCTCAGAAAACTGAGATGCCAGGATTCAGGAGAACGTGGTTGTTTAATTGCTTTAATCATTGAACGTAGGTGACAGGAGAAAGGACTTGGCAGTCTCGCCTATTAATACAGGTACTGTACATGAAACAATGAACTTGACAGTTGAAGGAGCCAGGCTTATCTGAATCCTGGAAGAGATTCAGAGAATAAAGTCATCATCCACCTGCCTTCCAGGAAGGGGATTCCAGAGACAGACTAGCTGTATTGTATTACCGTGTCCCTTCTGCTTCCTAATCACCGTGTGGGATCTGAGTCCAGCACCAGGACTTCTCAACCCAGGTGTAGAGTTTCACTCGGGCTGTGATTCCAAGCAAAATCACACACAGGTTAATCAGCATGAATATGGCCTTTCCCAGTACGCTTGAAGTTCTCTCTATAATAAAATAGCTTCAAATTTGGGGCAGAGTCTGGCTGTCTTCCTCTGGGAATGTAGGCCACACTCTGGGTAAATTCAGCAGTCCATCTCAAAGAAAGAGTTCATTTGGGTCCCCTCTAATTGCTGTCTTGCTAGGGCTGTGTGTCCATGAGGGCAAATGAAATTTACCTGAATGTTTGGGCACCTTCAATGACTCCCTTGTCTTTCCTTCAAAGCCACCATTGATGTGCCAACAGTCTCTACTCTTCCTACTTCCTAGGCAGCCTGAACTCAATAATGGTTTTCTGTCTGTTCTGGCCATGCTAAGGAAAGGCCACCTTCACAGCTCCTCTTGACATTTGATTCTGATCATCTCCTTGCTGGATCCATTCCTCACTCAGAGATTAAAGCAGCTAGCTTAAGATGCTAAGCATATCATGTCATTTCTGCCCTTACAACTTGCTATAGTTTCCTCTCTGTTAATGTAATAAAATAACCCGACAAAATAACTTTAAGGGGAAATGTGATTTGTTTGGCTTACAATTCCAAGTCCGAGTCCATTTTCACGGAGATGTCAAGGCAGAAACTGGAAGCTACTGGTCATAATTATAGTCAGTAGCAGAGAGAGAATGAATGTGTGCAAGCCGGAGCTTGCTTGCCTCCTCCATTCCAGGACACTAAGTCTAGGGAATGGCGCCACCTATGGTTGGCTGAGTCTTCCTTATATCAATTAACATAATCAAAACAATCCCCCTGCAGACATTCCCACAGGTGGTTCCTGTTTTAGATAATACCTCAGTGAGACTTTGCCCAAGCGATTCTAGATTGTAACAAGTTGGAAAAACTAACACACAGCCCTTTAAGGCCTTCTCATTGGCATCAAGGAGTTCAAGTTCTTCATCCTCTGTCTGCAGACTGTTGCCTACCTGTATCTCCATCCTCATTCTCTTCAAGCTCTCCTACATTACCTCTAGATTCTGAGCTATGTCCAAGTGTTTCTCCACTTCCTGAATGCCATCTATAGTGCTGTCTATTCCACGCCCCCTTTCCTCGAACTCTTCACAAATCCTGACCCTTCAAGTGTCGCAGTGGATTGTTCTGCCAAGGATTCTCCTTCCACGGCGACTCTCCCCATTTGATTTCTGGTCATTCTTCTTCTTTTTCAAGTGGGCTACTATACTATATTATACTATAATATAGTAACAGTAGAGACTTTTCTTTTTCTTCCTTAAAGAGAAAGTATTACTTCTTGTGATAGACCTAGCACTGCAGCCCAGTTGATCCTGGAAAACCATGAAAGGTGAATGAGTGTTGATCTCATTCTGTAATTGGTTGAGCATCTGTCTTCTACATTAAATGATAATAAGCTTTGCTGGGGATGAAGCTTAGGGGAGCAATTCTTACCTAGTATGGGTGAGGCTGAGTCCAATATTTATTATGAAAAGAATTATAGACCTCTTTCACTCCCCTCTACTCCAGTTGACCCCCTTCATTTCCAGCAAGACACCCTTGTACTTTCCTCTCTCTCTCTCTCTCTCTCTCTCTCTCTCTCTCTCTCTCTCTCTGTGTGTGTGTGTGTGTGTGTGTGTGTGTGTGCAAGCACATGCACATGAATAGAAGCATTTAGTAAGGTGACTTACAGAAGCCTAGATAAGAGGGTATTGACAGGAGAGCTTGGGCATCTTACCAGTGGCCTCATGAGCCCCTCCTAGCATCATAGACATTAACCGTCAATGAATCTCCACAATGGAATACTGGTGGGTCCGATCTCATGCAGGCTTTTTCTAAGTACAACCACTGAATGCGCAAGTGCAATTGCATATCGTTGGAAGGCAGTGTGGCACAGAGCTCCACCCCTTCCTGCTCTCCCGTTCTTTCCTCCTCCTCTTCTGCAGCATTCCCTGAACCTCTGACTAAAGTGTTTCTACTCTCTGTATTGACCACTTTCTTTCCTGTGTTCACCTTTTATTGGCTTTCTATTATTAGGCTCCATCAAAGAGTTCATGAAGGGGAAAGGATTCTGCTGAGAACAAGCCTGAGAGTCAGTGTGCCAGGACTTCTGGAAGAGTGTTAGTAGTGGCATCACAGCAACTTCGTTTTGTTTTCTTGAATGAATGTTTATTGACCACTTGATATGTGTCTGTGAGTGCATTTGTTCCTTGAAAGTGCATTCTCTCACTGTAACACTGACGTATGTGTCTCTATTTCTAATTTTCAATTATTTTTGATACATTAACTAATTATTAATTTAGTGTGGATGCACTAGTCCACACTATGCACACATGCATAGGGAGGCAAGAGGTTGGTATTTTCATGGATTGCTCCCTACCTTGTTTTTTTTTTGGAACAGGCTTTCATCGAGCCTGGAGCTCAAGGACTCGGTAAGATGAGCTGGCGAGCAAGCTTCAGCAGTTCTGTCTCTGTCTCCCCAGCAGAGGGCTACAAACACTTGTCATTACACCCAGTTTTTTATGTAGGTGCTGAGATTCAAGCTCAGGCATTCATGCTTACATGGTAGGCACTTCATTTTAAACTCAAAAAAAAAAAAAAAAAAAGCATGTACTGTAGTATAGGACAAGTAAGAAAATAAAGTTTAGTGCTGGTTTTTTTTGGGGGGAAGTAACAGAATCATTCAGTCTGTCTTTGGTCGAATATAGAAGCTTCGAAGAGAACAATCAGGAGTTGCTTAACTTCTGAAGCCTCGCCGTTTCTGGGTTGGGTGGGATGGTTGGTGGGGGCACGAGGCGTATCAAGTCCACATTTGCCTGCTAGAGGGAGTCCTTCGTAAGATGAATTCAATCTGAAGCAAATTCTGGTACAGAGGGTGTGGAAATCTATAGATCAGTCAGTCACAGCTGTGGAATAACAGGCTACAATGATGGGATAACAGGCCACAGTGCTGAGATAGCACACCACTGTGCTGAGACGCACGCAGTGCAAACGCAAGTTATAAAACAGTCAAACGGATCTAGAAAACAACAGAGAGGGCAAGAGAAAAGTCTTCCCGTAGACAATACATAACCGGAGAGCAGGTTCTACTACACGCCTTAGAGGTGGCAACCTCTTTTACAACAACTAGATGAGAGTCCCTGCCAACTCTGGGGATTTTGAGCTTTCCCAGATGTAAAATTTGCTCATTTCCTATCACTGATATTAGGATTCGGGAATCAAGGAAACAGCCATCCCAGCACAGGGTGGAAGAGAACTAGAAGAAAAGTCAGAGAAGAGGATGGTCAGCTCACTCAGGCCACGGAAATCAGACAGGCCTGGGGTAGTAGACGCCCCTTCAGCCAAGCTCAGACTTTCTTAGGCGGGCTGAGACAGGGTTGGGCACCCATCCTTTAGGACAGCAGTATTGCATTATATAGCCGTGTGCTCATGGCTGTCAGACAATTGCCAGCCTCATTATATAATGGGGTTTTGGTATTTTTAATAATGTTTGCTGTATTTGCAATCTTCTGCATTAAAGAACCACTCTGGATGCTGGTAAAGAGAATCACATTGCTTGGTGGACCTGGGTGTTAGTTCCCCAGGTCAGCAAACGAAAGCACACATCAGTGTCCCAGACAATATGCTGCCTTCACCAAGGCTGTGCCTGCAATTGCCCCTTCCACACGCTTGCCCTCTGTCATCCTATATGGAAACAAGGCTGGTGTTATTGTCCCCTTTTCCAAATGAGTGACAGGCCAGAGACACTGTCATCCACAGTCATCTTTCAAGGATCAATTAAGATCCGATAGTTTCTTTTCAAAAGTCTTTTCCTTTGATTTTTATTTTAGGTGTATGGGCATTTTGTGTGCATGTGTGTCTGTGTCTCACATACTTACAGTGCCTTCAGAGGCCAGAGGAGAACAAAGAGCACATTGGACCCCCTAGGACCAGGGTTATAGATAGTTGTGATCCACCAAGTGGGTGCTGGGAGTCAATCCTGGATCCTCTGGAAGATCAGCCAGTGCTCTTAACCACCAAGTCACCTGGTACAATAGCTTTAGATGTAGGCATCAGAAACCCATTAATTGAATTTGGATCAAATGTACCATTGGTTCCTCTGTGCATCAGGTTCTCTCTTAGGTACAGAAATGCAGATACATTTTGTATGTCCTGTGTTCTTGAGCAGTGCCCAGTCTATTAGATTAGAATAGATAAATAAACACCTAGTTTCTACCCTGTTTAGTGAGGGCTGTAGCATGTGTAAGCACCAAGCAAGGGTCTCAATTCAGGGAAGCTTTGCTCTTTGGGATGATTTAGCCAAGTCTGAAGACAGATGGCTGTCACACTAGAGGGGCTGTGGCTCAGCAGCACTGAGTAACAGCTAGGTTGTCGTTTGTTATTCTGGAAAAGCTTAGAGGCAGCACCTAATCAAGATAGCCAAAGAGAGACACACAAACAGCGTCTCGAGTGACTGAGAAGAGAAACACAAAATACCGTGTTGAGATTTGTGATGTGAACCAACCTGGGTTTGAGACTGGAGACTGAGAGGCCAGTTCATGGTGCCCAGTCAGAGAGGGAGGGTCTCCTCCTTTAATAAAATGGAGTGGGTTTTCAATGAGGGAGTGGTGTAGACAAGCACATTTACATGTTTAATTTGGTATATATATTAATGTGAAAAAAGCTGCTAACTTAATATGAATAAGGAAATGCATGTTCCTGTCTTCTTTCCTCCCTCTCTCTCTCTCTCTCTCTCTCTCTCTCTCTCTCTCTCTCTCTCTCTCTCTCTCTCTCTCTCTCTCTCTCTCTCTCTCTCTCTCTCTCTCTCTCTCTCTCTCTCTCTCTCCAAATATCCTATCCTAAAGGAGTAACACAGTAAACCATGGCTATCTATCATAAAGAGATCTAATGCTTTGAACAGAGCCACACAACAGCACTGTGTCTCTTTTCTGGATTCTGTGGGTGTGGAGGGGAGAAGCAGTAAGGAAATGTACACTCCCTGTGGCCAGAGCACACCCTCTTGGCAGCCTATCGGGAGTCCAGTTGCTTCGACAAAGCCTGTGGAGCTCCTCTGTCCAAGAGTCTTGTTGGTACAGGGAGGACAGCTTCCTGTTCCCAGAGAGCTTCACCCTTGGGCTTTCCTACCCCTCCTTCCTAGAGTTGGCTACTCCTGTGTCCTGTCACATTAAACTGTGAACTGAGGTCTCAGACTTACGTCATGTCAGTCACAGCAGGGTGAGGCTCTGTAAGTGTGCATTCTGGCCCCTGGGGCCTGACTTTTGAATTGATTTTTGCAGCCTGTTATGTGATTTGACAGTCCACACACACCGTATTGTGACAACAATTGGAAATTGGAGCACAGACGTTGTGGACCTCAAAATTTCTCACAGAGCAAAGAAAACGTTTGTACTGTAGACAGTCCCTGAAGCAGCCTGCAGCATGGAAACAGATGGATAGTCTCACAGCACAAGGTCAATGGCTTCACAGACAGACAGTGCACTAGAGGTTTGTTTGTTGTTGTTGTTTGGTTGTTTTTTTTTTTTAAATGAGGTTTCCTACAGCTGCTTCTCTGGTGGATTGGGTGGCAGTACTGACTTTCTCCCTAAATTTTCTGCCCTCAGCTTTCATAGGCTGAGTTTACATATCAAGAAAAAGAGAGAGAGAGAGGAAAGAAAAAAGAAAGAGAGGGGGGGGGAGGGAAGGAGGGAGGAAGGAAGGAAGGAAGAAAGAAAGAAAGAAAGAAAGAAGGAAAGAAAGAAGGAAGGAAAGAAAGAAGGAAAGAAAGAAAGAAAGAAAGAAAGAAAGAAGAAAAGAAAGAAAGAAAAGAGGGAGAGGAAGAGAGAGAGAGAAAGAGGGAGGGGAACAGTAGTAATACATTTACAAAGGTTCTCACTGATATAACTTTCACAGTTGGGTCCCCTGCTCACTGCCACAGAGAGGACAGAAGATGCAAATCCAAGTTTCCTGATTGTCACTTCATGGCTGTTTTCATTGCACAACAAGCGCGGAGAGTTAGAAATGTTAATTTTATCATGGAAGTGATTCAAAACCTTATGCTGTGACCCTGGGGTGGGGGTGATTCAGTTCTACCAGGGCTGTAAGCAAAGTTTTCCATATTTAAATGAACTTAGAAAGTAGATAATCAGGAATAATTCAGGGGAGAGAGGTGTTCCCGGGAACAATGAGACCGTGCAATTGGACATCCTTTAGAGGTACCAATGGAAGAATTACTGAGTGCAAGTGGCCAGTCAGAGTTTGGAGTCATCTTGGGTTTCCCACTCTGAGTCATGGTAGAAGAAACATCTTGTTCTCCTTCTGGGGCCTTGCATTCTCATGGGATCATTGGTTTTTTACCAAGTTCCACGCTTCTTTTTCTTACAAAGGCAATAATGTCTTTCCTGTATAGTTTACTTAAGTAAACAAGAAAGAAACAATGGAAGGCTGTCTCTATGAAACAAGATTTCACTATTATTATTTTATCTAAAGAAAGAAGCCAATGATCGGTGCTCCCTGCTTTGCTCCATAAGATAATTTCATAAGCAGTTTTATTTTGAACTCAGATCAGCTGGGCAAACTGTTCTGTTTCCTACTTCCCGCCCACACCATGGACATCAAAGACTTCTTAAGTGGATTAAAATGCATTCGGGAGGCTTTGTGGGCCAGTTCTGCGCTCAGTCGTCAGTGCACTCCTGCAGAGGCCCCATGAGAAGGCGATGGCATGTTTTTCCTGGCAAAATGATTATTGCAAAGGCCAAGCAATTAGTCTCTGTGAGCAGCCAGGCTTCAGGGGCCACAGAAAGCACATGTGTCATCTGAACAGGAGAACGGTATTCCAGAGTGCGAGGAAGAGAAGCTCAGGGCACCCACCATCTTTGATTATTTGTATTAAATGAAATGATAAATCTATGAAAACAATATAGGTAATGAAAGCAAATGCATATCCCTTACCTGTGTTGTGGCCCCATCCATTTCTGCTGACAGTCCCACTGAACTGCTAAGCGTCTGGGGTTTAAAGTCTTAGAAACCCCTCTCCTGGTAGCCAGTCCCACATAAAACCCACTGCCAAGCTGGCCTGATCTTAGCCGTCCTCCTAACTCCTGCTTGTCCACACTTCCCAGTAGCAAGGTTCCATGTCACAAATTCTTCTTGCCTGCTGTCCCAGCCTGTTCTCCTCTTCCCCGTACGACTTTCCACAGAACATTCCAACACTCCAGTTTAGGCCACTGTTTATAATACAGAGCTGACTGTAGTGTCCCATTCAAAACAAACTACAAATGCATCATTTGGTCACTAATGTGACCATGAATCATTTCCAGTCTCACATTGGCTGTTTTCTGCCTGACCCATTCAAGCTACTTACCTATTTATCTCTTGCAGGGGATTCAGACTTACCAAATTCGTGTCTGTGCAATACAGATTACACCATTTACCCAGAATTCCATTTTCTCCATTATTCCTTATAATGCCTTATGCCTGTCTGGCATGAAGCTACCAGTCCCCGGTCATCTCCCCGGCTCACACACCTAGTCCAGGATCTATAGGTTCTCTCTGGAGCATGTGCTGCAGCTTACTATGCACGCTAATGCAGATTGCCTGCCCTGGTGTTCACGTGCCCTTCCTGCTGAGCGCTTAACTCTTAGACAAGACCTCATTTTTACCACTGCTTCTGCCTCTTCTCAGCCACAGTGCTTACTAAGGTCCTGGCCTCCAAAAGGAGCACAGCAAATATTGAGGAACTTACATTGAAGAGAAAGGAAAGGTCTGGGGAACCCCTGAAATGCTCCCACTGCTGTAACTTCTGCTCTACACTCTCTGGGTATCAACTCCTGCCAGTCTTGCTTCAAACACACCCAAAACTGTCTCAGTGCTTAGAGTCAAAGAAGACAACACATACAATTCAACCATTACATTTATTTTCAGAGAACTATGGGTAACCTGGTGCGGTAGACATCCCTTTTTAGGGTACTTTCCTAAGAGTAAACACAATGACAGTACATCACCCTGCAGTCCCCCCAAAGTGAGGCTGAACCCCAATGAAAACTATTCGCATAATCTTAAACAAGCACAAACAACGAGCAGTAGATTCCTTGTGGTACAAGGTAGAGGCCCCAAGAGTTACACGTTGGTTCTGCCGCTTTCCCTAGGAGTATGGGTTCACAAAAGTACTGCACACTGCAGAGTCTCCGAGTCTTCCACAATAAAACACAAACACCAGTCCCTGGGCTGTGGCTTGTATGGCACGTGATAGATGCTTCTACAGGACATGCATCTAAGACAACAGTTCCCAAACCGCGGGTCACAAACCCCAAAAGACGACCTGAAAACACAGATATTCACATTAGGATTTATAACTGTAGCAAAATTACAGTTATGAAGTGGCAGCAACAATAATCTTACGATTGGAGGTCCCCACGACATGAGGAACTGTATTCAAGAGTGGCAGCCTTAGGACAGCTGAGAACCACTGACCTAAGGGATTCATGCTCTCCTTTCTCTCCATGAGTGTATCTTAGGAGACTCTAAATTGACCAAAACATAATGAAATCGGTTTGCATCTAAAGCAAACTCCTTGCTCCTCCTTGCTATTAGATCTTTCTACTTAAAGAAAATCGCAGGGCGTGTGTTTGGGAGGAGTTATAGAAAGACACATTATCCAAAAAAAAAAAAAAAAAAAAAAAGAAAAGAAAAAAGAAAACATAAAAAGCACAGATCGCTTTCCAAAATGTCCCTGATGTCAGAGTAAAACTGCAGACACACCCTTATTAAGAAGAAAGAAAGAAAGAAAGAAAGAAAGAAAGAAAGAAAGAAAGAAAGAAAAAGAAAGAAAGAAAGGAGAAGAAAAAGCTGGAGAAAAGTTGGCCAGCTTCCCAAATCTCACTGAACTTAACTGGCCTGGGTGATAACAGAGATCTTCATGTGCTGATTGGACAGAGAGGAGCCAGAGGAATTGGCATCTTCTGGGATGCTGGACACCAGCCAGCCAGCTCAAGCGAAATGAAAGTGGGAAAGCAATCAAACGCACATGAGGGCCGCTCCTCTCCAAATGTAAAGCGTGTGTATTCCCAGAGGAGAAAACGCCAGAGCTTCAGCATCAGCGTGCCAAAGCTCCAGCCTGGTGTCTACTGACCGGAAATGCATCAGTGACCTCTTTGTACTCACCATCCTTCTTGCTTCATCCCTACCCCTACTCCCCCCTTCCCCGCTAAGCTACTGTGCCTTATGGCCAAGGAAGATGGGATGTTAGTAAGGAGGCATTCTCTGCATGGAGGCCTCATACTGTTGTGGGCGATGCTTTCCGTGGCCTCAGTTCTTTTGAGATGTGACTGTCCTGTGTGTTATCAGTTCAGCGCCACTTGGGCGTCCTCAGAGGAGGAGAATTAGTGCCCTGGCTCACCTGGCTCCAGGGGATGAACCACACAGGCACCACAGTCAGCATTCTTTCCACTCTCGTCCCTTGAATCTGCGGATGACAGAGATGCAGAGGATCCCACTCTACCTTTCCTTACCTCTCCAAAGGCCTGCCTTCACCCACCCTCCCTCCACACACCCCTGCCTTCACCCACCCCAACCCCTTCACACACCCCTGCCTTCACCCACCCCAACCCCTCCACCTACCCCACCCCTCCACCCACTCCTAACCCCTCCACCCACTCCTAACCCCTCCACCTACCCCACCCCTCCACCCACCCCCAACCCCTCCACCTAACCCACTCCTTCACCCACCCCAACTCCTCCACCCACCCCACCCCTCCACCCACCCCACCCCTCCACCCACCCCCACCCCTTCATCCACTCTCAACCCCTCCACCCACCCCCAACTCCTTCACTTACCCCCAACCCCTCCACCCACCCCCAACTCCTTCACTTACCCCCAACCCCTCCACCCACCCTACCTCTCCACATAAAAGACCACAAAGGAGTTCTTTTCTGCAGCTTCATGACATTACAGAGGAGTGATATCTAAAAGAGAATTTTGGTTAGAGAAAAACTTGAAAATGAATGTTGGCATAAGATTTAAAATGAGAAAAAAAGCAGAAGAGGTTCTTAGTGGCCTTTTAAATAATTGGTTTATTATAGATTCACGCCTGCAATTACAATGGATGATGCTGGCACGAAGGAAAACATAGAGTAAAATACAGCAGCATGTAAGGAATTTCCTCTCACCAAATTGTCTCCGGTCCCTTAATGGTCTGTAAGCCTCGCTGAGTACTTTGTGCACGATCCCTAGCCTGGTGATTTGCATCCCGCTGTCGGCCTTGCTTGTTGGTTGCCTCTAGCAGCTGTCTCAGTCGGAGTCTGGCTGAGAAAGGTAAGGCTTGATTTCCTCGCTCTTTAAAAGATCTGGGAGAGAACTGTAGAAAGCCTGCCGGGGTTCGCCTAGGAAGGACTAGTATCATTCGTGCATTGGAAGCCTTCAGAAAAGTTTTCCAAATTTAGGAGTCCTCTCAAGCCCTGCGCTCTGAAAAGAACCGGAGAGATTTCCTCCCGCTTTTGCGCGTAGAGGGCTCACAGAAAAAAAGGCTGGATGCATTGTGTTGAAATTTTGCACGTGGGGCCAGGTGTCCCTGACGCGATTCCCCAGGGTGCTTAATACCAAACACATTTAGCACGCGTCACTGTGGATTCCTTTTGAATTTCTGGTGGAGAGGTAAAAGTTAATTAATTAAAGCTGCCTGTGTCCCTGGTTGCCTTGGTGGCTATCTTTTCTGGCACAGTTTCTGGCTAATTCCTAAGCTTTCTATTTCTTCGAACTCACCAGTTCAAATCAGGAGTTGTTTGAGTTTGGAGACTGGTGTCTTCATCCCGAGACAGATGCCTACACACTGTGCTGGGGGAGTGGTACTGACCGCACACCTGAAGCCAATGGAAGGCTGAAGCTTCAATATTAGAAGTGGCAACACACTTGTGGTCTTGCACTTTGGGGACCCAGCTCTGTCCACTGTCTTTCCTTACCGGTTCAGCGCAGGGCTCACCATTGGGAAAGGATGCCTGTCTCCTCTCTCTAGGTTCATTTCTTTACCTTTGGCTTAGGAAGCAAGGAAAAACAGTCTACAGGTGGGCAGGATGGTGTTCAGAGCTTCCTTGGGGTTTCTGGGGATAGGTTCCATTTACAGAAAATGGCCTGTGCTAGAAATTAGGGAGGACTTGCCCCAAAGATGGGACTTCACAGGTGAAGACATTCTCTCTGGGAGCTTCCGCTTGATGTAGCCCAGGCCCCAGGCCACCATCTTCTGAAATGCCCTGGTTCCAAATATGCCCAACCTCAGGGCCCAGTGATGTCCCTAGGTTAGACGTGAGACTTCATTTCTCTAGGGCTCATTGAAAGCTGTAAGTACGGTAGCAGTCTAGGCTTCCTAGGGACCTGCGGGGACCTGCTATGTCCATTATGCCAGAGCGCTCAACCTCAGCCAGCTCTCAGGGACTTCTCAGTGTGATCCTGAGAAGAAAGGACTTCTGGTCTCTGGGTCATTGTTCGCAGACTGGGCTGGAAAGGTGAGAGGGAGAGGAAGTAGGGTGTCGAAGAGGATCCAGGCCAGAGGTCAAGAGGGTTGAGCATCTAACAGATGGGAAAACGCAGTTACTCCAGTATTGACGTGAATGTGTAAACACTACCAGGATTTGGTAAGACTTAGACAGATTAAAGAAATTATGAGCGGATAACGTTTAGAAATATAGGAACAGGCTTACCATAGCCCCCTAGAACTGTCACTGAACTTTTCCACCTCGGGCTTTATGCATTTCAAATACTTTACAATTTCAAGTAGCTGGTCTGTAAGAAGCAGAAGCACATCAGGCCATTGACGAGGGCGGGACGTAGCCTTGAGCTTAGTGTTTAATAGAACGGTGTGTCAGGCACGTGTGTCTTTGAATGTTGCTGATTAAAGTGGGCCAAGGAGCAGCAGGCTTGCCCTAGGCAGGAAGATAGTTGGGGACCTGCCTCTTTGGAGTCTACATTTAACAAGCTCTGTGTGTGAGTTTGTACCCATTCATAACCGAGGTCCAGTGGACCAGGCGATGAAGCTCTGTGACTCGAGCTACTGATGAAACTGAGACAGGGGGATTTAAAGTTCAAGGCAAAGGGTAGGCTGGGAAATTAACTCAAAGATAGAATACTTGCCTAGTATATATGAGGCCCTGGGCTCAATTCCCTGTATGAGAAATAAAACGTGAGCGGGGGTGGGGGGGGGGGGGTGGGGGGGTCCAGAACAAGAATGTGTTTCTTTGTGAACTTTGTCCCATTTCCTTACTTCTTTAAGCCTCCATAGCTTCGTTTACAAGTGAATGGGAATGAACTCATGTGTCAGCCCTTAATATCATGCCACACCCATAGTAGGCACTCCGTCGATAGCAGCAGTGTTGATGATGGCAGGAGTGGCGATTTCAGGTTTGTCAAAGCTATTCAACTCCTAGCACAAGTAGTAAGCAATCCTGCTTCCATCAGGATAGCCAGGGTTTCCCAGCTTAAGCGGAAACCCAACACATATGAGTCCACTCTCTACCTTAAAGATTGCCAGGGTTTCCCAGTTTAACCAGAAATAGTATTCCTCACTCTTGCCTGTAAGTGAGGCAATATCAGACAAGGGGTGGGTCTTTAACTTTCTATTGGCCATCTTGTACATACATAAGTAAAAATCCTGGCAGAGCTAGGAGCTTGGGTCTCTGCTGGCCTAGATGCTGGCTTTAGTTGCTTGAGAACGCCACAGCTGTTCCTGCCTTCTGAGAACGTCTGTCCCCCCCAGTTCTGTCCCTCAGCTAGGTCTGCAATGCTGACTCTGGGATTCTCTTGGATCCTCTTAGGAAAATGCCTGATGGGCAGGCAGAGGAAGATCTGGAGTTTGGCTGGGGAAAAAATGAGTAATTCAAAGCAGCCCCGCTTAGTAAACGCTACGAAGAGAAATAAAAGTCGATGCTGGCTCCTGTCTCTGGGGACTCTGAAGTGATGATCCTGAATTACCATGTCACCGAACAGAGCTTGGGGCGAGCCAAAACTCAGAATCTGCTGGCAAGGAAGAGAAGGAAGGGAAAAAAAAAGTGGCAGGGAGGGGCAAAGCAGAGGAGGAGGGAGTAAGATGAGAGGGGGAGGGAAGGACAGGCGTCACTTAAGAGCAAGGGTGGCGCAAAAGAAGAGCTCCAGCATTCCAAACCTAAACTACGGCTAAGAATTCTTATGTCTTTTCTGTCTCCCTAGACAATCCCTGACTTGTCCTTTTACCAGGGCCCAGTGGGTGACAGGCTCTTTCCCAGAAACTGAAGAAAGATACTCTGACTGGTCCTTCTCCCCCAAGTCAAGTGGCTTCCGTGGCAATGGACTGCCTTTCCCTGAGGTACGTGTGGTTAATCCAGGAACAGATGTTGATTTTTAAATTATGATCTCAGTGGAGAGGGAGATCACTGGACAATAGTAGTTAGTTTGATGATTAAATTATAAGCAAATGGCATCAGGTAGAGCTCTCTAATTTCGCTCCTTGGTGAGTGATATTTTGACCTCCCAGGAGTGGGAAGAATGAAGAAGGTCTGATTCAGTATTGTGCACATTTTGAATCACTTGCTCAATACACTCAAAGGATTAATGTCATCAGAAGGGTCTCAAGTGTCCAGCAAATATGTAGTCCTTGCGACTGTTTGGGCTCTCGGTGTGTAAGTCAGTGACTCGGCATATCTGAACTTCAACAAGACCTTCTTCCTGCTTCCTCAGACCAGGCTTTCAACAAGATGCTTTTGGATCTCAGGTGTTGTACTAAAGCCTTCAAATTCAAAACTAGGAAGGGGCAAATTTTATACAGAAGGACATTGATGAAAGCTGAATTTGGTTAATTTTTTTGTGATTATTTATGCTTATTTATGTAAGCATCTTAGAAAATATAGAATATCTGAATTCCTTGCTCTTTTTCATAGAGAATTTGTAAATAACAGCTAGTTACTCTAATAGTTGGTTAACAGTTAATTTTTTTTGATTTACAATTAATTTTGTCTTAAGCATTGTACAAGCAAAAAAAAAATTATATCCCATAAAGTGGTCAGAACTTCTTTTTCTTATTTTTCCCTATTTAGGAGAGATAGGGAGATGGTGCCACATTCTAGTTATAAAGTCCTGAAGTGGTTGGAATGCAACCATTGTTCGTAAACTGAACATCTGTCTGGGTGCTGCGTGGGAGTGGTGGGGGCATGACTGAGAGTTGGGGTGGGCTTGGGAAGGTCCCGAGCACACACTTCGCGTGCACCTTGTGTAAGGAGCCGTCAGTTGATAGAGAAGCATGTCATTTGTGCACTTGCTGTTTATCACGACGACGTTGATTTCATAAGCCGTGAATGGGTGACGGCTTGGAATCGAATGCGTGTCACGCCTGGCAAAACTGGCAGAGGCCACATGGCTGTGAGCAGTGGAACTGTTCAGAGCGCATTCCCCTCCTGAATGAGCCGTCTTTGGATGAGGATCCAGACTTTTCCGAGCTTAGAGAAAAATAAAGGAAACAGGCAAAGAAGGGCACTTCGAAAGGGTATTTGTAGGGCCACCAAGGAATATGGAATACTGCAAAGGGCTTCCTGCTTTTCCTCTCTCTCCTTTTTTTGTGCATAGTTGCTTCCCTTTTACTCAATGTAAAAGAATGTTCTAAGCGGGGAATGCAAATAAGCGAGGCTTGTGTCCTGGGACAGGAGGTGCCTCTGCACCTCTCTGCTTCCGTTTGCATCCGGTGCTGGTGACCTAGCTGATGTCCCCTGTCTTCTTTTTCACAGCGTCCACCCTGGCAAGGCTTTCTAAATCTAGTCTGTGAAGCCAGGTAGGATACTTACACCCCCCAGAAAAATGACTGAAGAGCCTGTAAAAGAGAACCTGGGATCCCCAAAGTCGCCTGCGCTCACGATAATGGAGAAAAACCCTAAGAGTGAAGTCGTGATCACCACAGTCCCCTTGGTCACTGAGGTTCAGCTGATGGCAGCCACAGGGGGTGCTGAACTCTCCTGCTACCGCTGCATCATCCCCTTTGCTGTGGTGGTCTTCATCGCCGGGATCGTTGTCACCGCCGTGGCTTACAGCTTCAATTCTCACGGTTCCATCATCTCCATCTTCGGCCTGGTCCTTCTATCCTCCGGACTTTTTTTATTAGCCTCTAGCGCCTTGTGCTGGAAGGTGAGACAAAGGAATAAGAAAGTCAAGAGACGGGAGAGTCAGACGGCTCTTGTGGTAAATCAGAGAAGCTTGTTCGCGTAAGACAGAGACCAAATGGGAAATTTCACTCTAAAGCTTGGCTCCAACTGTTGAGTTCGTTCATACGGAACCAGCCCAGGAGGGAATGGGTTCAGTTTTGGAATGGACTACCAAAATCAAAGTGGGGCAAAGAGAGGACTAAAAACAAGGGGTCAAGACGGTTCCCTTTGTAGGGAATAATATTTTTAATGACAAACTTAATCCTAAGGGCTAGTGCTAAGACAAAAGAATCAGCTTTCTTTTTGCCTTAAGCATTTGGGGAGTATGGGATATGTGCAACACTAAGTAATATTTGATTCACCTTAGAGAGTACCCAAGGGATGATGGACAAATAACAAAAACCCTGGCGAACCAGTTCTATAAAAGAAATAGCCCACGCTCTGGAAAGGGGTGTTATAAAAATATTCCACCACAGGCCTACATTGACTTGGCATTCCAACATGGACCTAAAAAATTCTGTTATATATATCTTTTCCAATAAGTTGGTTCTCTGGCCTCTCTTTTAAAAAGATTTTCATTTTGAATAAATCATCACTAGTGGTACTTTATCTTGAAGAATAAACTAATATTTTTTATATTTTAACAATGAACAATTTTAGATGATTGTAATAATACAGAAGAAACCAGAAAGGTAGGAGATAACACGAATGGCATGGGGGGTAAATTAATACCGAAATAATCCAATATAGCACCTTTGATGGTTTTTATACAAAAGTTTAATGTGCATTTCACTCAAAATAATAAATACTTATGGCTGCTGAAACTTCTTACATGGTTGTTTCTGCTGTCCTTATGTTTTTAAGACTGATTTTAGTTGAATTATGCATGTCCACGTGGGGTTTGTGCACATGGGTGGCGGTGCCCTTGGAGTCCAGAGGAGGGCATCTGATCTCCAGGAATTTCAGGTACAGGTGGTTGTGAACTGCTTCACATGGGTGCTGGGAACAGAACTTGGCTCCCCTGCAAGAACCCCCTGTACTATCTCTCTAGCCCTTGTCCTTACTATTTTTGTTGCTATTTCAAATTTTCCATCTCCCCTCAGCTTGTTTGCAAAGTATCAGCTGTGTATTTCTCAACTGGAGCTGCCATCTCTTCTCCTGGAAGATTGCTGTTTTCATCTTGTGATGCAATACGCCCAGTAACATTTAACACGTTCTGGAGGGTTTCTAAAGCTGCCATCAGGAAATCAGTGCCTGAGTCAGGAAGTTAACAATGTTCTCTTAAATGTGCATTATACTTTTTGTTAATTTAATCATGAATTAATGCAGATTGCATATTTAGTTGGTCATAATAATACTACACAATTAAGGTTAGTGTTTGAATTTTTTTTCTGTGGTTCTGAGCTATCCCATATCCTTCCCATTACTCCAGCAAGACTTATTCCTCATTATTGCAGCTTAAAGCCCACTCAGTCTGAGTAAGAAGACAATTAAACATGAGGCATTAGAGTTTGTAGAGTCTGATGGGGACCCAGCATGTCACAGTCCTTGGAAGGGATTCTACTGAGGGACTTCATTAAGTCTTCCAGGAACTCTCTGACACTGGCTGCTCCCCAGCCTTTGCTTGCTTTTGTATCTAGAATCACCCTAAGGATTCTCACGACCAATTGCAAGTGAATGAACAGGGCTCATTGCGGGGCCGTCACTGCTGTGATGTGATATGCTTTGTTGTTGGTGGTGGTAGTGGTGGTTTTTACTTTAAATCAAAGACAGTCAAAGGTTCAACATTGCTTTATGAAGCAGTTTCCCAGGGAAAGTTCAAGCTTCTCCTGGCTGGTCTAGAGACAACTCCTCTTTCACTCCCAATCCAATAACCCTCCCTATGAGTCAGCCCAACAAGGCTCCACCACCCTGCCTTAAGCTCCGGTTTTCCTACCTCCGTGTCTGTCCAGACTCTTCTCTCTCTCCTATAATGATAATACCGTTCTTCTCCATCTCGGGCTGCCCAAACCCTGCTTCTCATCAGCTACCTGCTCCAAAGCTGCCTCCTCCCGGAACCCTCGTACTATGTGAACGCAATTGCTCATCGTTTGTGGTACTTTCCAGTTTCTAAGCATGTGGGTGATATGGATATTCATTTATCCCTTCTCAACCTTTGTCTTTAGGAATGAGCTGCTTGCTGTTTTCAGTGTGCTGGCTACTGCGCTGTCTTACACAGGGAAGAAACTCAACATACACTCAAATGAGGTGCTAAATAAACTCAAGAAGGGAAAGGTGTGTGGTTTATCCAGAATTACATCCTATTCTTATATCTTGAAAGGAAAATATTTTGATTTTCAACTTCCCCAAGAGTAACTTACCCTGCATTTCCAGCTCCAAGGTAAAGGCAGAAATGGTCCACTGCTCTTTAGCCTCTAGCCCTTCAAAATGATTGAAAAGCAAATGCATAAATTATTTCTGGCCAGCAGGGGGCCTCATACTGCTACCAGAGTCCCCAAAGAAATCCTATGGGAAGATTTTAACTACATGACTAAATGGAATAATATCTACAGATAGCAATGTGGTTCCTAACTGGAGACGATTTCCCAAGTGGCCCATTTCCATCCACTTTCGTAAGTATCTTTGTACAATGAAGGTTCTCCTAGCATGGGGAGACCTTGCTTTCTGGATAGCCGCCAGGCCTCGTAAAGGGTGTGCATCCCTGTGAAGCTGTGGGGCACAGAGGTAGTGCTGATCCACAGCGAATCACAACTCCAGTAAGGGAAATAAACAAGCCTTGACTGATATTCCCAACTGCAACGTGCCTTGCTTGAATAGTGTCTGTCTTTACAAATAGTTCTCACATACACAGGCAAACAGGTGCTAAGTGTACCCGCATACATAATGCAAGTTGGAATGGAAGTGTGTCTGTATGCAGGATCTCTGTATCCCAGGCTAGCCTCAAATGCATGGCAGTCCTTGCAATCCTCCTGTCTCAGCCTCGGGAGTGCGGGAATTACAGGAGGGAGGGGAAGGGAAAAATGAAAAGATACAGAAGTGGGAGAGAGAGAGAGAAAAAGAAAGAGAGAAAGGGAGAATAGATCAATGAGTAGATGAGCAGACAGAAAAACCTTCCGCTCTGTTTCCCTCCTACTGACTTATCTGCCATTCAAGCCAAATTCATCCATATCCCTTTGCAGACAAGTAGACAACAGTAGAAATCTGCAAAGAAGCAATGGGTGCATATTCTCATTCTTGTGTTATGAATCCCAAGGGCCAGAATCCCAGTTTTACGGCATTCATGAAGAATTATCATTACCCCTTATCCTCATTAGTTCCCCTGTGTTAACCAGACCCAACCCTCACAACTGCTACAGTCAATAGGCCATACCTCACCCTTCTGTGAGACTAGGCGACCACTCTGCTTGGCAAACTCAGCCAATTAAGTGACTCGTTTAACCAGGAGCTCATGGCACAACATTGCAGTTAATACAGTGTCCCTTTCCTTTTGAGATTTTCTAGCAAAAGTGCCATAGACTGTAATGCTTATAACCCCAGAAATGGATTTGTTACTGTTTTTGAGCCTCTGGAATCTGAGCACAAATGAGTGACAGAGTATCTGCTTTCTTAGGTCCATAGACAAGTTTCTCACCATGCACCCTCAGAGGAAATTACCAAAGAAATCCCAAAGGGCCATTATCTCATCCAAGAGGATCGATCTCCAGGGCCCATCTTCCAAAGGCCCACACCTCCAAATGCTGTCATGCTGGGGATTTGACTTTCACATATAAATTTGGGGAGTATGCAAAGCTCATGTATAGCTCCTGGCTTCATGATTCTCCATAGCCAAAATAATTCCCCAAATGTCCCCTTAAGAAAGGGAGGTGTCAATTGCTGAGAAGAGACACCATGGCCACAACAATTTTTATAAAAGAAAGCATTTAGTTGGGGCTGGCTTGCAGTTTCAGAGGGTTAGTCCGTCATTGTGCTGGGGAGCATGGTGGCAGACATGGTGGAGAAGAAGCTGAGAGTTTCTACATCCAGATCCCCAAGTAGCAGGAAGAGGGCGACTCTGGGCTTGAAACATACTCTTTGAAACCTCAAAATCTACTGACACCTTCCATCCAACAAGATCAAATTTCCTACTCCTTCCAAAGAGTGCCACTCCCTGCTGACCAAGTACTAAAATCTCTGAGCCTATGGGGACCATTTTCATTCAAACCCCCAGAGAAGGCAGTAAAAGTGTTTGTATATCCACTTAATATTGTTATTAAGTTATCATAGATATGTGGAAAGGTGTAGAGCCCAGTGCATTTCCACGAGCCAATCCTGTGGAACTGTGCTATGGTGAGGATATGAAATATTGCCCACAGGCTCACGCTGTCCCTAGCTGGTGGCCGTGTTTCGGGAGGTTGTGAACCCTGTAAGACATAGGACAAAGTTGGTAGACGAAAGTCTCACTGGAAGTAGGCCATGGAGGTTACAGCCCACTCCTGCTCCTGGCCTGTTCTCTGCTTCCTGCTTCACCAAGACGGAAGGACCCTGTCTCACAATCCACCACCATGAACTCTGACCCAACCCCTGCCATGCTGAACTAAAACCATGAGTCAAACCCTACTTCCCTTCAGTTGCTTCTTCCATGGATTTGGCCACCACAATGGAAAACTAACGCATATGCCCTAACATGCAGATAAAGAAATACTGTTTAAATATTGTCAGCCCTGGAAGTTCCTTTGTGGCCACTTCTGGGCACTGTGTATCCAAGGAGAACCATTATTCTGAACGCTAACAGAGCAGTGTTACCTGTTGGTTGGTTGGTTTTGAAGATATTTTTCATTTTGTGTGTACATGTGGGGCCTGAGTATATGTACATGTATATGTATGCATACACATGTATGTACATGTAGGAATCATTGAATCCCCTAGAAATGGAGTTTCAAGGGTTTTCAGCTGTGATATGGGTGCTGGGAACCAAACCCAGATCCTCTGCAAGGACAGCCAGTGCTGACTAGCTTCTGATCTTTGGTTCTTGTTTCCTTGGAAAACAAAATATCCTGAATAAATGGAATAATGAGTACATTTTTGTGACTAGTCTTTTTCCAATAATGCATTTGTGAAATGTGCCTAATTTTGTTATATATAGTAATATAGGGATCATTTCTACCTCTGTGTAGCATCCAAAGACACTATCATAATTGGTCCTTTGTGGTGTGGGTAGGTGTTCAAGGAGTTTCTAGTTTCTAAGCATTAGGAATAGGGCTTTTGGTAGCTAGCCTCCAATATGGCCCCAGTGGTCCTTGAGTTTTGGTATTTACATGCTTTCGTGGCTCTCCACCTATACTAGTCCCAGGACTGGTCGGTGTGGCAAATAAAACAAGGCTGAAGTAATGGTATGCCACTTCCAAGATAGCGTTCTACAATACATCGAGGCTTTTCTTTCCGTATCTGTATCTCTCTGGCTTGCTCACTCTCCTGCTCTTACTTGCTTTGAGGGAAGCTGTTAAAATATCCAGGCACCAGTAGCGAGGCCATGTATGGAAGAACCAAAGTCTGTATGGTTTCTGTTGCTGTAATTAAACATCCTCACAAGAAAAGCAACATAGGGAGGGCAAGGGGGGGGGGGTTATTTGGCTTATAGTCACAGGTCACAATCTGTCATGTTAGATAAACCATGTTAAGAACTCCAGCAGCTACTCACACCACAGTCACGGCCCAGAGCAAACGGAGAGCAGGAACATCCTCGTTTGCTTTCTCTTATCTTGCTTTCTCCTTTATTATACTCAGGGTCCCTGCCTAGGGGATAGTTCTGCCCTTAAAGGACTGAGTCTCCCTACATGTATTAACAATCGATGCTGTTGTCCCACAGACAAACCTGAGCTAGATCATTTCTCATTAAAACTCCCTAGGTGTTCTGTGCTGTATCCATATCCAGTTGGCAGATAAAACCAGACAGCATAGTTCCCAACCAACAACTGGAGTTGAGTGAGCTTGGAGCAAATTTTCCCTGCCCAAATGTTTTCTAACAACTGGGTTCTTGTTGACAGCTCAAGCAAACCTCATTAGAGACCCCACTAGACAGAACCACTCAGCCAGAGCTGCGCTGCGTCTTTCATGAGACATGGGTACTTTTGTTCTTGTCTTCTTCCTACATAAAGAAGAAAAAAAGTATCTCATTGCAAGAATGAATGTGAACTGACAAACAATGTAGGCCCTACTCACTACTCCCAAAGAATAAAATGGCCTTGTGTCCAGCCAAGGCACTTAACTCCTTGCAACTGAAAGATAAAAACACTTAGTTTTTTATGTCTAAGTCTGGGAGGTAATTTTCTATACACAAACAGAAAAACAGTGTACTATTATGAGCTTTCCTCTGCGTGCTTTTTGTAGTACATGTGCATGTATTTCTGTTGGATATAGACCTATTAATGGATTCCTGAGTCTATGGGTGTGTGTGTGTGTGTGTGTGTGTGTGTGTGTGTGTGTTCAGTTTCAATACCAGATGTATCATTTTACAGTTGTTGGGAAACCGTTGAATCAGTTACTCTGCCATCAACACTGGAGACTGATTGTATGCACAACTTCATCAATTGTTTAAATCTATTTTTTCATCTCACTCTCTCCACCTTTTGGAGTATCTATTTGGGAAAGAGGACATGGCACTGAAAAATTGATCTGCACTAGGGAAGAGAAGGCTTAAGATCAGACAAGAGGTAAGAGAGAAAATGGGATTTAGATTGGACTTTGGACAAAACAAATCACCAAGAGATAAGGTCTTCAGAAGTTCTCTGGAAACCAACAAAACAGATTAGAGCCTCATTAGTTCATGATCCTAAGAGGTGCCTGCATCAGGCTTGCACTAACACCCCAAACTTCATGATCTGAACTTCCCATAGAGTATCCATTTGGTCTTGACAAGAGCCCTGTGAAGTAGATCTTACTATGATTTCATTTTACAGACAAGAGACTGAGTCATGGATTAAGCCAAGTAAAGGAGAGCACACCGCCAGGATAGAACAGGGCAAGGGGCTGGAGAGAGAGCTCAGCTGGCAGTGTGTTTGCTTTGCAAGCATGAAGGCCTGAGCTCAATTTCCCGTTCCATAGTTACGTCAAAAAGCCAAGTGTGGTAGCATGTACTTGTAATCCTCAAGCCGAGAGGGTAGAGGCAAGAACACCCTTGGGGCTCACTGTCTGGCCAACCTAATGGACTGGGTGAGCTCCAGGTCAATGAGAGACTTTGTCTGAAAAAAAAAAAAAAAAAAAAAAAAAAAAAAAAAAAAAAAAAAACAAAAAAAAAAAAACGAGATAGACAACACCTGAGGAATAACACCCAAGGCTATCCTTTGGCCTCCATGCTCATTAACATAGGCTTAAAAACACACACTTTCATATACATGGATGCCTAAACATGCTCATGCTCACACACACACATGCAGAATAGGGCCTGGATTCTAAGGGTGGAACTCAGCCACATATCCACTTGTTCTCTGGGATCCATGTAAACTTTGAATGCCTCGCTCTGGAATAAACGCCCTCCGTAGAATCTGAGCGGTGCAGGGTCAGGTCAGCAGCGGTTCTGAGAAACTTGGATTAAAACATCAGTGGAAACAATTACTGAATCACTTACGTCTGCAGCCGAGTCCTCGGAAGGGGACCTCCACATCTTTTCAGTATTTTATAAACACCAAGACACCTTCTGCAGCTAGCAAACACAGAATCGAAAACGGTGCTTTTATTCTCAACCTCCTAGAGTTTCCTATGGCAGGGTATTCAGAGTTCTGAATGTGAGCCCACCTCAGGCTGCCAAGGAAGGCAGGGTGGGGTGCGGGGTTAATTTTGAACAATATCTTGACTGGACTAAGAGAGGTCGTTATTGAGGCACACCTCTGGGCGAGCCAATCAGCAGAAAGATGGATTTGCAGCCCGATTAAGATGGGAAGCGATTGAGGAAGACACTGGACATTGACCTCCGGCCTTTGTATATACCTGCCCATACACATGTGCATGTACACACACACATACACACAATTCCAGGAAACACCAGAATAGGACACCACTTCGCTTCGAAGCTGCTGACTCAGGGCAGCAACCTGGCACCGCGTTTGTTTCCAGTCATGCACTGACCCGGTGACTTGTTTGTCCAGTGTCGGCAGATCATGAGCAACCTGCCAAACACATCTAGGTACTAGAAATTCAAATGGTAACATGGTAATTGATGCTGTGCATTGTAATTGATTTGTAATGAGGCTGGCAAAGGCAGATCAAACATATAAATCTTCTAGAAAAGTGACGAGATCCTATACTGCCAGTTTCCCAATCTGAATATTAACCATCCATCTTGGAATTCCAGGACTCAGGCATCAAGACAGAATAAGCACAAAGAACCCATGGTTATTTGAAAGTGCCTAGATGAGTCTTAATCTTCCGAGTAATGGGAGTGCGAGTCAGCCCCTGATCTGTTTCTCCATCATTTTCAACTTAATCCAAAATTATTATGGCCCATGACCGTTGTAGGTAATTTGTCATTAGTAATTGAGATTGATCCTTATGTAACCACTGAGGAGGCTGTCATCTTCTAGAAACATACTCGGCCTAGGACCCTTACAGATTAACAGGCTCTGGGACCATTGGGGCGCATGGAGTTAAGAAAGCCTTTGTGCTGTTTTAACATGAGTCAGCCGGTGATGGTGATCTGTCACTCGTCATTCTCGACTTCTCCACCATTCGCTTTGGAGATTGTAGGCTACACCTAAGATAAAGAGAATCGGTGTGTTTGCTCCCCTCGCCTCCCCATCCAGGGAAGCCAGCAGGTGATGGCTCCTCTTTGGAGTGCATATGCAGAATGGATTGCTACTTGCTTTCCTTGCTGCAAATCCTTAGTGAGGGCTCGGACATCGCCATCCATAAATAAATGGTGATCCTATTGCTTTATGGACCAAGAAGAAAACGGTGTAGGCGTAGAGCAAAACAACACTGTAAGTTTGGAGGAGGCGTGAATGTGGTCTTCAGTAGCATAAAATGCCTGACCCACGCACAGAGCACACTGACTTGCGCCGTAGCCAGGCCAGAGGTAGGGTTCGTGTTGCTACACTCCTCTGCAACCAGGCTCAATGATAACAGCTCTTGCATCAGAGGAAGGCTCACCACACATTTTAGCACTTCCACAGTTAGGAAGCTTTTCCGCTGCTGGGAGAACGAGTTGCGTCACTGGAGATATCTGACTCCGGGATCTAGTGTCAATCACTTTGCCTAAGGTCTCTACAAATGCAAGGGTGTCTCCTTACAGCAGAAAGGCTTTGCCCAACTGACAATTAAGAGGAAACACACAGCTCCATAAATAATTGAGAAGGCGGATTAAAGAAATACCCTTTCCAGAGCAGAACGAGAGGAATGCCTGACAGTTCTCAGCCAGGCTTTTGTCTCTGCCTCACCACCCACAGGGCTGCCTGGGCAATGGCTCTTTACACTTAGCTTGGCTTCCCCAGTTCTTTAAAGGTCTCCGTAGACACACGACGTTTCTCGCGCACGGAAGGAGAGAAGATTTGGGAAAAGATGACCTTCCCAAGAGCAGCTTCCAAGGGACACTTGTCAGGGCTCGACATTGCACAGAATAACTCCCCACTGAGCAGAACTGTATTTAATATTTGGTTTGCTCATGACAAGCTGTGGATCGAATGGCAAGGCCACCTGCTCAGCGGACTTGAGGAAAACTCTCAGCCTGAAGACCCGCAGGTAAAACACCTGTGACGAACCACTCTTGTCTCACCTTTTCATCCAGGGTCTGAAACGGGGATTTCGAGTGTGTCTTCCTCCTGGAGAACAATAATAACAAACTGGAAGGTCTCCAGAGTGAGGACCAGCTAGTTTACTATGTCATTCATGGGAGCCCAAGAGGTTATTGATGCTGTAGAAAGTTCTTGGTCCCTTCAGTTAGTAATTGCTTCCAAATAGATGCATTTCCAACGGGGGGCAGTGTCAATATGGGGCGGAGGAGGAATGGAGAAGCGGAAAGATAAAGAATGGACAAACACAATTTTTAATAGACAAGCCACCACCCTGGCTTCTATTTGGAGCACGGTGGTGATATTTGAAGCACCCAGTGAAAATAAAACCCTTGAACTTGGAACCACAGCTACGACAGCATATTTTTAAATGGTTACGAAGGGAGTCTGAGCATTCAGTAGGGCTGTGGCCAAGATTCTCGGGCCGCTCCACAGATGGCACTTGAGAGCCACCCGGCAGGTAGACAACACCTGTCTCAGTGAGCTCAGTCAAAAAAAAGTCAAGAGAATTGGGTTATAAAGAAGATGGGCAGAGGTGCCTCTTGGGAGATTATCACAGTCTCAAAGACAAAAGTTAACTTCACTAGAAGACAGACTTTCAGAAAAAAACAAAACACATAGTTTTCTTCTCTTAAAGAATTAAGTAATTAAGGAAACTTCTCACAAAGAAACTGGAACAGGAGAATGCAGACGCAGCATCATGAAGTCCATGAGCTCTATCTCTGATTGTTCAGTAGTGCTCATGGCCAATCCTGGTTTGACTTTACCCTACCACTAACTCGTTCACCACTAAAATGTCGGTGTAAATCCCAGGTAACATGCCATAGGTGATTTAGAGGGGAACTTTTATGAGATTTATGACTTCGGCATAAGTTAGAGGAATTAAAGATTGCATAAAGAGGCTCAATAGCATCTGTCAATTAATTAAATAATTTATGGAAAGCTTGAACACACATTGCCTGGGCTTCCATACTAAGTGGAAAGCAGTTTCTTACTGAATCTGTAAAACTGTTCTTGGTGGTGCTGTCTGATGGCTAGACAGAGAGTTGGGTGTGGCTAAACATGGAGAAGAAGCCTCTGAGAAGTAAGCATGGAGTGGGGACAGAGTGTTGGAGAAGAGTGCTGACCCCAGGAAGGGGTACAAAATGCCACGTGAGGTCACAGGGGGTGCGCGGCGTACAGAGATCAGAGAGCCATGGCGTGGTCTGCAGCCAAGGCTGTGCTTTGATCTTCCTCCTTCAGACCATATCATTAATCTCCCCAGAGGGCTGCCCTTTCCCTCCCCACACACCCAATCCAGTCTATAATCACAAAGGGCAAGAAAGGTCGGGAGTGGCCATGCAAACAGGTTTACTTCCTGGGCATTTCACCTACCTCTGTGCGAAGCAACGCTGTTTAAAACACAGTGGCCACTCGTTCCCAACCAGTTCAGTTTGTGCAAATCCAGATTAGCAAGGGCCTACATGATGGCGTTGCTCAAGATGTTTTGGGTTTAATTATTCAGGGATGAACCACAAACGTTACCCCTTTGCGTTGTCTAACTTCCTTTGTGCATTTAAGCTTATTTTGACAGAGGAGACTATGTTATGTATATTTCAGATTGTACACATTTAACCAGACACATTTAAGTCAGTGCTACATGAAAAATATAGAGGAAAATAGCGTAACATAACGGGGCTCTTAAGCCGAGTATATAAGTAGCTAAATATCTATATGTTTATAATGGTATATAACTAAAGCAAGCAAGTAAACACGAAGTTGGGGGTGACGTCCCATAATGGCACACTTAAAATCCTATGTTCCTCTTCCCAGCACTCAAGCAGAAAGCTAGGTTGGGGGTCGCTGGCCTGTAGCCCAGAGCTTGACACATGGAAATCGATGGATCCCTGAAGATTTTCAGCCAGCCAGTCTAGCTGAAGCGATGCGCTTTGGGTTCAGTGAGGGAGTTGGAGGAAGGCGAAGAGCAAAGTCGAGGAAACACACCTGTAGGCAATCTCTGGTCAACACGTGTAAGCACATACCCATACTAACAAGTACATATCACATACACACACATGCACGCACACACGCACGCGCACACGCACGCGCACACACACATGTACACACGCACATGCACACACGCGCACACACACGCACACGTGCACACGCGCATACACACACACACGCACGCACACACGCACACACGCACGCACACACGCACGCGCACACACACGCACTTGTGTGTGAGGAAATAAATACAAGTATCAAAAATGCCCCCAGTAGAATGTTATAAAGCTTTTGGGAACGGGAGTTGTGGAATAAATCCTGAAAGGCTTCCTGGAAAAGGTATTGGACAGGGTTGTTGAAGCTGAGCCAGCACTTCAATCGGTGCAGTTTAAGAGGAAGGGAAGAGAATTTCTTTGGGGGAATGATGTTGGGAAAATGTATACACAAACACACATACACACGCGCGCGCGCGCACACACACACACACACCACATATTGATAGAAGGAGAAGAATGTGGATTAAAAGGCAAGTTGATTGCATTGAGACAATAAGTGTATGTGAGGGTGTGTTTAAAAGCAAAATGTCAAGAGCAAGGGGGCCAGAACTCTAGTTCTGACCCTGAACTGAGTGTCCTTGGCAAGTCACGGAGACCTTAAACTTCAGGGTCTTTGTCTGTAAAAACTTAGGATACGAGCAGTGCCCGTCTGGCTAGTCCACAAGTTACCAGTGGTGTATGATGAAGTCTCTTTGGATTGAGTTGGCAAGGTGAGGAGATTCCATACCACAGTGTCCTGTGTCGGGGTGGGGGTGGGGGCGGGGAGGCAGGGTGCAGTCATTCCATCCACTTTCCCTGAGATAAGCAGACTCCAGGCAGAAGCCCAGAACCTCTCAGGATAAGCAAGAGATTCTTCTGGAAGACTCCTAGTGCTGGCACAACTCCAGAGTTGGGCGTCAACACCAGTCATGTTGCTATCCCAGGGAGACACAGCTGGGAGCAGCTTTAACTGTTGATTTTCACCGAGGGCCACCTGCAAGCAAACAGCTGGGGTGGGAGCCCATGTTCCATGAAATTACAACCTGACTGTTCTTCCTGTGTTTAGTCTGTGTGCTCTATGAGGCAGCGAGCCCTGTCTTCCACATCTCAGTTCCAGGGTGTGTGTAGTCTGTGCCCTGTGATGCCAGCTGCCAGCACTAAGGTGGATTGGCACCTTCCAGGTCCCTTCCCTTTTCAGGATAACATCGTTTTCTTCGAGAAGGGGTGGAGTGAGAGCTGATACCAACTTAACGTCTCCCTTCCTGAAAGGCCTGGCAGCATCTCTCCCGCCTGTGTGACTAGTAAGAAGACATTCACGAAGAGTTATGTGATCACAGAATGAGCCTTGGTTCAACAGATGAGCCTTCGAGAACTCTCCCAGAGCCCAAGTCATAAAAGAATGCTGGCACCTGCTCTCAGAATGATTGTGATACTCGGAGACTGTTATGTATGGTGTCAGGATTTCCAACACACAAAGCCTGGTATGCTGGGGGTGCGTTTTTAATCCTCATCTTGAAGAGGGACCCTCCGTTAAAGAATGGCCACTATCAGATTGACTTGTGCACATATCTACAAGGTCTTGACTACAGGGTCATTGCATACTGTGGGCAGGCCTGTCCCTAGGCAGGTGGTCCTACACTGTAGATTATAGCTAGCTGAGCCTATGCCAGAAGGCTAGCCAGTAAGCAGCCTTCCTTTAGGGTTTCTGCTTCAGTTTCTGTCCAGACTCCCCTCAGTGAAGTTCTGTGACCTGGCAGTGTGAGTTGATTTCATTTCCCGATTTACTTTTACTTTCTGTGTTTGTCACAATCATTTAAAAAAAAATTCACAAGGATACCCACAAATCTGCATTTCAAATTCCTCCTGTTTGGAGAATCTCAAACATATTATATTTCTAAAACAGAATTGATTACAATGTTCTATTGGAATTACCAATACTGCTATTCGTCTTTAATAACTCAATCTATGAGCAACCTAATTTGATTCCTATCTCCATTTCTGAGTGTTTTATGACCAACTCCAGACACCAGTTCATCTGCCAACATTACAATGTGTATCTCTAAGTGATGAAACTCCGGAAAAGCTCATTTGCTGGTATATCTCACGTTGAAAAAAATATCAAATTTCTGTATATAAAATATCTGGTTAGCCTGGCGTGTGCATCTCCAATCCCAGCACTTGAGAACCAAAGGCCAAGGTTATCTGTGAATTTCACCCTGTTCTACATAGTTAATTCTCAGCAAGGGCTATGTACTGGAAAAAAAAAAAAAACAAAACAAGAACAGGGGCTGGTGAGATGACTCAGAGGTTAAGAGCACTGACTGTTCTTCCAGAGGTCCTGAGTTCAATTCCCAGCAACCACATGGTGGCTCACAACCATCTGTAATGGGCTCTAATGATCTCTTCTGGCATGCAGGAGTACATGCAGACAGAGCATTCATACATAAAAATATTAATGAAGTTACTAAAAAAAAAAACAACAAAGAACCCCCCAACCCTATCAAAGCCTAGTTAGTGTTCAAATGTTCCAGAGTCCCTCATAGATTTTGTTACATTATCAATTTTCACTGACATATAACAATTGCACAGATTTGTGGGGAACTATGTGCTATTTAAATACATGTGCTCGTTTTTGCAGTGTTCAAGTTGAAATAAAACATATACTATATTCCAGCATGTGCTGTTCCTTTACAGTGAATGTATTCAGCATTCTTTTCCCAGAGCTACTGTCAGACACAATACCTTAACAACATCTTCAGTCATCCTACTGAATAAATACGTGGAATATAAACATTCCACATGGCTAATAAGTCTTTTGTCTGGGCTAATTTGTCCTGCAGAACTTCCTGGGTGCTGTGTTTTACTGGTTATACTTTTGTGGTGTGGTTTAAATGCTGGGGAGATAGATGGCTCCATGGTTACGAGTGCTTGTTGTTCTTCCAGAGTACCTGAGCTCAACATCTAGGGCCCCACATCAGGAAGCTTACTACCACGCATGATTTTGGCTCCAGGGCATCATATGGCCTGTTCTAACCCCCATGGGCAGCCACACACATGTAGGATATAGTCACGCAGATGTATGGAGATACACTTCAATCAAACTTAAAAAGTCATTTAATACATCTGTTGATCCCTATATTTTCATTTATTTCTATACGTTAGATACTTATTTTGTGCCATTTTATCATTAAGAATTACGTAATAAACATTATGTTCCCCATCATCTGTGAAATGTAAAATTTTAGCCAGAGTAAGAATTACTATTTTGGGCAATGATGCAGGTGGTGGGAAGAATGGAGTGTTCCTTTGGAGCAGCGACTGTCTAACGGTCCCTCTGTAATATTAGTTATCAGTGGTGATAGTCCCATCCAATGAATTAATTTGGGATTATGTTTCCTTATTTTTAGAGCAATTCGTGTGGCTTTTGAGCACATTAATGCTCAAGAATCATGTCAGTACTTTTTTATACATGCTGGTCATGTTCTACAAAACACCAAATCTGTGTCTTTGTGTCTGTGTCTGTCCATCTCTCTCCTTCTCCCTCCCTCCCTCCCTCCCTCCCTCCCTCCCTCCCTTCCCCTCCCTCTCTCTCTCTCTCTCTCTCTCTCTCTCTCTCTCTCTCTCTCTCTCTTTCTCTCTCTCTCTCCCTCTCTCTCTCTCTCTTTGTGTGTCTGTGTGTCTGTATGTCAGTCAATGGAAAGCTTGCAGGAACAGGTTCTCTTTACCGTCTGGGTATGCAGATCAAATTCCTTCCCTCAGACCCAAAGGCATCACCTTTATGTACTGACCTATCTCACCCTCCCAGAGGTTTTCATCACACACTTGTTTGTGTCTCAATCATAACCCAAGGCAATAGAAAACTGTTTCTGCATTTTTTTATTATTAAATTTTCCTTAAATATGAAATTACTTCATATATGCACCCATCAAAATACTGTTTAGAATCTCTAGGTAAATATTTAGGTGCAGCCCAAAACTTTTAACAGATAGGATGCAGGGGGAAAGGTTGTAGAGTCTGGGAGCTAGGTGAGGGAGTCTGCCTCCCCGGACTTGCCAGACAGGACCTCCTTCTCCGTCTCTGTCTCCCACACATGTCCTTTGCTCACAGTGAGGTTGCTGCTCGGTGCTTTCAGGTTCTTTCAGACCTCCTTGGGATTTTTCCAGATCTTTCCAGGCCTTAAGTACAATATCATACTTAGTTCTCTAGGAATCAGTATTAACTTTTAAAAGGTAAACAAATCCCAGTAACACAGAGTCAAGAGATCATAGATATTCTTGATGGGAGTAAAAGGGACACCAAAGATCCTTTCCTAAAAGATGACAGAGGGAAGAAAGCATGTTGAGAAAGAGTCAGACATGTGGACATAGGAGGATTAAGAATAAAAAAAAATACAAAAAAAAACCCAAAAAGCTAAAAAGCAAGACAATAATCCTGTTGTCTCCAAGAAACTTACAACTTAAGGAGAACTTTCTATAGGCTTCTGAAAATGCCCACTACAGTGGTCTGGGGAATTACTTACGGCCCAATGAATGCTCCATATAAAACAGATGTTGGCTCTGGCCTTGATGTTGCCATTTTATCCTAAGTCACATTTCTAACACTCCTTCCATTAGCAGATCTACTACTTTACAGCCCAGTGGGCTTGGGCTGGGTCCTCCTGGCTCTGCTTACCCAGATTACAAAAAGAGCAGCTCTCACTTCCCTGGGATTGGTTTGGTTCCTGTGTCTCCTTCCTTTGAATGGGCACAGTATTTGCACACGCCTCTATGATATTCATCATTGGATAAATTATCATTCACTTGAGTGCCTCTCTTTCTTGAATGTGAGCTAAGACAGGCTTATTCCTGCATTCTGCCTGGCTCTCTCCCTCTAAGTACAGGGGAGCCACCAATCGCCTGCAGTGTGTGCTCTGTTAGGTAGAGCATGTTGTGTATGGCGCCTTAGAGTTTGTTCTAAATTGATCAGTCCAAGGCAGTGGATAAGAAGCATTTGCAAGATTGCTTATGCTATTAACTCATCATTTCACTTGGGAGATGAAATCATATGTCTATTGGAAGCTCAGACATTTTTGTAATCTCCAAGCCCCATTCAGGTGAAATAATCTCTTTCTCCAAATTTGGTCCAGCTCTGTACCAAATTTGTATCATGCTGGGCTGCCGTGATTTTGGGCTTCTCGCCACCTCCACCTTCCACCTCAGTTTCCTAAGGGCCTGGAACATTTCTTGCTAACTCAGGCTGAGGCCACAAACTCACTCATCCTGTGCTCCATAGTGTTGCAAGGAGGGCCCACTTGTTCATCCCGGCCGCCCAGCTACCTTAACCCCAAAATAACCACACAGAAATTCTATTAATTAAATCACTGCTTGGCCCATTCGCTCTAGCCTCTTATTGGCTAACTCTCACATCTTGATTTAACCCATTTGTGTTAATCTGTATATCGCCATGTGGGAGTGACTTACTGTGAAAGATTCAGCATGTCTGACTCTGGCTGCAGCTCCATAGCATCTCTCTGACTCAGCCTTCTTCCTTCCAGCATTCAGTTTAATTTTCCCAGCCTACCTAAGTTTGGCCCTATCAACAGGCCCAAAGCAGTTTCTTTATTAACCAATGAAAGCAACACAAAGACAGAAGACCCTCCTACACCACCACAGCAGCAAATGCTGCCTCCCCTTCTAGTTCTCAATGGTGGGCCACTAGTTTGGGAACTCCGTAACTGTGGGTCATTAGTTTGGTAACCCAGGCACAAGAAAAGTATGTTTGTTCCTTACCCGTTTGTTGAAAATATTTGGAAACCTTGAGGCCTAAGTAGGGAGTTGTTCATACTAGCCAAAACAATCACAGGATCCAAGCTGGAGACCGTGGGGGGGGGGGGGGATAGAAAGGGAGGGATAGAAAAACCAACCGGGCCCCATTCAACTGCCTCCCCATTCAGTTCAGGGTGGTAGGCAGTTTGTGAATCTAGCTAACAACGGCATTCCTGGAAAACTGGCCCATTGCGAGCTTTCTTGTGAACTTATCCACCTGTCATGTCGAGGCTTGGAGGGGAGCCAGGGCAGGCAGGAAATAATAGGCTGCAGGATACTGGTGTGTGTCAGTGGCCCCGACCCTCCCATTCCTGAACACAGAGGAGCTGGAAGTCTGCGAGACGTCACCACTGCCCAGGGTGAGCTTGGAAGGCCACAGAAAGTCTGGCTGGGGGAGGGAGAGGTCCAGAAGAATGCCGGATGATTAAACTCGTGCTGGGTCTCTCTTTGGGACTGCAGAACTGTCTCTGTGAGGAAATGGTCCAGGCTAAGGCTCAGACACGTCTATTTGCTCTCGCTAACCTCATCCCACACACATAAGGCTGAAGCTAATGCAGGATAAAGTATCTGAATTCTTCCACCTCCCCCGTTTCCCTTGGTCTCCTGGTCAGTCAGTCACAGATCTGATTATGAGGACATCAACTGGCTAGAATTAGATAAAACTTCCCTTCTTCCCTCTGGACCCCTGGATTCAGGCTTTGTTTTTAGTTTCCAATGACTTCACGTTGTCCGCTTAGGCAGCATCCATCCTCTTCACTGCTGTCAACGTAACCATCTGTCTTCTCTTGGGAAGCATTCATTACACAGTATGCGAGGAGAAGCACGAGTTCTCAGAATGTTAGTTAAATCAAGGTGAGCAACGCTGGCCAAGTCAGAAGTAGTTTGCTCTGCAAGCCAAGGAGCCTTGGGTCACTGACTATCATATTAAAAATGGCGTTTGCCATTTCTGACATATCTAGTCTGGTCATTTGAAGGGAGTTTATGGACTCCCATGCTTCCCCAGCTACTTGGCTATAACAGTTTTCTTATGTCACCCCACAGAAGAAGTTAATTCACTTCTCACATAGCTTCCTAGCCAGTGAGGACCTACAGGAAAGTCAGTGGTGCAATAAAGGTAATGTGAGCCTCCCAGCTAGAAGTAGAGGATATTTGGGATATGTCAGCTTTGAAATCTGTAGGTATTATGACGTCTTAGCACTTATATTCCTTGTTACTCCAGCTTTTAAGATTCCAAGTGCAGCTGGGCAGTGGTGGCGCATGCCTTTAATCCCAGCACTGGGGAGGCATAGGCAGGCTGATCTCTGTGAGTTCGAGGCCAAGCCTAGTCTACAGAGTGAGGGAGTTCCGGGACAGCCAGGGCTACACAGAGACACCCTGTCTTAAAAAAACAAACAACACCCCCCCAAACAAACAAGCAACAAAAAGCATCCAAGTACTCTACATGTACCGGTCATCTGAGAACATGATTATCTCATAACTCCATTGTGGCCTTACCACAGTGCCACGTGTGTATTGCTATCATTGTGGCCTTACCACAGTGCCACGTGTGTATTGCTATCATTGTGGCCTTACCACAGTGCCACGTGTGTATTGCTATCATTGTGGCCTTACCACAGTGCCACGTGTGTATTGCTATCATTTCACAGTGACTTTGGTATCTGACCTCTGCTTTAAGAGCCACACATGACACACCAACATAAGATACTGTCGTTCTTACAGTGACGAGTTTGAAGCGGGATATTACAGTTGGGGGAGAGGTTTCTAATGAACTCCAGAAGCAAAAACTATAGGAGAAAATTATTAGAAAATGTCGGGACTCTTAGAAGATGTTGCCAGCGTAGGGCACTGGGCAGGATTCTATGGGTGCAGTCATCTAAAGTGGCACTTCAATACAGCGTCCAATAAACACATGGATATTCCCTTTAAGTTAACAATTAAACAGATTTTAGAACTCTGCTCCTTAGTTGATGAACCATATTCCAAGTCTTCAGTCACTTTTTCTACGGCTACAACAGATATTTTATTGAAGGGGGTAGTTCTAACATTGCGGAAAGTTCTATTTGACAGCAGGGTTACAGAGGACTGTAAAGAACAGCTCTGCAAGAGGAAACCAGGGCTAGGATGGAAAACAGTGTGAGCGAAGGAGGCGCATAGGCGCGATGAGGAAGCAGTGCTGATTCTGCTCATCCCATTGGAGCATGTGGCTTGAGCCCTTTCCAGAGTGTCTTTCTTACAAAATGTGGGCACTGGGTGTTCCTGTTTCCCTACTTGATTCCATGTGAAGGAGAAATGAGACCTTGTGTGCAAAGGGCTTAGCGTCTCTGGCACACAGCGTGCACTCCTGAAATGACTGTGATTGTTTCAAGGGTCTGTGCCTCAAATGACCACCGCACACTGAGGTCTACTGGGAAGCCCAATTGAAAAGGAACCTTCAGTAATATCGAAACAGGACGGTTGTCAAGCAATGAGGTAAAGATCAGGTAAGGCTCGTTGGAAGAGAATTAGCTTCATTAGAAAAGACTTCAATCAGCTGGCAAGCAGGAGAAAGCTGACTACCCTGTAGCCTACATAGGCTTACTTGCTGAGGAAATGGTCCTTCTAGCTGTGTGTACCACATCGCCAGTACCTTTTATTCTCCCAGTTATGTGAGTGGCTACCCCAGGAACTCTATATTCCTGGAAATGGTAAATGGGCTTTACCTTTCCATTTAGAAGGGGCCACTTCTCCACAGGCCCCCATCAGTCCTGTGGACTGAAAGGAATTCTTCACTGCCCTAGGCTATAAGACAAAAGAGGAAGGGAGATTTAGAATGAACCACACGAAGCTGCTGGCAGTTGAGCGTGTTTGTCATCAGAGAGAGGGTTTGATATGACATGACCTAGGATTCAGACACAGGAGAGTGCTGAGTGACAGTGGGATTCCGGTGCACAAGGAGAAAGTATGTCCACCGGCAGACACGCGCCCTAGCACCGCCTCCCACAGGCTTGTCTGAGTCAAAGGGATCCTTGAAGACAGCTGTCACAGCACTCCTGGAAAAGGGGGGAAACAAAGACGCTCAAGGAAAGCTGCAGAGCTGAGCTGAGAAGCTCCATTTAATCTCAAAGGTCATGCACCTGGCCATTTTCACACACACGCATGCACGCACACACACATACACACACACTCCCCATAGGGAAAGCCCTCTCTCACTCCAAAAATGACACAAAATCCAAAGAAAGCATTACGTTTGATCTAATGACAGAGCCTGTGTTGCTCAACGATGTTTAAATCAAGCCCAGATGTGTAAACTCTTTACCAGAGGCCTCAGTCACAGTGGAGATGAAGTGAGATTGCGCATGAGTTCAGAGGAAACGTTTTGGGCTGTGTTGTTAGGATTTAACTCTATTTATGTGCCGCCTCCTCCCCTTGCGGGACATGATTGTCTGTTTTCACACTGAAAGGAGAAAGCAAGAGACGTTAGGAGAGAAGGTGGGATGGGTGGGCAGGTCATTTTTGGCTTGCTTGGGATTATATGGTTTTCTTTTCTTTTAGTTTTTAGAAGGATCTTTCCTCCCAAAGGAAGAAATTTTTTTTATGATCAGAGACAACAAATCCACAGATTTGTCTAAATAATATAATACTTAGCCTTTTATATGGTTATTGAATTCCATGGTGCACATCTCAGAAGACATATTTTTCCTATCTCCAGATATATTGTTATTTATTGTCAGTTTTAGTAAACAATTTGGCAGTCCTACCTGTGTCGTTTGCTGCCTGTTGAGCATTGTCCTTGAAAGACTCAAGGGCATCTCTGCCTTAGAATATTCAAAATATTCCTGACCAAGTCAGCGTGCAATGAAGCCCTACATCCTGACCTCTTCCAGCATGAACCTTCCTATTAAATGACACCAGCATTCACTCAGTGGCTTGGGCCCAAAGCCTGGGGGTCATGGTTGATTCTTCTAGTTTTACCTTTTCATACTCAGGCAACCCCCAAACCTGTTAATACCACCTCCCTAACCTTTCTCACACAAACAATGGCCAAACAATGGCGTGGCAAGACTTTCTCCACTATCAGCAAGGATTGGCAACGTTTAACCAGATAAGGGCCCTAACGCTCTTATCTGAACCACAGATGGACTCCCTTGGAGTGCCACTCTGTAGTCCATCTCTGGTGCTCTGTCTGCATGGAGGGCTGCACGCCAATGTCCAATGTGATATGGGGACTCCATATCACTCTATTGTTAAACAAACTCCATTGCAGTTAAGGAGCCAGAAGTAGATGACCTAAGTGTTGAAGACTCGGAAGTAGCTTCTGGTCTTCAGAATGAAACCTCAAGAAAATGAAGTATCTTTCTTGTGGTACTCACATCCTCCGCCCCATCTAAGAGCTATCAAGCATAGCATCGCGAGGCTTTAGAGACGTGATCATTGGGTGCTGGGAAAATGAGAAATATGTAGAAGAATATGAATCTCACTTTTGAAATTTGAGACATCTTTAATGATCATTCTTACAGCTCATTAAAGTTTATCTTTCTGATGTCTGGGACACCTTGGATTTAAACAACGTCAAGAGAAACTTGAGGATTTTGGTGTCCCTGACACCCGAGGTCCAATTATTAGTACCCTTTCTGCTATTACAACCTAAAGGAAATCTCTTAATTCATAAAATTGCAGTGAGTATTAGAGGGGAGACAGGATTTGAAATCTCTCCTCCGGGAAGCAGATACCATGAGAGTAGAGGATTCGGGAGGGTAACATGAGAGAAATCCCTGCCATAGACTAGATATTCAGTTAGCAAGAACTGTTACTTCTGTCCTGCCGATCGATGGACAATCTTGGCCTCTTGCAACACTGTCAGCATCCAGGGAACTTTGAGGTGTTTGGAACTCACCCACCCATTCACTAGTCACCCAGGAACTCTTGAGAATCAACTCATGACTGCATGTGATGGCTCCCGTCATCAGTTCCGGCATTCCAGAGGCAGAGGCAGGCAGAGCTCTGAATTTGAGGCCAGTCTGGTCTACAGAGAGAGTTCCAGCCAGCCAGGAAAACACAGAGAAACCCTGTCTCAAAAAAAAGATGAAAACAGAGAGAGAGAGGGAGGGAGGGAAGAGGGAGGGCGAGGGAGGGAGGGAGGAAGGGAAAGAGAAAGAATGCAACTCATATATGTACACCAACCAGACAGAAACACTGAAAGCAAGACGTACAGAAGGGAAGAAAGTAAAAGCCCTGAGGCAAACAGTAGATAAAGGGAAACTGGTTCAGTTAAAAGAGCAGCCAAGCCTAAGCTAGGCCAAGCATGCAGAACTAGTAAGTCTCCGTGTCATGATTGCGGAGCTGGGCAGCAGCCCTAAAGAAAAGGCCTGGTACAACACCCAGACCCTCTGCTCCAGCTGACAACGCTAATTTAGGAGCCCAGTTGAGCCAGGTGGTGGTGGCGCATGCCTTTAATCCCAGCAATCAGGAGGCAGAGGCAGGCAGATCTCTAAGTTTGAGGTTAGCCTGGTCTACAGAGAGGGTCAGCCAGGACTACGCAGAGAAAAACGAAAATACAAATGAAGGAAGGCAAAAGAAATCATGACCCACTTTGAGTAATCAGTGGTGCCAGTATCATTTTGAAGCTGTTGTGTCTACGCTGTGAGATAAAGCAAATGAGTATTTCCAGTTAACTCTTCAGTGCAGGAGAAACAGATGTCTATTCAAGATAGATGAGGTTAATACTTTGTAGTACTGAAATTGAACTGTAATTTTTTCATATGAATTGACAATAAATAACATCTTGTCATCAAAAATAAAGTTTCAGCTCTGTCCACTGAAAAGTCCTAAAATGATGGGTATACCCAGAGCCATGCACACCCCTGGCAGCTAGAAACTTGGGGTTCCCACTGGTGAAACCAGGGCTCCTGGAGAAGAGCCTGAATTCACATCTGAGGGAAGAAAATGTACAAAGTAAGTTTGGAATGTTTTGTCATAAAAGAAAACAGGGAAAGGGAAAATAAAATATGACCAAGATATGACAAAAAGATTGTAAACGTAATCTGAGGAGACCCTGTTGGCCAGAGATGGGAGCAACTTGAGTATCGTAATTATGATGATGGCAATAAAGTGAGACATTAAATGTATTTAGGTACACAGACTCGTAATGATAACAAAATTCATTGCTGCTGTGTTTCAAGACGAAGTCTGATATTTGCTGTGGAGATTGGTCTGGCTTTGAACTCAGAGAGGTCTGTCTGTCTTTACCTCCTAAATCCTGGGATTAAAGGCATGAACCACAGTACCACCACATCTGACCTAAAAATATTCCTTAAAATGTTGGGTGTGGTGAGAATTGGGTTCTGGTAGTTAGGAGGCAGAGGCAGGTGGATTTCTTTTTTTGTTGTTTTGTTTTGTTTGTTTGTTTGTTTGTTTTTTCAAGACTGCGTTTCTCCGTAGCTTTGGTGCCTGTCAAGGAACTAGCTCTTGTAGACCAGGCTGGCCTTGAACTCACAGAGATCCGCCTGCCTCTGCCCCCCCCCCCCCCCCGAGTGCTGGGATTAAAGGCGTGCACCACGACCCCTCAGCTCGAGGTAGGTAGATTTCTAAACTCAAGGCTAGCTTGGTCTACTTAGAAATTTCCAAGCCAACCAAGGCAACCAAGGCAAGTGAAGATCCTGAATCAAAAGAGAAGGAAAAGAATTGGTGATTGAGGACTGGGGATGTGAATTAGTGGTTAGTGGTAGCATTCTTGTCTAGTATGTATATGCCTCGGGCTTGATTTCAGCACGGAAAGAAGAAAAACATGATGAAACAGGGGTGTGCTGGATAATTTTTAGACAGCCACATGACAAATATGACACACATGACATTCACATCAGATGGTGGCTGAAGCCACTTAGAGCTTCCAAATTCCCTGCTTTTGTCCTGCTCCAGGTTCCAAAGGTTATCTGTGGTAGAACGGTGAAAGCAATCCAGGCTGCCGCTGCTGTCACCTGTCACCGTCTCACGTCGTATTGCTGTTTTCTTTGCATTCCCTCTTGGAGAGAGGAGGGAAACTCATACCACTCAGGAAGTAAATAAACATGAAAGATCCAGGAAGTAAGTGAAGCTTACAGGGCTCAGGAAGCTAACAAAACAAAAAGGTTAATACCTGACCTCCTCATGCGTGTGTCTTTGTGCCAGGCAGAAGGACTAGACGCGGTTGTTTTCTTGTCTCTACTCTTCTTTGAACACGTTCCTTTCTCAGACTTTCCCTGCACTGCAAAGCTCTGCCCATCTCTACTGTTGGTAGCAGCACAAACCACACACATTCATGACAAGACACTTGGTCTCCACTGCTTCCAGACCTAAGGGCAGGGGATGAGAAACAGTGCCCTGCAGGCTGCAAAGCACTGGTTAGGAGAAAGGATGTTAGCCCAGGCACCTCACGGTGACAGGGCAGCTGTGATGACCTGAGCCATTGTAGGCACAGAGGTCAGGAAGGGACCTGACTTAGTTAGGGTTTCTATTGCTGTGAAGAGACACCATGACCACAACAAAGTCTTGTGAAAGAAAACATTTAATAGGGGCTGGCTTACGGTTCAGCGGTTTAGTTCATTATCATTCCTGTGGGAGCATGGTGGTGTGCAGGCAGGCAAGGTGCTGGAGAAGGCGCTGAGAGTTCTGTATGGATCTATAAGCAGCAGGAAGAGTCTGCCTCACTGGGTGTGGTTTGAGCGGTTTGAGCAGGTCTGAACCGGTTTAAAATGGTCAAAACCGGTTTGAGCTGGTCTGCACCAGTCTAATCTGGTTTAAAGCGGTCAAAACCGGTTTGAACTGGTCAGAACCGGTTTGATCTGGTTTGAACCGGTTTAATCCGGTCTGAACCAGTTTAATTCGGTTAGAGCCGGTTTGAACCAGTCAGAGCCAGTTTGAGCCGGTCTGAACCTGTTTGATCTGGTCTGAACCGGTTTTATCTGGTTTAATCCGGTTTGAACCGGTCAGAACCGGTTTGAACAGATTTGATTCGGTTCTAACCAGTTAGAACTGGTTTGATCTGGTCAGAACCGGTTTAAACTGGCATGAGCCTGTTGGAACTGGTTTAATCCGGTCTGAACCGGTCAGAACCAGTTTGATCCGGTTTAAACCGGTCGGAACTGGTCGGATCCGGTTTGAGCTGGTCAGAACCGGTTTGATCCGGTTTAAACCGGTCGGAACTGGTCGGATCCGGTTTGAGCCGGTCAGAACCGGTTTGATCCGGTTGGAACCGGTCAGAACCGGTTTGATCCAGATGGAACCGGTCGGATCCGGTTTGAGCCAGTCAGAACCGGTTTGATCCTGTTGAAACTGGTCGGAACCGGTTTGAGCCGGTTTGAACCGGCCAGAACCGGTTTGATCTGGTTTAAACCGGTCGGAACCGGTTTGATCCGGTTTCAACCGGTCGGAATGTCTGAGCCGGTTTGAGCCGGTCAGAACCGGTTTTATCGGTCCTGAACCGGTTTAGACCAGTTTGAACTAGCCAGAACCGGTCAGAACCGGTTTGAACCAGTTTGGTCCAGTTTAATCCGGTCAGAACTGGTTTGAACTGGTTTGATCCAGTTCCAACCGGTCAGAACCGGTTTGATCCGGTCTGAACCGGTTTAATCCGGTCTGAATTGGTTTAATCCGGTTTGAGGCCGTTTGAACCGGTCATAACCGGCTTGATCCGGTCTGAACTGGTCAGAACCGGTTTGAACCGGTATGAGCCAGCTTCAACTGGTTTGAGCAGGTCAGATCAAGTATGAGCCGGTTTTAGCAAGTCTGGACCGTTTTGAACCAGTCAGAACTGTTTTGAGCCTGTCTGAAGTGGTTTGAACCTGTTTGGGACGGTCTGATCTGGTTTAATCTGACTTGAACCAGTTAGAACCGGTCTGAACCGGTTTGAACTGGTTTGGTCTTAACCGGTTTAATCCGGTCTGATCCAGTTTAATCCGGTTTGAATCAGTCTGAACCGGTTTGATCTGGTTTGAACCAGTCTGAACTGTTTTAATCAGGTTTGAACCAGTCTGAACCAGTTTGAGCCGGTTTATTCCGGTTTGAACTGGTCTGAACCAGTTTTCAGTAGTCAGAACCGTTTTGATCCAGTCTTTACTGGTTTGAGCTGGTTTGAACCGGCTCAGACCGGTCTGATCCGGTTTGAACTGGTCAGAACCGGTTTGTTCCGGTTTGAACCGGTTGAATCCGTTTTGATCCGGTTTGAACCAGCCAGAACCAGTCTGAACCAATTTGAGCCGGTTTTAACCGGTCAGAACCGGTTTGAACAAGTCTGAACAGGTTTGATCCATTCTGAACTGGTCTGAATCGGTTTAATCTGATTTGAACCTGTTTGAGCCATGTTAATCCGGTTTGAACTGGTCTGAACCGTTTTAAGCCAGTCTTAACTGGTGGTTTAATCCGGTTTGAATTGGTCAGAAGCAGTTTGAGCAGTCTGAACCAGTTTTATCTGATCTGATACAGTTTGAACCAGTCTTAATCAGTTTAATCTGGTTTGAACCAGTCTGAACCAGTTTAATTTGGTTTGGACCGGTCAGAACCGGTTTTGAACAAGGACAGTGTCTGAAGAAGAAGAGGAGATAAGTTATAGTAAATATAAAATAAGAGATCTGCAATTCCCGCACATCTCAATTGTATCATGAGCTAAAATTTTTGATTCTGCTAGATAATAATACAGGTTGAACATCTGTAAATTAAAATTCTGAAATCCTAAATGCTCCAAAATCTAATACTTTTATGTCAGGTTCTGTCAAAATGCAAGCACATGAAAAATATCGAATATAATTACCTTTGAGAAGCTGGGCATTGGTGGCACACGCCTTTAATCCCAGCACTCAGAAGGCAGAGACAGGCGGATCTCTGTGAGTTTGAGGTCAGTCTGGTCTACAGAGAGAGTTCCAGGACACTCTCCAAACATACACAGAGAAACCCTGTCTCAAAAAATAAAACAAAACAAAAAAATTACCTTTGGGCTATGTGAATAAAGTATCTATGAAGCATAAATGAATTTCAGGCATTTGCTTGGATCTCATCTCCAACATAACTCATCATGTGTATGCAGATATTCTAAGACCACAAAAACTGACAGTTTCATAAGACATAACCCAACCTACCCTTGGATGATTGAAGTGTGTCCTGTCACCCCAATTTACATGTTCAAACCTAACCCCGATTTGATAACATTAGGAGATAGGGCAGTCAGTAGGTGGTCAGCTCATCAGAATGGGGCCTTCAAAAGGGACCTTAGTATAAAAAAGACTCCTGAGAGTTGTCTGTCTAAAGAGGACCCTCACCAGAATGCAATCAAGTTCTCGTCTTGGTCTTCGACCCCACCCGTCAGGACTGAGAAAGGAAGCCACAGTCTCTCGAAGCCGCACAGGACTGTTAAAGAAAGGCAGGGGACAAGGCCTGCACACTGCTCAACATGGTGCCTGCAATATGAAAGCCTTGAACACGTGCTAGCTCTTTGACATTTTATGATCAGAAAACAGTTGCTTAGTGGCAGAGCGGGGATGGGAAGAGTGGGGGTGGGGGGCAGTGGGACAGGGTGTGGAGCTCAGTTGCTAGGACTGCAAGTTTCTAGCTGCCAGAGGTGTGCATGGCTCTGGGTATACCCATCATTTTAGGACTTTTTAGTGGACAGAACTGAAACTTTATTTTTGATGACAAGATATTATTTATTGTCAATTCATATGAAAAATTTACAGCTTAATTTCAGTACTACAAAGTATTAACCTCATCTATCTTGAATAGACATCTGTTTCTCCTGCACTGAAGAGTTAACTAGAAGTACTCATTTGCTTTATCTCACACCGCATACAAAACGGCTTCAAAATGATACTGGCACCACTGATTACTCAAAGTGGGTCATGATTTCTTTTGCCTTCCTTCATTTGTGCTTTTGTTTCCTTCCTTTTTTCCGATTAGTTTGTTTCTCACCATTAGGATATATTCTACTAAGACCATAATGCATGTTTCTAGGCTAATGTCACTTGAAACAGAGAACAATGGTCACTTTTAATAACAGTTCACCAGTTTGATGTCACGAAGAGGAGAGACACAGAGGCCTGGTTGCTGCCTGGAATGCCAGCACATGGGTGACTGAGGCAAGAGGTCATGAATTTGAGGCAAGAGGATCATGAATTCAAGACAAGGCTGGACTACAAAGGAGAAACAGTGTCAAAAAAAGATTCAAACAAAGAAAAGGAATTCACTTGGAGCTGGCGAGATTGCTCAGGAGACAAAGGCACTTGCCAACTAATAGGTTTTCTGTACCCCAAGATAGCTCAGAGGGTCTGTTTACAGCAACCTGCCCTGTGCTGGAATCTTCCACATTGCTCCATGAGGTGTTGACAGCATCATCTTTGCTCTCCTCCTGCATGTGCTCCATGACTATGAATGAAACTGTATTCGTGCTGAGGAGTCCTCTCTCTCCTCAAAGAGACACGTTAAAAAGCCGAGTCTCCAAACGACAGAGTATTCTTGAGCATCCCCTTTGAGTTCTCTTAAGTATCTAATTAAACGTCTTTCCAATATTTTGCCTACTTTGGTTTTGTAGCAGAGCCTCATTCCTATTAGGTCGAGAATGAGTATCATCTACCTCAGAGCAGCCTCAGACTGCCCTGCCATTCCTGATTATTTGGGGGGGGGGGGGTTGGTGATGCTGTTGAGAACAGATAGTTGCTTTACTTAATCCTCAGTTATTGGAGACCCATAACCCTGACATCAGGATGCCTGGATTTCCAAGACTGGCTTTTTATGTACTGGGATATGAAGTCATCTAAGTTCATCTATTTAAGTTTTAGTTTCTTCGTCTGTAAAAAGGCAATAAAGAATACCCATGTCATGAGGTGTTTAGCAGGGAATCCTGAAAGAAATATTCTATAAGACTCAACATGAGTTTGTGACAGGGCTGGAGACTTAAAGATCAAAGTTGACAATGTATAAGGATACCCATTAAATTGGACATTTAAAAATTAGGAAGTCATTAGTGGTCTGAGCAAGATGGATTATCATTCACACAGAATTTAGTGAATTTAAAAAGATGCAGATATTGATAACTATATGAGATAATGTTCATTCTTCAAGTAGAATTAGCCATTTTTTCGTATAAAGTATTTTGATATCAAATATTCAAAATACCTTGTACACAATAAAAACATAGTGTTCACTCAGAAATAAACAAACATAGATGATGAAAAATGTATACCATTTTAAAGATACAGATAAAATTAATGGAAAAATGTATTTCAAACATTTCATAATGATGAAATAAATAAAATTAATAGCTATAAAAACATGTAAAATAGAGTTAAAAATAAAGATGTACATATACATATATACACATATACACATACATGTATATATGTTGAGGATATAAAGCAAGGAGATTAAAAAATAAGTTGAAAATAGAGGTAGAAGAACAATTCTAGATTTCTATGCTATTAAGATTTATAGGAATTATCTATTATTCTTATTCTACCTGTGATCCAGTTGACACTTTTTAAAGAAACATTATTTTGGTCAAAGATCAGTGGGTTAGATATTTGAGCGTGACGGAGGAATGATAGAGCTAGGAAACTCTGCTCTTTCAGGTTCTTACCCTGATATTTGTTTCCAGTTTTTTTTTTTTTTATTGTTAGATTAATTAGATTAACAGTTCACTGGTTCTCTGGAAGAGCAGCCAGTGCTCTTAACTGCTGAGCCATCTCTCCAACTCCAAGCATTTCTTTTATAACACAATGAATAAGATCAAAAGCCTACCTAATTAATGTTACCATGGTATCTTTTTTAATTAACAGCCTCCTGTGGTCCAGGGCATTTTGATAGAGTGGGGTCAAAATATTCACTGGAGCTTGACCTACTTAGATTTCTTTCTGTTTCTTTTCTAATTCTGAGGAATAGAATTGTTTTTCAACGGCACTTTACTTTGTTGGCTCAAAAATAAACAACATTAAACTTCTTGATCATTTTAATCTGTTCCAGGTTTTAGGAGGTCCTATTTGGAATAAACAGACTCTTTCCTTTGGCAGAATAAAATTTGGTTCTTTAAGTTTCAAATTGGGGGATATATGTTCAGCGTGTACTCACCATCCATATTCAATGGATCTATCCATTGCTTCATTTGTCAGTTCTGAAATGGGGCCAGAATTATTCAGAGAAAAAAAAAATACAGCGAAGCACAGGGGCTGAAGAGAGGGCTCCACTGCACAGCCTTTCCCACAGAGAAGGTAGCTTGCATGAAAATGAGAAGTGGTTACTTCAGGGTAGGGAAGAGGGACCTGGGGAAATGCTGTGAAAGCCAGAGGACCTGAGCTTTAGCTCCATGGAAAAGCCGGGATGGTGCTGTGCATCTGCTGTGCACTGCTGTGCTGTGCTTGGGGACAGAAACATGCAAATCCCAAGGATTCACTGGCCAGAAAATATACACAGTTGGTGAGCTCCAGGTTCAATGAAAGGGGTTGTCAAAAAAAAAAAAAAAAAAAACCCAGATGGAGAAGTAAAAAGAGTTGATAACAAACTGTGGCCTTCACAGGCAAGTGCGCACGCACGCGCACGTGCGCGCGCGCGCACACACACAAAACACATAGGAAACAAAAAAGCACACTTGGCCTCAAAGAGCTTTTAAACACATGAAGAATGCTAGCATTGGGTGCTTTCCATGACCAGCCTATACTCTTTAATTTTAACTTTAATTTTAAATGTTTAACGTAGTCTGGAACGCTTCCTCAACTGCAAATGCTACCTCAGCTATCTGGCACAACACAAAGGGGTTACAGGTTAAAATGACGGACCCCCCCCCCCCTTTCCAGCTAGAGCTCACTGCATCAGCAGCGGAACACCCACTATGCTCGGCTGCAATCTCATCATCCCGAATCCTCAGTGAGACTCCAGAATAACCAGGCCTGCCGCAGTTGCGCAAAAGGTGCTGCTAAGCGTCAATCCTTCTGTCACCAACAGGAAAATCCACTTCCATGGCAGTTACAAGTCCAGCTCTGGAAAATCTGGGCCTGATCCCAGACTAACTTCCTCTGTGATAATTGCTAACATAGCAGCACAACACAGTGACCTTGTTAACGGAGCCCTGATTTCAGAAATCCACCTCATACCCGGATGCCGCTCCTCTCTAAGCGGGGCTCTTATTTATGCAGACGGCAAAGGCTACCTTTCTGGAGGCCTAAGGCAGACTTGCGTGGCTTTCCTCACTAGATGGAGTGAGTGATTTGAACTATAGACACATTTATATTCTAGCCCAGAATCCCTCACGCCCCAGCCTACGTGGCACCTGGAAACCACTGCAGTGAAATTGTTCTGATAAAGCCACTGAGGAGAGACGGGAGTCTGTAATTAAAGAACTTGGGATGGGTCGAATCAAGGTAAGGTGAAACGAGTCGAAGGGACCCTCAGCTGCCTACGTTCAGAATCAAGGATTCTCCGTGACTGTGAAGAGGGGAGGGCCGCACAGTTGCAGGGGCTCCTGAGAACAGCTCTTCAGCTCTATGCCGATCTCTATCCAAACATTAACTATGAGGAACTGTTCATCCCTTATCTGTTCTTCCCATTAGATCACCCGTATCTCCTCACTGGCTAAGAGCTATTAGTTAGGACAAGTTGCCCAATATATGTATACCTAAAGGCTTAACAACTCTTAGGGGACAGAAATTTTGGGCATCGAATTGGGGATACTTGTGAAAACCACAGGAAGTTTTAACTAGTATAATCTGACTAAGTTGCAGACTTCAGTGTAACCTTGTAACATTCATATGTTTTATTAACAGATTACTCAGTCGCATCAGAAATAGTAGATTTCTGTGCCAGACATGGTTGATTTCAGCATTTGGGAGGTCACAGCAAGAGAATTGCAAGTTTGAACACCTTAGGTTACATGATGAGTTCCAGGCCATCGTGTGCTATATGGTAAGATACTGACTCAAAAGGAAAAGAGAAAAAAAAAAAAAAAACACATCACTAGCCTAACCTTCAAAGGGTTCTAAAAATGTGTGTTTGCAGTCTAAGAAATGCTCATCCTGTTCCAAACCTTTCCACTGCCTTGTGATAGAAAGGTCCAGGCCAGAATGACTCTGTAACTGGGGATGCTGTTTGACCATGGCTTTAGGACTATCCACTGGAGCCTGGTGAACTCGCTAGTTGGTACACAACTGAAGACAATAGCTGACCATCCCTAGAATCCACCAATAGCCCTTAGTTCAGCTGGGAGGAATAGGAGAGTATTCATGAAGCATCTTTAGGTGAAAAATAAACCTGAAGACCGCTAACAGATGAACTATGATCACATCTTGATGAAAAGCAGTACCACTACCCATTTATTTGTGCACACCATACCATGGAATGAGTGCCTCCCACTGAGAGACCAGAGAAGTAGCAGTTATTTAGAAGGGTATTGATCGGACTTTAGACCATCGTATGGTTTTGTAGCATGGCTAATAAAAACCCAGAGATAGAAAATGGGGTTCAACCTGAAAACCAGAAAAACAAGGCAGCCAAGCCACTAGAGAAGTCTTACCTCTACCAAGGCCAGGTGACTACAAACTAAGCCTCTCTCTCTTCCCATTGTACATTCCTTCTAGTGCTGAAATTAAGGGCACGTGACTCCCTAGGACTGGGATTAAAGGTATGAACCATCACCACCTGAATTTCTTTCTGCATTGATCTTGTGTAGCCCAGGGTAGCCTCGAACTCACAGGGATCCACCTGACTCCGTCTCTGTCTCCCAAATCTAGGGATTAAAGGTGTGTGTCACCACTCTCTGACCTCAAGTGGTTTTACCTTTGCCTCTGGTCTTCAGGCAAGATTTATCAAACTCCAAATAATATACCACGACATGGTTTAGTTGTTACAACAGGTACATTAAAAATTTGTAATTGTATTATTATGAGAAAGAAAGAGAAGAGTGTAGATGGGTAGGGAAGTGGGGTGAATTTGGGAGGATTTGGGGGAGGGGAAACCATAATCAGAATATGCAGCATGAAAACAAACCTATTTCCAATAAACAAACAAACAAACAAACAAACAAATAAATAAATGAAATTCCAATAACTAAAAATGTTAACAAAATTCCGTGTGTGTGTGTGTGCGAGCATGTGTGTGTTATTAGAGGTAATTATATGTCTACATGTGTATCTATTTTAATCCTCATGAAATTAGATTTTATGGGTGCATCTTTTCCTGGAGGCCGAGAGAAATATGAGCTCTGCCATCCAAACAGATTGATGCTAACTTAGTCCCCTGTTACAATAATGTGACAACTTAGAGAAATCGTGGGCGATGATCAACAGCATCCTCCAGTGAGAGAAATAAAAAGAGCACCGTGGGTCAGTGGGGTGGCTCAGTGGCTAAAGGTACTTGCCACCCAGCCTGACGATCGTCGTTAAATCTCCCCTGAAGTCCACACGGGGGAAAGAGAATGGAAAAGGTGTCCTTTGTCCTCCACACACATGTCACCGACAAAATAAACATGAAAAGAAAAAAATTAAAGCAAAGAACATTGTTGAATAGCTGAAACTATGAATAATTAGCAGTTTATTTCTTTGATGCCTCCCCTCCCCCATGCTTGGAGTCTATGCCTTCAAAGGAAAATTCTAATTCTGGGAATTTGGGAGATCAAAATCCAGAGTCTGTCAAATCAAAAATGATTTCCTTTGGGGGAAACCTGTCTTGTGCTACACACATAGCACGAAGGGATTGAGACTCATCTGGAAGGTCTCTTGTTTTTCTTTGGTAGCTGGGAGAGAGGGCATGCGAGCAACTCTAGCTGGAGAGGAGAGGTTACTGGAAGGGGTGGCAGACAGCATGAAATAGGAAGTCGAAAGGCGGAGGGTGGTGGAATGATCCCTGGGCAACATGAGCCCGGCTGAGTAAGGCGTCCAGGCCGGGCATTACTCCCCAGGGTTGGGCGAGCGCCTGCTATTTCCACACACTGTAGTAAAGTTACAGTCTGGCTATCAGGCCCAGGAAGAGAAGGAGGAGTCACTCAGGGGCAGGGCGATGTTCCCAGCTGCAAGGACTTTGAAGAGTCAACCCTCAACTGGCTGGATGTCAGCAGTGGCAGGAAGTTGCTCAAATAGCAGTGAGAAATAACAGAAATGAACTAACGGGGCTGGGGTGTCGGGCATCTCAGGGTTCCTGGGATTGGATTTTCTTCACAATCAACACTCTGGCACACATTTGGGCCCAAGGATATTGTTTTTATTGAACTTAGCTTCCATTTTCTATTAGAAATCCCCTGCCTCGGGATCATTAACAAGACTTTACAAATGGAGAAGAGTCATGTCCCCTGTCTGTCCACATTCCTGACATTCAGAGCAGGTCAGGTACTAGAAAATTCACACATTTGACGGTACTACATTTTGTTATTTTGTTACTATGATTAATATATTTATTTATTTATTTCATGAGTGTTCTAGCTGCATGTATGTATGTGCGCTGTATGTTTGCCTGGTTCCCGTGAAGGTCAGAAGAGGATATCAGATGTTCTAGAACTAAAATCATGAATGATTTTAAGCTACCACGTGGGTGCTAGGAATCAAACCAGGTCCCCTGCAAGAGCAACAAGTGCTCTTAGTGGCTCTTATTTGAAAAAAAAATAATATTTTTATTAATTCTTTTAAAATTTCATATATTTATACAATGTATTTTGATCCTATCTTCCCCTGCTATCTCTTTCTGACTCCCCCCCAACTTCCCTCCCTCTAGATTTCTTATCATATTTTTATTATTACTATCAGCATCAGCATCATTATTATTATCCACAAAGTCCAGTTGTGACTGCATGGATGTGAGGCAATGGAACGTTACCCACGGATCACATTCCCATGGGAAAGTGACCGTCTCTTCTCAGCAGCCATCAGCTGCCCACAGCTGGCAGGATCTCATCTCTAGCATGGACTCAGAGTACCCAGTCCCAAGAAGTCATCTGACCTTGTGTCTCTAACTGCGAGAGGAAAATAAGAACTGTTGATTTGGGAAGTAATTGTGATTCTCTGGACTTATTTGACTAATTCCACCAGCTGGCAGGGAACAGGAACCCCACAGAAAGTCAGAAGGAAGTAGGGAGAGCTCTCGGTCTCTGTGGTAGGGAATGTTTATGGAGAGGGGACTTTTCAATGAGATTTAAGTGAAGAGAGCAAGGGGCACTTAAGCCGTTTGAATCCACTGTGCACCACACGAGCACATAATACTGGACTTTAGTATTAGGCCTTTTACAGAGCCTTCCCAAGTCAGAATGTTGCCTCCAGACCCTGCCTACCCCTTCCGTAACAGTGGTGAAGGCTTCCAAGGCTTCGCTTTCAGTAGTAACAGCTCTCCCTCTTGTGTTGCCTTTTGTCACCCAGAGAATCCCTTCCCACAAGGAAGACATCCAAAACATAGGCATGTAGCTGTGTGTGCACACATCTAGAGCACAGAACGCTGGGACTTTCTTTGTGGGAAGCCCATCTACCCGCCTTGGGTGTCCTCTGAAGCCTAGGCAGATGAATGCACAGTGAACCTGCCCAGGAGTCTGCAGACTAGTATCAGACAAAACAGGCTCCAGAGGAGGAGACCAGGGTCTCAAAATAGTAGAGATCATTGCAGTGTTTGGGAACCAGATGGTAAACTGGAAAGAGTCAGGGAAAGTAGCCATTGCCATTTCTTAGACTCCGTAGCTGTTTTTGTTCATGCAGCCCCAGGGTTGAAATGCTGCCCGCTCACTCACAACACAGACACAAGATCTGGAAGCTATTTGAAGTTCAAAGGCAAGCACAGACTTCTGCAAAGCAAAGCTGGAGGCAGCTCCTGGCTGGAGAGAATAAATTAACAAATACATCTGGATACAAGGCTGAAAGGCATTGCGGCAGAGTTTCTGACCAAAAGTTCCCCATAGGAAATCCATGGTTGCAATATTTTCTCTGAGTCCAAACTCAGCTGGTTGTTGGAACCTGATGGCTGGCACACTTTATGGAGGGTCTAGAGAAGGGCTTGTCCAGGGTCAGAAAAGGAGGTTCTAAATATGTCATTAGCACAGTGGATCTCAACCTGTGGGTCTCAGCCCCTTTAAGGGTCTGAGCAATCCTTTCACCAGGCTTGCCTAAGGCCATGAGAAAACACAGATATTTACATCGCCCATCACAACAGTAGCAAAATTGCAGTTATAAAGTAGCAACAAAAATAATTTTCTGGTTGGGGGAGTCCCCACCATATGAGGAACTGTATTAAAGGGTCACAGCGTTAGGAAGGTTGAGAACCACTGCCTTAGCACTTGGCTGGCAAGGGTTGGGCCCCCCTGACTCCACAGGTTACAACGGGGATCCCTGCATAGAAGTAAACAATCTCCTTAGAGCACAGAACAGACTTCAAGTCATGCTCAGATTGAGGGTTTCTGCTACAGTCAATTCTGTTTCTTATTGAACAGTTTCCCCTCCCTCCAAACCTTCCCCTCTCCCACCTGCCTCCCCCCCACTTCCTCCTTCCCCACCTTTTACTCTCCATTTCTTTTGCTGTTTGCTGACCATCTTGGAATGGAGTTTCAGCAAAGGTTGAACTTTATGCTAGAATCTGAGGTTCTCGTGACCAGAGGGAAGAATGTGTTCCTCCCTGGCTTGTGAACTGCAGCCCCTATTGGTATTCCTGAGGAACTTAGCAATTTCTCTTCCCTCTGAGACCCTGGGCTGAGGACAAAGGAGCACAATTTGCTAGTGGGTCCACTAAGACAGGCTTTAAAATGGGGGAACTTTGTGACTGCCAGCCTTTCGGTGTTTGTGACAAGATACCCAAGACAGGAAACTTGAGAGAAGAAAGATTTGCTTCGGTTCATAGTTTCAGAGATTTCAGTCCTTGTTTGACTTGGCTTGCTCCATTGCGTTAGGGTTTCTGGGGTGGGAGAACACCATGGTGACAGGTGCAAGTGACAGAGAAGGCCAGTCACTTCATAGTGGCCAGGTAACCGTGAAAAAGCCCATGAGGAAGGACACAGTCCTTATTCTGAGCAAACTGTGCTTCCAACTAGGCCTTTCTAGCATCTTCCAATAATGTCAGCAGATTATGAGCGCCAACAATGGACTTATCCATTAATTAGGTCAGAGCCTTCCTGATATAATAATCTCCCAGTGATTGCTTCCACCAGCTGGGAAGCAAGATTTCAACATACATAAGCCACCCAGAGACATTTCATATGCAAAGCACAGCAGGAATAGATCTCAGGCAACCTGAGATCCAAATCCTCACTTTCTACTTGGTAAGCCCCTGGGCAGAGTGCCTTCCCGCTCTGAGCCTCAGAGTCTTAACTGTAAAATTAATGATTCTGGACTTAAAGCTTGTCTCCAGTCCCTTCATTCTTGTTAGTCTTTGTTTTGGCATTACAATGGCAGGATTATGTCCGCCTAACACATGCTAGGCTGAGTGAACAGGTTTACAATTGCAAGAAGCCCTTGGTTCATTTCCCAAGCAGAAGCAGGGAACAGCTGCTCAGCTCGGCCCCGGGGACCATGGGTGATGTTTTTCTTCTGCCTTCTTCTCAGCCACCTTCCATGTCTGGCTCCCTCCTCGGTGGCCCAGTTTTCACCGACATTCACCACCCACTGGCTTCAAGAAATGGTGACTTCTTTCTCTCTGTATGTGCGAATTAGAAAAACAAAAACAAACTTTTTGAAAACTCCTGAAGTAGCTTGAGATGAAAAGAGAAGATTCACGATCCTGACTACATTTAGGAGCTAAGCTCAGAAAACTGAACCGAGCCTGCTTCAGACTGAGAGAGTGCCTAGAACTGGGGAGATTTTAGGAGCTCAGAAGACTGACTTGCTCTCATCCATAAAGAAGCTAAACTCTTCTGTTAGCATGGGACTCCTGGCAGTCCCTCTTGGGTGGGAACGTGACCGTATTTGACAATAAAGTCATCTAGTGAAGAGTTTGTGTAGTGGTATATTATTTGGATTTTGATCAATAAATCTTGCCTGAAGACCAGAGGCAAAGTTAAAGTCACTAGAGGTCAGGCAATGGTGACACACACCTTTAAACCCAGGATTTGGGAGACAGAGACAGAGACAGAGTCAGGTGGATCTCTGTGAGTTCAAGGCCACCCCGGGCGACACAAGATGAATACAGCAATAAATCCAAGTGGTGTTGGCCTACACCTTTAATCCTAGTCCTAGGGAGTCACACTCCCTTAATCCCAGCACTAGAGGGAGAACAGAATGGGAGGAGAGGCCTTAGTCTGCTGTCACCCAGCCTTGGTAGAGGGAAGACCTCTCTAGTGACTTGACTGCTTTGCTTTTCTGGTTTTCGGGTTGAACCCCATTATCTATCTCTGGGTTTTTATTACTGATACTACAAATTTGTGATGGGCAGTCCTAGAATGAAGATTCTCCTTCTGAAGATTCATCCCTTTCCCCATGATTCATCACCCCTGGATCCCGGGTCTACACCCGATGACTCATCCCACCTGGAAGACAAATGAAACACATCAGGGCTTCTGCTTCAATGTCAGTTAAATCTCTAGAGACAGAAAACTGAATGTTAGAGATTCACTTTGGGAGGGAAAAAAAAGCACGGTTTAGTTGATCTTCCCTCCTTATCTTTAAATGTTTAATTTCTGTCCCTGTTCATTCTAGCACATTCCTACTATTCAGGCATGAGCCAGACCTACATGAGGAGACTCATTTATAGCCTCGATCTTCTTTCTATCTGCCACTGTGGCAAGGGATGGCCAAGAGCTCTTGGGAAAGTGGCAGGGTTCAGACATGATGTCCATTTGAAAATGAGGTTAAAAATTAAGGGACGTAATTTGCCTTAGGAAATGAACTGCCCTTTCTGGAGAACAGTGACCGTTCTGAAGACATGCACGCAGATAGAGGAGATGGTCCTACTCATCCACTCAATAGTAGAATGTTCCTGTCCAACAGGGATTGCAGCTCCATGGTAGAAACTTGCAACTTGCCCTGCTCCCTAGGCTCCATACACTGAACTGGGTAAGGGAGAGAGAGAGAGAAACAGAGATTTCAGATGGTGTAGCTGAGTTTTCTGACATCACCAGACCCCTCCGATGTTCACGTGTCTGTAGTGCGTTCAGAATTAGACGTCTCATAAATTATTGTGCAAGAAGATGAATGTAAATGCTCTTTATTCTTGTTCTGCCTAGACATCTTTGTGAGGGGACAGAATGCTCTCCCGAGATGCCTTGCCCTTTCCATACTACAAATGCCTCTGCACACTCTTCTGTTTCCTTATGTGTCCCTGCCCGTGGATACCCAGCAACTCTCATACCAGTACTGAGTACACGTGGTTAATAAATTGACACTTTCATCTTTCCAGTATCGAACACCCCCTTCACTAAAGGGCTGTAGTCCTTTCTCACCAACAGGAATAAAAGGATGTGGTCAAACCCAGTCTGGGGGCATCTAATCACAGAGCTGATGACAGGTGCCCGCCCCCTCCCCAGGTATTACTACACCCAATGTATCTGCAGAAAATGTGACATTGGCAGAAGATGGTGTAAGAATCTTTGAGAATAGGCCAAATATATTTTTGCAGGGTGAAGTTCTGAAGAAGTATGTGGTGTGACGGGGGGGGGGGGGATCTTTCCCTAGCACTCATGTGAACTGTGGGATAGAAGATGCTGCTGTAAACCTCTAAAGTCTTAGCTTTCACTAACTACTGATGTGTCCTTGAGGAAGTCACACCATCTATGAACTCTGGCTTCCTCTCAAACAAAATGCATTCAGGTCATAGGATTGTGTAAATAAGGATATAGAAATGAACACACAAGTAGAAGCCCAAATGAAACTACTAAAACCCTTGACATCCATCCACCCACCCACCCATTCCTTTCCTATCTTACCCCACCTATCCCCACCACTCCATTATCTCCATCCTCTAGAATCAAGCTTAAGGCGAGGTCTTGAAATATCTTTGGTAAAGAAAAGGAAGACTTGGAGTTAGCAAGGAAAGATTAGCAACATATTCCAGACTAGATACTAGATAAAGAGGCCTGGCTTGAGTAAAATGCCCTTACCTGGAGGAAAGAAGTCATTTGAAAGGAGAAGACAAGGACAAGAAGACAGGGCTGAAAGGAAATTGCATGTGTTTAGGGTGGACTTAGTTGTAACATGAAGGGGCTGGCTTGTTGGGGTTTTTGTCCTGCCCAGGACCCCACAGCCAGCAAGCCCCAAAGAAAATCACACAGAGATCTCCATAAGTTATAAAACTGATTGGCCCATTAGTGCAGTCTTCTTATTAGCTCCTGTAACTTGTATTAACCCATTATTCTTATCTATTTTAGCCACAAGGCTGGGTACCTTCCAGCTGGGCAGGTTACATCTTGCTTCTCGGTGGTCTGGGCTGGAATGGGAATGGGAGCTTCCTGCTTCCCAGAATACGCCTGTTCTCTTTTTTCCACCTCCTACTTCCTGTCTGGTTTTCCCTCCTATACTTCCTGCCTGGCCAATCAGCATTTTAGTAAAATACATGATTGACAGAATACAGATAATTCTCCTGCACCACTTAGTCAACCTAGATGGATATGCAAAAGAAACTAGAATGTATTTTTTTGTTGATGCTTTGGCTGTGGTCTACCTACAATGTGGAGAGAGGAGTCCAGCTTTCCCTAAAGAAACATCTAAGACTGGTGTGGGAGGTCTTTTTGTCTATGTGTTACTTTTATTGGTTAATGAATAAAGAAACTGGCTTGGCCTATAGCATAGGAGGAGGAAGGCAGAGTTAGAGAGAAGCCATGGAGCCGCCAGAGATAGAAGCTGGGAACTTTACCTGGTAAGCCACAGCCACATGGCAATATACAGATCAATAGAAATGGGTTAAATTAATATGAGTTAGCCAATAAGAAGCTAGAGCTAATGGGCCAAACAGTGATTTAATTAATATAGTTTCTGTGTGATTGTTTTGGGGTTGAGTAGCCAGGAACTGACAAGTGGCCTCCTTGCTACATCAGAATGAGTTGCTCCTGCAATGCTCCTGGTTGCCTGGATGCTCGTTATAGAGGGTGCTTGAGAACCAGCACAGGATGAGGATGAGATAGCTGAGGGGTAGCTGGTAGTATCCAAGCCCCTTCAGTCTCATCATCATAAATCCATTTCCTGCCACTCTTTGGATGCTGAGAACTGATCAAAGATGACCAGTTTCTGGGTGGGTAAGTTTATTCTTCAAACTCTTCTATCCGTTGCTCGAGGTCTTAAGCATACCATGGCCCCTGAGTTTCATGACTGGGTGAGTACATGGATTCTTTGACACACTCCAGAAGTGTCTGGGTCGGGGTGTGTGGTCCTATGTTTGTATAAAGATTCACTTGCATCCTGACAGGCAGGTACGTGAATCCTCCTGAAGCCTCCTAAAGGCTAAGAATACAGTTACCATCGTGACACCAAGCCCGTTTCACCATCCTCTGAGTAGCATCTATGACGGTCCAGCAGAGGCAGGCAGAATGATATGGACCTGGCTGACCTGTGGTACTCACAGATAGTTTAAACAAAGAACTTTGACAAAAGTAATGTTTCCTATGAGAGAGAGAGAGAGAGAGAGACAGAGAGAGAGAGACAGAGAGAGAGACAGAGAGAGATGTTTGTTCAATGTCTCCCTTGTCTCTGGCATTTAAATGTGTATTTATTTGGGTTTGATGTTCTTAACTTCCTGGAGAAAATTGTCCCTCTATTTTCACAGATCCAGGAATAAGACAAATAGAAGTAAAGAAATTTTAGAGATTATATAGTGGGAGATTACTATTTCTTGGTATGCAACTCCTCAACTCCATTGTCCTTCTAACGTTTAACTTCTCCCTCCCAACAGTGAAAACAGGTTGTGGGAGGTTCTGAAAGCAGAAGCCATTCTGTGGGGGCTCTACATGATACCAAGGAGGCAAGATGGGACACATGAGGAGAAAAAGGTCAGATGATACTGACAGAGCAGCTCTTCAAAGCCAAGAGGGTCAACAGAGAAGGCAGAGCAAACACAGGGCCTAGGGACAAACCGAGACATTCAGATACCCTGGCTCAGGCAGAAAGAAGGGGGGAGCATCTTAGATAAGCACCTGGGGGAGTCTTAGGCACACTGCACCTTCATGTGACCCACAGCATAGCAGAAAGGCAGTTGAACTATGCCTAAGATCCCAGGGGTTGGTTCCTTCCTTCGATAACCTATTCAGTTCGCTGAACCCTGCCCCCCTTCTTCAGGTCATACAAAGATCTCAGTTCTCAGGGTTCTGTGAGACTTTATCTCTTAGCTAGCAGCCTGGCTAGTGGTATGCAAGATCAGATATTGAGCAGTACCGATTGAGCTATAGATACCAGCTTCCTGTGTTTAGAAAATTGTGTTAAGGAAATTGTTAGTTCATTCTACAAATATTTGTGGAGGGGACACACAAGTGGGAAAGGCCCATTGTGGAAGTCCAAATAAAATTCTGGGAGTTCAGACAAGGAAATCAGCACATGAACTGAGAGATGCAGCTATTGAATGAGCTTGCAGATTTTTTTTTTTTTGAGATAGGGTCCCATACAATTAAATGCAAAGGTCATTGTACACTTAAAGGCATATGTTTAAGCAATTAATATCAGTGCTGGAGACATCTGGAAAATATAGAAGCTACAAGCGGTAAGGTAGCAGGGGAACACCCAATATCAAATATTTACTATTGCTTGAGATCATCCCATTACTTCTAGCTTGCTGCCTACCTAAGGCTAACCTTAAGCTTCTGGCTCACCTGTTTCAACCTCCCACGTGCAGGGATTACAGGTGTGCACCACCACATCTGGTTTATAGAGTCCTAGGGATTGAATTCAGGCTTCCACGCATGCCAGGCGAGCACTTCACCAGCTGAGCTCCCAGACCTCATGGGCACATTTACAATTCCTTTTCATGGCTGACATTTGTGCTGGCCATGCTATGTTCTGATGGTCCAGCTGCTTGTCTGCCTCCATCAGTTGAACTTCAGTTTCTTCTAAAGAAAAAGGGAAAAGCTTCTTCTGAAGTCTCTAATGAAGGGATGAAAAGTTTGTTCATCATAGACTATCCCATGGGTCACGGTAGTACATATTTAACCAGTATGCGTGGGATTTTAAGTGAATCATTTGGTCCAGTGTTTTGTGGCCTTGACTCCATTTTGACAAGGCACCATTTATTTTTTCCCACCTAAAATGAAAAGACTTATTACACATCAAATTATCTTTCTAATCAGAGTCTACACCATGGGTTTTCTGAAACTTCTCAGAACTGAAAACAGTCCTCATGGAAAACCTCAACAAATAATTCTTTGGAGCAATTGAATATGAACTATGCTGAAACACAAATTCCTGTGACTTCAGAAAGAAAGTTCATCATATTTTTCACCATCCTCTTTGATCTCAAAGAAACAGAACCCATGTGGACCCACTATATGAGACTTCTCCTTCCCTTTGACAAAGATGTGAACGATGCCTGCACCATCCACACATGAGAAACAGATGTCTCATTTGCATTGGAGTTTTCCAGTAGAAGTGAGCCTAGAAGGCTGGGGAAATATATTGCGTTTATTTTAATGAATATAGGATGTTGGCACAAATCATTTTCCTAACGCAAAGGTCAGTCAGTGTGTAGCTATGACAGCGCTGGAAACATTTGGGAGCGATGGAAGCCACGAGCAGTCAGAGAGCAGAAGATTGTCCGCCTTCAGTTAGTTGACATTGCTTGAGACCATCTCATGCAGCAGCCATTATAAAAGCAACTTCAGCATCTGTTGTCTCCTCTCGGTCACTACTGCTTCTGAATGGTGGCAATAAAGGGACCCGCTATGCAGATGGAGGCTCAGTGAGGTTCGACTGATTTATCCATCCCCTGAGCACCAAGATGCAAACCTAGGACTTGTCACCTCTCGAAAATGCTCAGAGGCAGATGAGACAAGAAACAGACAGGCTCTTTAATATCAACAGTGAGTCTTCAGAGCCATGGCGTTTACCTAGCAGGAAGTGCCAAGATAAAACTTGTTAAAAAGACCTGGTCAAGACAGCAGCACAGAATTCAAGGTCTTAAGTCATTGAGGCCTTTAAGTGAAGCCTGATTCCTGCACCCTAGCAGGACAGAGAGGAGGAAACCACCACTCTTCTATGACATGAATCTAGTTATATTCTCTAGAGTACTCATCATATGGGCTCCGTATAAATGACAGTTCTAGACACAGAGATTTGGAGAATGTGAAGAGGAAAGCCAGGCTCTGAGGAAATGTCAAATGATTTTATTTATTTATTCATTAGTCTGCATGCTTGCAGGTTTAGAATGAATATATATTTTTAACCAGCTCATAAGGAGCTGGAGACCCTAGGAGCAGAAAGAGTTAATCCTTTGAGGAATGAGGTAAAGTGTGGGTTGTTGACTGGGATATAGAAACCAAACCCAAAACAAACAAACAAAAATACCATTGGTGTTTAGGGAGAAGGGCTTGGGAGTTGTTATTCAGCATGAAGACTCGGAAATGGTTTATTGAATAACATTCAATAAACATTCTCTTTGAAGGAAGCGAGCTATAAATGTGTCAAAAAACAATTATGGATTGGTCTCTGGGGAGAGGAGATGTGCTGGGCTTGAGTTGCCTGCCTTGGAAAACCGACTTAGGAATTAAATGCAAACTTTCTCTCTCAGCCATGCAGGCCTAGAGTAGCTCTTGATTCCCTTCCAAGAAGGGTATATTGAGAGGTGGATGTGTGTGGTGGCACATGTTTTTAATCCCAGAACTCAGGAGACAGAGGCAGCTGGTCTTCTAAGAACTCTAGGGAATAGTGAATATCAAAAAAAGCCAAGGATACACAGTGAGACCTTGCTTGAAAACCAAAACAAATCAACAACAACAACAAAAAAAAAAAACATGAAAAAGAATAAGGAGAAGAATATATTGAGAATGGTGTTCCTTAACAACGGTGAAGTTCTTGACTTATTTTCAGCGTTTACGAATACTTGTCACCATTTTTAATACCTGAGGAGATCAAAGTATTATTATTTACTTTCAGTTATTCCTTTAGATAGAAGAGTAGCCAGTGGCACCCAGAGAAAATGAGTTCCCATCAGGGCCAATGTGAGACAAGGAAACACAATGTAAGCTGCGCTACTCATGATGATGATGATGATGATGATGATGATGGTGATGATGATGATGATGATGATGACCTTTATTGATGGTGGTGATGGTACTCACATTGTAGTCAACACTGACACTGATACTCCTAAGTAAATTGAGTAGAGTCCTTCACACTCAATACCAAGCCTTGTACCAAGCACGCAGAACTTTAGTGACTTTTCTTCTGTGATAGAGATGATCATGATCTCCATTGGAGGGGTACCAGACACAGAATGACACTGAGGTAGAAAGGCAGAGCGGGGACTCAAACCCCCCATTGAGTCCTAACCACTGTGCCCTGTTCTCCTTCCTGATCTCTGTGTAATTCCTTCTGCACTGTGTCCCACCTGCTCGTGAGCTCGATCCATTGTACAGAGTTCTGAGAGGGTGACTGATAAAGGCTACACTGCCAAGACGATTGTTAGCACAGAATAGACGCTCCAATGTATCTATGGATGACCCTATGTAAACACACATGAATCACTGATCATTTTCCTAATACCTGGCTTCCTCCTAGGGAAAACTTTATGTTCTTGTTGCTTCTTTTTAAATCTAATCCACAAGCAGAAAGCCCTTCTTATGCGCCAGACACAGGCTTCAGCTCTATTAATCGACTGAACCCGAAAGTAGCCATGAGGCAGCTACCCCCACCCTCCTCATTTCTCTCCCAGGAAGACTGAAACACAGAAGGATGGGTGAGCTCTTCAAAATTGCAGTGAGCAAATCGCAGAACCCATCAATAGGTAGTGTCTGTTCCGAATGTTCTAGAAAGATTCCTAACTCGCTGAGGAGCATAAAGTGGGTGGGAAAATGTGTTTGTTGCATCCTAGATGGGAGTAGGTAAAGATACCCTGGCAATTGGCGGTGGTAAATTTACCTCTGTGGGGTTGGAGTGATTACCCAGCGATGAAGAACATGTGCTGTTCTGTCAGAGAACCAGAGTTCGGGTCCCAGCACTCACACTGGGTTGCCTAGAACAACTGCCTAGCACTCTGCACTAGAGCATATGATAATTCTGGCCTCTCAAGGTATATACTCATACCCAAACACACACTCACACTTGCATAATTAAAAATAAATACTATAAAAATCATCCTCGTATGTGTGTTTCCTGTGTGTGAATCCAGGGCCTGCATACGTGTGGTACATGTGTGAAGGTTGAAGGACAACCTCAGATGTTGGTTGAGGCAGGGTCTCATGTTGTTTGCCTCTGCCTACCCCAGCTAGTTAGTTTGCCAGCTTGAGAGAATTCTATTTCTTTCTACCATTTCCCCTTAAAAATGCTTGGTCATGAAAACATACTCTACCATGTCTGTAGAGATGCAAATTCAGATTCTCATGCTTGTACAGCAAGCACGTCACCCATGCAGCCCGTCCAAGAGTCCCTTTCTAAAGGCCGCCACAAACCTCACAAGGGCCTGAGAAAGAGCATGGAGCAACAATCTAGTATGTAGTAGCTCCCAGGGACAATGATCAGAGATGTGCCAGGACTCCAAGGTATTTGCAGAAGGTGGAAGCAGATATAGAGGGTGGTGGGGACAGCAATTCCAGGACACTAAGTTGGAACAATCCGAGCTTGTGCTGACACAACTCAGTTATTACTGTCATTTCCAGGAACCCAGCCCCACCTCCCAAAGGTATACTCAGAGGTTTTTTTCTTTTGGTTTTATTTTGGTTTGTTTTTAAACTTAGTAGCATAAGAAAACAGCTGAAGGGCTTTCTGAAGACATGTTTTATCTTCTCTAACTTCAACATCTACAACAACAATGATCTGGGATTTCATGTGGGCAATCCCAGGCCAGGTCACAAGGAAAACAGGCTACAGAGTACAAAAGGGATTGCTTGCTGACGCTGTGCTGAGCTGGCACTGAAGGATGTGTCTAATCGATCTTGTCCTTCACGGCTATTTCTCCTGGGAGAGCAAGATGTCTTTATCCTGACGAAACATCCTGGGGAGAAAGGAAGGCAGACCGCAGCTCTGTAGCTATTATTTATTTAAAACTGAATGATTCTACATTGGATTGAAAAGTCCAGTTCCTTTTCTACCTTCAGCCTACAAGGCAATGGTTTGTCTAACATTTAAATAACGTTCCTCTATTTAATAAGCAAAAATAAGGCTGATTTCTCTCCTTTTTTTACAGCAGAGGAGTCACTTGAACTCCTTTAAGGATGCATAGCGAAGAACTGAGGCCCTAGCTCGGTGGCAGCATGCTGCCTAGGATGCTGGAGGTCTAGGTTTATTTTCTAGCACTGCCAAGAAAAAAAGGTGATACGTCGAAAAGCTATACCTTTCTGGGCAATCTAAGTTTAAATCCTAGAAGAATGTTGCAAATGAAATGGTGTAAAAATGGCAAGGACACCACCAACGTTTAGTTAATGTGGTTATGTGTTCATTAATGCAGAGTTATTGAGGGGGATCTACTATAAAGACATTTGTCTATGGGTCATTTCTGTGCAAAGGAATCATTTCTGCCTTTTGGTCATTATGAATTATGTTCATGTTTTTATACGGATGTGTGTTTTTATTCCTTCTGAGTGCATGGGTAGCCTTGGAATTGATTGCAATCATTTGAGAGACTACCATCCTGCCTTCTAAAGCAGCTCCACTGTTGTGTATTCACATCCACAGAGGAGTCTTTGTTACGGTTTTGGTCCCTGTCCCTTTAAGAGACAAGCCACGCCCACTCCCTCCCCCATCCGCCGAGGCAGGCTGATCTTCAGCTTCCAGCCTCTCCCTATTTCTCTGCTTCCCCCCCCCCTCACCCCCTTCCCTAATAAACAACATTTCCATGCACGTGGTCGAGTCCTGGGTTCCTCCCTCAGACTCCGCGGTAAACACAAGCCGGGGAAGAAACACAACAGTCTTGTCTCTCCAGGAGGCATGTATGACATTTGTGTAGCCATGTGTCCTGCTCAATAACTTCCTGACTGGGTAGATGAAAATACATCCCCTTCATGCTTTGTGTGTTGGCAGGTGATAGTCTGAACACTGAATTCTCTCAGTCGGTCAGAAACATGGCACTATTTATAATTAATGATTCTGTGTGTGTGTGTGTGTGTGTGTGTGTGTGTGTGTGTGTGTGTTTAGACCCAAGTGTGGAGGACCAAAAATATAAGTCTCTTTGTATCTTGTCCAAAGGTCAGAGAATTAGAACTTGCTTCCTGTTCCTTCAAGGCTGTTGTCTGTTTTTACCTTCAACAAAGGTCCCACCTAGATTTAGGTCTGAGAGTTCCGCTCTCTCAAGGTTATTGTCAACAGCTGTGGTTAATAGACAGCCCTTGTATTTCAGGGAATGAGAGGTAGATCTGTTTCTACCTCAAACAAAAGTCAAAGTTCCTACTCCCTTAGGGAGATAATAATGAATTTCACCCAGGGAGTGGTTTGCCTACCGCACGTTTTGGTCTAGGGTGTGAGCATTATTTATCTTGATCTAGCAACAGAATGTTTAACTAAGAATGTAGCCCACAGTCTTCAACTGGTCTGTTCACTCCCTTGTACCGCGTTAAAGCAGTTTCCTTCTCCCACCTTTTGGGATGGGGTACTTAAACAAATGGAAATTAAATTAAATGCAGGCGATTTCAGTATCCACTGGAACTCCCTCCCAGTACTATGTTTCTGTTTTACTATTTTCACTTGCATCTTCGTTCTTTTTACTTATTTTTCTAATCACCATACCCCTACTGTGTTAAGTGGTGTACTTGTCGAAGCTGGTCTCCAATACACAAGAGCATACCCTTATCATGGCGTACGTATGGCGTACGTATGGCGTATCATGGCGTACGTCAGAGAGCAGCTTGAGAGAGTCAGTTCTCTGCTCCTTCTGTGCTCCCACCAGTCTTGGCCACAAGCATTAGTGCTGCCCAGGCCTTTGCTGAACATTTCCAAATTTTTCCTCTGCCATTTTCAGCCAGCTAATACTAACGAGAGCTACACTTGTAAGCGCTTTGACTTGTAAACTCATGAAACTTTGGGTTTCCAGAGCATTTACTTATCCGTCCTCCTGTTTCAGCTCTCTGGCTGTTTTGACATTGGAGATGAACATGCTAAACATGAGGATGGGATTCAGGGCATGGGGACGGCTTCTAAGATTTGCTTTTGTAGCATTGCAAATGCATTTTCTTCCCTATCCAGGATGACTCTGTCTCATTTATAAAATCTTTGTCCTACAGCAGGTCACCGTTTTCCCATAGGGATACCTAACCGGAAATCATGGTCCCTCTTTGGCCGTATCAGGCTTGGGACCATTGTTCTTAAAAAGATAGTAGCTGGGCAGCTGCGCGTAGCTGCGCGGAGACTCACGGAACACGTGTGACCAGAGCGGCGGCGGCGGCAGATTAATGGCGGCGGCGGTGGCAGCTTAACAGCACAGACACAGGAAATAGGCATAAAGCTTTATTAAAGGAGAGGAGAGGAGAGGAGAGGAGAGGAGAGGAGAGGAGAGGAGAGGGGGAGGGGGAGGGGGAGGGGGAGGGGGAGAGAGAGAGAGAGAGAGAGAGGAGAGGGGGAGAGAGAGGGAGAGAGAGAGAGAGAGAGAGAGAGAGAGAGAGAGAGGCAGAAGTGAAGAAGTGAAGCTGCCTCTCCAAGAGGAAGATGGAAAAGAGAGCAAGCTCAGGCCAGAAGCTGAAGATCAGCCTGCCTCAGCGGATGGGGAGGGAATGGGCGTGGCTTATCTCTTAAAGGGACAGGGACCAAAACCATAACACATCCTACATCAATTAGCAACCAAGAAAATGACCCATGAATACGCTCACAAGACAATTTGGGTAGAGGTAGAGATGAATTTCTCAGCTGAATTTCCCTCTTCCAAGTTGACAACCATGACTAGCCATCACCTCTAGAAAGTGTCTCGATTGAGCATAATTGTCTTTATCAGGCTTGTGTGGGCATATTATCGTTATTTTTAAATTATATAGGTAGATACAGCCCATTGTAGGTAATATCATTCCCTAGACAAGGGGTCCCGAACTACATAGAACAGGGTTAAGCTAGATTCTAGAAGCAGAAAAGGCAAATTTTATAAGAGAAAGTGTTTGACTGGGGGCTCACTTACAGTTTCAGAGGTTTGGTCCATTACCACCGTGGTGAGGAGTATGGTGACACACAGGTCAGCACTGGAGCCGTAGCTGAGAGCTGCATCCTAATCTATAAGGAGAACGAGAGAGAAAAACACTGAGCCTGGTGTCGGCTTTTAAAATCCCAAAGCCTGCTTCCAGTGACACACTTCTTCCAACAGAACTGCACCTCCTAAACCTTCTCAAATCTCAAATAGCGCTGCTCTCAGTGACCAAACATTCAAATATAGGAGCATATGGTGGTGATTCTCTTCTGAGGTCCTTGACCTGCTCTCGGTGATGGACTAAAACTTGAGATTGTAAGCCAACCCCTTCTCCCAGAAAGTGCTCTTGGCTGGGTATTTTATCCTGACAATAAAGATAAAAAAGACGCCAATAGAATCTATGTGCTTGAATATTTTTGACAAGACACTTGAATCTGAGACACACAAATGCCCTATCCATTTTCTGCCTCAGCCCTTTATGCACAGGATATTTCTTTTTATTCTTACAATCTGAAAGCCACCTAAAATGCCACTAAATGATGAAGGCCAAGTGGCATAGTTTCCTCTCCCTTTTCCCATCAGGCACAGAAGTATTAGAAATGTATATGAATTTATATCCATCTTTTCCTCCCCAGTTACATGTCAGTTTCTCTTTTATACACATGTATTTTTATTTTGTTTCAAAAAGACATTTGTTAATGCTTAAGGCATCAAATCTGCTTAAATCTGTAGTGACTGAGATTATAACATTGCAACATCACTGTGTGGCTTTATCATCTCATATGCAACCAATTTCATAGCTATCCTGGGATGCAGGTGGCCCCTGGGCTGCAGGTGGGACATGCCTTGCTTGAGTCATTAGTGTTATGCAGAACACAGACATTATATACCAACTAGGAAGCCCAGTGCTTGGAAAATTTGGAGATACTGATCAAAAAATTTTTCTCCAGGCTCCCATTACTACAGAGCACCTACCAAAACATCTTACCGATTCTATTGCCTGGTCTTAAACCTTATAAAAAGTCCATTTCTTTTGGCTTTTCCATATTATTCTTTCTCTATTCCATTTGGCTCCACATTTCTAAATGATCCTCAGCACAACAGCACTTTCTTTTGAGAAAATTCCTATATCCTCCCTTCTATCCCCTTAATTTTAATCAGTCTGCATGGCTTGATTGATGCTACACATTTTCATTAATATCCAGTGTATTATATTTTCCCCAAGAAGAGGCACAGAGAACTCAGTTTAGTTCTAGATTGGCTGCAGAAATATCTTTGTCACTGTGACAGGCACTTTCCCCAAGCCAGATTCCTTTTCTGTATAGTAAAGGGAGCCACAGCTTACAGGCCTAATTTGAACTGTAGCCATGAGAACAGCCAAGATAATGACCATCACCCCCAAATACACAAGTCCTAACCCTGAAAACCTGGGGATGGATCTATTTCCCTGGCAAAGAAGAATAAGGTTCCAGGTGGAATCAATGTTGCTAATCAATTGAACTTCAAATGAGAGAATATTCTGGGATAACTAAGCATGTCCAATATAATGATGAGGTCTATGTAAATGGAAGAGAGAAATGCAGAAGAGCCAAGATTAATATGAAAAACACTAAAATTCACCAAGACCAAAAGTCCTCATGCCAAAAAAAAAAAAAAAAAAAAAAGAAAGAAAAAGAAAGGTCCCCCTTAAGATGATGGCAAAGACGATGGAAAGGACTCTCCCTGAGGGCATGAAGACAAACGCATCTCTGACAGCTCTGAGAACACCCCAAACCCAATCCTACACCCTAATCCCTGGCAGCAGTCAGTATGTCAGCCTAGATGGCAGAGACTTTGCAGGTGCACTTCAGCCGACCCTCTTGAGATGGGGAGGGGCTGTGGGTCACGTGGTGCCCTTGCAGTACCCATAAGTGCTTTCTAAAGGGAGTGAGGAGGTGAGCGTGTGAGCCACTGTGAAAACAGAAGCAGAGTTCACAGTGCTGTGAGGTCCTGAGCCAATGCACACGGCAGCTTCTAGAACGTGGAAGAGGCCAGAAACCACATGAAAATGACCCACTGAGGACTTCTGAGCTCCAGAACCAGAATACAATTGCATTGTTTTAAATTTGAGTTTGTGACAGGACCTGCAAGGGTGCAGCTCACACCCAATGCCCCAAATCAGGTTCAACTGTCTGTCCTCAAACAGCTAATTAAAATAAAAGAGAAGGGAGGTTTATTCTGTGTGGCCACATTGGAAAGCGGGACAAAGAAACCCAGAAAACCCCTCAGGTACGTCTTTGGGGGTTTCAGAAGTGAGTCTTAGTAGAAGGTCAAGGATGAGCCCATCTGAGCTGTCCCAGTCAGCATGTGTGCCTGCCACCACTGACCTAAGAGTGTCTGGATTTCAGTGTCATCCTGTAGGTTGGTCTAACAAGTTCAAGCTGTTTGAAATCTCTTCCCAGGAGACAAGTTCTTCCTCCGGTTGGTGGCTTTTCCTTCTCCAAGCATGGGTTTCCTGGGGAAATTCCCATCTGTCTGAGGTTCATTGTTTCAACAGTTTGATAATGAGATTAAACAACACAGGTGTCTCTTTTGAATATCTTCATTTCTGCCAGACAGCTATAGGTTTACAGGCTTGTGAACATTTCTGGTGATTTATCTATATCATCAAGGAAGAAGTTACAAATATATATTTACAGATTACTTAGTGCTACAGAAGTGTGCATGCACGTGTGTGTGTGTGTGTGTGTGTGTGTGTGTGTGTGTGTGTTTATTTCCAATTAACAATCACCCTTAGCTTTCCTCTGATATCTAACTTGTCAGGCTCCTCCCCCTTAGGCACAACTGCACTGACAGCCCTCAGAAGTACTCTATGCTCAGTTGGCTCCCATGGTTTCCACTGGTCATGATTTTCACATCTGGCGCTCAGGGCCCTCTCTCCTACCATGTCTGTCCATTGAGAATTCCAACCTTGTCCTTCTCCTTGTTTCCCTTGTCACAGAGCTCTGGAGAGATTAAAGACCTCACTATCAGCAGGCTATTTCTTGGCAGAATTTTACTCCAGTCTTTTGCAGAGAATCGTCGTCACGCCTTTCTTCCCCCACCTCCCTGGTCAGTCTGGAATGTGTTTGTTGGGCAGACACTTTTGTGCTGTTTGATCTCTTTCTTTTAGTATCTTCTTGAACAAATGTTGTCGACAAAAACATTTCACTGAGCCTCTCGTGTTCAGTGTTGATCCTCGTGACTCGCCCTGTGCCCCTCTCTCTTCCTCTCTACCACACGCATCCACATCTGCTCTTCAGAGGCTGCAGCATTGTTCAAAACTCACTTGAGAGTTTCACCCATCCCACTTGAAAAGTCATTTCTAATATTAATAAAAGAAACAGAAATGAAGGTGAGCCATTGTGTGGACAAGGATTAAAGTGACATTGTGTCTTCATATCCTGATTTTAAATCAACAGAAACAGTAAAGATTTTAACCACTTGGTATCAATAGCACAGGTGGCTCTTGGCTGACAAGGGTTCCACCCACAATCCTCAACTTCGTAACGATGTGAAGGAAGTGGGTATTGAATAGCCTCTGCCTTTAATTTTGAGTTCCGGTGTTTTTTCCCTTCACAGTCTTGCATAGTATACTAATCTACCTCAATGCTGGCAGAGGAACAAGTCACAGCCCCCAGCCAACCATGGGAGTGGGAGGATAAGCCACCGAACTCAATCGTGTGCTCTGGCGATAAGCTTTGATCCACTGATAGGTCGAGCGTATCAAATACATTTTGATTTGCCATATTTTCCAAATAGAATGGTTTCTTAACATAACACCATCACAAACCAAGGACCACCAATTGCAATAGCATTGCTTAGTTTTTTATTAAAAAGCACATTTAAAGGAAGTCTCAGTCTCTCCCCGCCACCTCACTCCCCCGTGTGTGTGTGCATGTGCACTCACCCACGTGTGCATGTGTGGAAGCCTGAAATCAACCTCAGGTGTCTTCCTGTATCACTCTCCAACTTATTTTTTTGACACAAGGTTCCTGAAGGTTCTCATTGTTCCTGAAGCCCACAATTTTGGTTGGACTGCCTGGTCAGTGAGTCTCCACAATCCACCTGCATCTATCCTATATCCTAGACCCACAAGTGCTGGGGTTACAAACTCCCAAAGTCATGACCAGCTTTGATCTGGTGCCACCACACCTGGCATTTACACAGGTGCTGGGTATCAGAAATCAAGTCCCCCTGTTTGCCTATGCAGCGTGCATTTTACCCAGCGATCCATCTTATCAGTCCCCAGAGTAGGAATCTCTAAAAATGAGATTAGTTCTTTATGTATGTGTGTCCACATGAATTTACGTGCAGCATGTGTGTGCAGTGCCCATGGAGGCCAGAGAGCATCAGATCCCTTAGAATTGGAGTTACTGATGGTTGTTAAGTTGCCTGAAATGTTGCAGAATATTTGTACGCTGTGTGAAGATGTGTTGTTGTGATTGGTGTATAAAAAGCTGAATGGCCAGTATCTAGGCCGGAGGTATAGGTGGGATTTCCGGTGAGAGAAAGAAGAAGGAGAAGGAATCTAGGCACACAGAAAGTCACCAGCCAGATGAGGAGGAAGCTGAATGGGCAGTACGGAAGTGAGGTAATGCCATAAGGCAGAACATGGATTAATATGAATGGGTTAATTTGAGTTATAAGAGCTAGTTGGGGACAAGCCTACACTAAGACTGAGCTTTCATAATCAATAATAAGTCTCCGTGTCATTATTTGCAGGCTGGCGGTCCAGACTCCAAAGTTCTGCTACAGAACTCAGGTCATTTGCAAGCGTAAAATGTACTTTTACCTGATAAGCCATTTCTCCAGCCCCTGTTGACTGAGTTTTCTATCCCACCCGGTTCTGCAGTCATTCAGTCCCAAAGAAATACACAGAGGTCTACATTAATTATAAACTGGTTGGCCTAGTACCACGTTACATGGCTAACACAGACAAGAATTATGGGCTAATATAAGTTATAAGAGTTAATAAGAAGCCTGAGATAATAGGCCAATCAGTTTATGATTAATGTAGACCTCTCTGTGTTTTCTTTGGGACTTAATGACTGCGGAACTGGGCAAGACAGAAACCTCAGTCAACAAGCCCCTAAAATGTTTTCTGTCCAACCCTCTTTTTCTATAATGCCTCATGCTTAAATTTAGCCATCAACCTGAAGATTAAATATGCAAATACCTTCAGTGGGATCTAGTCAGATATTTGCTTAGTAAGTATTCCACCATGAATAACATTGTGACCTTGAAAGTTTGGTCTGCCAGCAGTCTGGAGCCTCCAGGATGTGAAATGTTGGAGGCATTAAAGAAGTACATAACTTTGTGTATGTGTAGGGGGGAGGGTATTCAGTGATAGAAGTTTGGTAGTAACCATCATTTCTAATGGCTTAATTGTGAAGTGTTATGCAGAAAGAGCAGGAGATGCAAGAGGTCAGGGAGACACTCATCACAGACATCTGCAGAAGGAGGTGCCCTGATGAGCTCAGATCTGTGTGATGGCATTTGATATATCAGACATATGACTGACACTTAATTTCATGTCTTCTTTGTGGTTTCTTTACTGTATCAATTCTTCCACATGCACCTCAATAGAAGTGAACTTTACCTGCTTTTCACCTTCTTTTTTGGTTCTTCGATTTTGTTTTCTCTCACTGCTTTGCCCTTGCATGAATTGTTCAGTTCTCTTGTCTAATTGTTCAGTCCTTGTGTCTCCTGTAATCTACCCGACAACACACAGACTTTACAACCAAAGCAGATCTTAGAGACGAGACTGAGAACAAAAGATGCATCTAAGTTGCTGACGTCAAGAGGCCAAGTGGAGGAAGAGATAACAGGTACTAAGTAGGGAACAAGAAAAGAATCAGAGAAACCACATTTGTTCCTTGCACTCGTAGCCATTGAATTTTACTCCCCAGTAGGGACTAAGAGATTGCACAAAGTTCCATAAACCGCATTCAAGAGCGTGATAACACAGGCACCCACGGCTGAGTGACGCTTATGTGCTAAGAGAGAAGGCAGCAGCCAAACCACTGAAAACTGCATCTAAGGTAGGTTCTACAGAGACAGTGAAATGGAGCTGCGGAAAGATGATTTACCTGGTCAGGAAGACCATCAGAGAGTTTCTTGCGTAGGGGGCAGCTGAGCTAAGATCTGAAGGACAGTGGCTGACTAGGGCTCAAATGGAGGTCGTGCTAGGCATGGACTCGGCACTTTTTCCTATTAGGTTCTTCTTACAGGACCCCATAGAAGAACCAGCAGAAGCCAGGACTGGGAGGATCTAGAGCCCTAAGATGCTTCAACTCCGAGCTGTTTTTTTTGTTACTATCGCTACTATTTTCCCCTTGGATGTCTACTTTCCTGGAATGGTAGATCGGGACCAGTCATAAGCTGTGGTTCTTCTGAATCTTGGTGAATTAAAGTAGACACCAAACAAGGATCAATAATAAGGAACCTAGCTGGGTGTTTCTAGGTTCTGCTCCATGAGAGATTTGCCTGCCTGAATATAATCTACCCCCAACCATTTCACATTTCATCTTGTAATTTTTCCCCTACGATTTTATAGTCTTCTCCTGTATTCCTGCTTTGAGACTTAACGTATGTCTGTACCTCCTAACTATCTCATTAGCTGTCAGCAGAGCCCACATTGTCTGGACAGTACAGTCTAATGAATGACCAGCAAGCACAGACAGAGTCCATTTGAAACACACAGTCATTGAAATATATGATGTCTGAAAGACTCGCCGGCAGTGAAGGAAAAAAAAAAACCATCTAGCTGCCACTAAATGGGAATAGTCAATGTTTTCTTCCTCAGGAACAGACACTCCTTGTCTTCACTTATCAATGCTTACTTCTGCAGCTGTCTGTGAACATCCCCCCACTTCCTGCTGCACAGGGGAGGAGGGGGACATCTTTGGGTTTCGGTTTTCCCCTGGATTCTGTCTCTTCTCCGCTCTTGAATCTCCACCAGGTTCTGGGGGTCAGAGTCTCCCCATCACTTTCCTTTTTCTTCTGAAGTTCCATCTGTGAACATTTGCTTTGCTCCCCTCTACAGCAGGGTCCAAGCCATCTTCTCGTACTCCACACTCTGTTATAGTGATCAGCTCATGCCATCCACACACCACCGTGGGAGTGAGTCAAAGGGCTGTTTCTAACACAGAGACGAGAGAGATGGCTACCCTGAGACTTTCCAGCAAGCGAGTAGCAAGACTGGGGCAAGTTTAAAAGACTGATCACTACACTTTTGGTTTTTTTTTTTGCTCTTTTTGTTTGTTTTTCTGGGGTTTTTGTTTGTTTGTTTGATATTGGGTTTCTCTGTGTAAACGCCCTAGCTGACCTGGAACTAGCTCTATAGACCAGGCTGGCCTCAAACTCGCTGAGAGATCTGCCTGCTTCTGCCTCCCAAGTGCTAGGATTAAAGGTGTGCACCACCACTGTCTGGCTGACTTTTTGCTCTTTTTTTTTTTTTTTTTTTTTTTTTTTTTTTGGTTTTTCGAGACAGGGTTTCTCTGCAGCTTTAGAGCCTGTCCTGGAGCTAGCTCTTGTAGACCAGGCTGGTCTCGAACTCACAGAGATCCGCCTGCCTCTGCCTCCCGAGTGCTGGGATTAAAGGCGTGCGCCACCACCGCCCGGCTACTTTTTGCTCTTTTTACCAAGTATTTTTTGATTTGTCTCAGTGTTTCACTTTATCACGGGGTTCTCTAGCAAGAAAGATTTTCTGGGTATGTGCTATCTCCTGTCTAAGAAGATTCTCCACCTTCTGGGGAATCGGAAAGGATGAACAACCTCTCCATTTGCCTTCATCCTATTGAGTCCCTGTCTGTTGAGCCAATTGGAATCCCATGAAGGAGGCAAAGAGTGAGAAGCTGAAAAAAGCCAAAGGGGCTGCTCTGTCACTAGTTCATAGATACCGCCAGCTATAAACACCCTGGAGAAGGAAGCGGAAGTTGCTAGTCTTTGCAGATATTGATCAGTCATCCTTAAACACTCAGACTTAAACTAAAAGAGAAGGCTTTGCCAACTTCAAGTCTGGCGCATATGGGGAAAGGCTTTGCTGCTGCTCATGGGTCTGAGGTCTTGGTGCTTGTCGTGGCTGCACCCACGCCAACAATATATGCTTACTCGGGACTTTACTCCTTCAGGGACTCCTCTGCTCCTTAGAGTGTCTCTCATACCGCGCTCTTCAAACGCCAACCGTTGATGGAGGAGTGTCTATGTGTTACTTTCATTTTTAATAAAGATACTGCCTTAGCCCTTTAAGAGAACAGAAAATTAGGTAGGCGGAGTAGACAGAACAGAATGCTGGGTAGCAGGAGTGGGGAGCCGCTTCAGGCAGTCGCGATAGGCAGTCACCATGCTTCTCCTCTCCGAGATGGATGCAGGTTAAGATCGCTCCTGGTAAGCCACACCTCGTGGTGCTACACGGATTACTAAATATGGGATAAAGGAAGATGTGAGAATTAGCCAATAGGAGGCTAAAACTATGGGCCAGGCAGTGTTTTAAAAGAATACAGTTTCTGTGTAATTATTTTGGGTAAAGCTAGCCGGGTGGCGGGATGCAGCCCGCCTTTCCTTCTACAAACCATCACCCTTCCTCCTAGTCTATGTGACCACAGATGTTTTCCCATAATTGCCCCAGCCTTTGCAGTTTTCACGTCATTGAATTCTTTTCTCCATTTTCCCTCTTGAGGGTTCTCTTCTCTTTCCTTTCAGAACCAGCATCTCCCCAGCAGAGTATAAAGGAAATTTCGGAATGAGTTCGCTCAGACACAAGGCAGCTCTCACTGAACTCTGACTCTCCTCAGATTTGCTAATGAGTGTATTTCATGTCTCCTGACATCAACTTACTGTGAGAGAACTCCAGACAACTGGGCAGGTGTCACCAAATCCCGTCTCCCCATTGCAATCGCCACCAAATTGTCCCGTCGAGCTTCCCAAGGGATTCCCACCTACTTCCAGGAGACACTTTCCCCTAACACCCATAGTCCGGGATGTGTGTTCAGGGCAGGATCCTCATTTCTAGGAAATAGGTAGTAGTAGGCAATTCAGTGAACGAAGGACCCCCCCCCCCCACGGGTGGAGGACTGTCTTTGGGAAGGCTCTTGACTAAAACTGCATATGCCATCCTTTTAGCTGTGACACGCACATTTCCGCTTGTGAAATCAACAGTTCTGAGATGAAAGTGCCTGTTGGCTATGCTCAGCTCAAGTGCAGGGAGACACAGGGTCCCTTTCTGTAAGAAGGTCTCTGCGGCATAGTTCCCAGGGCCCACCCATCACTGTATTAAGGACTCCTGAAAGCCCCTCAAGGAATGTCCTAGTGGCCACGCCGTGCTCTCTGCAAAGCTTTGTGAACCGCTCCTAGCACAGTCATTTAGCATCTTCATTCCAGCTCCATCCAGCTCAGCATCGTCTCGAATCAACACAGCAACTGAACCACTTGGAAGCCGGCTGTGAAAGTATAGCCAAGCAACCCGGGGGCCCACCAAAACCTTCAGCCTACAAAGCTGTCAGTTTGGCATGTCAGTGACCCTCTGTTCAAAACCCACTAAGAGGTAATAACCTGCCTCGGCCATTCTGATTCTGATAACGGAAACGTTATTGTTATTCTCCGCAGGTTTAACTTCCCGAAACAGTTTCAAATCCTCCATTCCCTTAGACCACCTTGTTGCAAATCCATACTGCTGGCGGAGCAGGTGCCGCTATCCCATTTTCACAGAGATGAGGAAAGCGAGGTCTTAATTTCAACCCTGAGTGCTGACTATTGGCAAGACTCAGATTAGAAGTTAGGCTGTGTCCTCTGCTGGCCCATTACCTCCTTTGCACTTGTGAGCTTTTATCGCGTGGGGCTAGTGTGCACGATACAGGTTTTCTAACTGAAGTGTTCCTAACAGTATTCTTTAAAGTGCACTTGGGGCCAGGGAGGGGGCTCAGCAGGTAAAGACGCCTGCCACTTAGGCTGATGACCTGAGTTCAATTTCCCAGACCCACATGATAGAATGAGAGAAAAGATCTCACAAGTTGTCCCCTGACCGCCACTCGTACCCCGTGGCATGTGAGTCCCTACACACACACATGCATGCCTACACAGAAAACCAAATAAATAAATACTTTTTTTGTTGTTACTGATGTAGAAAATTTCAAATCAATGTGCACCCAAAACTTTGTAATCTTTAGTTTATATTTTTTTATTTTGAAAGTATTTTATCCTTGCAGGTGTGAAGATGTTAATAGCGAGAATTTTAATGTATCCCACAATATCCTGCATGACTAAATAAGGCAGTACTAATTTTAGTAGTGAGCCCTACACTCTACTATACTCTGACTTCTCTGCCTCAGTCATGACCCCCTGCGAAGCCACGGCACTATCGAATCTGAAATTTCCCAGAGGCAACTCTTGGTCTGCTGAGTATTAAGTGTCTCCACATCCCCGTCCAAGAGAGGGGCCTAATGACAACCCTCACAAGGACTGGCTTCCAGTAGGTCAAGTGCCGTAAGTGGATAACTGGGCTCCCTAAGCCAGGTCCTTGCTTTGCTCTTTGAAACCCTCCTGCACAGAGAGCTGTATCGTATGTCCTGGCCGTAGATGGCTAGTAAATGAGGAAACTTGTCACCATTGAGGGCATGCCTCTACATGCTATAAAGATTAGTAGCAACATCTCAATTCAGTCATAACAAAGATAACTCCAAAGACTGCCAAATACCAGCTGAAAGACAATGTGAGTGACATGTTTGAAGGACATCATCCCTTGAAGCTGATGCTCTGGGTCAGGGACCAAAGATTGTGTTGGTGAGAAAGTTGTGCCCATAGAAAGCTAAGCAGTGGTTGTGGTATTGACCTCCTACTGTATGGCCTGGCCATTCGGAGGGGAATTCTAAGTAGAAAAGGCATTGTTTTCAGTCAAAATTTGGAAAAAAATAAGTAGGAGAGTGTAAGGTAGTGACTTAGAGGTGCACACGAAGCCTCAGGCCACAGAACTCAGCCAATGTCTTCCAGAAGAATTGATAGATCCATTCTTCTCCCTTGTCACTCTGGTCGGCAGTTAGTCCATGACTCTGACCCTGAGGACTTCCGCTTAGGCTGGGCGGACATGCCTAGCCTTGACCCTGCAGTAGTGGCTTGTTCCTCTGAAGGCTGGGAACACCTGTGGCCTTACCCCCCTTATTTTAGCAACAGTTCTTGAAGCGGCCAGAAGCATCCACCCAGAAGCCCTTTCGACTGTTTGTTGTGTTGTTGCTAACGGAGCCTGAGGTCTAAAAGGGGTTTCCAGGGCGTGTTGATTAGTTCTCTGCTACCGCTGAGCCAGGGACACGGTGTGCGCAGGGGTTGTTCGGCTTAGGAGACTGGTTGGAACTGGTAGTTATTTAAAGACGCCGACCGCAGTGTCGAGGTCCTGTTGACTTTTTTTTTTTTTTTTAAAGATACTTTAGGGGGCCAAGAGTAATGGCTAGCTGATTCTTCCACTTAGCTGCTAATTTGGGATTTGAGCTGCAATTACAAACAGCTGTTGTAACATCGCCAGCTTCCTAGGCAAAAAAAAAAAAAAAAAAAGGTGATTTGTGAAGTCTTCAAAGGGCCTCCTCCAGATAATGGCAATTGAATTTCCTTATTTGTCAAAATGGTGGTTTTCAGGATGAGTTTGGGGAATGAGACACTGGAGGTTGTGGGCTCACAATATGTCACACTTTGGGCAGACTAGATGTCCTGTAATTGTTAAGGATATATGGCTACTTGTGCCCGTCCAGCAAGGGGCAGCACTCCTGTGGTCTTGAACAAAGCTGGGCACATTAAGTTGAAGGAGACCCAGCTCCTCCCCCAGTCTCAAGGAGAAGTGGAGGGGGAGAAGGGCTAGATAAGAGATGGGGGGATGGGAGGAGAGGAGGGAGGGGAACTGTGGTCCATATGTAAAATAGATGAAATTTTTTAATTAAATTTTATAAAAAGGAATATATGAACCCAATAAATATGTGTTGAAGACCTATTAGGGTCTCAGCTATGATGAGCACTTAATAAAAGTCCATGCTAATAAAAGTTTACAAAAATAAGCAAATATGGTTTCCCAAGAAATCCTTATGACTTACATATTAAGTCATTTAACTTCTCATGGGCACATCCTCATGCAAGCATGGCCTAGGTCTAAAATATAGGAAGGACACTTTGCTTGCTCCAGAGGAACTAATAGCCTGGGCTAATCAACCAGAGGCAAGGATGGGAGTTTGTTCACGTGGGGGGGGGGGGGAGGCGCACAGGTACTGTGACATACATTTTTTTTAATTAAAAATTTTATACAATGTATTTTCATCATGTCTCCCCTCCCAACTTCTCTTTCCCTCTTCTCTCTCCCTCCCCTTCTCTCTCCCCCAAAAGGAACAAACTAAGGAATAAAACAATCCCACAAATATGAAAATCAAAACAGATAAAATCAAAACAAAATGAAAAGGTCCAAGCAAAAAAATCCACAAAATTATCATTGTGCTCATTTTGTGCTGGCACTGGAGTGTGGATGATAGACCCAGTGGCCCTCATTGGAGGAAACAGATTCTCCCTTAGCCAGACTGCAGACATCAACTACAGAAAGCTTCTTGGTTAAGGCTGAGGCTTCATAGCCACTTCCCCCTGTCGGATTATAATACACATTTGAAATAGCATCTCTGGGGAAGCAGAGATAGGCAGATTCCTGGGATTCTCTGGTTAGCCTACTGCTTGACTAGTTTTAAACCAGTCCTGAAAGAGAAAATAAAGCCTTGAAGTCCTACCCCTTCCTGAAGAGCTTCTGCCAATTAATGGCTGCAGGGATCGGGGAGTCATTTTCTTTAGTGGTATAGACACTGGTAAGTTGCCCATGCTCCCGGAAATGTATCCCACACACCCACTCACACCCATTCAAGCAAACCTAATTAGACTCAGTGACAAGCACACAAGCCTAGCACCGCGACTCTGATTCTAGGAGTCATTCTCAGGATATTGCTCCTTGGCCTTCATCTTCAAAGTCAGTTATTAATAACAGAGCAACAAAGTCAATCATGATTTTAATTCTCTATATTCATCAGACTGCAGTTTTTAAAGAACTCTCCTGACAGGGAAGCTTTATGTGCTGAGTGTGACAGAGCTGGAGAGATGGACCCACCCAAGCTCCTCGAAAACCATGAGTGAGCTAGTAGACAGCCTTCCTCCATGGTTCCTGACTCCAGGTACCTGTCCTGACTTCCCTTAAATGGTGGATTGCAACCTGGAAGTGTTAGCTAAAATCACCTCTTTCCTTGCCCAAGTTGCCATGGTTTCAAAGTGAAAAAAAAAGAAACCAGGTGAGTTCCCAAACTGTCTCCAATCCCCTTCACATCTCACTAAGCCTTAAAACTACTGTCATGTATTTAATATCCAGGGCCGTTCAATGAGCCTGCTCACCTAACAGGAGTCCGTTGACGAGAGCTCTGCCATTCTCAAACCAGCTTCCGGCCCTTGGCAGCACATACACACCACACTAGCCCACTTCATACTCAGACACAACACTTTGGAAGCTTTTCTTGACTTGATTCAGACTACTTCATCAGCAACTGAGTAGGGGGAGGTGTTGAGACAATAGCTATTTATTGAATATTCATTTCACACCCATCCCTGAGCCTGAATGGTAGGAAGACGGAAATAAGTAAAATTATGCTGTGATCACTGAAAACACTTCACAGCTCAGATCCCCAGGGCTCTCTGGTTATCCAGTCTAATGTACTTGGCTAGTTCAAGGTCATGTAATTTTCTCCCGGTTAGAATACATAATCAGTGCCCACCGTACACCGCCAACTGGGGAAAATCTAATTGATTATTTATTAGACAGACATGTTTATTAGACATACTGGTTGAAAATATGGCGAGGCCACTTGGTACCGAGGGGAAAACCGGAATGAACCAATTTTACCACATAGGAATAAGGACAGGAGTATTAGCCTTCAAGCCATAGGACTGCCAGCCAGTCTTGTTTTGGTAAGTGCAATGCATGTGATTAAAATCCCACTGTAGGCTCGACTTTCAATTGCCCCCCCCCCATCCCTCCTATGACTTACATTGTGTTTTCCTTATCCTCCCCAGTAATTACCATTGTGTTTAGTAATCAACAGCCCTGATTTACGCAAGCTCCTTTCAAGTCAATCTCTCTAGCACTTAAAAACAATGGCTTTGAATGGAGTTATTTCCTGGGAGAATGTTAAATGTTTCCGAGTTCAGATAGCCAAGGAAAGGCGGCTCCCTGCGTGTAAGGAAAGGGAATGAAATGCTTTCTGGCAGCTGGACCAAGATAAAGTGTTTCAGACAAGTCCTGTAGTGGGCTGGGAGTGAATGGGAGTACCTTGTTTCCTGCCTAAAATCGTACTGTTGGAGACATTCGGCTTCCTTAGACAGCAGGCCCTTAATGACTGATGTAAAGCCTGATAGGGCCCCTCAAGGGAGCAGAGATAACCTTTAGCCATTCTGTCTGCAAACAATAGCGGGGCTGCAGAGGAAAGGTAGCTGGTGCAGTGACTTCAAGGGGCCTCTGCTGGGTCTCATTTCACACTACTCAGCTAGCCAAGGAGTAGGCTAGGCACTAATCTCAGGCCCTCAGTTTGCAAGGGCATGCTCTAAAGCCTCATGTATCAGACTACAGGCTGTCCCTGAAGCCTGAGAGAGGAGGAGTTAGACACAATGTAGACAGTGTGTGATCTCATAGGGTAATTTAAAGGGAAGTGGGAACCTTCCTCTACTTAGGGGAAACCATACATCTGGCGCTTTAGCCTTCTAATGTATGTGTAGCAAAGACAATTTGTTTTGTTTTGTTTTTTGAAACAGGGTTTCTCTGTAGCTTTAAAGCCTGTCCTGGCAGTAGCTCTTGTAGACCAGGCTGGCCTCGAACTCACAGAAATCTGCCTGCCTCTGCCTCCTGAGCGCTGGGATTAAAGGTGTGCACCACCACCGCCCGGCACAGAGACAATTTTTAAGTAAACACATGTGGCTGCTGAAGAGTCTCCCAAAACATGAGCAAGGTAGCATGGCACTTCTTGCCTGTGGTTCTAGAATATGGACTCTACAAGGCGGGGTTCTTGGATACATCCCTCAGGAAAACACTCAAGCGAGAAGCCGATAGAACATTTGAAATGGAGCCACTGATTTAAACAGATTAAGCAAAAACGAGCTGAGGAAAGTGACAGGGAGCCACAAGAGTCCTTGCAAATTCTTTCCACCTTCTGTTACCCGGGACATCCCTCCTTGACCACATCCTCCGCCCATCCTCATCCACAGGTGCCCCGAAGGGAATGTCAATAGGTGTTCGATCATGCCCACTTACAAGCCTTTTAACAGGACTGTAGCTTCTTCAACAGGAACAACAAAGTAAGTTAATGACAATATTTATCCTGTGAAGAGAGCCCAGATTACGTTCCAATCCAGCTGACCTGGTGTGGTTGAAATTTCCTCTATTGACAATCTTGGTAAATATTGAATTTTCCCCCCCTAAGGTGCTAATTTTTGAAAATTAAAAAAAAAAAGACAACCAGAAGAGAAGATCAATTGTTCTAACGAGTATTTTGTCAGCTCCATACAGACTGGAATAATCTACAAAGAGAGAACCTCAGTTGAGAGCACGCTTTCATCTTATTGGCCTGTGGCTCATTTTCTTGATCAATGATCGATGTGGGTGGGGTCCAGCCTACTATGGGTAGTGCCTACCCTGGGGAAGTTAGTCCTGGGTTGTATAAGAAGGCAGGCTGAACAAGGCATATAGGGCAAGCCAGCGTGTAGCATTTCTCCATGGGCTCTGCTTCAGTTCCTGCCTTGAGTCCTTGTTCTGACTTTTCTCAGTGATAAAAGTTTGATTTGGTGAACCTAATCAAAATAACCCCTTTCCTGCCCAGGCTGCTTTTAATTGCAGTGTTTATTTGCAGCAGTAGGAAGCAAGCTAGGACACCAATGTTGCAAGAGGGGTGTGAGGGAAGACCACAGTGAGAGCTTGGAGCCAGTGCCTCTTGACTTCATTTAGACGGGTGAAGTTGCCTTTTATTCAAACAGGAACGACATAGCAAGCTTATCCCATCCTTCAAGAAAAGCACTGTTTATGAATAGAGCCAAATCGCACGTAGCTAGATTTTTCTAGAAGAAATAGAGTAAACTCAGTTTAAAGCCTCTGTCACTTCTCCCCTGGGTAATCTATGATACAAATTCTGACAAGAGAATTTCTAGGTCTACATTGGACAATGATTCAAACTATTATCCTACTTTGAAAACAATCTGACAGCCTCTCCTTTTTTAGGCATGGGAGTCTGCGGGGTACAGCTGCCTTGATAATTCCATAGATGACTCTTAGCAGGAGCTCCGTGGTACAGAAGTCAACCAGGGCCTGTTCTGGCTGAAGGACATATTCAAGGTCATCTAGCCAGGGCTTTCATCTAACACTGTGGACATTGTTACATTCAGCCTTGTGGTCCTTCAGCATTTATGGGTTGAAATTCAACTCCCAAGAGGATGGAGCTTCTGGAAGTCATCAGGCCAGAAGGGGTCATGCTCACAAAGAAGCTCAGGGAGTCTTGTCCATCCCTTCCACAGGAGGACACAGCCAAAAGGTACCATCACTGAGACGGCATAACTCCTCAGTTTCTTGACACCTTGGTCTTTCATTTTGCAGCCTCTGTCACTATGCACAACAGCTTCTGTTGCCTACAACTTACTGAGTCTAAGGTATTTTGTTGTAGGATCAGACTAATACAAGCACCCAAGGCTAGAGCTTCTTCTATTACCTGAAAAGAAATGCCTGCCGTTTTACCCGCCCCCCCCCCCATCTCTCTGGGATTGCAAGCAATTAATAAAATTGGTACATTTCCCATTTGTTATTTATGCTCAACAGAGTAGACCTTGGTCTCTCTGGCTTAAAATTAAAAATAGACTGAAGAACTATTCTGCTGCTCTTTGTTTAGCTAAAGGGGGGGGGGGGGGAAAGAAAGAAAACATGGGTTTAGCTTAACAGCTGCAGGAACTATCAACTCATGATACAGAAAAGGCTGAGCACAGATACTGAAGTGCCAAGGGCATGGGGCTTCAGAGGATTAGTGCGGATTGAATCCACAGAGTGAGGCATCTGGACATTGGTGCCTGCTTTTGTTCTGCAAGGTCTGTGGACATGAAGTCCCTTATAGACGTTGTCAGGGACCATTTAGGTATTTTCCCTTATAGGAATTCTGGCTGAGATTAGGAAGCCAGCTTGGATGAATAGACACCTAGCTGATCTTTGAATGGACATTAAAGTCAGCAGACCCTATTATTCCCAGTCTCTTAAGTACCGTGTCTCAGAAAAGAAGGGAGATAGGAAAGCAAAGACAACCACCCACTGGAGGGGACATCCTTTCAAGTATGCACCTGCCCTAGGGCTTTGCAGGGTTTGACTTTTCTATCCTGCAGGCACGCAGGAGCTTTCTCTATACAAGTCCAAACCCCTTGTTCCAAAATTGAAGGTAGGCCTAGAGGAATAGAACTTGGCCTGCTGGGAGAGAGGATGAGATGTTTTGAGTTCCTTTAATCCTGAGGACACATAGGGACATGTACAAATGGCCAATGATATCCCTGGTACCTCGCATGGAAGAGCCAGAAGCTTTCCCACCCTGCCCCCAACCCCTCACTGTGTTCAATTGGTGCTTGTCATTGATGACAGTATGAAATGACAGTTTCATTTTAAACGCTTCACCTAAAATCTATACTTTGCTTCCGGGATACCCTGAAGCTGTCCTGTGTTGCTATGGGGATTGGATCCTTGCTGCAGCCACCTTAAACCTGCTGCCACTGGAAGGCTGGGATGCTCCTGGGTGTCATTGGCCATTCCCTTAGATTCTCTCTGTCTCCCTTTCTCACACCTTCCTCCTCTCCCTGGCTCGCTCTGGCTTCTACCATCCACTGTGGTTTTGGTTTGTTTTCTTTTCCCAGATAGTAATAAATCTCCAGATATAAAAGTAACATGGTTTTTAGACATGCAAGGACATGCTAAATAAAGTTGGGTGACGACGCTGGTTATTTACAGCTGTGAAGAAAATTACCCAACATCTTGTGGCTTCAATAAAAACAAATGGTTATCATTATCGCCCTAGCAGTGTGTGTAGGTCAGGGTTTCATAAAGAGATTATCTGGGCATTTCTGCATGTTCCTCGGCAGATCAAAACATCGGTGAGGTTGATGAGCAAGTCATAAAATTTATACGGAAATGCAAGGTGTCTAGACGAGACAGAGAAATTCAAACAGAATAAAACTGGGCATTTCACATTTCAATTTCAAGGCTTACTACAAACCTGGAATTGTCTAGAACAGTATAGTCTACTAGGAGGCCCTTTTGGTCAGAGGTGGCAGTCTATCTACCATGGTCTGGCAGTTCCCTCCAAGCTCAGTAACAGGGATGACGCCCTCCCCTTGGTAGAAGGTGCCCTGTTCACTACTTGAACTTATCTGGAGACTGTCTGTAGGCCTGGATGCCTGTCTTCTCTCTAGTATGACCTGTGATGCAGTTCCCTGAAGGAGCTTCCCCCCCTCCCTGCTGTCCGCATGGCAATTAGACATGTGCCAGGAGCATTATGATAGGACCATACTCCCACAGATGATGACTAAGACTTGTACTAAGAACATGATGTTTAATGCAAATTCGGTGTTGCCCCAGCCACTGTTCTCATCCTTTATATTTACCCTCACTCTGGAAGAAAAGCTGAGTTAATTCACTGAAGTCATCTCTCAGAGAGCAATCTCTGTCATGCACACAGGACATACAAAGCTCTCTGGTGTGGCTTCTGCCCCTTGTCCTCATGGACTGGTGGCCAACAGGCCATAAGAAAAAAGAGGACCTCCACAATATTATACGTCAGAAATAAATCTATAGGTCTGTAACCAACCAAGCTGAAAAAAGAGCAAGGCAGTTGGGGAAAAGATTACTCTGTTCAAATAATAGTGCCAGAAGAATTGAACTTATACTCTGACCACACATGACAGACTAAAATGAACCAAAATAGACCGTAAGTTTGAATGCTAAAATTTAAACAATAAAATGTTCATCAGAAAGAGTCAAAGACTGGAGAGCTAGTTTGCCGTGCAAACATGAGGACTGGAGTTCAGATCCCAAGAGTCCATAAAAATCATAGGTGGCCATGGAGGCCAACCAATAATTACAGGCCTTGGAAGGCAACCAGTGATCCTTAGAGCAAGCTGGCTAGCCAGACTACTAGCCATATGAGGGAGTTCCAAGTTCATCTGAGAGACTCTGCCTCAAAGAATAAGGTGGAGAGTGAGTGAGAAAGACTCTTCACACACCAACCACAGGTCTACACACACACACACACACACACACACACACACACACACACACGAATACTCATGCACATATGCACACCATACGTGTCCACATGAGAAAGAGAAAGGAAAAACACTTAAGACTTAGGTCAAACAAACAATAGACGTAACACTAAAAAGCATAGCGCAAAAAAAAAAAAAATGAGGAAAAATTTGACCTTATCAAAATGGCATTTCAAAAGGCACTATTAAAAAAAATGAAAACATTTGCAAATTGACTGAGATGAAATGCTTGCTAAATACCTCATAAAAGGCTTGCAGCAAGACTTTACAACACTTAGAATTGCAATAATTTAATGAGGCCACCCGACTGTGACGTGGACAAAGGACACATAGAGATATTTAACCAAAGAAGTTAAACTAATGATTAATGGGCACATGCGATGCTCAACACTATTAGTCATTGTGGAAATTCACATTGAAGCTGAAGGGATAAGACTTCGCGCTCACTGAGCTAGCTGTAAGAAGTGAGACAGGGACCAACAGCTATGGTGGAGAGGGTAGACAGCCTAGAACACTCACACCGCAGCTGGGGCAGTGGAGTGGGGCAGCCGCGGTAGAAACAGCTCTTCAAACTTTCAAAGACATTTCAAGGCATCAAAAGCTTTATTCAGAGCAGCAGAATGGTGGAAGCAACCCCCATCCATCAAGACTGAAGCGTGGCACAGCAGTGAAACTGAAGGTTGTGCAGAAAACTCTGAAACAAAATGTAGACATGCCCATCTGCACTGGACTTAAATCGTGATGCCAAATAAAAGAAACAAAACTTATGTGTCCATGTTATTGTTTAGTTTATATGAAGTGTCCTAAAAAGAAGGCAGAGTTAGGTCAAAAGTAGATTAACAGTGTCTTAGGGAGAAATGTATGTGTGTGTGCATGTGTGAAAATGAGCTAAAAATAAAAAAGGTCTCCAAACATTAATTATAACAGCTGCATTATGTAATAAATTTATTAAAGGTCATTTGATCTTAAATCTGAAAGGATATAATTCTGGGATGCTCTCAAGAGTGAGGCCTTGTGGTGGATATTTAAATTATTGGAGTGTGCCCGGGGAAGGGTATTATGAATGAGACTCCAGTTTCTAAGTTTCTGTGCTCCCTGGCCTAAGATTTGAATGCTCTCTCTGCCATGTGCTTTTTATATGATGCTCTGCCCTCACCAAAGGCCTGGAACTGTAGGGCTGCCCCATCTAGACTTGAGCCTTCAGAACCATCAATTAAGCTCCCCTCCCTTTTAATTTTATAAGTACCCCGGGTTACATCTTTATTATAGAGATGGAAAACTGACTGATGCATTCCAAGACACTCAACACACAATACTGGGATGATACAAAATGATTAAATAAAAATCAAAGAGGAGGAGGCTCAGAGGAGTGTCTGCTTCACAGAAACCTAGAGATCAGCCGCTAACTGTCTATGTTAGCATACCCTTGATGAGACTCCAGGGCTGAGACTCGTGCCCTGTGGCTCTTGTCTGTCCTTTGGGCTTTTGGTTCCGGCCTTCTTTGTACTTACACAATAGCTCATGGTCAAAACTGACTAGTCTTCTCAGCTCGTGTTCTGCTTTTAACTTTCTTTTTCATTTCATCTGATCAATTTTTTCTTTCAACCAAAATTGACAGTATTCCTAAGAGAACTCTTTTAAAGACATTGGGTCTTATACTGACTTTATTGGGGTTCGCTCCTGTAGACAAACACCGTGTTCTCAAATACATCTACCCTCAGTCCTTCTCTAGCCCTGGATCCAATAAAGTTGCTGTGAACAGCGACCCCCCCACCCCACCCCCGAAAACCCTGTTTGATGTAACTCTTCTCGGATAGTCCTGAGATCTTACAGACTCTCTAGACCTTTACTGGGCTGCATTTCCTTGATGTTTCCCTGACAGCCCTAGGGTTGATTTTTGCCAGAACTCATACCCTACCTTATCACTATGTCATCTGAAAAAGCTGCTAATTTAAAAGCCAGAAAGTTCTGCCACTTCTGTGTACCGTTGTCCTTTCATTTAGCCTGTTTCAATCTTTACCTTTTTTTTTTAAATCACTTTATTCTCTACAAACATCAACATTTTTTGTAAATTTCTCTCATCTCTCACTGGACACCCTCCTGTGAAGACACTAAATTTTCAGGACTTAACTTCCCTTAATACATCCAGTAGGGACTTTAAGGCTCCCAATCGCTGCCTGAGCTTATCATCCCTGAGAAGAAACTTATGGCAGGACTCCCAAGGTCGACAACCACAGAAGATAGGGGGTGAGGGAGAAGGGGAAAGGAACAAGGGAAAGGGGGCATAGATATTTGTCCCAGAGGGACAACGGACTGCCTCTGGATGGAGAGGAGACAGATGTGGTACATAGGAAAATGGCAGTTTATAAAGGTACAAGGGGAAACCCCATGTTAGGATGAGATGTTTAACTTTAATTTAGCATGTTAATTAAATGAGCCCAAGGGGGATTCTGACTGCTGGACCTTGGTTGTCAGCCTCAGGAGTAGGAAGTGGTCAAATAAGGGAATAGACCTTGGTGGCTAGCTTTAGAAATGTAATCTAATAGTTTTGAGCAAGACAGAGGAAATGGGGGAGAAGGACAAGGCCTGCCAGAGCCATGCTCACCCAGCTGAGCTGGCCAGAGTCCCTTCAGTCTCTCTCATATTTTAGGTTTTTATTTCAGTAGCATCTTATTCCCAAACATTAGAATTTGCATTAATGATCTCTAACTGCACAACACATTACCCTAAAGTGTTATAGGTTAGAACAATAGTAAATGCCCAGTGGTGGTGCACACCTTTAATCCCAACACTGGCGAGGCAGAAGCAGGCGGATATCTGTGAGTTCAAGGACAACCTGGTCTACAGAATGAGTTCCAGGACGTCTCAGGGCTACAGAGAAACCCTGTCTTGAAAAACCAGAAGCAAGCAAACAAACAAAAACAATAATAAACATTACCTTACCACTTTTGTGGCATGTGCATTTGTGGTTTAGGTTGGTGGTTTATGCTCAGGGTCTTTCCTGAATTTCCAGTCCAGATGTCACCAGAAACTAAAGACATCCAGAGGCTTAACTGAGCTGGAGAACCCACTTCCAAAGCCACTCATTCAATGTCTAACAGAAGGTGATTAGTATGATATTCTGGGTCTTACAAGCCTAGGTCAAAAGAACACTTGCTACTTTGATTCAGGTCTCCTGTGATCCTACCCTAAGTCTCAGCTACCACACACACAGGAGGCTTAGACACCAATGTGGGGATTCCCACAGGGAAAATGTAATGAGGGCATCAGTCAAGAGCCAACACCAGCTTGTCATCTTGGAAATGAGGGTACCAGACCCATAGCAGGTGCCTCTGAGATGCCATCTCCACCACACACTTCTGAATTGCAGATACATGAGCTAAATAAATGACGTCCATTGTTTTAACCTCTTAGTTTGGAGATAGTGTATGTCAGCAGACACCCGAACAAGAGCCAGAATTTGACTGATAAGAATGAGCCAAAGAAAGAAAACTTGAATGCATGAAAAACTCCCAGAACTGAATCTTTAAACTTAAACCAAAATAAAATAAAATAATAAAATACCGCGGTCCAGCACATTAAAAACAACAACAAAAATTCCCTGTCCAAAGAACATTATCCTAAAATGTGAGAATACTATACATTAGAACGGATCGAAGCTTCCAAATGAAAGCAGAGGGGCTGGTAGGAAAAGTCGCACAGAAATGTCAGAAATCAAACTGCGTTTAACAGAGCTGGGAGCGAGAAGACAAGCCATGTCCAAGGCCACTGGTAAAGTATTTCCAACCCAGAATTCCATCCCCATTCAAACTATCAGTCAAGTGCAGAGAGAACGCACGTCTAGCTTTCTATGCAGGGTCTCAGATGTTTATCCTACTCAAACAGCAGAGTAACCACGGAAAAAAGGGATGCCAGGAAACCGGACCTGGTTCCCCGGGCACTTGAGATGCGAAGGAAGCTTTTTGGAGGAAAGAGCAGGGGATTTCACCAGGCCTAGGAGCAGCAGAGAAGGAAGAGCTGACTGCCAGGAAGAGGCGATGAGCACACGCCCTGGCATTGTGTCCATATTTTCAGGAGTTCTGCAGTTCTGGTAGTGATTCATTGCGCAATTAGATGTAGATGAATTAAAACTGAGCAAATCGAAAATAACAGTAGAGACAAGCCTCCGCTCTGCACAGTGTCCCAGAGGAAAGAAGCGCGTGGTGGTTCTCAAACTGTCAACTTCTGGGAGATTTGGAAGCACCCGGGCCTGTGTGTGAGAGGACCTCCAAGAGCCGTCTAAAGGAGGTGGGAATAGTCACCCTGATCATGGGGAGCATCGTTCTAAGAGCCAAGGCCACAGGCTGAATGAGAGAGAAACCCAGGGGAGCACCAGTGTTTATCTCTCTCTGCTTCCCAGCGGAGGCTACAGCGTGACCAGCTGCCTCAAACTCCTGCCACCATAGCTGAGAAGGCTACCTTCACGGTCCCCAAGGCCAGAGACTGTGACCTCAGATCATTAGCCAGAGTAGATCCCTCTTTCTTTATGATGCTGTTGTCATGGCAGCGAGACAAATAACTAACAAAAATAGAAATGTCATGTTCTATAGGCACAACTAAGGTAGTACTTAAATGGTCATGACAGTCTACATAAAGACTATTTAACCCCAAACAGAAACTGTGGGGTGGTCACCAGTGAGAACTTGGGGGAGGGGTGCTTAAATATCAGGGTAGAAGGCAGTCTTGGAGAATTTGTTTTGGCTTGTTATCATAAATTTTAAAAATCCAGGGAATGGGCTAATGGCACACAGATACGGTGGTTGTGCAAGCAGCAGGGTCTGAGTTCTGATCCCACTAGTCACATAAAAGCCGAAATATAGAGACAGATAAGTCATTGGAGATCACTGTCCAGCCATCCCAGCCTAGTCAATGAGAGCTGGGTTCAGTGAGAGACACTGTTTCATAGATAGATAGATAGATAGATAGATAGATAGATAGATAGATAGATAGATAGATAGATAGATAGATAGATAGATAGAGGTAGAAGTCAATAAACGAATATACGAATATACCTGAGGTTGACCTCTGACCTACACACACACACATACATGTGGACATTTACAAATACATGCATATACATGTCTCACAAAAAAAAAATGGAAAGAAGCCTACTTACAGGATTTGGCAATGCAGTTACTCATAAGCCTACATGATTTTCATGTCTTTCAGGCTCAGGGAGAGCAGGACCAGAATAAGAAGAGTGGGGGTTAGGAGGATGCACAGCCTCCAACCTTAACTGCCCCACTCTCAGGTGAAATCTCTGCTTGATGCTACACTTTACACACAAGTCCAGTACTACATAGAGGACAGCACTACATATCACGAAGGTATTTGTAGAAGGAACAAATTGGGGCTGGTAGGATGGCTCAGGATGGGAAAGCACTTGCCACATGAGCCTAGCAACCTGAGTGTGCTTCTTAGGCTCCATGTAAAGGTAGGACAGACCCAATTCTACAAAGGTGTTCTCTGGTCTTTACACCCACACTGTGGCACATGCTCTCCCAATAATAATAAATTAACTGATTTTTAAACCAAGTTTTAGGAAAAATGAGGACACTATGTAGAGGAGATGAGGCTCAGCACTGCGCAGAGCACATCTTAAGGGGGTGATTGAAAAGGAGTCCTTTAACTCGGTCCTGAAGAAAAGAGGACTTTTAGAAAGCAGAAGAGAAAAGGGCATTACAAGTTCAACCAATAAACCAAGTGAGCAGAGGATTGAACCCCCAATATGTGAGGTTGGGGACAATGAACATAAATACTAAAGAAGCAGGAACAAGCAGAATCTTCTAGGATAGTATATTCTTGGTACATCGAGGCTCAAAAAGAATTTGCTTTTGAAGCAGAAAAATGCCCTGCATTTTGTTACCTCTTCAGTCCACAGAACTAAAATAACAACGCAGAAGTTTCAGTTGGTCAGCATTAGCTATTGATAAAATATTGGCCAATAGGAGACCTTGAGGTGCTTGGCATTTTATACGCACACCTAAGAGACACTTTCACCCAGAGCAGCTTTAGCCTGGGTGCTGTGTCTGCATCATGGAGTTGTGCTCCTGTCAAGAGGATTGCCAGTTGCTGGGTGCCACTGGGCTTCTCTATCCCAAAGCCAGGTTCCCATGAGTCCCTGGGAAGTAGATGAGACAGTTTAGGCTGGAGAGGCTGAGAGTTTGTGATCCTTATGAAAACAAACAAACAGTTCATCCCAGATTCTCTGGAGATACGGTCAGCAGTGTTTTTGTTTGCCTATTGACGGGCTTAGCATAATATTTTCTCAATCTTCCTACCGTATCAATTTCTGTCAGTACAATTGAACTGAGGCTGGAGGGCATTGTCTACAAGACCAGCCAAGGAAATTGAGAACTTGGTCGGAGGCTGTAAATATCCTTTTGGTCTTTCAGTGTGTTTATTCTGAAGTGCTCTCTTACGGAGTTGAGAGGGTTCTGGGACACACTGGCACCAGGTTTTCAGTGGGAAAGATCAGTGGTCGAGATAAGGGTTGGGGGTCCGCCTTGAGACGTGCCACAAAGAAAAGATCTGGTTTTGTCCTTAGGTTCCCTCCAAAGGGTGGTGAGTTTGACTATAACAATGGAGTATTCAGAGGAGTACTTGGAAGGCAGGAAAGGGATTTTTTAAACATAAATGTCCCAGGGTCTTAAGAGAGGAGAACACCACTCCCTCGTGTAGCGGGGATGCTGATTAACTGTCAGTAAGAAGCACCAGAAGTAGACTCCCACTTCTCACAGAACAGTGTGACTCAAGGGCCACCAAGGTCTGCAGAAGCCCTGTCCCCAGGAAAGACAGTCCTCATGCCATGCTCATGACTCAGTGTGGGTGGTCCTGGTTGAACTCCCTGGGGTGAGCTTGTTTATGAATGTCCTAACAGATTGCCTTACTCTAAAGCACCCTCATTAACAAAACACATGGTGGGGTGCAAAGGAAGAAAAGAAATATCGCACAACAGAACATCACATCTGAAGAAATAGGAAACACGCTGATATAGAAGGAGAGGGGGTGGGAAATCCTGCAGATCCATCCACTAAGAGTTACACAGGGCAACAGAAAGATTCACACAAGTGGGTGGTCCCCAAATCCAAGCAAGAGCTACTCTGAAACTAAGCAACACACACACACACACACACACACACACACACACACACACTGAATGAAAGATGGGCTTCTCCGTGTGTCTGCAGTTCTTCAATGTGAAATCTCTTGTTTGTATTTAGTATGGAGTGTTTTCCCTAAAGGATATCCTGTTTGAGATTAGTATTGGCTGGTTCCTCTTAACATCCTTAAAGAAACATCCAGGGAAACTAAATAAGTTGCCACCCCTCCAGGGATAGGCCAAGTGATTTGTCTGCAGGAGGTCAGAAAGAGTCTTAGCATGAGGGAGGACACAGCCTCACATCCTCTGACTGATTCTTGCCATGACCTAACACTGACAGCCTCTCTGATCTCACGGACTGACACAATGCAGGTAGGCATTGCAACTGGACAGATGTGAGGCCAGCTCCACCCACAGCTACTGCTGGTCTGTCCTGAAGCATGTCTGTGACCCTTGCTTATAAGATAAGGATAAATGTTCATGTCACAGGTCAAATGAGCAAATGTATATAAGAGGCACTTTATAGCTTGTGATGCACATGGCATGCTTTAATAGGACATACTCTGTTCCCATCAGCCAGAAGATAGTGCCCTGACCTCACAGAATGGACTAAGAAGCAACAGAAAAAATAAAACAATGGGAAAGGGTTTCACAAAGGTTATTAACAAGAGTCAATGCATTCTTTGTATGCTTAAAAAGTACCCAAGCAATAATATGATATTGTTCTCTTAGATCTAAAGCAACAGGCTCCCCAGTCATTGTGTGTGTCTATTGCCTCTTTTGTTAAGCATTAAAAATATAAGACCAATTGTGCTAACATGTGTGGGAGGTAGAAATTAAGAACCAAAGAAATTGTATGCGGCCTAAGAAATTGTCCTTCATTACTCTGAAGAGGCTACATCCTTCAAGTCCCTTTGAACAGGCTCACACCTCCCCAGCCCCCTACCACCCCCCATCTCAAGTCATTAGCTTAGACTTCCACCAAAATTTACCTGGATAGCTAAAGAAACATTTGTAACTATGTCTCCTCTGATTGGTTTTATCTTTGCAGGATAACACTAGACACCGTGTTCATCGTCTACCTCTTTCTTCCCTTCACTTTTATTTAGAAATGTTTACTTTTATAAATCGGTCTGTCACTAAGGTTATACCTGTAATAAAAACATCAGACCCCTTCTCTCCTTCATCTGCTTCCTCTTTAGTCAGGAGGTGTCCCTTCCTTTGGGAAGCATTTGTCCCTCTCCTTCTGGGATCATCCACCTCCAGAGCGGCAGAAAAGACCCATCCTATGTGACCTAGAACAGTCTGTGGATTTCTGTGAATCATAGCACAAATTATCTAACACTGTAATTATTTATTTGTGTGTCTTCACGTAAAGCCCTTAAAGAACAAGATTATGTCAAATGTATTTTTGTCTTTCTTGGACATTGTACAGAACTTGGCAAGAGCCAAGTTCAATGCGTTCAAGTTCAGTGGTGGTCGTGTGCTCATTTGAGGGTTTTAAATGTAAAGGCTCTCCTTTCACGGTGCTTTGGATTTCAAGTTTGGCAGAGGCAGGGAGATGGATGGCAGTGTATCTGTCCAGCCTAACTATTCCTCCTTTCCTAGAAGTGAGCTGGGAATATAGAGGACAGTTATTCATTTAGAAAGAAAAGAAGCGGGGCAAAGGGAAGGTTACCGTGGAATATTTTCCATAACCCCATGAAAAGAACAGAAAGTACACCATTTTGTTCCCACAATAACTGGGGAAGTTTGGTGGTTATAGCCTCCGTTTACAGATGAATAAGCTGGAAGTTGGAAAGCTTCCTTAATTGTCCACATAACTTCTAAGTGACAAAGCTGAGATGTGAATTATAGTATTCTGCTTTTTGTTTGTTTTCTTTGTTGATTTTTATACAAAGCAAGAGGCTACATCTTCCTGAGACCATTCTATGAAAGTATTTTGGAGAAAATACTAGATGCTTACTAAAATTCACAAAACTAAGCACATCTTTCTATAAGCACTTTAGCCAAGGAACGACATAAAGAGTTGGTTTGATGCCAATTGCTTCTGGCTACACACCCAGGGTTCCAGGTTCCACACCCTCCTTCTCTGGGATCGCCACCACTGCATGGAGGAGTCTAAGAAGCTCTGGACCACCATCAAGAGAGCCACAGAGGCATGCCAAGAGTGAGGAGGAGCCCAGTAATAGACACTATTGCCTCCAGACTGTGAGCTGGCTACGGAAGATGCTTCCAGCTGGGATGTGTGTGGTCCAGGGTGGGACAATGAAACATCAGGAGCTCATGTGGGAGCTTAACGGCTCAGACTTGTCCAAGAAGACAAACTTCATACCGAGACATCTTCCATTCCTACCTTAGCACCTAACTCCAGCTCAGGGATGTGGTGGCTCACCAAGGAGACAGATCTAAGTCAGTGTTGTCTAGACAATTTATAATGGGAACACGGAGGAGAAGTCTTTCATATACCACTTTTCAAGCTGGTCTCGGGTACCCAGCTAGGAAACCAAGATCTATATTTCATTGGCCATTTAACTTTTGAACGAAAATCACGAGGTTATGCTGCAAAAATTCCCACAGCCAGTAGTCTTTAAGTTACCCGCCCACTTGGGCGTGGCCTCTTATACTATGTGTGCCAATGTAAATGCGTGTCTAGCCTTTCTTCTGGCTGTGGGATTTGGTTGCTGTTCCCCGTTCGAGCAGAGGCCTGTAATCTGTGAGTCTAACCCTAAATAAATAACCCTCTATTATACTCAATTCTTTTAAGTGTCCGTCTTCAAAGTTATCAGAATCACAAAATTATTAAGCAAACTAAAGAATTCCTAATTCACATCTAATAACATTAGCTAGATTGGAATATTAGAATAATAGCATTTATTCTTCATCAATATACATTTTTTTCTCACATCTTAACCTCTAAGACTATGGCATGCTCTCACAAAATCTATGGTATATCATACTGTAATAGGCCATGCCTTTTTTTCTTTAGTATAACATGAATTAATTAATGTTTTCTCATCAATGGCTTCCTAGAGTTGAAACAGTGCTGTGGTTTTAATCCTCAGTTCCCATATAAACACCAGATTTACATATTTTTAATGCATTTTAAAGATTATAAACTACTTTAATTTGTCTCATTGTGAAAATCTGGACTTACCTGTGCCTTAGATCTCACAAAAGAAACACCGAGGAGTGCGGTGTCAGTCTAAAGGTTTTATGCGCATTACTAAAGAAGAAACAGCTTAGCATGACATGCCAAGTGCTGAGTGCAACAGTGGCCCTGACGCTATGGAAGTAACCACCTACTTTCTGAATGGAGTTAAAGCTGATTCTATGAGATAGAACTCATGTCTGGTACCACTAACTGGGCCAAAACCCCATGGTTGGCTATGTCATAGGGGAGAAGCTAATACTAAATAAACATAGTAACCAGCTGCCCACTTTCTTCTTATCTTTATACCACAAATTGGCGCATCTCTCATCCCTCACCAGAGAACCTTCTTCTTGCACTCAATTGTGATTAATAACAGAGATCTGCGTCTCTTCAGCAGGCAGAGAATGAGCCGGTGGGTGCCCAGGGCTAAATGGGGCATCTATATCACTCCCTACCAGCAAGACCCCAGAGATCATTGAAGAAGGAGTAAAAAGATTGTCAGAGTCAGAGGCAGTAGACATCTGCAGTGAAAAGGTCTTTGGACATGACTGCAAAGTCACACACAAGAGCTCACAGTGACTGTGAATGCATGCCAAGACCTACACAAGACCAGGGCAGCAAAAATCCTAGCATGGGTTAAAAGGGGGCTCATGGAGTCCCACCCCTCGCTGAGGAAGTATTGACAACTGAAGTCTACTAGGGGATAGAGCGTCAACTTTCTTCTAGGATATAGATCCTGAGAAGGTAGCCATGCTTTAGTAGGTGGCTCTGTACTTATGCACATCCAGGCAGCACTGAGTGGACTCAGTAAGTTTAAAAATAGAGCCCATGAAGTTGTTGTGAGCGATGGGAGAGGAATGAGAGGAACTAGAGGAGAGGGGTAGATTTGGTCAAAACACATTATATTCATGTACCAAGTTCTCAAACAATAAAATCATTATTATGAAAAGACTCATCCCAGGAGATTCTAGGCTGTGTCCATTTGACAGCTAAAACCAACCAGCAGAACTCAAGTGCTAACCTCATTTTATAAACAGACAGAAAGAGAAGGTGGAGCTTGTGTTAATATGAATCTTCAGGCCGGTCTCTGTAAAAGTATCATGTGAAATGCTGTCAAGACACGTTATTGGATGGAGAAAATCTTGAAATCAATGGAAGCCCTTGGCTTGGTATTCTGAAGCATGTTCATCAGGATCCACTTGTCTTCTGTTTTCTTCTCCGTGTTCGCTCAGTCAGATTCACAAGCATCTCGTGTGTTGATCCCCATTCAGAGCACACAGCCTGCTCAGCAGGGGTGGGCAGCTGGGCTTCTGTGTTCCTGAAGTCAACAAGGGACAACATCTTCCCATTCATGAGTACAGGAACCGGGTTCCAGGAAAAAGACCTCCACTAAGAGAAAGGAACTGTTCACATCTGCCAACAGACTTCTGTGCCAAACTTCTAGCCAGTTTGTTGCTGCACACATATACACAAAGACTGATAAAATAAACCAAATAAAACCAACTGTCAGAGGTTACCTTGGGGTAAGAAAAAAGAAGCTACAGACAGATAATTGTAAAGAAAGAGTACTACAATTCTGACTATCCTCATACTTCACATACAATACGCATCCACACAATAATTTCTGTTTCCCACTAACTATATGCTTAAGAACTTCATGGATAAGCACAGACATCACAAGGAAATACACACACACACACACACACACACACACACACACACACATGCACACACACCTCTTTCCTCCATGATTGTCAGGTCTTTTATCCTTCTTGTTGGATTATACTTCTTTAGAAGAATTACATAATTCTTATCTCAGAACCAAATCACTGGGGGATCAGAGGGAGAGAATGGGACAGTTATGGCTCCAGTCAAGTCTCTGAGAGCCTGGCAACCATAATGTTCTCAAGTTGAGAACACAGAGTCTGTTATGGTGGATCATGTCTGGGAAAAATTCTTCAGTTTAACTCCCTCTGGGTTGGTATGTGTATTTTCTACTAGAAAAAAATAAAAAAAAAAATCTTGTTATTTTTGAGAATCAAAAGGGGGAGGAAGTTGCTTTTTACCATGAAAGGCCAACCAACAGCTGTGACTTTTAATGGCAGTAACTGACAGTAACAGCTTGGTGGCATCATATTTAATGGGGAGAGACCAGCTCACCTCATGCCCTGGTTGCTATGTACAGAAATGCAAGGAGTCCATAACAAAGACTGTGAGAACTGTTGCTTAGAGTAGACAGAAACAGGCCTGCCCCCAAAAGACAAAGGGGAGGACTTGCTTGTGTCCCACCCTGTTGGAATTTACAAGGTGAAAAGTGGGGAGTTTGTGCAGGTGATCCCAGGAGGCAAAGAACTCATGAATTGCTTAGCTAGCTCTCCAAGAAACTCTAAACTAATCATTTCACTTGGGATAACCTAGTTAAAAAACACAGGTCTCCCATGACCATATTTATGCATAGTGAATAACTTTCTGACATTTCCAAAATAGTATAATTTTCCATTTTATACCCTAGGGAGTTCTTTGACCCTTCACCCATTGGTCATTCCTAAGAGGAAGATGAGAAATGAGCAACATCATTTAAGATGTGAAAGTCAAAGATTGATCAGGTTTTATTATCCCTGAGGGGTGGGTATTAATCCATAATAAGCTCATATGAGTTTTAAAAACGGCACACATTTTCTTTGCTTCTCACCATATCCTCTCCCTAAGAAGGAAAAATCAAGGACACGTGTGGCGGGAGCCTCACTGAAGATGCAGCTAAATGCAATATTGCCAAGTCCGTGACAGAAGCCAAAGCTGCTGACACATGTGGAAGCCGAGGACTGGAGGCAGGAGGCTGAAATCTCATGTAGCTCGAAGGCAAGCTCTGAGTCGCGGGGAGCTCTCTACACTAGAGAGGAGGCGTTAGACAACCACTCCGTCACTTGTGAATAAGTATTGCTAGAGTGTGGTGGCGTTAGTACACACTGTGCATGGCTAATAATGCAATTCCAGAGTGAATCACACTCTGCTTCAATGTCCAGAGTCTTGTGCCCTAGATTCTTCTGCCACTGGGAGCCCAGCTCTTCTGTAAGACTTCACAGCCTGACCATTTCCAAGTGTCCCTGAGGCATGATGGGCTACCCTACAGCTCCATGAATCGAACAGATCTTTTAAGAAGAGAGATAAAAACAAGAAAACAGGATACTTGAAAAACACTGAGAAACCAAATAGACCTTAATAGACTTACATGGGACACCAGACACAATAGCAAGGGATATATATTCATTCACATAGGCAGTTGGAAAGAACAAATTTAAGGTTGAAATAGTACCACATGCCTAGACACGAGTAGCAAAAGATAAGAAGGGAAATTTCACAAATATGTGGATATTAAACAGCTCATTCTTTGGTTTTTTTTTTTTTTTTTTTTTTTTTTTTTTTTTTTTTTTTTTTTTTTTTTTTTTTTTTTTTTTTTGGTTTTTCGAGACAGGGTTTCCCTGTAGTTTCTAGAGCCTGTCCTGGAACTAGCTCTTGTAGACCAGGCTGGCCTCGAACTCAGAGATCCGCCTGCCTCTGCCTCCCGAGTGCTGGGATTAAAGGCGTGCGCCATCACCGCCCGGCTAAACAGCTCATTCTTGATCAATCAGTGGGCCAAAGGAATCACAAAACATACTGAGATGTATAAAGAAGACATCAGACACCAAAGCCTAGGGAATGCAGCCAAAGCACCCAGGAAGGACATTTGAATGACAACCACCTTATCAGAAAAAGATGCATGGTCTCAAATGAATGATCTAACTTTATATTGAGGAGGTATAAGAACAAATTAAAATCAAGACATCATGAGATAAATAATGTATATGCCAATCCCGTTACCCTAGAAGAAGTGGTTACAATTATGGAACAAGACAATCTATTATAATATATATTACACACACACACACACACACACACACACACACACACACACACACACACACATATATATATATATATATATATATATATATATATATATATATTATAAGGCTCTGGGAACGTCATGGAGGAGTAAGCAGGAATATTATAAGAGCCAGAGGCAGGGAAGATCAAAGTGAAATATTGTCGTCTGGCCATGACAGGACTACTCCTCTCTTGACTCCACACCAACTGCCCCAGGCCTGCACAAGATCATCAGTCAACAATCCAGCATGGACTGGGGAGGGGTTCGACGAGCCCCCTCCCTTAACTGAGAAGCTATAGACAGTTGATGGCTTCTGGGGGAGAAAGAGCCAGTTTCCTTTAAGAGTATGGCCTCTGGGGGTTGCCCATGCACCAATGGATGGTCCCTCACCAGCGCATATATGAGCAGCACAAATTGGACCCCTCAGTTGTTTTATTTCAAGAGGACACGAAGTTAGTAGGGATGTTAAGGAGAGGGGGGGTGACCTGAGAGGGGTTCAGGGAAGGAATGAGTATGACTATATCAAAATGCATTGTGTGTGTGTGTGTGTGTGTGTGTGTGTGTGTGTGTGTGTGTCGGAAATTCTCAAAGAATTACTGCAAATAATACGTTGTTTGAAACCAAGGATCCACATATAAGAGAAAATGTAGAATTTTGTGTTTGTGAATCCTGATCACTTGCTCATTATAATGTTTTCCATCTACCCATTTTCTTCAAGTGTTCATGATTTCGTTTTTCTTTACATCAGCTAAGTAAAGAAATATTTCCATTATCTATTCCTTTGTTGATAAGCATCTAGATGGGGTCCATCTCTTTGCATTGTGACTAGAGCAATAATAAACAAACATGTGGAAATATCTCTGTATAGAGCCCAGGAGTATTATAATGCCTGGGAGTATTATCACGCCCAGGAGAGATGTTACTGGGTCAGATGGAACTTCTACTTGTGTCTGAGAAACCTCCACACTGATTTCCATGATGGCTGCACTAGCTTACATGCTTGCCAACCATGACAAAGGATTTCCCACATCCTCACCAGCATCTATTGTCCTTTGATTTCTGGGGTAAAAGAAGGAAGATAGGCTCTTCCCTCACAGCACAGGCAAACAGTAACACAAAATGAGCTGAAGACCAGAATGTGAGGCGTAAAACTCTCCGTCTCTTAGAAGATAGCAGAGAGGATGTGGTGATGACTTCCTAGACCTGAAAACAGAACTAAAACTAGCAAAAACAGAACTGCGTTAAACTTTAAGGCTTCTACTCTGCAAGGGAAACAATTCATAGAATCCAAAGCAACATGGAAGACAATGGAAATTACTGGAAAATCATAAGTTTGATCATGGATTGATATCCCCGAAATATAAAGTTCTACCGCAACCCAACAACAACAACAACTACATTTTTTTAAAGGCAGATGTGGCCTGGAGAGATAATTCAGGTGCTAGACCATTTGCCATATAAGAAAGGGGACCCGACTTTGATCCTTAGTGCACAAACTTGGAAAAAGTTGGATGCTGTAGACATGCTTGTAAACCCAATGCTGAGGAAGCAGAGGCAGGAAGATTCCTGGGGCTTTTTGACCAGTTAGCCTTATCAGCAAGCTCCAGGTCCCAGTAAGAGACTGTCTCAAAAAACAAATTGGAAGGTTCCCAAGAAACAACACCCATGGTTGGCCTCTGACCTCCACATGCATACACACATACTTGTACATGCATATGCATGCAGAAACATGCATACATTCCCTCATATACACACACTTTCAGAGAAGTCCAAAGGTCAGAAGCCTTCTAGTCTTGGTAGTTGTAAATGGTGGGATAACACCTTGCATACAGTAGGCACATTGCAAACCCTTACCAGAAACAATCCCTCACGGAACTGTTATCCCTAGACAGCAATAGCAAGCTGTATTTTTCTTCCCCATCCCTGTCAATAGCCTAGAGTACCGATTGTATGTGAGTTAAATCTGTCGTCTGAACCTCAGCATGCTGATCTTATTCTTCCTGGTATCCATTCCGCTATCTTAGAAATGACTTCCTCATTGGAGAAATAACCTACCATTTTTACCTTGCCGGGTTTGGTATTCTTCTTCTATATTTGGTTCTTCCCTTCTCTTCTTCTGCTTGTCCCTCTGTCTGATTTGGCTTGGAATTATTTTTATCCTTCCCGTCATTCTCTGCACTAGTTTATTGGACATGACAACTAAGACAAGTTGAAGCAATTACAACTTCAAGTGAAGTTTATGCCGTGATTTGAAAAACGTTCACCAGCTTCAGCTCTGTGCTAGGCATTTAAAAGACATGTAAAGAGAAACAGCCAAGAGTTTGACATTCAAAGAATGTAATGCCAACACCACCGTCCACCAGAACTGTGGTGATTCAAAATATTAATATCCTACATGTGTCCAACTTTATAACCTTATAAGTCCACAGTTTCCTTGGGAAAATCCCCACAGACCTAGGAAGGTCCTTATTCTATCTCAGTAGCATCGCTCTTACGGAAGTGTCATGGGAAAAATGACATTACGGACTGTCTTCAATGCTAATCATGACATTTGCAACCCACTTGACATAATTCAAATGCTATACAAACACCATATAATTATATTACAAAGTTTACTGCTTTGCATAATTATGAGTCTTAAAAGCAACACTGTGGGCCTTAATCCACTTCACCCTTCGCTCTGCTAAAATAGCCATCTGCTCAGCCAATGAGAAACCAGAGAACCTCACCACTTCCTACTTCCTACAAAGATTTTTGTCTTTCCCTCCAACCCCCTTCTTTGTTCATGTCCCAGCTATACTGGCTGAGATGACAAGTAGATTCCTTGAGGCCTGCCAGACTTCTCTGGCTCTTGGAAATCCTGAAATCGCCATGGACAGCCAAGAATAGTCACCTCCAACTGTTTGAAGTAATGATAGCAGGACAGCATTATCACTGCTCTCTTTGAGGGCTCTAGGACTGGGTCAGCTTCCTTCAGGAGCTGAAGAAGGAGAATATGCAATGCATGGAAGGGCCCAGGTCAGGTCATAGGCTATGAGCACTTCTTCAACCAACCTTCCTTTTTTCCTTCCTTCCTTCCTTCCTTCCTTCCTTCCTTCCTTCCTTTCCTTTCCTTTCCTTTCTTTCTTCTTTCCTTCTTTCTCTCCTTCCCTCCTTCATTCCTTCCTTCCTTCCTTCCTTCCTTCTTTTCCTTTCCTTTCTTCCTTCCTTCCTTCTTTCTCTCCTTCCCTCCTTCCTTCCTTCCTTCCTTCCTTCCTTCCTTCCTTCCTTCCTTCTTTTTCTTCTTTTTTTTTTCAATTTGGAGATTTTGCTATAATGCCACTATATATTCTTGCAAAATCACATACAGACTATAGGATTTTCAAGATCTGGGCAGTTTCTTTCCTAGGCAAGTACCCTTTCTCCCAGAGAAAAGGCACACTGATGGAGCCCAGCTAGTAGCCATTTCTACCCCTCCATAGAGGGGTAACAGCAGAAGCCTTAGGTTTGTGCAAAGGGCAATTCACTCAAAGCACAGAGGGAAAAGGACACTTGAATCTCATGTGACAAGGACAAGGTCAGTTTAGAGTTGAACTCGCAGCCTCTGTTTTTCTGCTTGACAGAAGAAGACACTTTCCTGGCAGTATGGGGATTTAGGGCTCTCTGAAAGGGCTGTGGAGTCTTAGAACAGTCTGCACAGCAGACTGCAGACTCATGTTGTCTAAAAATTCAGAGTAATAGAAGCAGGAATGGCAACACCCCATATCACTTGGGAAAGGGATGCAGTAAGAGAAAAATGAACTAATATCAGCGAAGCACTTAGCAAGTAGCCAACAGGGTGCATTAAGGACCGGGAACAGCAGGAACTGTCACTACTGCTCTTTGCTTTCTTTTTTTTTTTTTTTTAATAGACCAAAGAGGTTTTTTTTTTTTTTTATTAAAAATTTCTGCCTCCTCCCCACCTCCCAATTACTCCCCCTCCCTCTCCTATCTAGAGAGCAGTAAGGGTTCTCTGCCCTGTGGGAAGTCAAAGTTCCTCCCCCTCGATCCAGGTCTAGGAAGGTGAGCATCCAAACAGGCCAGGACCCCCAAAGCCAGTATGTGTAGTAGGGTCCAAATCCAGTGTCATTGTCCTTGGCTTCTCAGCAGCCCTCATTGTCTGCCATATTTAGGGAGACCGGTTTTATCCCATGCTTTTTCAGTCCCAGTCCAGCTGGGCTTGGTAAGCTCCGAATGGATCAGCCCCACCATCTCAGTGGGTGGGAGCACTCCTCGCAGTCCAGACTTCCTTGCTCATGTTTTCCTTCCTTCTGCTCCTTGTTTGGCCCTTGGGCGCTCAGTTCGGTGCACCAATGTGTGGCTCTGTCTTTATCTCCATCCATCGCCAGATGAAGGTTCCCTCACGGTCCTGACTTTCTTTCTCATGTTCTCCCTCCTTCTGCTCCTCGTCAGGACCTTGGGAACTCAGTCCGGTGCTCCAATATGGGGCTCTGTCTCTAGCTCCATCCATCGGCAGATGAAGATTCAGTCCAGATGGAACTCCCTGCTCTTTGCTTTCTAAGCTGTTCTACATCAGCTGGAGCGAGCCTGGCTGTCGTTTTGGATACTGGCTCCTGCAAAGCCACCATCAATGCATAACTCCTTTCACATTGCTGCCCCGTTTTCTGTACCACCACCAGTAAGTCATTCAACAGATTTTTACTGACTATATATTATATAATACATTTGATATCATGCTCAGAACTTCAGGCTGGTGCCTGTACTTAGAGGACACACAGTCAAGTTCGAGAGGAAGACCCCACTGAGTCACAAACAGAAAGACAAATCAGAGAGAGAGAGAAGTCAACAGATCAGCAGATGGAGTTCATAGCACTGGGCACCGGAGAGACTTGAGAGTCAGCCAGTCCACAGTAGGGTAGAAAATCAGAAAGGACCTTGGGGCGGTGGAGCTTTAGAACTAAATGAGGATGGTGTCCAGCCAGCCGAGGGAGAAGAAGGCAGATGCCTGGACAAAGCAGCCAAAACCTCCAGGCTGTGAGTCACCGAGAAGTCCCCCTCTGACTGCAAATAATGTGTAATAAATGAAGCCAGGGTAGGAAGGAGAGCAGGCAGGACAGGCGCAGCAGTTGGAGCAGAGAGGATCACAGAGGCCTTCCTTAGCCTCTGTGGCCAAAGAGAGGCAGCCAGCCAGATGCTAGAAGAGGCGTGAGGCGACTGTACATGGAGACAGAAACCCCATTATCCAAGTCTCTAGAGGGGACACTAAGCTGCCTAGAGAGACCTCAGCCCACAACCTGGTTCTAAGACTCGGGCTTTTGTTGGGGCTGCTGGGCTGGCTTCAGAGAGCACACAATGGCCAGTGTTGAAACTCCCTTTTTGGACGGAAGAACGGTTTCACATCTGGGGAAGGTTAGGGTCAAACATATAAATGAGGGGAGCGGAGTACATTGCCCGAGACGCTCTGTCTGTGACGTCAATCGCTGCTGGCTTTGGACAGAGGTCGTTCTCTTGTGCATCAGGCAGGCCCCGTTAACACTGTCCAGCACTCTAGTGTTTATGTGGAAAATGTGAGCCAGGAAGTTTCTCCTCATTGTGATTTGGAGGTTGTCAAGGAGCCATTCTTTAGTGGTTGGTTTCTGTCGCTCCCATCTTACCAACACCACTGTTTCTGTGCTCTTTGTCTTTGTGTCCTCTCTAGCCTGCTGAAACTGAATCCCCATTACATGGTAGTTATTTACTTAGGTCTGTGTGCTCTCTCTCTCCCCATTACAGACCCGGTTGGCGCCCCACCTCTCTCTCTCATGGCTGCAGGCCCAGTAGAGAACTGAGTTCTCAGAGCACAGATCCCCCAACTAGAACATAAGTGAATGTTTTAACTGTTGGTGACTTTCTCTTTCAGACTTCAGGGAGCAAGCTGTTTTCTGGTCAGGCACCATCGCGGCCTGTCCCCAAAGCCCCGCCAAAGCCCCGTCTCTAGGAGACCAGGCACTGAGCCAGCACCACCCTTTCTCCCCTCAGCTGTCATTCAGAAAAGGGTGGTGAAGGCCAAGCCTGAGTGCAGGAACACCCTCATAGCCTTAAGCAACCTCTTCTCACCTCTGCCCATCCCAGCACACACAGCCCAGATGATGAATGTGGACAACTAGAGATCTGTTTTCTTCTTTAACTTTCATCAGACTACTTAATGCTGGGCCAGTGTGAGGCACTGCAGAGGTCCACCACCAGCACTAGAGAAAACATACAGGCTATCATCACGGGCTCTTGTTATCCACCACTGATGGCCCACTTTAAGAATGTACAAAGAGCTACAAAAACATACGCCAAACTAACAAAACAACCAGCCCATAAACAGTCTAACGGATAGAACAGAACTCCTGGACAAAACAGATAGTTCTCAAAACAAGAAGCACAAATGTCCAATAAATATTTTTAAAAGTCTTCAACATCCTTAGCCATTGAGGAATTATAAATAAAAACTGCTTTATGATGCCATCTCAACCTTGTCAAAACGGGCAACAATCAAGAAAGCAATGGACAACAAATGCCGGAAAGGAGAAAAAAAATACTCTTTTTCACTATGGGAGGGGTGGGGGTGTGGGGGCAGGGGAACATAAACTAGTGTACTCTCTGTGGAAATCGGCATAAAAGTTTCTCGAAACATAACAGCTATGGCTACTGTAGGACCCAACTACACCACTCCTGGGTATGTACCCAAAAGACTGTGCATCCTGTCACAGATACTTGAACACCCAGGGATTACTGGTCCTCCAGTCATGATAGAAAGAAAATAGAACAAGTCTAGAGGTCTACCAACAGAGGAATGGACTAAGAAAATACGATTAATACACACAGCAGAACTTTGTGCAGCCATAAAGGGAAATGAAATAGTGAGAATTTCATGAAAAATAGATCTGGTAATTATAGTATGTGAAGCAACTCAGACACAAAAAAATACAGATATCGCATATTCTTTCTCACAGGTGGATTGTATCGTGTGTGTGTGTGTGTGTGTGTGTGTGTGTGTATGTGTGTGTGTGTGTGGTATCTCTCTGTGTGTGTATGTGTAGTGTGTGGTATGTGTATGTATGTATGTATGTATGTATGTATGTATGCCATGAAACAAGAAAGGCGATTACGAGAGGAGGTCTTAAGGAAAGGAAGTCTTAAGGAAATAGTTGAAATTAGAAGAAGGCAATAGAGAACACATGACAGGAAAGTAGAGGGAGGAATCCTGAGAGAGGAAGAGCTAGGAGACCGAACGGGGAAGGGAAATCGGGAGAGAGTGTCAGCAAGCCCAGAGTTTATGTACAAAAATGCCAGAAATAAGCCCATTACTTCGTATGTTAATTTCGAACCAAACAGATGAAAGCAAACAAAACAAAGAGGAGAGAATCATCACAGTGAATCCCACTTCTTTTGCATTTGCTCAACTGTACCGGCAAGGTACCAGCGGTTATAGGGTTTAGGGAAATAACCACGGTAGTCCTTTATAATAAATCAGTTTTAATACAAGGGAAAATAAGGGAACTTACAGATCCAAGGGTCCAGTGGAGCAGAAGGTACGCAGGGGAGAACCAAACGGGGCTCCTTCCGGCGCCCCGATCCTATTTAAGGGGAATGCTACTCCGCTGGGGCAGCCACGCCCCTGAACGCAGGGATTGGGCCAGCTGCCCCAACACTCAACTCCTTTCTGTACCACTCAGATCACCTCCCTCCGTAAATACCAACTGCTAAGAAGCTTGAGAGGCGAAGAGACGGGGAACACATGGGAAATTACAAGCCCACTTCAATACCAGCTCAGTCAGGTGTGGACTGAATAACCAACAAGCAAGAGGAGGGAAAAGGAGAGAGAGGGAACATAACTTTAAGATTTTTACAATTTAGCGAAAGCATTTTGCTTATGTGTGGTATTAAATGATACAGTCAAGACAGACAGTCATTTTCAATAACTACCTTGATGTGTGCGTGCAAATGCAATCATTTAATTAGCCTCCACCTTTGCCCTTTCCGTCAGTATCTACTCCTAAACAGGACCACTCTTCTGACTTTTATCACTCTTGTGACTTTTGTTGTTTCGGTAAGGTGCTTTTGGGATTTCTACTCTGCTATAGTTAATGATCCTTTCTCATCACGATGCAGGTGTCCAAACTCAAAATCTCAGTAACATGTACCCAGATTGTATGCCAGAAACAACTGGATTCTGTTTCTGTGGCTCGCAGCATTTTACTATAACTGGATACCTGCGAGTGTCAAGGATGCCTATAAGAAGCATGTTCCCCAAGGATTCCTAAAATGGCTCAATGTTCTACTTATTGTGGCCGAAGCTAGAGGACTAAAGCGCAACCGAACCACTCTGCGTGGGTAGCACAGGCAAGCTGGTGAAGATGACGGCAATGGTGGTGGTGGCAATAATAATTATCACACATGGATAGTTTTCTCTGCACCTGACATTGTGTTAGCCACTATCAAAGTGAGCATTCTGGCTGGCTCACGATTACAACCCCTATACCCAGCACAGTGGCTGGCATACAGGTCCTCCAAAATAGACCAAGTAACTAAGCTTAACTTGCTCCACTCTGCATCCTTTAGAAGTGGGTGTCATGATCTCTATTTTTAAAAGAGTAAAAATACAGCTTCTTTTAAACTTACCTAAAGATAAATCAGTATAAACATGATAGAAATGAGGAATCAAATCCAGTTTTAACTGTTCTACCTGATCCTAGTATGAGATGTAAAACAGACTTTCAGTAAAGGAAAAATTTGGGGAGGAAAGTGTGACCCCAGTGGGGATTCGGGTGAGCTTGGGACTGTACACTTATGGATGATGGACAGAAGGACATAGAAGGGGGATCACTTCCACCAAGGATCTAGGAAAGGGAGAGTATCCTCCTTGCTGACACAGGCAGGATTGGGATTCCTACAAAGCTTTGCCAGAAGCTCTTTATATTGGCTTTCATTTATTTGTTTTGTAATGAGAAAACAGGGTGATGAAAATTTGGTTGTGAGCCTAGACTTTAGTGGAGAAGCCATCTCTCCATCCCAGACAGGCTTCTGAACACCAGGTACCAGCAGTAACCAAGAGTCACATAGTAAGTTGTGGAACCGCAAAGGTATGTTGAGTCTCTCTAACTTCAAGACCTTTCCCCTTTCAGCTCATCCTACTAATGGAGGTTTAGCGGTCTCTGTTATCTGCACCACGAGAACACCATGCAAAGGAGAAGGAAAGAGAACTGGGGATCACAGCATCTGATTTCTGAGCACTCGAGACTTTTCATACTTTTGTTAGTTCTCCCAGTAACTTCTGAAGATGGAACCATTTTATCCCCACATTATAGATGAACCACCCAAACCCAGAGTTAAAGTGACTTGCCCAAGTCCCATAAATGTTAAGTATCTAAGATTCTAAGTAAACCACTCAAGAATGAGCAAAGCCCAGAGAAAGCCTTGGGATGCTGCGCATATCACAGCTCAAAAAAAAAAAAAAAGTCTTCCTCTGCTCATGTAGTTTTCTCATGTGCTGGTGTGTGATGCAGACTGTAGTAAAAAGGAGTCACATGACAGCAATGCATTCCTCAGTCACCCCCATTGCTCAGCGACTCTCACGCCTCCTTTCTCCTATTACCACTCTCTCCTGCACCCTGGTCTCCCTCCATCACACATGGCTTTGTGTTTCCAATACGGTGAGTTAATTTTCCTGGTGTGACTTGACTTCTTGCCAACCCAGGTCCTTAGACTTCTTAATTTCCTAGATTATTACAGTGTTTAACCAAATAAACCTTCTTTAAGAAAAAAAAATATCTTCACTTTAAGAGAAAACTTCATTTTATTACTAGGCCAATAAACATAGATAAGCACTGTTGATCTATGTGATGACTAATGTGCTGCTAACTTGACCAGATGTGAAGCTAGACAGAGAACTGATGCTTTAATCGTGTTTATGGGATGTTCTAAAGAAGACTGGCATATGGGTCCAGGAGCTGAGTGGGTGAGTTCTGCTCCACCTATGGCGGTGAACCATCCATGGGCTGTGGGCCCATGTGGAGCAGGGGAAGCAGGAGAAAAGCAAAGTTCTCTCTCTCTCTGCTTCTTTCTCCCAGAGCAGGCACCCTTTCTGCTGTTGATTCCTCTTGGACCTCAGACTCTGAGCTCTTGAGCCATGGGACTCTGGCATCCATACCAGAGGAACTCTGGGGGCTCTGGGGCTTTGACCTCAATCTAGAGGCTTCACAGTTGGCCTCTCTGGTGCTGACACTCCCAACCAGGTAGATGACCACTGTGGAATTTTCCACCTTGGTGATATGTGTGTGCGGGGGGGGGGGGGGGGAGGCATTGAGTACCAGCCTCAGAAAACCCTCAGGGCTCAGAATTGGATGTCTATGGCAGGCAAAGATCTGAGGGTAAGAAAATTAACTCAAATACGGTACCTCTGCATCTTCCTTATTTTCCATGTGAGGGGCAAAAGTGAACTGAAAGGGTGCAGAGCAGAATAAGAAGGGGAAGAATAAAGAGGGAAAAAGGAGAGTAAGGGGAAGAGGTAGAAGAAGTAATGAGGAGGAGGAGGAGGAGGAGGAGGAGGAGGAGGAGGAGGAGGAGGAGAAGAAGAAGGAGAAGAAGAAGAAGAAGAAGAAGAAGAAGAAGAAGAAGAAGAAGAAGAAGAAGAAGAAGAAGAAAGGGGTGATCGAGGTTTCTAGTTTTTACAGACATAGTTGGAAAATTCCATAGGCAAGGACAATGAATGATAATATACATATCAAAATCACAAAAAGGGCAGGTAAAACCTGACAAAGCTGTACTCTGGAACAGGTGACCCGACCCAGGAAAGAGCCAGCATTCAAGGTGAAGCACCTGACTTTCCAAACCATTAGATACAGTTACTAAACACCCCTGAATCCTGGATTCACTCATTCTCCCCTTTATTCTTTTGTGATAACCAGCTTTGGGGGCACCCAGATTTGTTTGCTAGCAAAGATGGAGCATGCTGTTTTCCTTCTCAGTGCCTGTCTTCTATAGACATTTCTATGTGGTCTGTCAGCAGGTAATTCTGTGGGATTGACTCTATGCAAATTTGACTGTTAGAACAAAGAGTGAATGTTATCGCTCTAAGGCCTCAAGGTGTAGAGGATTAGAGCAAAAGTCATTGCATCGTCCACGCATAGGTTACACTGTTGAGGTGTTCTAGGAATGAATTCCATTTCAAAGAGAAGAATCATAGTTTCACAAGGTTTGAACAAATATGACAGTGACTTTTCCAAAAGACAAGTGTTCCCACAGCTCTGAGAAACGTGTGCCCCATAAGTTGTATACTTGTGAGTCTACCTTTATGAATCTGTCAGCTGTACATTCACTGTATAGTCTTGTGGGCTCCAATAGGTGATCACTTCAGTCAATCTAATTCAGAAAGCCCTCATAAACATACATACACACAGGAACACACACACACACACACACACACACACACACACACACACACACACTCCCGAGCTCTGATGCATGCAGCATCCTAAGGTTTTCTCTGGGCTTTGCTCCTTCTTGAGTGGTTTACAAAGAGAGAAAGAGAGATCCCATTGCTTTTGCTTCTCTGGAGTTACTTAGTTCTCCAACTATTTGCAGATATTTCTGATATTTTGTTACCCAAAGCATCTTTCAGGCCTAGTATATCCTGAACTTTCAAAGATGCAGAGTAATTCCATTAGAAAATAAAATGAAACAATGAAGAAAATCAAACAGATTTCTAGTGATGGTATGCCATCCTTAATGACCAATTCCTTCAAGCCTAAGGCTTAAGATAACAGACATTTCCTTGTACAAAATTACAGAAAATCATCACTGTTCAGTACTTAGAATGGCAACAGCATAGGAGGAAGAGACTGATTTTTAAACCCTTTTCCTATTGGTTAGGACTTATTCCTATGAGCTAGGAACATCATTCTCCTTGTGAGCCCCCCACAGCATTCTGTTTCATGAGTATTGAACATCACTGGTTCTTGCTGTCAGACTTTCCATGTTTCCCATGTACCTGCCATGGCTTGAACACCTATCCCAAGTCTGCCTATTGACTAAATATAGGATTATAGAGACCCTAAAGAAGAAACTAAACAACACAGGAAAGGGGACATGGTAGTGATTGGCTGTTCCAACCCAGACCCTGCTCCCTTGCTGACATCCTGCTAGCACTGCTACCAGACTTGCTGTTTGGTTGGTTCTGTTGCTTTCTACGGTCTCGCTCAATAGATCAGGTTGGCCTCAAAATCATTACTCTCCTGCCTCAGCCTCTCAAATGCTGGGATTGTGGGCATTTTCCCCTGTGCTCAGCTAAGGTTAGTACTTTAAAATGACCTGAATGAAATTAAAATTATTATTTATATTTACCTAGTTAGACGAAAGTATTAAAACCACTTTTATGGTAATAAAATTGAAAACTCTGGCTAGCCTTGAGCTCAGAAAGTTCCACCCCCTCTTTCTGCCTCATGAGCACTGGGGTTAAAGGCATGAGCCATCATGCCCAGTAAATTAAAAACATTTGATTGCTTGAAAATCTCCACATCTTTTTTTTTAAACTTCTCTTAAGCTTGCAGCAATATTTTTCTTAGAAAAGAAGAAAATAAATGCAGCATATTGACCTTTTAAATGTACAAATAAACATGCTATATTTTTAAGTAGAAACAAAATAGAAGTAGTTAAATGTTCAAACATTCGGCTACAAGCTGAAGAAAATGTGTTTTGGAACAGATCAAAGAAAAATAGGGCAAGGACAGCAGACACAGCCTAATAAATAGTAGAACACTTGCCTGAGTATCTGAAATCCAAGGTTCAACATCTAGCAAGACACAGACACAACAACAATGGAGAAGTTGAGAATGCTAAAGGGTATAATTTTTATTAAGTATCTTAGACTCATGACAGGGCACATAGACATTTTAAGAAAAAATATTAATAAAATGGAGTAAATTTAGCCACTTATATTTTTTGATTGTTTAGAGCAAATAGATTTTTTCATAACATATTTGCATTACATAGACTAAGATATGCAAAAGGCAAAATAAAAACCATGAGACAAACAAATGTAACAATATACAGTGGTTTTCTCCAAAAGAGTAGCTTTCACATACAAATAGTTAAGTACAAAATTTAAGTGATTAAAATGTTTACATTAAGGTAAGGTAGTGGTGGCGCACACCCTTAATCCCAGCACTCCGGAGGTAGAGACAGGTGGATCTCTGTGAGTTCGAGGTTAGTGTGGTCTACAATAGCTAGTTCCAGGACAGCCAGGGCTGTTACACAGAGAAACCCTGTCTCAGAAAACCAAAAAACCAACCAACCAACCAACCAACCAAATGTCCATATTAAGAGAAAATTACTAGTGGCCTAAACTAGAAACACAAAGGAAGTCATTTACGGAAAATACGTGTGGGGAAGCCTGTTCTTGGAGCTTCCTAGAGATGCAAATTAAATTCGTGGGAGGAAAACCCATTAATTTGCAGCCAGAACTTCCAAAAGTGGTGGGCGGTGTCGCAAAAAGAACAGTCGGTGGTTTAAAGTGGTTGCTGTCCAGAGGTCCAGCGGCAGGAAAGGAGACTAATTCTTTCTGTTTTTCCTCTCTTCCTCAGCTTCCTGACTGACATCTTATCTATGCCTGGTCTTCTGCGTTGTTGGGTAAATGATACCAGGTTGCCAATGTCCTCAAATGCCATGGAAAGATGGAAAGTCATTGTGATTCTGCTCCCCACTAATAACCCACAAGAGCGTAGCCAGAGATCAGAGCACTGAAGCAAGCCCGAGTGGCTGATGAAGTTAGGAAAAGACAGCTAATCTCGGTGCATTTATTAGCAAATATCAGCAAATGCTCATTCAACACTTGATTTTGGGGTCATGCGGAAAGCCACATGCTCCAGCTGAAGAGTGAGAATAAAGAAAACAGATGTGCTGGGGCGGGGGACTAGGGGGATGGCTCAGCCAATGGTAAAGAGTGAGCGCTGCTCTTGCTGAGAACCCAAGGTCAGTGCCCAGCACCTACATCCATCAAAGAGCTCACAAGTGTCTGGAACTCTAGCTCCAGGAGATCCAGTGCCCTCTTCTGGCCTCTGCGGGCAACCGCACTTATGGGCACATTCCTTAGATAAAAACTAAAGACATAAAAATAAAATATTAAAAAATAGACACTGTCACACATCTTGATCACGGCCACGGAAGAGATTAACTAGGTCATGGGAGGAATCTAAGACTCTGAGACTATTTGACCTGATGTTAGCGTCAGCAATCACTTTAACCAGTCTTCACACATTTGCAAGACAAAACAAAACAAATAAACAAACAAACAGAACCGCAGCTGGGGCTTAGAAAGGCTCTGAATACTAACTTGACTTTAGCAGCCTTATATTCTGACCTGAACTATCATCTCAGATTTGGACATCTGCTTTGGAAACCAGAGCACTGACTTTAAAGAAAACGATCTGTCATGGTTTATAGCTGATTTCTTATACCTCTCTCATCTGAATTTCCCACCAGTGAGAATAATATGTAATACAGAACTCTTCCATCTCCCACCCCACTCCACCCAAAAAAAAAAAAAAACAGTTCCAAAAAGGCAACCAATGGAGCATACTTCTTAACTAAAACAAATTGCAAACCAACTGTGGAGGCAGTGACCCATAGATACTCAATTTCAACTGTGCCAAAAATGGTGTCAAAGGCCTAGCACACATGAGAAGTCACCTGGGAAACTTAGGAAGGAAAAATGGAAAGACCATAAGAACATTCATCACTGCTAGCGTTATAACAAATCGGCAATAGCGAGATACCTGAACATTAGCCCACAGTACACCCTGGGGTCTGAGAGTCCCTCGAGAATTTCTGAGGTGTGTGTCTTTATTTCTGCGCGAGCACCTCATTAGAAAACGGTCCAGGTTCATTCTGCATGATCTAGATCAGTGGTTCTCAGCCTTCCTAATATTCTGACCCTTGAACACAGGGCCTCATGTTGTGGTGACTTCCAAATATAAAAATTATTTTGGCACTACTTCATAACTGGTAATTTTGCTACTGTCACAAACCGTAATATAAATATCTGACATGTGACCCCCCTGTGGGGCCTCAACCCACAGGTTAAAAACCACTAGCCTACATGATCCCCTAAGAACCGAGTTCTCCCTTGGTTCTTCATAGATTGTATGCTTATTCTGAGCTCATTATGACCTTTAAGTTCATGGTCCCTCTGTCTATAAAACCCTTCCCATTACTTTTTTCTGTCTGGTTCCTTCTATCATTTAGGTCTCCGCTTAAACATCAACAATTCTGAGTACCCGAGCAAGCGGACTGGGAAAGGATCCCCGCTCAGGTAGAGAGCAGTGGAGGAGCACAAAGCACCTCGACAGCATTTAGCACAAGTTTAGAGCACAAAGAGCCAGCAAGAACAGGGTGAAAAGGTCAGCCAGAGAGCAGGGAGGCGCCAGCCCACATGCAGCTTAAAGGAGTTTCATCTTCATCTAAAACATAATAAGGAGGCAGATGGATTTTTAAGCAGGGTGATAAGAAAAACATAATATGTTCGTGGTCTTGAGCTCAAATTGAAAGAAACTTTGCAGGAAGTAGTGAGATCTGGTGATCGGGCGGCGCTGGGACAGTAGGAGAACACGTCTGTTGTCCCGCATCAGTTCCTTTCTGCCCAGCACTGCTTCCCATGACTTCTGGGCACCGTTGCTTCTAACCTCAGCCTAGAAGATGAGCCGCAGCTCATGCTCCGAATTTTCTCTCACTGTTCCCAGAGCATCGAAATGCTTTCCAACTCAGGCCCGCTCCGCCCTGTATGCCATTTCCCTCTGTGTGCAAAGCTTTTCTAGTTGCCAGCCCATGCCCCACCCCCTTACCTCCTCTCCCTCCTGTCTCATTAAAATACCATTGCCACACAGAAGCCTACCTTGACCTCTCGACTCTGAACTACATTGGAGCTGTCGCACGATGCTATAGCTCACTGGACTAGAGTTCCAAGAAATTGCAGTTCTTTCAAAGCAATAACCACAGTATGCATCCATGTGAAAATGGAGGCTATCAGTTAGCATCCCGGATTTTCTACTTAGTAACTCGGTAAACATAGGAAAGTTAAGCAGAGTCTCCGAGCCTTACTTTTGTCATTTGGAAAATAGGAACAATAAACATCCTCACATCAATTGACACACAGTCTCTTGCACAGACATAAGAATTCATTAAACACTTATTTTACTACCACCATCATTCTAATAACAGTAATTTGTAATCGTACGTTAGTCCAGTTGGCTAATTGATACCTTCCATTCCTAACTGACTAAAGTCTCTCCTAGGTAGGGATCAATGACCACTGGATCCAGCAGGGCAGCATGTCTCGCTTACAGTAGAAGTTCAATCAATTGAATGAATGGATTTATATTATTCTTGGGTGCTAGATTCATTGCCTGGGAACATTCTTGCTGGATATACTTGGCAACACAAAGTTGAGCCGGCAGACACGACTCAGAATAAAAGTTAGGCTAGTATTTATCTTAATCTGCTCTGGCTGATCTACCACCGTCAACGTAGGGTTATAAACACCATAAATTTATTTCTCACAGTTCAAGGGGTTAGAAAATCCAAGAGGAAAGTGTTGTAAAATATTATCTTAACTACGTAAAAATGTTATATTTGTTTATGCTGTGAAATATTACTTTAACCATATAAAGTTGTGTTACATTTGTTTATGCTGCATTTGTTTAACAATGTAAGGATGTGTTTAATTATCTAATGATGTGTTACATTTGTTTCACCTTATCTGACTAAGGTCTAATCAAGGGCTGAATGGCCAATAGCTAGGCAGAGCAAAGGATAGGCAGAGCTGGTAGGCAGAGAGAATAAGTAGGAGGCAAAATCTAGGCAAGGAGAGAGAAGAAGAAAGAATAGGGAAAAAGAGAGGGATAGACCCAGGGCAGAAGTCAGGCAGCAGCTAGCTACACGTGGAGACAGCAGGAAGGTAAGATAAGCAGAAAGAATGAAAGACAAAAGGTAGATAAAGAGAAACAGGTTCATTTAAATTAAAAGAGCTAGCCAGAAATGAGCCTACATCGGGCATTCAAAACTAATAATAAATCTCCATGTGATGATTTGGGAGCTGGTTGGTGGCCCCAAGGAACAGGCTTGGTATAGGACAGATTCATATTCCATGTTTACTAAGAGCCACATTCATTGCATTGCCCATCTTCTCATATACCTTAGAGCACACAGGAGCAGGGGTTCGGCGACCCCTGTGTGAGGCCTTCCAAAGGCACCGTCTCCTAATGCCACCCCTGGAGGGGAGGGTCTCTCGATGCCTGGGGTTCTGCGAGCACATATTCGGACCATAGCAATAATTCCCTGGCCTCCCTCTGATTGTCCCGTGCATCCTCCCCTATCAACACCGGTTCCTCTTTGGAATCCTTCCAGTTCAGATCTTCAGCATCAGAAGAAGGCACTATATTCTCATAAGGAAGTGTTCTCCCTCCCACTCACAGCTTAGGCTTGTAACACAGTTTCAAACAACTTTATTTTAATCTAAGCAAGGGAGGGTGGTCTGTAGAGTAGAGAGAATGGTACCATTCCTACATGGGTCACATTGCCTGCAGTTCATAGTATTAGGAGAGAAGAGGACATAGACCAAAGGAGCCACTGTTGAGGAAGGACAGCACATGGGTCTAAGTAGAGAGCAATACAGGCAGGTCATCCCAGGTGAGGCCACTGTATACGCTACTGCTGTTGTTGTTGCTGCTGATGGAGATGCTGCTGCTGCTGCTGCTGCTACTGATGATGATGATGATGATGATGATGATGATGATGATGATGGTGGTGGTGATGATGATGATGATGCAACAGTACTCAGCTGCCAGAGAAGGAGCTTTCTTCTACTCAGAATCCAGCAGAACTTGTCTGGGCAGCCCTCCAAATGCACATTGGTGCTCACCCGAGAAACTGCCACAGTGCTGAGGCTCCATTCAAACAGAACAGCACCCATGTTAGAGGAGAGTGGAACAGAGGAAAAGCAAACATGTAGGCAGGACGCCCCTTCGGAAACTCTGAGACAGAACTAAGGGGACACTGAGATCTGGGAAGGACAAAGGAAAGTATGAACTTGAAATATATTGTCTTCAGAGGCCTGTGAGTTCTTTAGTGTCTCACGTATATACTCACCCTCACAGTGTACATTTGTGTGTGCATGTGTTCATGCACGTGTGTGTTCATGCATGTGTGTGCGTGCATATGTATGCATGCGTGTGTGTGTTCATGCTGTAGGAGTGCTAAGATTACATCCAAGCGCTAGCATGTACAGTTTCACATGGGTCCTGGGGATCTAAACTCAGGTCTCCACGCATGGACGGCAAGTACATTACCCACTGAGTTATACCTCAGCCAACATAAACTACTTTTCAGAGTTCTCAGAATCACCAGAGTAGTATTTGTAGTCCTCTTTTAAAGATGACACTGACTTGTAGGGGAACTAGTGAGCTTATCTAATGCACATATATCCAAGGGCTAGGCCTTTATTTCACCATACTATGCCCCACAGGTTATAGACTTCGATAAAAACAAAATTGAGCTAAGGAGGTTGCGAGTAGATGCCCAAACACTAGCAGGATGCTAAAGTTGCCCTTACCCTTGTAGGGTCAATCTAAGAGTCACAATAGAGCATGCAGTAGGGTTGCTGGACAGGAACCTGGCTGCAGAAAACTGAGGATGGCTACCCTGTTCCTAGGATAGTATAATTAAGGCACTAGCAGGCTCTGAATCACCAAGGGAATTAAATTCAGTTTAGTTACTTATCTTTAGGGTACCCACAATAATTATCATAAATGTAGGAAGTAGATCATCTACTAGGTACTTAATATAAGGAAGATTTGGCACCAGAGTAGATCTGTCCATTCAACTTCATTGAGTATTGGCACTGTGTAGTATGTCTAGGCAGACTTCGAGACTTTGGAGAAAGGCAGAAAAAAAACATAACCCCTGAAGTTGGAGCTTAAGTTTTAACAGATAAGAATCTCCTATAAGGTTTCTATTAAGAAAGAAAATGTATGGGGAAAGGGATGAGTTTGCTCTGAGGGTAAGGCACTTGCTGCCAAACCTGACCACCTGAGTTTGATCTTCAGAACCCACATGGTAGAAGGAGAGAATCAATACCCCAAAACAGTCCTTTGACCTCTACATGCATGCCCATCTGTGGATACACAATAAACAAACAAATAAAGTATGGCTTCCCTGGAGGTGGCTTAGTCACTACAGTGACTGTAAACAGAGACTGAGCCTTCCTTCCCGGCTGCCCAGACCCGAATAATCACACAGAAATTATATTAATTCCGACACTGCTTAGCCTACTAGCTCAGGATTCTTATTAACTAACTCTTACATCTTAAATTAACCTATTTCTATTAATCAATGTATCACCACGAGGCTGTAACCTACCAGTAATGTTCCGGCATCTGTCTCTTTCAGCAGCTACATGGTGTCTCCTTGACTCCACCTACTCTCTCTATATGTATCTCTTCCAGCCTGGCTATATTCTGCCCTGCCATAGGCTAAAGCCGCTTCTTTATCAACCAATGGTAATAAAACATATTCCTAGCATACAGAGGGGAATCCCACATCAAGCAACCACCACACAAGCATGAAGAACTTAGTTCTCCACCCACTATGCCCATGTGAAAACCTGGGCACAGTGGCACATCCCTGTCATTCCAGTGCTGGAACGATGTAGGCAGAAGGATCATTAGAGCTTGCTGGACAGCCAGCCTAGCCAATTGCTGTGCTCTGGATTCGGTGAGAGATCCTGACTCAAAAAATAAAACAGACAGTGACCGAGGCAGACATGTAAAGTCAACATCTGGACATTGCCCACATATGGGCACACCCAAAAGAAAGTAAAAGGGAGACGATTGGGGAAGAGAAAAGGGACAAGAGGAGCAGAATGGGGACAAGAGTGGTTAATATGATTAAAAGTCATTATGTGTGTGTGTGAGAGAGAGTGTGTGTATGAAAATGACATAGTGAAATCCATTACATTATACAATTAATATATGACAATAAAGCTTTTTCTTGAAGCCAGGAAGATGGCAGAGTAGATACCAGCCCTTGCTCTCCAAACACAAGGACATGAGTTTGAATTCCAGCCCCCATCTAAAAGCTACATGTGGCTCCACATGTCTGTAGTGTCAGTGTTCAAGGACAGAGACAGGTTTGATGAGAGGCCCTGTTTCAAGAATATAAAGTGGCTAGCAGGAAAGAACACATACCATGTCCTCCTCTGCCCCCCCCACACACACATGCACATACCCACATGTACTCATGCAGATGTACTGACTGCTCACATATAAAACAGCACATACACACACACAGACGTACACATGCAGAATTGTTTTTCTCTTATGAATTAGGTATGTAGGTTACTCTGTACCTTTAGCACATATAAAACAACACACACACACACACACACACAGACGTACACATGCAGAATTGTTTTTCTCTTATGAATTAGGTATGTAGGTTACTCTGTACCTTTAGTATTACTTTGCGGTCATCTGAGCACCTTGCTAAATCTAAGCCAAGTCATTTTGAAATCAGGTCATGTTCTATCTCCACCTGTCAGATCAGCCACACTTTCAACAACCACCGCCGCGCACCCAGATCACATAAGGTCCCTCTGTACACACAATCTGAACCCAGCCAGTATCACTTTGCTGGGCTCCAAGACCACTAAAGGAAGGGAGAGATCGTGTTCCATCAAATTGGACCCAGCATTTGGAAGTTCATAGCTATTTGGATCCAGAAAAGCCATGAAAGGATCAATGCCTAGACCCTGTCACCAACTGATTAGGGAAAAACTTCAGGGCATCTATGGTCTTCAGTGCGACTGAAGGGGCCTTGGGATGGGCCCCTCCTGCTGTTCCCGCAGAACGGAGGACTCACAGATGAATAACATTGAGCCCATTCCTCCAGATACGAGGACCTCTGTCTGCTGGAAGCAAGGTCTCAGTTCTTCTTAGAGACCTGCCTTGTTTCCTTTCCAGCTGGCACAGAAACACAGTGTGCCTGCCAGGTTTCAGAAAGGGCAGTCGTTTGGTGATGCAAGAATTCAGACTGTGCTTTTGGTGCAAGCGGCCAGAGTTCTGGAGGGCCTGCTTAGGAGGAGGTAGGTTTGAGGTGAAGGGGAGGGGACTCTGCTTAACTGGGTATCGTATACCATCCCTGACCGATTTGAACCAGGCTATCAGATAAAACTCTCTTATGGTGAACATGGGAGATTCCACGTACCTTCAAAATGAGACAAGCCCTCCACACAGCAAGAAAATAAGTGCAAGCCTGTGGGCAGTTCTCTCGAGGGTGGAAAATTCAGTGAAGCAGCTAAAGCGGGGACAGAGGACAGAGGTGGGGGAAATGAAGTGGAGGACTGAGGGAGGGCCACTTGATCTGCGTGCTATGGTGAGTGATTGCACCTGGGAGCAGAGCCACAAGGGCCTTGTTCTTTCCACACCCTTGACCTCTTCACCAAAAAGTCAGTAGAGAGTTTCTGAAGCAAGATTCCCCCCACCCCCCTTCCCACGCCAGAGCCCAAGGAAAGACTTGGTCAGATACAGTGATCTGGGAAGAGCCAAAGCCCACTTGTTGTCTGGCTTCCCACATCCAGGGAAATGTGAGCTGTCTGTGTTTCATTACTCTCTGCTTATCACATCAGGCTGCCCTCCTGGGAGAGCAGTTTCATTTCCAAGAAACCTGTTTGGTTTCTCCTCCCTTGAGCTCTTCCGGACCCTTTCCACCTCCCTTTGTGAAGCCCTCCTTCCTCTCTACCTCCCCAGCCCAAACCCCAAACCGCATCAGCTGCTTTCCCTTTCAAGTGGTAAAGTTCAGCTGCTACAAGACCCTTAGCGAATGTCGTACCTGTTCAAAACAAAAGATGAATGATATCTGAGTAGAGGTGTCTTGCTGTTGCTTTTCCATCTTGGTGCCTTCTCACCAGTCAGGGCAAGGGGATTGCCTATCTCAGTCCCTTCTGGGGTCACAGGCAGCAACCTGATAGATATCGTGCTTTGATTTCTATTGCTATGAACACTGACCTAAAGCAACCCAAAGAGGAAAGGGTTTATCTCCCTCCTATGGCATCCAGTCCCTCTTGAAGGGAGTCAGTGTAAGAACTCACAGAGGGAGCTTAAAAGCAGGTCCCGAAGCAGAGGCCTGTTGCTTACTGGCTTACTCCCTGAGGGTTGTTCAGCCTGCTTTCTTAGACCATCCCAGGGCCACTTGTCTAGGGGTGGCATTGCCCACAAGGAGCTGACCCTGCCACCGAAATTAATCAAGACAATGCTCTTACAGACTTGCCTACAGGCCATCTGATGCAGGCATTTTCTCTTTCAAGGTTCCCTTCCACTCTGTCTTGTGTCAATTTAACAAAAAACAAAAACAGAACAATAGAAGTTCCCAGTGTGCTTGCATGTGGGAATCCTTTCTTTCCTTTTTTTTTTTGGTTTTGGTTTTTGGTTTTAGTTTTTGGTTTTTTGAGACAGGGCTTCTCTGTGTCACAACCCTGGATGTCCTAGAACTAGCTCTTGTAGACCAGGCTGGCCTCGAACTCACAGAGATCCGCTTATCTCTGCCTCCCCAGTGCTGGGACTAAAGGCGTGCCCTACCACCACGATTCCTGGGGATCCAATCTGAAAGGTGGATAAACAACGTGTGTGGCCTGGCCCAGCTTCCAGTACCAAGCACCATCTGTCCCAGAACCCCCAGGTTTCCACCCACCATTGTTCCACACGACCCCTGGAGTCATGAGAACCTCGGTATATTCTTAGCTTGCTAAAGACTAGACGGGCGGTCACTTCTCATTTGGGTGTAACTAGGGGGCTCCTATTTCCCTCAAGTGAAGTATATCACACACTTATTCTCATTTTCTCTCTATAGCGACCCCTATCTTTTCACATTTTTCTAACATTCATTTTATTTTCAATGATGTATATATGTGGGGGTACATGCACGTGAAGGCAGGTATACTCAGAGTCTAGAAGAGGGTGTCCAGCTTCCCCAAACTGGAATTACAGGTGGTTCTAAGTCACCTGTCATAAGTCCTCTGCAAGGGTAGCAACTGCTCTTACTTGATGAGCCATCCTCCACCCCCATTCCCATCTTTTCTTAAAGTTTCACCCACAAAAACACAGTCGACGGTCTCACTGTGCCCCATCTCACCACTATAAGGAACAATGTCACCAGAGGCCAGCAAGGTCTCACTGACTTAAACCCTGAGCCGTGGAAGTCCAAACTCGGCAAATGTTCTATGACTTCCTCAGAAACTAGTTATTTTAGTGAAGGGCTAACTGTATCAGCATGAAAGGTTGCTGAGGGTTGGTCTTTTGAACTCTTATGTTGGCATCACTCAGATATCTTCCACAGCTGAGAAAGCAACTTTCAGCAGCTGCCTGGATCTGGTAGAGAGGTTTCTTTTAGAGGAAGACGCTGAACTTCACAGCTGATCTCAGGTGGAGAGAGTTCACGGCTTCCACGAGGCCTTGGCCCTGCCCCTCTTACTGTCTGTGTTCATCTCTCTTCTTCACTGCCTCCTTTGTGAGAGTCTCAATGGCCAATTTCACAAAATCATCGAGTCACCTGGGAGACCAGCCTCTAGGCTGGGGGGAGTATTTTGGTTGGGTTGGTTGAACTGAAAAGACCACTGTGGGTGGCACCATTCCCTACACAGGGCTCCTTGACCATAATAACAGGGGAAAGTGAACTAAGCACAAGCTTTTATCATGCTCTTCCTGACTGGGAATGCAATGTGACCAGCTCTTTCATGGTCCTCTTTGGCTTCCCCATCATAACAGAATACAACTTCAGAGCAAGCCAAAATGATCCAGAGCAACTAAGACATCTTTGTAGAACGAATCTTTATAATTAAAAAAGAGTGATACATTTTAAAATTTTTTATCCTTATTTTATGAATACAGATGTTTCACCTGTGTGTATGTCTGTATACCATGTGTGGGCCCCACTGCCTTTTGAGATCAGAAGAGAGTGTCTGATCCCTGGAACTAAAGTTTCAGATGGTTGTGTAAGTGCTGGGAATCAAATCCAGGTCCTCTTGAAGAACAGACAATGTTCCTAACTATCATGTCACCTCTTCAATCCCAAGCCCTACATTTTTAACGTAACTATATTTCTTAGAGAATTGTACGTTTTAAAAATTATTTTAATTGTATATATTTATGGAGTGCGGTTTTACTTTAATGCCTGATCAGAAAACATTTAAGAAATTAGATAAACAATACCACCGGTGCCATTGTAAAGATCTTTACACACTGAAGTGAGATATAACGGATGCTAAAAGATGCTCACTTTGCTTCTTGTCCCCCTTTCTTCCATCCTCTCTCATCCACTCTCATGCTCGCTCGCTCTCTCCTTTAGCTCTCAGCCTTGGTCTCCTTATTTTCTCTACTCAGAAACAAAATGCTTTCCACACAGCTAAAGCCCAGGCCCTTCCCTTTCCTTCCCGCCTACCCTCCCTCGGACTGTTGCATTGCTCCCATGCATGTTTTTGTACTTTCGTTGCATATAATCACTTCCCTTACAGCACACAGTATTGTCTGGTGTGTTTAAAAATATTCTCCGGGTTGGTGTATTTGAGCTTCTGAATGTGAGCTCGTGTGCAACAACCCTCTCGTCTCACCCTCTTTCTTCTTCCTTCCCATCCACTCTTGCGCCCCACGCTCCAGAAAAAAAAAAAAAAAGCCACCAAGTCCTCAGTAATCAAAGCATGCCAATTTATGAAGGAATGCAGCATGCATTATTTTACATACTACATTTCTGGCCTGTGGAACTTGAATAACTCTTCCACACTCATTCACTAGAAATACTTAGCTGAAGGTGAGTCCGTAAATACTTCATTAAGGAACATTCTATCCGTAAAGTTCACTGTGAGGCCGTCACATGACTCCCACATGACCCCAATTTCAATGAGATCCCCTGAGTCCCTGTTGCAGAACCGCCCTTTCCCATAACCCATGACTTCATGGGTGAGAAAAGCTCGTTCTCTTCTTCCACCCTGAGTTCATCCCTGCAGATGCCAAGAAAAGTACCTGACATCATTGTCTCCGGAGCAGCCAAAACACCAGCAGTTGTGGGTGGAAGCCATATCCCTAAGGCTTATCCTTCCAGAGCACAGAGAAGAACCAGAGAAAGCCAATTGCCAGGAGTCTAGGCAGAAAGCAACCCCACCCAGACCGAGGGTGCTGGAAAGTGCTCCAACTGTCTTCTCTCCTCTGGCCATCAGTAGAGGGATCACATGTTTTCTCATCCAAACATTGACACCCTAAAAGTCATGGTGGTACTGAGAAAATTCACACAGAATTAGCAGGTATAAATAAGGGCCACTCTCGGCAAACCGGGATGTGCAGTTACCCTCAAGCAGTAATCCTATGTGGAAGTCAGACACAGCGTCCCAGTTCTCAGAACCTCGGGGACGATGCCCTCCAATCCTTTCCTGTGTGAATTTAACGATGGGTGGCTCCATTCTCTTACAGCCGCGTGTGATAGTAAAATCACTACATGGTTTACCCTGCAGCTGAGAGTCATTTACTTTTTTTTCTTTTTCTGTGTGAATGAAATTAGGACTAACTCTAGTTTGCAGGGAATGACAGCATATACCTGATACATACACAAAAAAGAAGAAATCAAATATCACCAATCCATCAAAGCTAGCTTATGGGGCTGGGAAGACAGCTCAGGGAGCACAGTACAGGCCACACCAGCAGAAAGATCTGAGTTTGTATCCCACAGAAAGCCAGAAGCAGTGGTGTGCATCTGCAGTCCCCATGTTCCCGGCTTGTACCTGCAGTCTCCGTGTTCCCGGCCTGCTCCTGTGGTCCCCATGTTTCCTGCCTGCCTCTGCAATCCCCGTGTTCCCGGCCTGTGTCTGCAGTACCCATGTTCCTGGCGTGCCTCTGCAATGCCCGTGTTCCCAGCCTGCATCTTTAATCCCCGTGTTCCTGGCCTGCACCTGCAGTCCCCTCTCTCAAATGAAATAGAAGACAAGGACAAGTACCCAAAGTTGTCCGATACACACAGACACACACACACGTACCCGTGCACTATAGCTCTGAAACAGCCCATTTGTAGCCACGTTAGCATGTACTGACTGGGTAGCTAAAAATAGAAACTCTGTAAATAACAATACAGGCTTCAGAACCAACCAAAAATGGATTTTATTCCATATGACCATAAACAGCTTACTTCTCTCAGCCTCAATTTACCAGTCTGTAAAATGGGGGTGAGAATAATATCAATCTTACAAATTAGAAGTTTTATTGAGGAAATTAGTTTTTAAAAAAACAGGATTTAGCTTGTTTTAAGTGCCTGCCAAATATTAGCTATCATTATTACTGATGCTGCTGATATTGTCAACTGTGAGTTTTACAGAATTAGCTCTTCCAACCCCCACATGCATGCTGTCTATTCAATCAAACTGGTAATTTAACTTTAAAAAAAAAAAAGCCTGGTTTTCGCCATCTCTTTTTGTTTTTACTCCTGTTCTGCTTACTAATTGTAATATTTGCCATTTTCTTCTTTGTTTTTATTCTCTTGATTCAGCATGTCCACACATCTTATCTCTTTTCTAATGCCCACTTCAACAACTGCTCCCTCCAGGGATCATCTAAAACAGTGGTTCTCAACCTGTGGGTCGCGACCCCTTTGCAAGACAAACGGCCCTTTCACAGAGGTGGCATAAGACCATTGAAAAACATAGATATTTACATTGTGATTCATAACAATAGCAAAATTACAGTTATGAAGTAACAATGAAATAATTATGTGGTTGGGGGTCGCCACAACATGAGGAACTGTATTAAAGGGTCACGGCATTAGGAAGGTGGAGAACCGCTGTTCAAAAACATTCCCATCCCTTCATCCATGGTTGCCTTATCCCCACCACGCTTCATTGGCAATTAATATTTTCCTAGTCCACTATAAATTATTCAAAGATGTAGATTACATTAGATTAAAATTTCTCATGGCCCACGTGATGGCTCAGTCAGTAAGGAGCCCGCTGAGCAGGCATGAGGACCCGAGTTCAGATCCCCAGATCCCACATAAAATCTGGGTATAAGGTGTGCACCTGGAACCCTAGCACAGTGGGGACAGAAATAAAAGGATTCTCAGAACTCAGTGACCAGCCAGTGTAGCCAATCTGAGCTCCAGGCTTCAGTGAGAGACCCTGTCTCAAAAAACAAAGTGGAGGACAATCTAGAAAAACTCCCGATATCAACTTCTGGCATACACACACCACGCGCGCACACATGCACGCATGTGCTTTCTCTTTCCCACAGAATTTATATGATTTGTGATAGTGCTTGAAGAACATTTCTCTACATAGTTAAGCTTAGAATAAACAACTGTCAAGAGGTTAACTGCTGGCCTCTGGTAGACCTGGGACTTATTTATAACTTATTTTATAAAGCAAATTATTCAGCTTCATCAAACACCAATGCACCTTATCAAACACCTCTGCAGAATGTGCGTAAATGCCGTCCAGTGGTGACCATTGGGCTATCCAGGGTAAAGCTGATGAGAGTAAATATCCTGGAGATGACGGCCACCTGTACGATTTATCAGTCACTGTTATGAGCAACTTTGCTATTTTCAATGAGACTCCTTCAGAGGGTGTACAGTCCCATATTTTACACTTTTTATATTATTCCAATCTGTTCCATACACACACACACACACACACACACACACATATATATATCCAGATGCCGAACAATGACTTTCCTACTCAGGCTGTAGTCTAACACCCTACACAACCACCACCACAACAACTGGAGGACTTACACAATTACATGTATTTTTCGTAATGAATAATAAAAGCCATTAATCTTAACCATTTTGTCAGTTCTTGAGCACCGAAACCCAGGGAGATCTTCTTTTATCTGGCACAGATCCTGTAAAAACAGGACGTTGATTTCAGCCATTGACAAACACCTCTTTACTGGATCCATGTCGTGACTCATTCCTCTTTTCCTGACATGGCTTATTTCTTCTCTCCCGATTGCTGGTTCCTATAAATTCATGCTCATTGCATCTCTGGGCCTTTACTTCCCTCCAATGGGATAGTGAGTTTGGTGTCATGGAGGGGGCAGGCCCTATAATCTAACAGCACCAAAATCCATCTCTGGCTCCATGTCTGACTGGTGGCACATGAAGAATATGTTATGTAATATGTTTACCCGTTCTCAACTTTGATTTCCTCATCTATAAAATATGAATACATAAAGAGATAAGAGTCACTTCTTGTGAGGTGGAAGGTTAAACTGAGGTAGAGGACTTCCTACATCAGACACACACAGCAATGTGGGAGAAACTATCACCAAAAGAAAATAATTAAATGCATAGCAAAACTTACAATCAAAGGGAAAACTCCCAGTCCCAAATGCACAGCATGAACAATGGACAAATTCTTCTCCTCTACTAAATTCAAGTACATATGAAAAGGAAAGAAGATGAATTCCGAACGGTTAGCGGAAGGCATGGAGAACAGGGTGCTGTTAATAGTTACTGCGACATTTTTGACCTGAGTTCCCCAAAACGTGCACAGCTTGTGTCAACCTCTTCTAAAGCATGAGGTATGACTGGCTTTATTCTAATTTTAAATCCCATGGATTTCTTCTTCAGTTTTAACATGTAGCTATGGACTCCACCAATTTAGCTAATATAATCGTTCTTTGTATAACAATACTTGGGCTTTACCAACATCATTTGTCTTCATTACCTGTTTTCTTCTTCAGCCTTTGTCTCCACCCAGATTTTAGACTCTTTGGGCTGAACTATGCTCTCGAGAGGTTGGCTAAAGTCAGGAGAGGTCTTCGACTTCCCATGATGTGCAGAAAGCTAAGTGGGCAAACGCCTTCCCCAGCTCTTTGCAGGCAGTAACCTGTCGCTTTCTCAGACTCACCCTCCTCGGAAGTTCAGTATTGGTGGACGTAGGGAGGGGATCGTAAATCTGCATTTGCAGGCAGGTGGGGAATGCTTCTCATCCAAGCACTTGGGAATCAGAGGCAAGCGGATGAAGAATTGGAAGAAAGCCTGGTCTACCTAGCAAGACTGTCTTAAAAAAAATAAAGTCTACATGTCAGAACAATCACCAAAAGTATTCCCACTAAGGTGGTTCTGGCAACGACATTCTAAGAGGTGCTCTACCCAAGCATGATGGCACGTGTCCATCATCCCAGCACTCTGGAGGTAGAGCCAAAAGCATCAGAAGTTCAAGGTCGTGCAAGGCCACAGAAAAAGTTCAAGGCCAGACGGTGATACACTAGACCTTCTCTAAGAGGTGTTCTAGACTGTGGGATTTCACTGCAAAATGTCTTCCTTTACAGCCCTCCCATTCCTTTGAAGTCTCTTCTTAAATGCATTAACATGTCCAATGTTCCCATGGAGCTTACTCCATGAGAATAAAACCAAAAACGAGGCGCTGGCAAGATGGCTCAGCCTTAAAGAGCATTGACTGTTTTGCCAGATAGCTCAGGTTTAACTCCCAGCGCCCACTTGGTGGCTCACAACTGTCTGTAACTCCAGTTCCAATAAATCTGATGCTTTCTTCTGGCCCTTGCGGTCACGTGATGCACAGACATGCAAGCAGGCAAAACAGATATACACATAAAGTAAAATTTAAGTAAAAAACAAAATTTTAAAAAACCACTTTCTCTATGATAAAGCAGGCGATGTTGAGCGGATGGAGACTGTGCTAGGGAGTGGCTTCACCATTGCTGAAGTTCTCTTAAAGAAAGGGGCTTTGCCTGTCTTCTTCAATGCTGCCACCCAAGTGCCAGGGACCTAGTAGTCCACGTACATCTATTGCAACAGAAATAGAAGTACTTTACAGAGGCTGGAAACAAAGATATTCACAGCGGACTACAGCAGACATCAGAAAGCCGAAGATAACAGAACGCTTAATGCTGCTCCCTGGAGCAGTCTATGTAACATCCCAAGCAGAACCCAGTGCTTAAGAGGCAAGAAATTATCCTGCCGCACTTTCCGGTGACAATAGGCTGCCCAGTTAAACACTAAATCAGCCCACTCCCTCCTTTGTTTGATAACCCTTCACATGTTTTAGAATTACCACTTATCTGCCAGCCCTCCAGCATCATGAACCCTTCCTCACTGAAGGGTTCCAGAAACTCTCAGCATGTGGAACACTCTTGTACAGGACACGCTTCTGTCTGAAATGTTCTATAGAGGGACAGCGAGGTGGCTTAGTGGGTGAGAGTACTTCCTGCCACACCTGATGATCTGAAGTTGAGTATTCAGAAATGAATACCAAACTCTAGCTGTTATCTCTTCTTTAAAACTTGAAGTTACATTTTAAAAGCAACTTTAAATTGTATATTTTACCAGGCTTTCTTTTGGGACACCAACCAACTCCCGAATCATGACACAGAGACTTATTACTAGTTATGAATGCTTGGCCTTAGCTTATACTCATTTCTGGCTAGCAATTTTTTTTTAACTTAAATTAACCTGTTTCTCTTCATCTACATTTTTGTGTCGGTCTTTTTACCTTTCTTCCTTACTTTCCTCCTGTCTCTATATCTGGCTGGCTGATGGCCGCTTCGCTGGCCCCGGGCATCTTCTCTTTCTCCTCCTTCTCTTCATTCTTCTCGTCTATCTCAAGTCTGGATGGTTTCCTCCTCATTCTCTCTGCCTGCCAACTCTGCCCGTTCCTTTCCTGCCTCACTATTGGACATTCAGCTTTTTATCAGACCACTCAGTTGCCATAGAGAGGCAAGGTGAAACAGCAACATGTATTTACATAATTAGATAAATGCAGCATAAACAAATGTAACACACCTTTATATAGTTAAAGTAATAGTCCACCGCATAAACAAATGTAACACACCTTCATATAGTTAAAGTAATATTCCACCGCATAAACAAATGTAACACACCTTTATATGGTTAAAGTAATATTCCACCGCATAAACAAATGTAACACACCTTTATATGGTTAAATATTCCACAGCATAAACAAATGTAACACACCTTTATATGGTTAAATATTCCACCGCATAAACAAATGTAACACACCTTTATATAGTTAAAGTAATATTCCACCGCATAAACAAATGTAACACACCTTTATATGGTTAAATATTCCACAGCATAAACAAATGTAACACACCTTTATATAGTTAAAGTAATATTCCACCGCATAAACAAATGTAACACACCTTTATATGGTTAAATATTCCACAGCATAAACAAATGTAACACACCTTTTATATAGTTAAAGTAATATTCTACCGCATAAACAAATGTAACACACCTTTATATAGTTAAAGTAATATTCCACCGCATAAACAAATGTAACACACCTTTATATGGTTAAATATTCCACAGCATAAACAAATGTAACACACCTTTATATGGTTAAATATTCCACAGCATAAACAAATGTAACACACCTTTATATAGTTAAAGTAATAGTCCACCGCATAAACAAATGTAACACACCTTTATATAGTTAAAGTAATATTCCACCGCATAAACAAATGTAACACACCTTTATATGGTTAAAGTAATATTCCACCGCATAAACAAATGTAACACACCTTTATATGGTTAAAGTAATATTCCACCGCATAAACAAATGTAACACACCTTTATATGGTTAAATATTCCACAGCATAAACAAATGTAACACATCTTTATATAGTTAAAGTAATATTCCACCACATAAACAAATGTAACACACCTTTATATGGTTAAAGTAATATTCTACCGCATAAACAAATGTAACACACCTTTATATGGTTAAATATTCCACAGCATAAACAAATGTAACACACCTTTATATAGTTAAAGTAATATTCCACCGCATAAACAAATGTAACACACCTTTATATGGTTAAATATTCCACAGCATAAACAAATGTAACACACCTTTATATGGTTAAATATTCCACCGCATAAACAAATGTAACACACCTTTATATAGTTAAAGTAATATTCCACCGCATAAACAAATGTAACACACCTTTATATGGTTAAATATTCCACAGCATAAACAAATGTAACACACCTTTTATATAGTTAAAGTAATATTCCACCGCATAAACAAATGTAACACACCTTTATATAGTTAAAGTAATATTCCACCGCATAAACAAATGTAACACACCTTTATATGGTTAAATATTCCACAGCATAAACAAATGTAACACACCTTTTATATAGTTAAAGTAATATTCCACCGCATAAACAAATGTAACACACCTTTATATAGTTAAAGTAATATTCCACCGCATAAACAAATGTAACACACCTTTATATGGTTAAATATTCCACAGCATAAACAAATGTAACACACCTTTATATGGTTAAATATTCCACAGCATAAACAAATGTAACACACCTTTATATAGTTAAAGTAATATTCCACTGCATAAACAAATGTAACACACCTTTATATAGTTAAAGTAATATTCCACCGTATAAACAAATGTAACACACCTTTATATGGTTAAATATTCCACAGCATAAACAAATGTAACACACCTTTATATAGCTAAAGTAATATTCCACCGCATAAACAAATGTAACACACCTTTATATGGTTAAATATTCCACAGCATAAACAAATGTAACACACCTTTATATAGTTAAAGTAATATTCCACCGCATAAACAAATGTAACACACCTTTATATGGTTAAATATTCCACAGCATAAACAAATGTAACACACCTTTATATGGTTAAATATTCCACAGCATAAACAAATGTAACACACCTTTATATAGTTAAAGTAATATTCCACCGCATAAACAAATGTAACACACCTTTATATAGTTAAAGTAATATTCCACCGCATAAACAAATGTAACACACCTTCATATAGTTAAAGTAATATTCCACCGCATAAACAAATGTAACACACCTTTATATGGTTAAATATTCCACAGCATAAACAAATGTAACACACCTTCATATGGTTAAATATTCCACAGCATAAACAAATGTAACACACCTTTATATAGTTAAAATAATATTCTACCGCATAAACAAATGTAACACACCTTTATATAGTTAAAGTAATATTCCACCGCATAAACAAATGTAACACACCTTTATATGGTTAAATATTCCACAGCATAAACAAATGTAACACACCTTTATATGGTTAAATATTCCACCGCATAAACAAATGTAACACACCTTTATATGGTTAAATATTCCACAGCATAAACAAATGTAACACACCTTTATATAGTTAAAGTAATATTCCACCGCATAAACAAATGTAACACACCTTTATATGGTTAAATATTCCACAGCATAAACAAATGTAACACACCTTTATATAGTTAAAGTAATATTCCACCGCATAAACAAATGTAACACACCTTTATATGGTTAAATATTCCACAGCATAAACAAATGTAACACACCTTTATATGGTTAAATATTCCACAGCATAAACAAATGTAACACACCTTTATATAGTTAAAGTAATATTCCACTGCATAAACAAATGTAACACACCTTTATATAGTTAAAGTAATATTCCACCGTATAAACAAATGTAACACACCTTTATATGGTTAAATATTCCACAGCATAAACAAATGTAACACACCTTTATATAGCTAAAGTAATATTCCACCGCATAAACAAATGTAACACACCTTTATATGGTTAAATATTCCACAGCATAAACAAATGTAACACACCTTTATATAGTTAAAGTAATATTCCACCGCATAAACAAATGTAACACACCTTTATATGGTTAAATATTCCACAGCATAAACAAATGTAACACACCTTTATATGGTTAAATATTCCACAGCATAAACAAATGTAACACACCTTTATATAGTTAAAGTAATATTCTACCGCATAAACAAATGTAACACACCTTTATATAGTTAAAGTAATATTCCACCGCATAAACAAATGTAACACACCTTCATATAGTTAAAGTAATATTCCACCGCATAAACAAATGTAACACACCTTTATATGGTTAAATATTCCACAGCATAAACAAATGTAACACACCTTTATATGGTTAAATATTCCACAGCATAAACAAATGTAACACACCTTTATATGGTTAAAGTAATATTCCACCGCATAAACAAATGTAACACACCTTTATATAGTTAAAGTAATATTCCACCGCATAAACAAATGTAACACACCTTTATATGGTTAAAGTAATATTCCACCGCATAAACAAATGTAACACACCTTTATATGGTTAAATATTCCACAGCATAAACAAATGTAACACACCTTTATATGGTTAAATATTCCACAGCATAAACAAATGTAACACACCTTTATATAGTTAAAGTAATTTTCTACAGCATAAACAAATGTAACACACCTTTATATGGTTAAATATTCCACACATAAACAAATGCAATACACCTTTGCCTAGTTAAAGTAATGTCCCACAATATATTTCTAAAATGCAACTTGTAACACATTTATTTTCTCTATAACACTGACAGAATATATGTAATATATAGCTTTTAACTTTTCAGTTTAATTTTAAATGAAAGTTGTGAAGCAGTAGTTATCATTACTATACTTATATAATTGAAACTTTGATCCCAGCACCAGAGTAAAAAACATTTGGGTGCAGCAGTATACACATGTAATCCCAGCATTGGGGAAGCGGAGACCGACGGATCCATGGGGCTTGCTGGGCAGCCCATCTAGCCAATTACACAAGCTCCGGTCAGTGAGCGACCTCGCATCAAAAAACTGAGATAGGAAGTGATAGAGAACAGACACCTATGGCTAGCCTCTAACTTTCGTACACACATGCTTGTACACACACACACAAGCAAGCAAGCAAGTTTACCAACTAGATAAGGACTTCCATCTGTTATTTATTTCCTCTAACTTGAGGAGCAACATCAAGAGTTAGCCTATCAAAACAAATCATTGAAAGCAAAGGAGAAAGAACCAAGACATGGAATGCAGTCAGTCTTGATTTCCCTAAAGACAAACACATTAGAGGAATATACACATCTATCACCTGCCTAACGTCCTTCCCAAAGGAAGAAAACGAACTGATACAAATGAAAATGATATAAATGGTAGGAATGACGGAAGTGTGTTAAAGATGTCGGCAAAGAATTAGCACTTGACAAAGGAGGCTGAAGAGGTAGTGATGGACTTAATGCATGAAATAAGGAAAATAACAGAGGGAAAGCCAGTAAGAGGGAAGCTGCTTATCACACAGGACCAGGGGAGGCTCGGAGTATGTGATAGTTGTCTCCCAGATGGTCAAGATGAAATCAGGACTGCATGGTTATGGAAAAAGGGGTCCGACTCTCTCCACTGTTAAGAGGGCAGTTAATTATCTTTTTTTCCATTAAGCAAAAATAAAAAGTTCAGCCAGGCGTTGGTGGTGCATGCCTTTAATCCCAGCACTCGGGAGGCAGAGGTAGGCGGATCTCTGTGAGTTCGAGACCAGCCTGTTCTACAAGTGCTAGCTCCAGGACAGGCTCTAAAGCTGCAGAGAAACCCTGTCTCGAAAAAAATAAATAAAAAAAAAAATTAAAAAAAATTAAAAGTTCATTGCATGGAGAAATTTATCCAGTTCTCGGCTCTCTTCCTGTTGGCTCTTCAACATCGGGAGCCAGACTCAAGACAAGAGGTTGGCTGGTTGGTCAGTAGAGACACTGGGAGGGTAAGGATTTGCAACAAGTCAGCCACATTCATGGCAGTGTCCCTAAAAGAAAGACAAAAACCTGTCCCCGCTGTGTTGACAGTTTTCCCTCATGATGAGAGGATGCCCAAGGAAACTAACGCAATGGGGGAAAGTTTTGTTCTGGCCCGTGGCTTCAGAGGTTTCTGTCATTGTCACTTGCCCAATGCTTCAGGTATGACATGAAGTCAAGTGTTACGGTAGAACAAAGCTGCTTACATTATGGTGGCTCAGAAACAGAGACAGAGGGAGAAGAACTAGAGAAAAAGAAAAAAGGCATACTCTTCGAGGGCATGCCTCGCTCCTAAATCCCACCACCTCCACTCAGATGAATCCACCGGTGGATTAACTGGCTTCTCAGATCAGAGCTCTGATGACCTAGTCTCTTTCCAAAATGGCATCCACTCTTAGCCAAGACATGATCCTTCCAGAGGCACCTCCGCTCCATAACATCTTCACATCGAAGATAAGCGTGTCTAGAAATAACTAAAGGAAAGGCGCCCTGACTCTGATAAATAAAACTCTGCAAACAAAACAGCTCACTGAGGGTTTGGCATAAAAGATTTTTTTTAGAGTCTTATACTAACATACATCATGGCAAAACTCAAATCCAGGATGGATTCATCTATGGGTGATAGAAGAAAAAGACTTAAATCTATGTTCACTAGGCCTCTCTCTCTCTCTCTCTCTCTCTCTCTCTCTCTCTCTCTCTCTCTCTCTCTCGCACGCACACATACACACGTGCAGGTACACACACACACACACACACACACACACACACACACACCTGCTGCCTCTGTATCCCAAACATCACAATTTTTGGACTGGTAAAGTCCTGTCCATCACATTTCTTCTTGGTTGAACAATGAAGGGAGAGAATAAAAGAATAAAAGAAGCTGTGCAAAGTAGAGGCTATTTATTTATTTAGTTAGTTATTTGTTTATTTATTTAGAGACCAGTTCAGTTTGGGGCTGGGAGTACTGCTCAATAGTTGTAGGGTAGTTTCCTATTGTACTGAAGACCCTGGGTTCAATTCCCAGAACAACAACATCAAAAAAACTAAGAGAAGGAAGCAAGATGACCCAGATACACTATTTTACTATAGGGTACAGCGTCTTTCATAGGTTTGTTCCCATTACTGATGATTGCTGTAGATTCCTGGCCTACACAGTGTACACTGCTTAGAAAGATAGGGCTGCAGTCAGCCTTTCCTGCAAGCCTAAGGAGTCACTGGGCTACAGGTGCATATCAGACCCTGCTCTGGGGGCAAGTGTTTGCTCTAAGTCAGGTTTGAACTATTGACTATGCCTAAGAGTCTGATTATTCTAAATATAAAATCCAGTGTCTTCAATTTCTAATATTCTTATTATCTAAAATATTAGGTAATTTTGTAACTACATTTTGAGTCATCTTAGAAAAACCCCATGAATTTTTGTCAGATCATCAAAGAAGGAAGGGAGGGACAAATGGAAACAGAGAAGGAGGAATGGAGGAATAGAGGTAGAGAAAGAAGACCTCTGTACATACAAGTCTTTGGACCAGTTTTAATGCCTAACCTCAAACCTAGTTCTTGGAGTCTGCCTACATGGAGCAGGGGATGGGGGAGGGATAAAGGCTTCTGGGTAAAGTGTTTTCATCATTACGCTGATCAAGATTATAATTATGAAACCATGTACATGCCTCAACCATGTGACATGAAGTACATATTTGCTTCAAATTTCAAAGTATACACCTTCCCGCCTTAGCAATTAAGAAAATGTGAACACGCTCCTCTGCAAAACAATAGTGAATTTCGGCCGCCTTCCCTCCCTTCCTTCCTTCCTTTGAAGTAGAGATTTGATGCAGAGTCTCATGCATGTCCATAAGTGTTCTACCACGGAACTGCATCTCTAGATCCCTCATTTATCTCTGTCATTTAATTGTGGGTACCACTTAGCTATTGCTGCAAGTAAACGGAATTGAACAGAAAGTGATCCAAAATATTTATACTCAGAAACTTTAAAAAAATTGCCCTGAACAAGTGCAGTCCAGATATTAGAAGAATGCAATTTAGTATCTGACAGTATAACTACCTAGTGGTGCTATCAGATGCTATTTAATGAATCCAGCCACTTTGTATGTATACATTTGTGTTCATGCATGTCAGACAGAAGACAAATTTGAGTGTGAATCCTTGGGCACCTTTTGTTGTTGAGACAAAGTCTCTCACTGGCCTAAAATGAGTTAGTAGAGTTTATCAATTTAATAATAACTAAATAAATTTAGTTAGTTTTCTAACTAAAATTAGTCAGTAGAATTAGAGAGTAGGCTGGACTATCAGCCTCATGGTTCCCTGTCTCTGTCTCCCCAGAACTGAGATTATGAGGACACAACACTACAAGAGGCTTACTTTACATGTGCTCTGCAGCTCACACTCAGGCCCTCATACTTACAGACTAAATTATCCCCCCAGCCTTTGTGAGTCTTAATATTAATAATATGGCATACTAAAAGGAAGACTGGAATAGAGAGTGACACCGGGCAGAAGAGTCTGGCCATGTTCGATTTTAATTCAAGACCTGATACTCAGGTGTGGTTGCTTGAATAGGAATGGTTCCCAGGACTCGTGTGTCTGAGTGCCTTTAGGAAGGGTGGCCTTGTTGGGTTAGGTGTGGCCTTGTTAGAGGAAGTTTAGAGGAAGTACGTCACTGTAAGGGTGGGCCTCAAGGGCTCAGATGCTCCAGCCCAGGCTCAGTGACTGACAGTTCTTTTCCTGCTGCCTGAGAATCAAGATGTAGAACTCTCAGTTCCTTCCCCAGCAGTGTATGTGCCTGCACTCCGCCATGTGTCCCGCCATGATGGACTAAACCTCTGAGCCTTAAACCAGCCCCAATTAAATGTTTTCTGTTATGACAGTTTCTGTGGTCATGGGTTCTCTAAGATGTCAGGTGACACTGGGCAACAGACTAACATCTTTCCCTCCCTCTTTTTCATTTTTTATCTGTCACATGGGAGGCCCAGGCAGAATGGACTCTCAAATTCCTTTCAACATTCAGACTAGAAAAGATACGTTAGGAGTATAGCAGGGATTTCCTCTCTCTGCTCATAAGCCCATCAGACAGACTAATAAAATTATACCCCGTCTTCTGCAAGCCCTCTAGTCTCCATCAATAACTGCAAGAAATGTGGTAGTCTAATTTAAGCTAAGCCTCAAATATCATCAGCAAGCCTAGGACCTGGGAGGCATCTTAATTGTGCCCACAAATTAAGGGTGCGGTGTCAAAAAAAAAATCCAAAATATTTTTACTTAGCGTTCAGATTCATAATATTTGCTGAGTCACGGCAGATTCAAATTAGTGTTTCGGGCTTTACTCCGGTTGACTTCAAACTTTGTTGCCCGAATGAAATGGTTTACTCTTAAAAATATGTCTCCCTAAATAGAAGAGACAACGTCCTTGAGCTCAGCACAACCTTTGAAATTCTGAGGGATGTTTTATACGAAACCTAGGCATGAAACATGGAAAAGAAGAGACCTTTGTGGTCTTTCTCTGAGTCACCCTTTGTTAACTACAGCTCTCTACTCCGGCCCCCTGTGTCACATGGACTGGGAACCTTGAGACCATGTTTTAGTTGCTTTGCCTTGGACTCAACCGGCAGGACAGTGATGGGGTTCCAGAAACTGACTGAGCCAATCAGAGCCCTTCTTTGGGAGTTGCCAATCATGACCGAGGATGACTCTTTTAAAATGGCTTCGCTCACATGGAAGCTGTGCCCATCACGCTGGGAGTCAGGCTAGCGCCATTGTATCAAGAGCAGATGAGAAATAGTTATTTGCACGGAATAGAAGAAACAAAACAAAATAGAGAAAGACAGTTTCCTGGGTGGGCTCCTTAGTGCTTTCCACGTAGCGTCTGTTTCAGTCCAGATATAGTTCTGTCATAGATTCTAGGACATTCTAACAATATCCTGTACTGCTATATCAACCTCGCCCTTCTGAGGGCAATTCAAGCTGACTTCAGCTGCTCTCAACAAACAAAACACACTTGTTTGTTAAACTGATTTTGTTGAACCAGATTAGAAACCATAATGAAGAAACCTTTTCAGCTGATGTTCCTTCTTCTCCTGTATTAACTTGTAGCTTGGCTCCCTAAGGGAATGGCTCAGCATCACAGAGGTTGAGATAACTGAGAAATTTCGTTTTGTTTTCCTTGCCCGTCTCTAGTCTACAAACTGGTACCACTAGGACCACATACTGCACACTTAGCAGGCTCCACAGAGGCTCACCAAAGCAGAGATCTTTATTGAAATGTCCAAATGTGTTCCTGAATGAGGCACAGGTTACTAAACAGTAATCGCTTTCTGGGAACAATAACAACCTGTTCTTAGGAATCGATGATCAAATGGCTACTGTAATACCATGCTTCCATTTGCTGGCTGCCTACAGGGTACTTCACAGTGTATGCCATTTTCTGGAAACTGAGATGCCAAACACCTCTGGGAAAATAAGGGAACAGCTGTCACTCCAAATGGGAGCCAACTGATTGGTACTAGTTTTTACCAGCGCCTTCGCTTTTGTGGAGTTCAGGCTTTATCCTCTCCGTCTCATTAGAAGGAGAGAAAATCCTGTATGGGCCCCCACAGGCCAACAGTAGCTCAGCAGATTGTGCACAAAGGCTCTCCACATCTGGACATGTTAAAAGTTTGTATGCCCCTGTTTTTTCAAGAATAAAACTAGGATGCTGATTTGCCTGCCTCACAGGGTCTTCTGAAGTCATCACTACACAGAAGATTATTAGAAGGGGGAGGACGTGGCTCACAGGAATACCAACTACTGAAAGCTGCTGCTATTGTTTCTACCTTACCTGGAGCTTTGTAATCAGGGAAACTAGTTATGAAGCGCCCCGTTGCTTTTTTCCTATGTCTGACCCCAATAGTCCAAAGCTGAATATATGTAATAGAAAGACCTTCTAGTTCAACTCCGCTAAAGTGAAACCATTGACTGGGATGACTTTGAACAACATGGAGGGAGGAAGGATTGAGCTGCATAAAGTTTCCAGGTAACATCTGACTCACTTATGGATGGTGGCCAATGCTCACGGTGCCGCTATTACACATCTGGATTACTTGTCAATAGGGGAGACTGCTGGAAATATATGGACAGGAGAAACGAAAAAGACATAGGTATATTCTACCTGTCTCGGTTCTAATATCCCCTGGTAGGGCAGACATGCTATGCATCGATATTTTGTACTCTAGAGAAATCTGAGCTGGGAAAGCGGTGACTGAAATGAGTACCCAGAAGGATAAAATGGTTAGAAAATAAGAGCAGTTGTTATCTCTTCTGGACATTGGCAAAGAGCATCTGATTCAAGACGCTGTACGTTGAAAATAAGACCCACTGTGTTGACCCGCACTGTGAACGCGCACCCCGTCCCAGAGAAGAGTATACAGGACACGGAAAAAAAAAATGCTCTAAACGATTAGGTAAAATGTACCTTGAATCAGCAAGCAATCCAGGTAAAAATTATGTAAACAGAACAAAGGTAAGGAAAAGATGGGAGCTGCAAGAAAGATGCTCTGCCCTCTATTATAACCAGAAAGATAGTTTGTCCCTGTGGGGTAGACTGGATGGGAAATGTTAAACCAAGAGAACCTACGGCTGCCTGTATGGTGTTCTTACATAAATCCCTGCCCTCCTCCCCATCCCCCCCCCCCGTGCTGTGAATCTTCTGTAAAAGAGAAAGAAGAATAGCAGAAAACAAAAGCAATATTTTAAAAGCATGCTGGGAAATTGACAAGGCCATTATATAACACTACGAGATTCTGTAAGTGTGGGGTTTTTTTTTTTTTCAGTAGTAATATCTTGCACAAATCATAAGATAAAGATAAGAGGACTGGCTCACCCACACCGCTAACACTTGAGTTCATATGACTGCTCCGCTCCTATTCAAAGGAGAAATACCTCTGCCACATGGTGACAAACGGCCACGGGAATGCTATCTCCTCATATCTGCCTTCCCATTGTCTACCACGTTCAGCTCTTCCTTGGGTCTTGGTTCAGATTTCTGTGTCCCCTTCATGGGTTATTATGGTTGCGTTCCATTTCTTAAACAGTTGTGTGTACCATTGCTGCCTGTTTATTAAAAAAAAACAAAAAAAACAAATGGCTGTATACTGATGATTGGTTGGAACGAAAAGCAGTCTATTCAAAATAGGGCTAGGTTTCAAAGGGGAGAGAATACAGTTACGGTTTTCAATTTCCTGGAATCAGATTCTTCCAATGTGTCATCTGATATGTAGTTACATTCTCATCTTATCAAGGCCGAAAGTTAAATAATAAAAAAAAAAAATCACTTCCCCAAACATTTACTGGTCATTAGTAATTTGCCACACAGGCCACAGAGAAAAATAATGACTAGAACATGCAATGAAAACAAATGGACAGACGGAGGCAGACGATTATGGAAGCTAAATGAAATAGAGAAGCTAAACTCAAATCAGGGATGAGAAGGATTGCGGCTGAGGATTTGCAAACCATCCCCCAAAATGACAACACCTGAGGCAAGCTAGGAAGACTTGTGTGGGCAACGGAAAGGACTTGTGGAGAAGGCAGGCACGAACTACAAGCAATGAGAACCCTTGCTCAACCAGAAGCTAAGCATGGAGCCCCAGGAAGCCAGCAGGAGTGGGAAGGGCAGACAGTGTGGGGACTAGGGAGGTCCCGCCATGACAGAGGTCTTGCTCTAGTCTAGTCTGGGAGTTATGGAGCGCCAACAATTGCCGCTAGGGACACGAATGACTAAGAAGGCCTGAGCATTAGAAAGCGGTTGGAGAGAGAAGTCTGTGAGTTGTGATATGAGCTATAGTTTAAGCTCTCCCCGCGGGAGGCAAAGAGCATCACTGCCTGTGAGTCCTGAAGAGAATGCATCTGCTTCATTTTCTGTGCCTGGCTACCTGAATCTAGTGTTGAATTTGCCTTGCAGAAGAGGGCTCCGGAGACAGCTCGATGTACATGACTCTCCATAGGAGCAACAGGTTTCACATCTCTGAGCTGGAAGGATTGGCAGCTCTCGTCTTGACACCCCCTGGAATTCCACTGCCAAGGACAATTTCTGCCCCCCGTTTCTCCATATGCAGTGCATCCACTGCACTGGCCTTTTGTCGAGTCCCAGTGGGATTTTCAAGATCCTCAATAGAGAGGGAATTGCAAAGTGTTGTTGGTTTCAGAGCAAGGTTTTTTGTGTCTCTCTCCTCCCTGAGGCTTGGGGACAGAGCTCAGCTTTCAGATGGAGGGTAGGCTATGACTTAGACACCTCATCTTCCAAAGGAACCTCTTAGAGTCTTACTGGCCACCCTCTCCGTTGGCTCAAAGAGGCAGTTAGCAGAGTACAGATGAAGCAATGAGTACGGAAAGTGCATCTTCATAGATGATCTGTGTCCTCACAGGCTAACTTATTTAGAAGGAAAAGCTGAATGGTAGCTGTCTGGACACATGTGTGCTCCTGCATGTGCACACGCGTGCTCCTGCATTGCGAGAGGCCCAAGACTGTCATCTGGTATCGTCCTCTATACCCTCCATTGTATTTTCCTAAGCAGTGCCTCTCATTGAGCCTGAAGCTCATCAATCCACATAGCCTGACTGGCCAGTAGGCCCCGGGGATGTTGTTGTCTGTCTCCCCGGCACTGAATTTACAGGCACAAATTGCTGCAGGTGGCTTTTTATTTACGTGGATGCTGGGGATCCAAACTTGCGTCCTCATTCCTACATGGCAAGAACTCTGAATAAGCCATCTCTCCAACTCTATCCAAAGGTGATGTTGTTGTTGTTCTTTTAACAGAAATTAGTTAGAAGTTGTCAGGCAAATTTGGGGTGGAAAATGGCTGGCTTAAAAAAAAAAACAAAACTGTAGTCTGTTCTGTCTTGTACTTGGTGGGCGTCTCTTGGTGCTGCAGTCAGGGGAAACCTGCAAAGGGTGGTGGTCTCCCATGCTCTTTTTATTTTCACACTAAATAACATCTATGAACAAAGTCCCCTGAAGGTTTCTCAACCCGGGAGAGTAGAAAAGCACAAGATGTGAGAATGTGACTAGCTTGCCCAAGGTCTCTCAAGATACATGTGCCAGAACTGGAATTCCACCTCCATATCCTGTTCTTGGTCCAAAACTCTGGTACAGTCTTTTGCATGCAAAGCACATGGCCTCCCCAAAGTACCTCAGCAAAGAAACCAAAACCAGCTAAGCTATGCATTTCAGACTCTTGGAGTAATCGCAACCACCTGTGATAACACCTCTATCATAATCCAGCGATGGGACTGATGTGTGAGCACTCAAGTTTGACAAACACTTCCCTGCAGGTCGGCTGGACCTGACCTGGGGCTGGGAATTAGGATACAGTGAGTTATTGGCATCGAAGTGCTCCACAGTCCAGACAGCAAGGCACGCGAAAATAACAGGTAGTACGTGCTCTCATTCTGGGCTTTGCGAGGTTCTGGGATTCAGAGGCCAGACCTTGACCTGTAGCCAGGAGCTCTTCAGAGGAGGAAGACCTGGCATGCTGAAAGCTATGGAGATGCAGAAGAAAGGGGATCAGTTTTCTGGGGCTTAGTGGGCAGAGCCTAGTTTCGCCATCTCTACTGAGGCAAATATTTTCTTAGGATAAATCTAAAGTTTCCAAACCCGGGTTTGTAGTAAGAATCCAGTAATCTAGGTAGGACTGATTGCCTTGTAGGTTCCTAACTATACAAGGGGCTAAAAGCAAAATTCCCGCTCAGAGGGCGCCCTCTCTTGGTAAAAGATCACGCATAGCCTGCTGTCTAAAAAGAATATTTTTCCTTTTGTACACACACACACACACACACACACACACACACTCCCAATTAAAATCACCTACAACTTTATCCTCACACCATCTTAAAAAGAAACCACAGCTCTCCAGAGAGGTTCCTTCAATTGGCAGTTGGAGGGGGAAAAGCGCCATGGACTAGAGAAACAGGATCCCACTGGCTCCTGACCTCAGTTTGCGCCTCTGTTTATACTATTAGTGAGATGTCCTAGGCAATCTGAGTCCATTCTTCCTGCAGCGGTCCCCAGCTTCTAAAATTTATGGCTCACTGTATCTTGACTGAGTATAAAGTGTGTGGGTCCTTGGGCCACGTTTGCAGAAGCTGACGTTCTGACTCTAGCAGAGAATCTGCCCCAGGAGAAAAATATTGTTTCTGGCTGTGGCCGCTATAGTCTCCGAATTTTCCACAGCGGCCAGAGATAATTGGCCTAAATGATTTCCCCTTTTCCTCCTCCGCACGATTTTCTCACAGTAAAAGGCCTGTTTGGAGACGGTAAATAACTGTGCCTGTACCCGGCAGGATTGCAGCCCGCTGTGGGAGTTGCACCCCCACGCCCACTCCAACCCGCAAAGCTTCTGAAGTACAGATATGAAAGATGTTTTCTGGATACGGCAGGGGATTTAGGGATCATCATGCTGAAGAACTTTGTGGTTTTTATCCTGCTTGCCGTAAAATGGGTTAAGTGTATTCGAGACAGGCAGCTGATAAGAGCCGTGGGGAGGGAGGGGGGGGTTGACCCTGCGGTGTGGTGATTTGGAAATTCCCCGCACAGATGATTCCAGCAAGTGCTTAACACTAGAGCGGAATAGTTGCTGCACGTGGAGGGAACAGATCGAACCTAGTTACAATCGGCTGGTGGTCATATCAGGCAAGGACAATTTATTGTTTCAGTTGCTGCCCAAAAAAGTCATTGCTGATATCAAGGGTCTGAAAACGAGAAACGTGTGTTACCATCCAGAACCTGTTTTCCTGCTCCTGAAGTAAGGAAAATCCGGACCATAAATCTTGGATTTACCCAGGCCCTGGTCTCCTGATGCCCTCTACTGGCCGATTTGGCACACTGCGGCTGCCTGCATTGAGAATAATGACGGGGGTTGAAGGAGATGGAACACTAGGAGTCTATATATAACTGTTAAATGAGAAGGAGGAGGAAAGAGACAAGATGCAGGGACACGGGGACAGAGGACAACAGAAGTCTGAGTCCACAGAGTTTAATATACTGTGGATAGAACGTAGCCGTCAGACGGGGCGGTGGTGGTGCAAGCCTTTAATCCCAGCACTCAGGACACAGAGGCAGGCAGATCTCTGTGAGTTCAAGGCCAGCCTGGTCTGCAAGAGCTAGTTCCAGGACAAGCCCCAAAGCTACAAAAGAAACCCTGTCTCGAAAAACAAACAAACAAACAAACAAACAAAAAGAAGGTAGCTGTCAGTATTGGCAGGTAACAAATGAAGGATTCATGAATAAGGGAGGAAGGAAGAAAAGGAGACAGGAAAAGGGAAGGAGGGAGAGAGGGATGGCACCAAAGTAACTGGCCCAGACTGTATTTCTATATTCCGAACAGAAAATTCTCCAGATATGTTCTGAAGACTTTATGTTTGAGTCTCTGGAAAAGGTAGCCAATATGCCTATTGCAAAGAAATGAGTCACTGGAAAAAATGAATGTCCACGCCGAAAACAGGTAGCTTCCCATCCCCTCCCAAATCCAAGCCAATCCTAGCTGTGGAGGAATCGCAAGGCTGAGGCTCCTTCAGGCTTGGCCCCCAAGAGCCTATGGTGACCTTCACCATAGCGGGCCAGTCTATAAAATTTCTGGTGGACGCAGGGGCTACTCCTTCGGTATTACAGAAGCCCCTGGGATTCCTTATCAACCAAACAGTGGAAGTACAGGGGGAAACAGGGGATGTCGAAGAATACAAATGGACCACTGACTGAACTGTTAACCTAGGGCAAGGAACTGTGACTCATTTTTTTATTGTTGTTCCTGAACGTCCCTACCCTTTACTAGGGTGGGACCTCTTGAACAAACTCCAGGCAAAAATATCATTCCCAGGAGACTCCTAGGTTGCAACTGGGAAGCCCTGCTAAGGCTTTAACTATAACCTGTCCAATAAGTGAGGACCCATTCCCTGGGAGGGGGATGGGCAAAGTTGCTGATCCAGGAAATACCTACAGTGTGGGCAGAGGACAGTCGTCCTTGTTGGTGAGACATATGCTGCCCATCAATGCCCATCGAGCCCAGCAGTACCCTATCAGTTCAGAAGCCAGGGAGGGGACGAAGATTCATACCAGGTGCCTCCTTGAAGCAGCAATACATATTCCTTGCCAGTCAGTCTGAAATACCCCTTTGTTGCCTATCTAAAAACCTAGAATTGGAGACTATACACTAGTACAAGACTTGAGAGATGTGAGCCAGAGGGTAGAATCCACTTACCCAACTGTTCCAAATTCCTATACTTCGCCTCAGGTTATTACCACAAGACCATAAAGTTTATATTGTATTGGACATAAAAGAGGAATTCTTCTCTATCCCTCTGTCAAAAATAAGTCAGTCCACCTTCACATTTGAATGGGCTGACCTGAACTGGAGATATTAGGACAACTAACCTGGACCAGATCAAGTCTTCAAAAACTCTCCCACAATCTTTGATGAAACACACAACCAGTATTTAAGTCTCTTCCATAGTAAGTATCCTGAGGTAACCTTGCTTCAAAATGTAGATGATTTACTATTGGCTGCTAAAGATAAGGACCGTTTGGGAGCCACAAGATGGCCTTTGTAAGCTCTAGCACAGTTAGGCTATACAGTTTTTTAAAAAGAAAGCCCAAATTTGCTTACCCCAGGTTACTTACCCAGGATATGAACTGAGAGAAGAGAAAAGACTGTTGCCTCAGACCTGTGTAGCAATCCCGTCTCCAACCACCAAGAAACAAGTTAGGGAATGTCTGAGAGCTGTTGGATGTCGCCGTCTTTAAATACCTGGGTCCGCTGAAGTTGCCGAACCCTCGTACTTCACTATGGTCAGGGGCGACACTCTTTTGGAATGGACTGTGGAACACGAACAGGCCTTTAAGAACTTAAAAGAGGCCCTCGTACAGGCCCCCATATTAACTCTCCCCGATATCTCCAAGCCCTTTCAACTTTATGTCCATGAAAGAAAGGGCATTGCCAAGGGAGCCCTGACTCAGATCCTGGAGCCCCGGAAAAGGCCGATAGCGTACATCTCACAGAGTCTAGATCCTGCAGCCTTTGGATGGCCCCGTTGTTTAAGAGCCATTGCAGCCATGACAATTCTTGCAGAAGAAGCTGACAAGCTCATGTTGGTACAGATTCTAACTGTAACAACTCCACACGCTGTGGAAGCTCCTTTGAGAGATACTACCAACCGGTGGATGTCTAATGCCAATCTGACCAAACCCTTCTTTTAGATAAGAACAAACTGACCCTTGATAAATCCTTGACCATTAATCTTGCTATCCTCCTGCTGGATGATGACCCTCAGGAGCTCATCCATGACTGCCTGGAGATGCTGGACATTATCCAAGGTGTATGACCTGTCCTGACGGATGTCCCTTTCACTGCCAGAGGTGTAGATCTCATATGGATGGCAGAAGCTTCATTCAAAAAGGAACCAGGAATGCTGGGGCAGCAGTGGCCATAGGCCAGAAGGAGGTCATTTGGTCGCAAACCTTGCCAAGAGGCACATCCACCCAGAGAGCAGAAATAATTGCTCTGAAACAGGCTTTAAAATGGGCTGAAGGCAACAAGGTGAACATCTACACAGACAGCTGATATGTTTTTGCCACGGCTCATGTTTATGGACAGATATATAATCAGAGGGGCTGGAGCCCAACCCCCAGAAGTCAAAAGTGACTGAAAACGAACCATTAAAAATCAGACTTTCTAAGATTTGACCATCTAACCTAACTTTGCCTTCTTGCTGTTGAAATATGCCTCATGATTGCTCTATGGCTAACAATTTTGTTGTTTTGTTCTAAACCTGTGCAAACAGAACCTAAATGCATCTTGACCTAGGAAATAAAAGATACCCCCATCATATTGTCTTGCCATGCAAAAGATTGCCTTTATCTACCAGGGTTTAAAGTTTGGGCAAAAGAAGGGGACCAGTCTTTATCCAGATGGATGGAGGAGGATGTAATGATTCAGCCACACAACATGGCTGACACTTCCAGGTTCCAGGGCCATGCATGTGCTGAGAAGCCCTCAGGCAAAAGTGCCTAATGGCCCCAGGAATCTTAAAGGGTACCACGTGATCCACGTGCAGCGTGGTTGCATCATCCATGTATGACTCAGCTAAGCCCTTGTGTGCATGCGTGAGCCCCGTCATCTGTGTATGACGTAGTCATGTCAACACCCTGTGTGCATGCACTAGGCAGCTTTTAAAAGCTGGATGTGTCCCCCTCCTCCCTCTCTCTCTCTCTCTCTCTCTCTCTCTCTCTCTCTCTCTCTCTCTCTCTCTCTCCACACTGACCTTCACTAAGCCTGTACATACCCCCCCCCCATAAACTCCTAAGCTGGTTTGTTCCATGTTCCATGTTTCCTTCTCAATCGCACCAGGTAATTTCAGAGGATGCTTGGGATGGACTAATCTAATGGACCAATCCCAACATAATAACACAGACTTCAGCATAATCAAATATTCTTTAAAGGGTTCTGATAATGGAAATTACAGGTATTCTAAAATAAAAAGGGAAAGGGAAGACTCACTAATCACTTCGGTTGAATTTAACAAATGCAGAGTGATTCTGTCTGTAACTAATAATATAGAAAATAATCTTTGGGTCCATCTAGCACTAAAAATGCAATGAGAAAACTCCTTCTCTGTCAGAGGGGATCCCTCTATTTTGAGGCTCCTAAAAAGAAATGTATGAAATAGGGGTTTCTTATGAAAATTATGCACGGATAAAGGGGGGCAAAATGGAACATGTCCCCAGTAATGTTTTAAAAGCCGTGGCTGATGTTCCCACTGATAATGTGTTTTTTCTCCACTGTCTATATTTTGATTGCACAAATGTCCCTTCTTGTTGGAGAAGGGCCGCTTGTTGGTTCCCGGCCACCTGGCTAGCTTAGACCCCAAATAATCACACAGAAACTGTATTATTTAAATCACTGCTTGGTCCATTAGCTCTAGCTTCTTATTGGCTGACTCTTACATTAATTTAACCCATCTCCATTAATCTGTGTATCACCATGTGGCAGTGGCTTATCGGCAAAGTTTCGGCATGTCTGACTCTGGCAGTGGCTCCATGGTGTCTCCTAAAGCCACCTTCCTCCTCCCATGCTATAGGCTATGCCAGTTTTCTTTATTCATTAACCAATAAAATCAACACATAAGCAGAAGGACCTCCCACACCACCTTGTTAATGTAGTTCTACTTCTTATCACACCCTCTCCTTTGGTGAACAATTACCCTTAGGGTGGATGTTTTTCTGTGAAAATAATGCTTATTCTGCTCTCCCAGCAGGATAGAGGGTTTATGTGAGATAGGCCATGTATACTTATTTTACTCAGCAAAACTTTGAAACCTGTTCACAGAATTACAAGAGCTCTCCCTGAAAATCGTGTTGCTTCCTTCCATCTATTAATTCCCACTATAGTTGCTGCCACTGCAGCCTTTCTGTTCCCTGTCCCAGGAATTGTTGGACTACAAAGGGAGGTTTCTAAAATAGCCGGCCTAATTTTTTAAAAACTGTTAATATTATAGCAAAAATATTTGCAAAAATTAATCAAGAAATGGGAGAATTGAGAATAACTGTTCTTTAAAAATTGGGCTACTATAGATTACTTCTTACTTAAACATAATCTCGGTCGTCAGTAATTTACTAGAATGTGCTGTTTTACTATCTCTGATTTCTCTCATACTGTTGACAGTCAAGTTGATAATCTACATAAAGAAATAGACAAAATCTTTCAAACAGATTTAGACTGGCTAAGAATGTAGTGATATTTTGTTTGTGCTTTAACAAATAAAGCTTGCCTGAAGAACAGAGTGTGGAGCTAGCCACACTAGCTAGCCAGAGAGGCCAGGGAGTGGTGGCAGGCACACACCTTTAGTCCTCTCACTCAATAGACAGAGGCAGGTGGATCTCTGTGAGTTCAAGGCCACCCTGGGCTGCACAAGATTGAATCGGTCTAGAAGAGAAACAGAATTAAGTGGTGGTGGCTCACACCTTTAATCCCAGCACTAAGGAGGTAGAGATGGGAAGTGGTAAGACTGGGCAGAGAGAGGAACGTAAGGCAGGAGGAGACAGGAGCTTAGCACTCAGTCTAAGGACTTGTAGAGAGGATACGCCATTCTATCTGAGGATTTCGTAGAGGTAAGAACTAGTGACTGGCTGCTCTGCTTCTCTGATCTTTCAGCTTTTACCCCCTGGGACCTGACTCTGGATTTTTATTTAAGACCGATTAGAGATGTGCTACACAATATGGATAAGATGGTTCTCCCCCTTCGCTGACCCTCTGCTGTTATTCCCACAAGTTATCACAATCGGGCCCTGTGCCCTCCAATGTAGTAGCTTTCTTCTCAGACTCTCTTTGGATTCACCAGCCCCCAAATAATGACATGAAGACTTATTGCTAATTATGAAAGCTTGTCCTTTAGCTTAGGCTCATCCTCAATTAGCTCTTATAACTCAATTTACTTGTTTCTGTTCATCTACATTCTGCCACGTGGCTCGGTTACCTCTGCTCCATACCACGTGTCTGCCATCTTCAGAGTCTCACTGGGGTCTCTCTGATGTAATCCACACACCTAGATTCCTCCTCCTCTTCTTCTCTCTCCCTGGAAATCCTGCCTATCTCTCCTGCCTAGCTGTTGGCCATTCAGCTCTTTACTAAACCGGTCACAGCCACAGTGACACCTCTTCACACAGTGTAAACAAACATTCCACAACACCCTGAAGTGTCACCTACTAGATCACCCATCAGATAAACAATTCTAGAATCCTTGCTGCCCCGTGATTAAGAGAGCCCCTTATCAAAGCTTTGACAGGGAAGTGAAAGTCAAGAGGGAAATTAAGAAACCTGCCTGACCCCGTTTCGAAGGCAGGAGTCATTGGGCTGTGTTGTTAAAAAAATAAGTTTCTATTTACTGTAAGAGCTGGGTTGCTTTGTCTCCTGGAAACTGACCTTTCCCAACCCATGACCTTGACTTGTTTCTGAGAACAGCCTTACCGTCCCTGACCCTCCCTAAACTCTCCCTAATCAGGTGGTGACTACTTGATGGGTCTTTTTTTTAGATTTGTTTTTACTGCCTTATTGCCCCATTGCTCCCTTCTGTAAAACTACTCATGATTTTACTCCTTAAAAAGGGCCCAAGAAATAGATTTGGGGCTGCTCTCTTTAACATTATTTAGGAGGCAGTCACTGGCCAGTTCTTGGGAGCACCTCAATAAACAAATGACGCTTGCTTGAAATTTGTCTTAAATTTTGGTAGCGATCTCGTTCTTGCCATTGGGATTAACGTGTGCCTCCATTTCCTCACCAGAAAATGAGTGACAGTCTTTCATAGAGTAGGGAGGACTGCCCAAAGCTGGTAAAGCAGTTAGAGAACCTGGTCTGTAGCAAGCCCTGCACCAGGGGTCGTACTCGTCATTGATAACACAAGGCATTCTGCCTATTAGGCCAGTATTCACTGTAAGGGGCCCCAGACCTGATCACAGCTGACTCCATGATGGAAATACCATTCAGGCCATAAAACTCAGCATGTAGACAGCACCACCTGCCAAAACAAAAACAAGGACCTAATCCATCAAAGCCCATAGTTCTGGGAAAGTCTTTAAATGTACTAATCTTGTTTTTTGGGGTTCTGCAGTTCTGTTTCAAGCTAACTGTTCTTATTAACTGAACATAGGTTTTGTTCTTAAAGGCTCACCCTGAGAAGGGTTCCATGCTACACTGGGATCCTGAATAACCAGTATAATCACCAATTGGCTTAAAAAGTATTTTTATTGACTTAAAACCATGTCTAATCAGTCTTCTCTGGTAGATACCCAAAAAAAAACTTACTGTAATGATCTGCTCTGTCCCTTAAGAGACAAGCCATGCCCACTGCCTTCCCTGGCCACTGAGGAAAGCTGATCTTCAGCTTCCAGCCTGAGTCCTTCCTCTCTTGTGTCTCTCCCCAAGAGGTAACTTCTGCTTCCTTCTATTCTCCCCACTTCTCCCCTCCCATCTCTCTCTGTTTCTCTCTGCTCTTCCCCCTTCTTCCCTTACCCCTTCTCCTCTTTTCCCTCCATAACCCACTAAATAAATATACAACCTCACTCTGCATGGCATGCCTATCTATCTGTCTCTTGCCCACTGCATGGCTCCCTGCCCAGGACCAGCCACCTGAGGAGATCTGCTGCGTGGTCTCGTGGCATGCCCATCTGTCTGTCTCTCCTTGTGGGACTTGCTGCCCCTCGTGGCAGACTGCAGCCATTTGGGGAACTGCACCATCCCTGCCTGGGACTGGCTGCTCTTGAGACTCGCTGCCCACTGTCCACTGCCTGCCCCCCACTCAGGGACCTGCCATGTGGTCTCATGGCCCACTGCCCATTGCAGCCATTTCTGGGACCTACAGCATTTTACTTAAACCATAACACTTACTATGTTGGTATTCAAGTCCCTTTGGCTTTACTCCGCTGCTCTGAGCAATAGGACTTCTCTTCTGCTTGGTGATAATGGACTACCTAGAACCACAAGGCCCCGAGGAAAGTTAATGAGCTGACCCCTCATCTGCCACATTCTAGAACCAGGCACTTTGAAAGCACAATTCAACATAGCACTTCTTCCTGAAAGCTAGTACACAGATTCCTAGGGCTGGCATTATAAAACAGGAAGACAGACTGTCTTAAAGAAAAACAATGTTTTTTTTTTTTGTTTGTTTGTTTTTTTTCTCATGTTCTGGAAGCTGGAAATCCAAGGCAAGAGGCTTGCTGGTTTGGTCTCTTCTGAGGTCTGTCTCCTTGACTTGCAGACAACCATTCTCTAACTGTGCCTTTGTGTAGTCTTTAACACTGTGCACACATCCCTGGTGTCTCCTTGTGTCTTGTTTCCCTCTTATTATAATGACAATAGATTGAACTCAGGCCCTCCCAGTGTCCTACCTGCAAATCAATCACCTCCTTAAAGGGGCAAGCTCCAAATACAGTCACATTCCGAGCTGCCAGGGCTAGGGCTTCAACATATACTTAAAACAACAACCGCAAAACTTTTATTTCACAACATATACATTTGAAAGGTACTGTTAGGTCTCTAATGTTTAACAGAGGTATCTATTTAATATATCAAAGTGAACCTGGCCACCAGGTTCTCCCAGCATTTCTCAGTATCTACCCATTACAGGGTATGGCTGGCATACCCTGCCCTCTATCCTGAACATCTCTAGCTCAGGGGCTGGGCTACCCTTCCCCCAGCTGCCCTTCCCTATATAATCCAGCCATTTTGGTTACTTGGCCCCTTTTTGTTTACCCTTTACCCTCTTGGTCTCTTGACCTGGGTTAGCTTGGTGAGAGACACCTCTCTTCCCCTCCCTTCCCCTTTCTCTTTTCATGGTCCAGTTTAGTCTGCCAGCCATGTTCAGCCAGGACTCTTTCCTCAGCCTGCTTTCTCCCTTATATCTACAATAAAAACTCCACACTTTAGGAGTAGGCATGTCCTTCTTCTTTTATTTACTTTCTCTTTCATCTGGTGCCAAAGTCACAGGACTGGAGTATGAGTTCCCTCCCAAGGAGCTCCATGTCTCTGCACCGAGTTGCTAATTTGACTTTCCTGTGGTTTGAAGGGCTCATTTAAGTCTGCTAGCTTAGACCACCCACCATATTTGGCTCCAAACGCTAGAACCTGACATTTCAGAGTGTCTTCGATCCACCAGCTCTAACCATCCATCTCTCTTTGCTTACTCGGTAAGCATCCTCTCTCTGGTTCCAGGAGCCTGCAATACCCTCTGGAGCACCCTCCAAATGGGCATCTTCCTTCTACGCCCTTTGGGGCCCCACCTCGTAGACAACTCTCTACTTATTAAGACCTTTGCTTCTCCCCCTCTATTGGAAGGCTCCATTTTCCCAAGAGTCTCTCCCAGTCCCCCTCCTCAGCGGGTTTTCTCCTCTTCCTGCTCCAATCCTCTCTCCTCCTCTACTAGGTAAGTGTCAACATAGAGCTGCCTACTTTGTCTACTTTTACTACAAAAGCCACACTGGTGTACCAGGAAGCGCCTCTCACCCTACTAGGCTCCTACCAATGAAGACGGACGCCTCTGTGATTCGGACATTTCTCTCTGAAAAGTTTCTCGGTCGGTTTGGGGTTGCTCAGATTGAACTTTTCACCATGACATTAACCCCTCTTCTCCTTCTAGGCCTCTCTCATCTTCTTGGAATTTCCTCGCCTTCCCCTAGGAGCTGTGCTAAATTCCAGAGCCTCTCTACAGGCTCCTGGGTCTGTAACCCTTTCCTTGCCTCGTCCCCCTTGGAGCTACCAGCTCGATTGCGCCTTGCGCCCTCTAGAGCCTGTAATTTGTGAGTTTCCTCACCTCCCCTAGCAGCTGCCTCCTAAGTCAAGCAGCTTTCTGAAGCCCTTCTGTGGCTCCCTGACCTTGTCCCTCCTATCGATAAACTCCCTCTAGGAAGTCTTGAGGTTTTCCATGCCCTTGAGGCCTCAGTGATATTGGAACCCTCCTTTGGGTAGAGTTCCAGCTTGTTTCTCCTGTCCCTCCCAGATACACTGCTCTCTGTCTCTCAGCTTCCTCTTGGAGTTTCTTGAAGCCTCCGCATGGCAGAGTTCAGCTCTCAACTCTTCCTCCTTTTCTCCTTGGACTCAATTCTTTCCTTGGACTCAGAGATTTTATTAAAATCTCACTGTCTTACTGTAAGCGGCTTGGCCCGAAATGGCATGCTCGAATTACAGATTCCCACAGTTTGTAACAACTTCTGCCACCACACAAGCAAATTATTTCAAAGTCTTTTCTCTCTAGGCTTTTCAACTTCCCACTCTTGAAAATCTTTTCTCTCTATGATTTCTCTGTGCTCTGCTCTCGTGAACTCTTTAAAGACTGTTGTGCAAACAGTCTTCCTCTCGAGATTTGTAAGTTCGGTGGGTGGGTTAAAGAAGCTGTAAAACCTGTAACAAATAGTTAGCTTAAAACTTCCATCAAAAGGTTGGCTCTTAATTTGCTATATGTGATTCAACTCTTATTTAGAAAAATAGATCTACTTGTTGTATATGTAACTTGAATTCAACCCTTGTTTAGGAAAACAGATGTTTTTAAATAGCAACCGTGTGGCTCTCCTCCATCCTGGCTGATGACTTCAAGATGGAAGCAACCATGTGACCGGCAACTATCTTTATTTAGGTTAAAGAGTGTGTGCCATGTGACTTCACCATCCTAAGATGACCACATAGTATAAAGCAGCAATTAAACAACTTCTTAGTCCTAAGGAACTCTTCATTTATCATTATATCTACTTTTAAGGCTAAAGAGACAACAACAGGTCTACAATAGTCTCCTGCTCCTGTATGCGTTTCCAAGATTAATCCTAAAATCAGGTATACTTAATCAGAAATGGTCCTCAAAGGCTTCAGAGATCTATTTAATATGGCATTTCAAATATTTAATACAAATCTTTCCATTATAGACAGAAATGCCAACTCCTAGCAGGGACCCTAAGGTCTCCAAAAAAGATAGATGGGGCACGGTTACTCCACCTGAATTCTGTTAACACTAACCACTAAGAAATACCGCCCTGTGTTTCACCTGTCACCAGGTCCCTATACAACTTTGAACACCTTGGGCTTGATTGTCCTACTTTGCCTGACCAAAGTAAGGTCAGTTTTCCCAAGTTCCTTTTGTAATGGTCTGTCCTGTCCCTTTAAGAGACAAGCCCTACCCACTCCCTCCCCACATCTACCTAGGCAAGTGGATCTTCCTTCCACTTTCAGCCTGAGCTCTTCCCTTTCCATCTCTCCCCTGAAGAGGTAACTACTGTCCCCTTCTTCCCCCCTTTTCCTTTCCCCCTCTCTCTTTCTCTCTCTCTGCCTCTCTCTCCTCTTCCTCCTTCTCCCCTTTCCTCATTTCCATTTTCCCTCCATAATCAACTAAATAAATATCCAACTCTACTCTGCATGGTGTGCCTATCTGTCTCTGTCTCTCACCTGCCACAGTCACGGTTGCCCTGCCGAGGTCTCTCACCTGCCACACAGCTCCCTGCCTGGGACCCACAGCCCCTCATGGCCCACAGGCCCCTCAGGGAATGGCATTTTACCTAATGGTAAAAATAATGGTGCTCGTGACTCAGCCAGGCCCTCTCCATATTCCCTCTGGCCTGCAGACAGGCCAGCTGAGGACACGTGGAACCCCGGGCTCAGGAACCGAGTTTCTTTACAACAGCCCTGCATTCTATCTGCCTGAATGCTAACCTCTAGGCACACCAGCAACTGCGGTGGTGAGTTTTCCCCTTCCAGTCAGCCAACCACAGCCTTCATGCCTATGGTTGGGCCCTTTGCTGACATTCGTCTCTGATTGCTTCCCATAGCTAAAAACATGATTCTGACTTCCCAAGGTAGTCCACCCACGCTAGCACTGCACAGGCTGAAGAGTGTGTTCACTTTGGGACCTGGGGTCCCTCGGATTTTTCTTTCTCTTTTCTTTTTCTTTGTTTTTGGGCCACTTGTAAGTGGTCCCCGCCATGAGCGACCACTCAGAGCAGCCTCTAGCCTCTGGTTTCCAAGTTGCCCAGACCCAGAGCCAGTCAGGCTTCATCCACGCCCCGCCTATAGAGAGAACTTCTACAGGCCTTGCAGTGTTCGTTTGTTGTTTTTGTGTGTTTTCATATTTCAGCTATGGAATATAAACCCTCAAACTATCAGCCACCTGCCTGTGAATGCTCTGCCACTGTCCTTCCAGCTCCGCCTTTCCTCAGACTATCCCTACCACTGCTACCGCTGGTCCTATAGAAACAGACAAGGTTAGTTGAATCCACGAGGCAGCCATTTTCAATTCCAGCCTTTTCTCTCTGCTGTGGCTTGTGGCACAGTGGTGCAGTGACAGGGAAGATCATGCCTCTAGGTCTCTCTTGCTATTATATTTAACACTCCCGTGGCTCAAAAAATGTAGCTTCCCCAAACAATGTGACCACCACTTTAACTGAGATCAGGTGACTTTACTGCCATCTTAACTGAGGTCAGGTGTTTCACCACCATCTTAATTGATGGCTAGGTCAGGTGACCAAGTTCTACCATTTTTATTGAGGTATACCCTGCCTGGTCCCCCGGTTTACTCTAAATTCCTTTTTCTGACTCTGTTACTTTGGTTATTTATATTTTATTTTTAAAGTGTGCCAAATATGAACTGACAGATACAAGCCTTAAGAGGATTTATTAATAAAAATAATAAAGATTTGCCTGATAAGATATAAGCCCTATAAAGACTTACTACTGATAAGATACAAGCCTTAGAAAGACTTACTGATTAAAAAAATTTTTGAATGATAAAATACAAGCCTTAGAAAGACCTACTAATGAAAATAAGAAAAATATTCAGACACAAACAGAGGAATTTAGAGCAGAATCTATCATACATTATGAAATCGAAGAGGAGAGGCCCAAGGTTACTGGAAAACCAATCTTAGTTTATCCAGTTACCATACAAGAATGGCCTCCAGATGATAGGCATTTTCAAGGGTATGCAGAAGTTAACTAGAAGCCTTAGAAGTTTTAGATTTATCCAGGTGGTGATAGTGCACGCCTTTAATCCCAGCACTTGGGAGGCAGAGGCAGGTGGATCTCTGTGAGTTCAAGACCAGCCTGGTATACAAAGCAAGTTCCAGGACAGGCTCTAAAGCTATAAAGAAACCCTGTCTTGAAAAACAAATAAACAAAAAAGTTTTAGATTTGATGAGACTTAGAGAAGCAGTTGTTTCATGTATTATGCATCCACCCTATGTGAAACAGATATTAAATTCATGGGCAAGTCAGAACAGAATTATTCCACAAGATAGGAACGATTCACCCTACAGCAATATTGGAAGCTGGCCCTCAGTTACAATGCAAAACATCATGGAAAAAGGAAGACAGGGTCATAGAACAGTGAGTCAGGACTAGAGGTGTGGAAATTTCCCAAGACCAGCTTCTCTGTGAAGGCCAGTATGCTGATTTGCAAAGACAGATTACATTTGATGATCACACCTTGGCACTATGTCATACAGCAGCTTTGAATGCTTGTGACAGGGCTAAAGAATCAGGAAAGAGGACTGAGTCATTTACTAAAATTATACAAGGTCCAAAGAAGCCTTTACTGATATTTTACAAAGATTAAGTTCAGCTGTAAATAGAATGATATCAGATATAGAAGTTAGACAAAAATTAATTGAATCCTTGGCTTTTGAAAATGCTAATTCAGAATGAAAAAGGGTGATTAGGCCCTTAAAGGTAAGATCAGCACTAAGAAGTGAATGGATTAGAAATATGGCTGATATTGGATCGCATGCTTATGGTGCTACTTTGATAGAAGAAACAATTTCTGGAAATTTTAAGAAAAATTAAAATGTCAGATGTTTTAATTGTGATTAAAAAGAACATTTGAAAATGTATTGTAGGTAAGATGGTACTGGGAACAATGTTTTTCTCTAGATATGATCCAAAAAGAAGGCCCTAGTCTTCTGGGATATGCAGAAGGTGCAGCAAATGCTAGCATTAGACTAATGAATGCAATCCACAAAGGACAGCAAGGTAATCTTTTGCCATCAGGAAATGCCTTATCAAGTTTAGCTCAATCATTTCCTGTCAACATTGGAGAAAATCATCCACAGGGCACTTAAAAGACCTAATACCTGTTGTTAAAAATTACACTGCTCTGGATGTGACCAAAGACAGAACAACTTCTATAGACAAAACGAAAAGATCAGGAGAGCTCAGAGAACAAGTATTTTGGCAAACTGTTATAAAAGATGAGAAACAAAGCTAAAAATATATATAAATGGCATTGAAATTGAGGGTTTTGTAGACACAGGAACAAATGTCACAATAATTTCACCAAAATCTTGATATCCAGATTAACTTCTGCTGGAGGTAAATGTTCAGCTTCTTGGAATTAGAACTTTATCTCAGGTAAAACAAAGTGCAAGATGGGTAGAATGTATAGGGCCAGAAGAACAGATACGAAAATTAAAATCATATATGGGTAACAGCAACGAATTTACTGGGACATGATTGGTTGCAGCAACAGAAAACACAGATTAGCATTCCTCAGTCTCAGAAACAAACAATAAAATAAAGAATGCTTCTGAGAGAAATAGTAAAAGCTATTTTCAAGAACAGTCACAGATGGTTCAGATTGTACATAAGCAGGGCACAACAGTTGGTGGCCTTTCAATGATACCGACCGCTCTACCTTTAAAATGCCTAAGTGACAAACCTGCGTGGGGGGAACAAAGGCCTTTGACATCAGAGAAATTATAGGCACCATTACAGCTGGCACAGGGGCAGCTAGATGCTCAACACATTGAAGGGCCAACAAGTTCTTGGAGTTCTCCTGTATTTGTCATTAAAAAGAAGTCTGGAAAAGGAAGAATGTTAACAGATTTAAGAGTCATTAATAAGGTGATTCAGCCAATGGGCTCTTTACAGCCTGGAATTTCCTTGCCTTCTTTATTACCTAAAGAATGTGTTGGGGCAGCGGGCCCAATCCCTGCGTTCAGGGGCGTGGCTGCCCCAGGGGAGTAGGGTACCCTTAAAAAGGATCGGGGCGCCGGAGAAGGAGCCCTGTTTTCTGTCCCCCGCGTTACCTTCTGCTTCGCTGGACCCTTGGTTCTGTAAGTTCCCTTATTTCTCCTTTTATTAAAACTGATTTATTATAAAAGGACTATTTTGGTTATTTCCAAACTCCTCCGACCACCGGTACAAGAATGGTTTATTATTGTGATTGATTTGAAAAACTGCTTTTTTTTACTATGCCTTTACAATCACAGGATAGAGAAAAATTTGCCTTCATAATGCCTATTTAAGATAATTCCCAGCCTGTTAAATATAGTGGAAAATTATTCCACAAGGGATGTTAAACAGTCCTACCTTGTGTCAATATTTTACACAACAGTCATTGGAAATAATTAATAAACAGTTTCCTCAATCTATAATTTGCCATTATGGATGATATCTTACTAGCTGATTCAGACTCAGATATCTTAGAAAAATATTTGAAGAGGTTAAAGAAATTTTGCATTGTGGGGGAACTACAAATTGCTCCTGAAGAAAATACAAAGAGCAGATTCTATTAATTACCTAGGATATAAGATAGGTTTACAAAACATTCAATGACAGAAAGTACAAATTAGAAGAAATCAATTAAGAACTCTTAATGATATTTTTTAAAAAGACTGAGAGGAGATATTACCTGTCTATGGACCACAGTTGGATTAACACCTCAAGAACTAAGTAATTTATTTCAAACCTTACAAGGAGATAAGGACTTAAATAGTTCAAGAAAATTATCAGCTGAGGTTGAGAGAGAATTGGCTTTGGTAGAAAAGAAATTACAGGACGAACATGTGGATTACTTGGATCCAGAGCTTGATTGTGCCCTAGTCACAGCACCTTCTACAATTCTCCCATGGGAATTCTTATTCAGAAAAAGATAATGTCTTAGAATGGGTATTTTTTACCACAAAAACAGAGTAAAAAAACTTAAAGACCTATGTAGAAAAGGTTTCTGAATTGATTCCAACAGGAAAGTTGAGACTTTGTCAATTAATAGAACTCCCCTCTCCCAATTGTGATACCTTTTGCTGATGCTGAAATTGCCTCATTGTGGGCAGAATATGAAGATTAGCAAAGAACTTGCAGTAATTTTTCAGGAGAGATTAGCAACAAATATCACAAAGCAAGAGAATTCAGTTTAAAAGAAGAGTTAATTGAATCCTTCCACACATTGTATAAAGAACACCAATTTCTGGAGCCCCTACATTCTATACAGATACAAATAAATCAGGAAAGGTAGGGTATAAGTCAGGAAATATAAGTAAAGTGTCTCAAAGCCCTTATGGTTCTGTTCAAAAGTCAGAATTATATTCTATTCTCATGGTATTATTAGATTTTCCAGAACCTTATAATATAGCTACTGATTCTCAATTTGCAGAAAGAGTTTTTACATATTGAAACTATTGAAGTTATTCCAAGTGATTCAGAATTTGTTATTTATTCAGTTATAAGAAATAATCATAAATAGGAATCATTTCTTATATATAACAAACATATCAGATCCCATATGGGGTGTGGGTGGTCCTTCGTCTATGTGTTGCTTTTATTGGTTAATGAATAAAGAAACTGCCTTGACCTGTTGATAGGGCAGAAACTTAGGTAGGCAGGGAAAACTGGACTGAATGCTGGGAGAAGGAAAGCAGAGAGAGAGAAGTCATGGAGCCACCACCAGAGGACAGACGTGCTGAAAACTTTGCTGGTAGACCATGACCTTGTGGTGATGCACAGATTAGTAGAGATGGGTTAAATTAAGATGTAAGAGTTAGCCAATAAGAAGCTAGAGCTAATGGGCCAAGCAGTGATTTAAATAATATGGTTTCTATGTGATTATTTTGGGTCAGGTGACTGGGTAAAACAAGCAGCCCCTCTTCCAACACGTTTGAGCCAATCAGGCCCTTGAGCATAAGGTAAGGATGAAATTGATCAGTTGTTGGTAGAAAATTGTGCTGGAATTCTCAGAATTTCATCTGCTGCCAGGTGGCAGTGGTGGTATATACCTTTAATCCCAGCACTTGGGAGGCAGAGGCAGGAGAATCTCTGTGAGTTCAAGGCCAGCCTAATTTACAAGAGCTAGTTCCAGGACAGCCAGGGCTATTACACAGAGCAACCCTGTCTCAAAAAAACAAAACAAAAAATGAAACACCATGAGAAACCTCCACACTGCTTTCCAAAGTGGTTGCACAAGTTTGCATTCCCACCAGCAATGGATGAGTGTACCCCTTACTCCACATCCTCTCCAGCAAAGGCTATCATTGGTGTTTTTGATTTTAGCCAATCTGACAGGTGTAAGATGGTATCTCAACGTTGTTTTGATTTGAATTTCCCTGATTGCTAAGGAGGTTGAGCATGCCCTTAAGTGTCTTTTGGCCATTCGAACTTCGTCTGTTGAGAATTCTCTGTTCAGTTCAGTGCCCCATTTTTTAATTGTGTTCATTAGCATTTTAAAGTCTAGTCTCTTGAGTTCCTTATATATTTTGGAGATCAGACCTTTGTCTGTTGCGGGGTTGGTGAAGATCTTTTCCCAGTCAGTAGGCTGCCTTTTTGTCTTAGTGACAGTGTCCTTTGCTTTACAGAAGCTTGCTCAGCTTCAGGAGGGTCCCATTTATTCAATGTTGCCCCTTAATGTCTGTGCTGCTGGGGCTATACGTAGGAAGCGGTCTCCTGTGCCCAAATGTTGTAGAGTACTTCCCACTTTCTCCTCTAACAGGTTCAGTGTGTTCAGATTGATATTGAGGTCTTTAATCCATTTGGACAACCTACCCCAGGACCCAGCAATCCCACTCTTGGGAATTTACCCAAGAGATGCCCAATCATATTACAAAAGCATTTGTTCAACTATGTTTATAGCAGCATTATTTGTAATAGCCAGAACCTGGAAACAACCTAGATGCCCTTCAGTGGAATAATGGATGAAGAAAGTGTGGAATATATACATATTAGAGTACTACTCGGCGGTAAAAAAAACAATGACATCTTGAATTTTGCATGCAAATGGATGCAAATAGAAAACACCATCCTGAGTGAGGTAACCCAGGCCCAAAAAGATGAACATGGGATGTACTCACTCATAATTGGTTTCTAAATAATAATAATAATTTCTAAATAATAATAATAATAATAATAATAATTGGTTTCATAAATAAAGGACATCGAGCCTATAATTCGTAAAAAATCCTAGAGAAGCTATATAAGAAGGTGAACCCAAAGAAAAACATATAGTTATCCTCCTGGATACGGGAAGTAGACAAGACTGCCGGACAAAAAATGGGAACATGGGGATGGGGTGGGATGGGGGGAGGGAGGGATGGGGAGAGAAAAGTGTGAAGTGGAGGATAGGAAGAGCTTGGGGGAATAGGATGGTTGGGATATAGGAAAAGTGGATATGGGAACAAGGAATTATATATCTTAATTAAGGGAGCCATTCTAGGGTTGGCAGAGACTTGACTCTAGAGGGGTTCCCAGGTGTCCAGGAAGACGCCCCCAGCTAGGTCCTTGGGCAGCTGAGGAGAGGGTGCCAGAAATGTACAGATCCTATTGCCATACTCATGAATATCTTGCATATCACCATAGAACCTTCACCTGGCATTGGATGGAGAAAATGACAGAGCCCCACATAGGAGCACCGGACTGAGATCCCAAGGTCCCGATGAGGAGCAAAAGGAGGGAGATCATGAGCAAGGAAGTCAGGACCGTGAGGAGTGCGTTTACCCATTGAGACGGTGGGACAGATCTAACGGGAGACCACCAAGTTCAGTTGGAATGGGACTCATGGAACAGGGGACCAAACCGGACTCTCTGAATGTGGCTGACGGTGGAGGAGGACTGAGAAACCAAGGACAACGGCAATGAACATGAACTCTACAGCATGGATGGGCTCACTGTGAACCTTGTCAGTTTGGTTGCTCACCTTCCTGGACTTAAGTGGAACTAGGAGGACCTTGGACTTAACATAGTGAAGGGAACCCTGATGGCTCTTTGTCTTGGAGAGGGGTGGAGTGGGGGTATGGGTGGAAGGGAGGGGAGGGAAGGGGGAGGAGATGGAAATCTTTAATAAAAAAAATGAGAAAAAAAAATGAAACACCATGCTAATAGCAAAGGTTTGAAGAAAGAGTTTTCTATTACTTGACAACAAGCCAAGAAAATTATAAGACAAAGTCCTACTTGTTTCGTTTTGCAGAGTTTGGAAAATTAAAATATGTACACTAAACCATAGATACTTATTCAGAATTTCAACAGAAAACTACTCTGACTTCTGAAAAAGCTGATTCTGTAATCACACATTTATTAGAAGTTATGACCGTCATGGGGATACCTGTACAAATTAAGACTGACAATGTTCCAGTATATGTCTCTAATGAAATGAAACAGTTTTTGCATATTGCAATATAAAGCATATTACAGGTATACCCCACCGGACAGGCAGTTATAGAAAGGTCTAATTGCACTTTAAGAGATATGCTTAATAAACAGAAAGGGGTAATAAAGACCTCCGGAGATAGATTACACAATACTTCATTAACTTTAAATTTTTTAAATACTAATGAGAAAGGGATGACAACTGCAGAGAGACATTGCATAGTAGAAAAAAAGTGCTGAATTAAACCATCCTGTATACTTAAAAGATGTTATCACATCAGAATGGAAACCAGGGTATGCATTATGTTGGGGACAAGGTTTTGCTTTTGTTTCCACAGGAGAAGAAAATCTATGGGTATTAAGATTGATAAAGATTAGTTTCAAACAGGAGAAACTTCTTGATTAGGAGAGACTATAGTTCACCAAACCAAACTTCATGGCCTCTCCATCTAACTTATAAAACTGACTCATTTGAATAGACATAACTTGCCAAAAGGAGAAACTCCCCAAAGTTAGGGTTGGGACAGTATTTTGCTTTTGTCTTTCCAGGAGAATAAAAGCATCTAACTAAAGAATCTTAAGACCACTGGACAAATAAGACATCTGAAGAAGGAGAACAAAATCATCCAGAGAAAAAGCCCCAAGAAGTAAATTGGCTTAAGGGTATAATACATTTCCAACAAGAAAAAAAAATATAAACCCTTGTTTCTACTGTTCTCTACAGACATATAAGACAAATGTTCTTTTTGTAGTCCCAACTCAATTAAAATTTAAAGCCACCTGGTATGGGACAGAAGGAAAACAAAATTAGGCCTTATTCCATTGTCACTAATCTCATAATCTATTGGATTTATTTTAATTCTTTAAAACTTTTCTTAAGGTATAAATATTATCTCAAAATTTATAAGATTAATTTTTCTATCATGATAATAATGGTCATATAGAGAACTAACTAATTCATTTAGCTTCCTATCCATGATTTCAGGCTTGAGTCTGAAGCAGATAATTAGGAATTAAGTTTCTGTATCCAGGTATATTTAGTAGATTATGGTTCTTTAACTTCTCTGAGATCTGCTGCTGCATGTGACATTTAAAATGTTTAAGTTTTCTGCAGTGACCTTTAAAATCTCCAAAAGGATGACGGTGCCCCACAACAATTCCACCTGAATCGTGGCAACACTACTAAGCTGACAAACATCACCAAAGACCAGCTTTGTACTACAAACTGCTCAGGACAATTTCAAGGCAGTTAGCTAAGATGGTCCCTCATCATAGACCACTCCAGCAACAACTTCAGATAAGCCCTGTATTTTCCCCTCACACCAAGACTGGGCATCAGTGAGTTCTCCCAGGGTTTTATCTTTATTTCAATTTTTCAGGGTCCACTAACAATGTCTTGGCCCCCAGAGAGCAGGAAGTAATTTTAAGAAAATGACTCCACATTCCCAAGAGGTGGTGTGCAAAGTTTTTGGTCATTTGATGGATGTTTGTCATGATTTAGGGCAGCTGATTAAAAGCTTTTATTGGTAATGGTCAGGGTGAAACTAAAAAGGAGATTAGATTCAGGTATCTCATTTTGAAAAGAAAAAGTGGTGCTATAGAAATGATAGGATAAGAGGGTAAATTATTGAATCTACTTTTAAACTAAAAAAGCAACCACTAGTCTCAAATAATTTACATTGTTATGGATATTTGTATATTGATATAAATTTAAAGTTAGCTTTATTTTATAGTATTTATGTTTCTGCTCTTGTTTAAGATATTTTTGTATAGTGATAAAAATTTAAGGTTTTTTGCTATACTGTATATATGTTTCTACTCTTGTTTATGATATTTTTGTATGTTGATACAAATTTAAGGTTATTTTTGTTATATTATATATATGTTTATATTCTTGCCTAAGGTACTGTACCTATGAAGCTCGTTTTAAAAATGTAATGGAACATTTTAATCCTTGAAAGCCATTTAGAGCCAGGCAATGGTAGTGCACACCTTTAATCCCAGCACTTGGGAGTCAGAGGCAGGTGGATGCCTGTGAGTTTGAGGCCTACCTGGTCTACAAGAACTAGTTCCAGGACAGGCTCCAAAACTACAGAGAAACCCTGCCTTGAAAAAACAAAAAGAAAGAAAGAAAGAAAAAGGAAGGAAGAAAGGAAGAAAGGAAGGAAGGAAGGAAGGAAGGAAGGAAGGAAGGAAGGAAGGAAGGAAGGAAGGAAGCTATTTAAAATAATAAAGACAAGTTAGTAGTTAATCATGTATAACAATCTCACTTATAGTCATATTATATACCTTTTCAAGGTCAAATAGATACATATTCTAAATAGAAAGTCTTCAAGCACTTCAGAGACCTACAGAATCAGGCACATAAAATCTTTTAATAAAATAAGACTCTTCATGACAGTGAGACATGTCTGTTCCTGACAGCACCAATTTACTTTAAAAAAGGATGATGGGCATCAAAGAAACTCCATATGGAGTTTGTTTTCAATGTGACAAAGCTAGTCATTTGGGCAAGAAACGACCCTTGTCCTGACTGCTGACAGTATGCTGTCCAAATTGGACAAGCAGGACACAAAAGAAAGTGACAGCTGAACTTTACCAAGACAAGGACAGTCCTTAAAAATGTCCTGCTTCACAAAAAAAATTGTCAAATATTCTAGACCTATAGGCTGAAGATGGATGCCCCAGTGTTGCAGAAAAACCTTGGGGTGACTTTCCAGACAGCCAGATTTATCCATCGTTTCTATAGTCTTGAAAGTTGTTTTCTCTGCAAGTCCTGTTTACTCAGGTAATATTATATCCCTTCAGGTCTCTGATGGTGTTGAAGACTGGATAGTTACAGTTACAGTTTTTCTTAGTTATGTTAGAAAGTAAATTATGTACAAAACTTTGGACTCACCAAGTGAAGATAATGGAGCATTTTCTCTAAATTTAACAAATGCAAGCAGACTAGACATTGTGAATGTAATTTGTACTTGATAATTGTTCTTACTGTACACAGTTTCATTTTGTTAAAGTTAATATCTTTCCTTTTTATTTAGACAATACTTGATAATTGTTCTTATTGTATATAGTTTTACTCTCTTAGAGTTAAAACCTTTCCTTTTTATTTAGACAAAAAGGAGAGATTTGTTTGTGTTGGCACTCCAAGACTGACCTTGGAGTGAGACCTTGATTCAGAGGGCAGAGTCCACATTCAGCTGACCAGAGTGGACCATGGAATTTTAGGGCCCACTCAGAGAAAGCTAGAGGGACACACAGAAGGAAGGAGGAGCTCCGAGAGATGTGCAGGCCTTTTCCTTCTGAGAAGATGGAGACGAGGAGCAGGTGATTGTTTCTCTGTTGTTTTGTGATCTCTTAGGTTTATTTCCTAATATTTAACTCCCGAGATTTATCTTTTAATAAAACAATAAACGAAGTCACAATAACAGTCATACCAAGTGCTCTGCTTTGGGCAGAGTGCAGGGATAACTCCTTGGCCCACGCATCTTACTCTTTGAAAAAATCCTATTACAGACAAATATTAACAACATGTGAAATATGACGGACAAGGGCTATGGTGCTAGTCGAGAAAACCGGGCTAAAGTCCCTATTTTATAAACACCATGGAAAGCCTCTCCAACAGAGTTACCTTTGAGCAACGGCCCAAAGGAAGCCAGGAAAGAGAATACGCAGATGAGGGGGGAAGTAGCCACAGAAAGGATAACCATTACTAAGACTGGAAGGTGGGAAGGACCAAGAGAATGCAAGGACCATCAATGAGTCTAGAATAGAACCAGTTCTTTGGAATGACAGGAAACAGCCAGACGTCCTTGTTCAGGGCCTCGTTGCCCTTGTAAAAGTGTTGACTGTTGCTGGGGGAGTGTGAGAACCCATTTAGAGATTCTGAGCAAAAGAAAAATATGGTCAGTCTTTCAGAGGCTCAGTCAAGGTTATTGTGGTGGAGAGGGGGCAGTGTGAGAGTTGAGCAGATAGTCCGATTGCAGTAGTTGGTCAGAAGGTACCAGAGGCCTGGCACAGCCCCAAAGCAGTAAGATGGTAAGAGAGGTTTGGAGTTCTGGGATATTTTGAGTGCAGAGCCACTGGGATTCTGTTACCCCATATGGCATTTGTGCCCGCCTATGGGTTGCCTTCAGCATTCTGGCAATTAACACTGTCAAAAATCTCAGTTACATCTGAGCATTCTCTATATCTCAGAGCCAAGCATACATCTCAAATCCTTGTGTGTCTTCCCAAGTCCAATCTACATATCTAAATAAATGAACACTAGCATTACGTAAGCCCTACTTGGGAAATTGGATGAAGATAAAGAAGGCGTCTTTAACCATCCGTACCCTAATCACAGGTTATAAAAAGTCCAAAGGCAAGAGGAAGACAGAATGCCTCCAGATGGTCTGAGACTCAGATAAGGAAATACAGAACATCATTATGGGTGTGAAGCATTTCTAACCAGAGAGGAGAAGAGAGCAGACGTGGAGAACAGATCCAGGAAGGGATAATAACCTGCTGTCCGTAAAACTGGGTACTTTCTCAGTTCAATTGTTCAGTGTCTGACTTGGTTTCTGGATAGGGTTCTTGTCAGAACTTTCCAAAGCAAAATACAAAATCAGGTTCTCTCGGATTCGATGGTAGGAGCAAGTGGTATCATCTCCACGTTTCTTATTTTAGATGACGCTTAGAGCCCAGATCTTTGCTTTTGGTTTATGCAGTCTGAGATTTTTAAATCAAGATTAAATCTTATTGGGTTTGGCAAGATTGATCCTCAGATAATAGCAACTGCCACCGAGATTGGCTACTAGAGTGTGAGTCACACATGGTGAGCCCCGTGCCATGTGTGCACCTGAAACACATTCCAAAACAATGAATAAAATATTTAAATGTTAAACATTTTTACAATGATTATTATTATTATGAAAATTTTTATGAAAGCTGATAATCCTGGGGACATTGACTCATCCTCGTCTTAGAAAATGGAGGCTCATGTTTCTTCCTCGCTCTGTGTAGTAGGCTGAAAGTCACCCTCCCAGAAGATACCCATAATTCTATTTCCTGGAACTCATGTATGTTACCCTACACACATAGACACAGCTAAAGCCAGGTTCTTGAGATGGGGAGATGGAACTGGAATGTCTGAGTGGGCTAAAACTACAATCACCAGCAGATTTTATGTGCAGAAAGGAGACAATGAGAAAACAGAATGCATATTTGAAATGCTGGCCTTAAAGAGGAAAGCGATCAATCACAGAGCAGGAGCTTAGTGGGAAGAGCAGAGGTAGACATGATAGGGCAGACCTGTAATTCCAATAACATTCAGGATGTGGAGGCAGGGGGATAGAGTTCAAGAACTCAGCTTCAGCTACTTAAGGAGGCTGAGGCCAACCTGAAACTGTTAAAAAAAAAAAAAAAAAAAAAAAAAAAAAAAACTAAGGAAGGAGGAAGGAGGGAGCAAAAAAGGGCAGAGAGAGAGGTAGAAACTGAAAGATCCTGATGCTCACCCAGCCGGCCAGTGCAAGCACAAACTTGACAATACCTTGATAGGCGGCCAGAGGTATTAATTTTGTACTTCTGTCTTTCAGAACTGTGAGAGAATGTCTGATCTAACAACAAAGCTTATGCTACCTTGTTACAGCAGTCACAGGCAACTGATACGCCTGCACACACCAAAGCTGGCACATTCAGCAGGCCAATTTATTACCCCAAACTATGACTTTTAAACATTTTTTCCCTCTTTCTCCATCAAAATTCTACGATAGCATGCTCGTGATGGACCCATGGTCAGAGCTAACTGCCAAATGCTTCTTTTGACTGCCTTTAGCCTCCTCTTTGTCCCTGATGCCTTTAGCTCTCAGTTCACCTGTTGTCCCCTTCAGTCTTACTTCTTCACCCTGCTTGGCAGTTGGAAACTTTTGTCATACAGATCACTGACTGTTTCAGTTTGAAAGATACAAAAGATAGGTCCTTTGTCCCTCCCACCTCAGCTGTGTGTCTTCCCAGTGCTCTCCCAATCTTGTCACGCCCCAGAACTCTAAAATCTCTCTTTCAACACTGCCAGGCTGCAGCTACTAACGCCAAATCTTCCCAGGATGTCTGTTCTATCTCCCAGCTCTCTTCTGCCCACACGCGGATCATCATTGCATTGACTCCCCCGTGTATGGCATTCCGCAGACACACACACTGGTCACATGTCTCTGTTTCCCTCATCCCCACTGCAGTTTCAAGGCTTTGATCTAGTGTCGGAACCATTTCCTCCTAGTGTTTTCTAACGCTCCCCGCCCCATTTTGCTCACCTGATGAAACCTTCCATCTTCTTAACCAAACCATCTATCTGCTTTGAGCTAATATGTCTCTTTAGATTAGCACAGGCATACCCTAATTGGATGGCGGACTACTGTTGAATTTCAATGATCACTAATTAAGAAAATGCCTCAGAGCCTGATCATACAGAGGCATTTTCTCAATTGAGGTTCCCTCCTCGCTGATGACTCTAGCTTATGTCAAGTTGACATAACCAGCCAGTACACTATAGAAGTGTGGTCCCACTCCTGATTAAGGTCCATTTTTCCATGTTTATTCTGAATCCCAACTTTGCAACTTTTATGATTTTTTTTCCTTTATTCTTTTATATTAGACTGTTCCCATGGACTCATATCTATGCTTTATCTGTGTCATCTAAAACCAAACAGAATCTCATTTTCTGAAATCCTTCCCAGTCAAAATCATCACAGCTATCTATAATCTATATACACTCACTGCGATGATGGTCTGTTTTAAGTTCTTTTGTATTGTAATCTACATTGGAGAAATGTCACCCTCATTCTGCTCTTCCTCTGAAAATTTCTTTAGTTTTGATGAAGACTGTAAAACTAACAACCGGTTCTCTAGTCTTATATTACCCAACCCTACTGTGGGACAATGGTTTTACCCTATAAACCTTTGCTTCTTGTACTTGTTTAATAAAATGCTGTTGCTGGTAGCTAGGCAGGAAGTATAGGCGGTGCAACTATGCAGAAAGCAGAGGTGAGGCAATGAGAACAGGAGAATTCTGGGAAGAGGATTCTACATTCTGCAGTTGTGATCCAGACACAGAACAAGCAAGATGTGACTGCCTTGCCAAAAAAGGTACCAAGCCATGTGGCTAACTCAGACAAGAATTATGGGCTAATGTAAGTTATAAGCATTAGTTAATAAGAAGCCTGAGCTAATGGGCCAATCAGTTTATAACTAATGTAGACCTCTGCGTGATTTCTTTGGTAATTAATGACTGAGGGAACCAGGAGGGACAAAAACCTCAGACAATACAACCCCTTTGCATCTTTTACATTTTTTAATTATATTAATCCCAGAGAACCTAGACAACAAAGAGGACCCTAAGAGAGACATACGTGGATGTAATCTACATGAGAAGTAGAAAAAAGACAAGATCTCCTGAGTAAATTGAGAGCACAGGGAACATGGGAGAGGGTAAAAGGGAAAGGGAGAGGAAGAGAGGGGTGCAGAGAAAAATACATAGCTCAATAAAAACAATTAAAAATCATCATATGGCCGGGCGGTGGTGGCGCACGCCTTTAATCCCAGCACTCGGGAGGCAGAGGCAGGCGGATCTCTGTGAGTTCGAGACCAGCCTGGTCTACAAGAGCTAGTTCCAGGACAGGCTCCAAAGCCACAGAGAAACCCTGTCTCGAAAAACCAAAAAAAAAAAAAATCATCATATGTACTATAATGTCAAAGACTATGAGCATTTGTATTGCTTTAAATAAATAGAGATTTTTTAAAAAATAAACTTGTATTGACACACATGCCACCCAGCATAAATGGAGGTAATAGGGCAACTGCTGGATGTCAGGTCTCTCCTCCCACTCTGTGGCTCCTAGGAATTAAGCTTAGGTTGTGCCTGGTGACAAACACCTTTACCCACTGTGCCATCTCGCCAAGCCATCATGTAGCAACTTTTAACCCAGTTGTTCCATTATCCATTTTTATTAGACCCCTTTCTCCCTTAATTTTCAAAGGTGCTGTATTCTGGGTTTCCTCTTCCTCCACTGGCCACTCCTTCTCTTCCTCCTTTACCGATTCTTCTTCTCTGCTGGGTGATGTAGGCTTCCCCTCTGTATGCTGTGAATACCGTTGGTTAATAAAGAAGCTACTTTGGGCCTATTGCATCACAGAATAGGGCAAGGTGTGGATTCCAAGCAGATAGAGGAGGAGAGAGTAGGCAGAATCAGGGAGACACCATATAGCCTCTGGAGGAGACAGACACTGGAGCCTTACCGGTAAACCATGAGCCTCGTGGTAAAATATAAAATAATAGGAATGGGTTAATTTAAGGGATAAAAGCTAGCTAGAAACATGCTTAAGCTATTGGCCAAGCAGTGATTTAATTATACAGTTTCTGTGTAATTATTTTGGGTCTGGGTGACTGGGAAGTGTCACCCAGCCTGTAGCTAGGCCTCTCAAGATTAGGCCATCACCCTAAGCTCTCTTTTCCTTGCCTGAATATTTTTACAAGGCTTCTCATTCAGTTCTGCAATGGTACAAAGTACTACACTACACATTGATGGCTCTGAAGTCTGTGCTTACAGCACTGCCCTTTGCCCTAGGATCCATGCCCAGATATCTACCCATCTCCCCTGCATCTCAAAATTAACTCATCCTAAGAAGCTCTCTTGGTACATCTGATCCTATTGCCACCCCCATCTTGTCTATATGCCATCATATGGGGGCATCCAATCTCCTGGGATTTGCGTTATAGACAGGTACAAGCCACCTCGTGCACAGTGGAGATTGAACCCTGGTCCTCTTACAAGAGCAGCTAGTGCTCTTAACCACTGAGTCAACTCTATAGTCCCCTCAATGAGGCTCCTATAGACTGGTTACCACTCTGGCTCTTGGTAAAATTATGTACCCTTTACTATCTCTCAGTTTTGCCAACTCGGTCTCATCTCGGAGTCTTGAAAACTCTTGGCTAGTTTTCTTGCTTCCTATTCATGGTTTGTCCTATTAGCCCTCTCTCAGTTACCCTACTTTATTTTCCAGAATATTGCTGCATGGTGCCATATGCAGGGTCAGAATGGGGAGAAGGAGGGACATCTCTATGCATCCCCAGCCTTCCATTACATGGAACAAGCCTAGCCTTTTCTGTATTGGAATGCCCTCCCGGGTGATCCCAGACTGTCTCTCGGTATGTGGTAGGATAGGGAGCTGGGGGTGGGGGGGCACATATTCACATCTGAACTCTTGTTGCCTTTGGAACCCCCCCTTGTAAAGTTTCATTGCCTTATGAGTAGGGAAGCTGCTCCTTGTCTTGTTTCGGAGGTTTTAGCGTTTTTAGCCTCTTGCTACCCAACACCAATATTTTTTAAAATTTATAAATATCTCTTGCTCTATCCATAGTGCCTAATTCTTGGCTTCTGGATGCTGGTATAAATGTCTGAAGTGTACAAAAGAACTCAAGAATGATGGATTTGACTCTTCAAGGATGGATCTCTCCCAAGAGACACTACCTTTAGAAATCCTGGATGATAAAGGGGAAGAGAAGAGAGTTGTAATGATTCTTGAGAAGGAGAGAGAGAGACGACCTTAGCCTCTTTAAGAACTATTTCCCCTTGCAGTATTGTTCCCCATCATTTTTATAGGCCTGGGTCTTTTTTTCTGTGTCTTCTGAGGAATTTCACCAGGAAGTTACAACAGGCCGCCTGAGGGCTGCCGAAAAGAAACTATTTTAAACCGAAGGTCTTTATCTTTTATGGAAGTAAATTCCGCACACAGGCATTTTCTTTCATCTCCCTTTGTTCTGGAGCCATACCTGAGAAAATGGAGCCAGGAGCCCAGCATAGTACCAAAAGGGGGCAAGTCCTAAATTAAAGCAGAAGAGGGTCTTTCAAAACCTTGTAAGCCTCAGTTTTCTTTGAGCTGAATCTGACCTCACCCACAGAGTAAAGACATAGTCTGTTCATTCTCTGAGTCTGTTATTAAAAGGGACCCCCCCCCCCACACACACACAAAGGATTACTTAAAGCAAAGATATTTAATCCCTCAATTGTGGAGACTGGAAGTCTGAAGTCATTGTGGAGGTTCAGAGGGAAGATCTGTCTCATTTTGGTAGCTACTGGCAATCTTAAATGCTCCATGGAATAAGGACTCCCATCTCACCCTTGTCTCCACATAGTGTTTTCCTCTTCAGGCATCTTGTCCTCACGGTATACTAAATAGACCAGCATCAGTCCTTAACTAAGTACACCTTGCCTCCAGATGAGGCTACAGTCTGAGGTTCCAGGTTGATGTTAATTGGGGATGGGGGAAGATGCAATTCAACCCAGTGCTGCAGAAGGGCTGGAAGCCTGAGCTGGAAGAGGGTCCTGGCTTCAGTGAGGTCACGTGTTCTTCTGAAAATACAGATTAGTAACATGGTTTGCCTTTGCTGCTCTTGCTCCATAGGTGTCTACAGCCACAGTTCTCAAGCTATGGATTGAGACCATTTGGGGGGATTAAACAACCCTTTCACTGGGCTTCCCTAAGACCATAAAAAAAGTAAACTCAGAGGTTTACATTACAGTGCATAACAGTAGCAAAATTACAGTTACGAAGTATCAGTGAAAATAATACTATGGTTGGGGATCACCGCAACATGAGGAACTGTATTAAATGGTTGGAGCATTCGGAAGGCTGGGAACGGCTGGGCTACAAAACCTGTTCTTTCCTATCTACTCAGGGTAGAAGTCTTCTTGTTGTCATTTACTATTTGACCCTAAAATAGCACTTCTTTGAATATAACTGTCCTCAACTAAAAGAAAATTATGAAATCTCCCATGATTTTTGTAGGTTTGTAATTTTTTTTGTTTTTTGTTTTGGTTTATGGTTTTTGGTTTTTCAAGACAGGGTTTCTCTGTGTAGCCCTGGCTGTCCTGGAACTCACTTTGTAGACCAGGCAGACTTGTAGAGATCTGCCTGTCTCTACTTCCCAAGAGCTGGGATTAATAGCATGCTCCATCTCTGCCTGGCCGGTTTGTAGTATTTTTGCCTCTGACACTATTAAAGATTAATCCTGGACTTTGTATCTTATATAGAATACAGAGAGCTCTGTATATAATATCAGGAATGAATTCCCAGCCACAGTATTTAAAATACAGAAAAAAAATACTTTGGTATTTTAAGCAACAAACTCCAGTTGCCTTGAAACGCAATACTGTTGCAATAAGATGGAATGCGTATTTCTCAAGTGATGTTCCAGGTCAGCAGTCACAAGGGACTTCAGTACAAACATGGCCTACTCCTCTCATGGGTTCTGAACGCCTACCTCTCCACCATAGAGTGTTCCATACAGACACTGGATCCCTGTTTCAGGCACTAGGGGGTGAGAGGGAGGGGAAGGAGGGGAGGAGGAGGAGGAAGAGAAGCGGGGGGGGGGCGGGGTAAAATGGTATGGCTTCTCTAAGCTTCATCTTTCCTAAATTCAGAGAATAAATCTCAAATAGTGAGACGGAAGTTGACTCTTCCCCCTGAGCCTGCAGCGGTGCATGTGTGCTGCAGCTACACGAATCCAGCTCAAAATCCCCAAGCACCTGCGAGCATGGTAAGCGTGCAAATAATGCTCGCAGGGAATGGGGAGCAAGTGCACCCTGCCTGCCCTGAGGGGTTGCTAGGAACCCTGACTCCTTATTGGTATTTACATTAACTTTGCCTGCCAAGCATTGTCATTGGCCTATTGCCAAGTTGGTTTTCATTATTTAGTAACCACTAGATGGCACAAAAGGAAAAGGCTTTAGGCATTAAAAGAAGGCAATCCCATTGGAGAGGCTGGCCATAATGTGTGTGGGGTCGGGGGAAGCAGGCATCCTGGTGTTAATTAGAAAAAACCTGTAGGCTGCATTCCACCTCAGACATTACAGGAAGTAGACCTATCAGAAGGGATGTTCGTAGAAAGAAGCTTTTTTGTTTGTTTGTTTGGTTGGTTGGTTGGTTGGTTGGTTGGTTGGTTGGTTGGTTTGTGTGTATATAACTTATTTTATGTTCATTGGTGTTTTGCCTGCAAGTATGTCTGTGTGAGGGTCTCAGAAGCCCTGGAACTGAAGTTACAGGCAGATGTGGGTGCTTGGAATTGAACCTAGAGTCCTCTGGAAGAGAAACCAGTGTTCTTAACTACTAAGCCATCTCTCCAGCACCCCGCCCCCCCCCATAAAATCAAGTTTAAGCAGAGATAGAACAACGAGACAACCAGAACAAGAGGAACAGAAGTCTATGCTGGTGGTACTAAAAACCTGAAGCCAGAAGCAACAATCTTAACCAAAATATTATAGGATACCAAGTGTAAGACCAGCACAATTGGACTGATGAAAGAAGAGAACCAGACCAGATTTATCATCATAGCCAAAAGAATCTAGAATTGGTGGGGAAACCCCACTCACAAGAGCAGAGTGGTTGCACAGACATGATTTAATATGGACCATACTATATGGATTTTTTTCGCCAATTTTTTTTTTGTTTTGTTTTGTTTTGTTTTTCGAGACAGGGTTTCTATGCAGCTTTTTTTAGAGCCCGTCCTGGAACTAGCTCTTGTAGACCAGGCTGGCCTCGAACTCACAGAGATCCACCTGCCTATGCCTCCTGAGTGCTGGGATTAAAGGCGTGCGCCACCACCGCCCGGCTTTTTTTCGCCAATTTTAACAAGTCTCCATGCATTTGTTTAAAGGTGCCAAAGTGACCCTACATAATTGTCCCATGGAGACACCTGGGTTTGGGGCATTCAAATTCACTGCAGATATTAAGAAGCCAGGTCTTACTGTGAGCAAAAGAACATGATTGGCTGGCAGACTGCTACCTTTCGAAGTCTGGTTTCAGCCTGGGACATTACATGTGATTGACAGATTGACAATCCCACTTCCTGGGTTCCTGTGCTCACCAAGAGACTCCCTGATTGCAGATGGATTTTTCTATAGATTTGCCCCCAGTAAGAAAGCAAACCCTGGTCCTTCCAGAGTGAGAGCCAGGAGTTCAATATATTGGCACTCTATTTTTAACACCTGTCTCCTACAAGCTTGGTAAATGGGAACTGTCACCAGGAAAAGGACTGTCTCTTGGTAAAATTAATTCTCTGAATCAATTGAACAGTTTTTGAACTGTATATTGAACACACCCTGGATTATTTTTTGGCAAATATTCAAGGTCCGTTTGATCATTTCCCTCATCTTCTGCTTCCATATTCTTGCATCCAAGTACCAACAAGACCCCACCCTGCTTTGCTTCTAAGATTAGATGAGATTGGGCACATTCAGAGTGATATAATCATAGAGTCTACTTTCATATTTTATGCTTAAGACTCAAACATACTTGCATAGCAAAATAGCAATGAAGACTTCTATTAATGCAGAATCCAACACCCAAGTCCCAAAGATTCTCACCAGATCTGTCTTGGTTAGATACAGGTATCTGCCATAATAAGAAGCCCAGGGGCACCCAAGCAGGCTGATCCCCAAACCTACAGCATACAAGAAACATTCATCCTGACTCCAGGAGCACACCATCATAGAATATTTTATTTGAGGAAAAAAATCTCCAGAGAATTAAAATTGACCCTCTAAAGCATTCCTGAATTCTCAGGTTACTGTGGAAGATAGGTATAAATGGGTGTGGCAGAAGCTGTCAATTAGAGCTTAATTTAAGATGCTAAAACAAAACAAAGAACCTTCCAGCCTCAACCTCTGGTTGCATCAGTCTTTAATTAGAAGTATCAAAACACTGCCATTATTATTAGAGAAAGGATAGAGAAATTGATGTACTGTACAACCAAAAATACACACTAAAAACAAATAAAAAATGAATTGTGGGAATGGAGTAAGTTAGCTTTTACCATAGCAACCAAAGGTCTCATAGAAGCAGCTTAAGAAAGAATCCATTTTGGCTCATGGATTTGGAGGGTTCAGTGCATCATGGCAAAGAAGGTGTGGCAGAGCATAGGAAGTTCATTGCGTGGTTCATAAAGCAGACAACAGGGAAATGCTAGCACAGAGCTCCTTTTTCCTTTTCCTCTGTCCAGACCGCTAGCCTGTTGGGTGGTACCACCCATATTCAATGTCTGTCTCCATTCTGGGTTAATCTTTTCTGAAAACTCTCTCACAGACACTCCTAAATGAACTTCTCTGATCTCCGAGGCAACTCTAAATCCAGTCAAGCTAACAATGAAGATTTGCTATTATAGAAGCCCAGTAAAAACTTTTTTATTGATACTTTCAAGGTGCCAGCAGCAGAACATTCTAAGCATAGGGTTCTGTGCATCTGTGTAAATCATAAGAAGATGAAGATGGGTCTTTAGCACTATGGGACAAGACTACAAGTGAGGTAGGAAAAATTTATAAACAAAAGAATAATTTATTCAAATTCATATGACCTTCCTTTCAACTTGCATGCCCTCTTGCAGCCAATGTGGTCTCTTCAAAATGCAGACAGGATCTTGTTACTTCCTAGTGAAACTCCAATGGTACCCTTGCTCTAGGGCCAAGCCTGCAGTCCTTAGTGTAGCCCTCAAGCCACCCATCTGCCTTGCTCTTCTTTCTTTCTCATTGTTTCAATTACAAACCTCTGTTTCCATTCTTCTAATGTTCCAGGCTTCTTTCTTCTGAGATCTTCCACATGCTCTATTTTCTGTGACCAGAAGAACCCCTCCTACCTGTTCCTAGCTAGATAAATTTTACCCTTCAGGTCATGGGTTAAATATTGCTTCCTTATTGGCCTTTTGAAAATTACATTTTAGTTAGCTTGTTTATTTCGTAGATGGAAGACACATGCCGCCACACACTCTTGCTCCAGGTAGCCCAAGGACAACTTTTGAAAGTTGATTTTCTCCTTCAACCATGAAAGTCCTGGGAATCAAGACTCGGGTCACCAGGTTTCGTGGCAGACTCCTTTATCCGCTGAGCCTTCTAATTGACTCTGTTTATGGAACTGTTTTAACCCATCCTGGACCCCTTCTTTTGTTATGTCCCTTATACATGTGTTTCTGTTTCTACCCTTCAGTTTTTAAATTTTTAAGCCTTATTTTATTTTTAATTATGTATATAAGTGTGTCTGTGTGTGAGTATGTACACATTAGTGCAAATGCCTTCAGAGCCATAGATATTAGATTTCCCTGAGCCAGAATTACAGGCAGTTGTGAGTCACCCTATGAGTGGTGGGAATGGAATTCAACCCCCCTCTGCAAGAGCAACAAGTGCTCTTAACTGCTCTGCCGTGATTCCAGCCTACCTCATCATCCTTAAATGGTGATTTATGCAATGAATTGTGTAACATCTGTCTCTCTGCAAGACTATCTTATCTTTACCACAGCCTGACGTTTAATGAAGACTATGAGACATCGGAAGTACTTGAAAAGGTATTTAAATTGATGAGTGGAAAGAGAAAAATAAAGGAGGGTGAATGTTTCTGTTCCTGTTCTATTTCTGCGACAAGCACCATGACCAAGGCGGCTTATAAAATACACCATTTTTTCAGGGGGGCTTCAGGGGGGGTGAGTTGTGACGGGTGTGCAAAGGCATGGTGGCAGGGACAACTGAGAGTTCACCTCCTGACCCATGAGCAAGAAGCAGACAGAAGCACACTTAGAATGGCTTGAGGCTTCTGAAGCTTCAAAACCAATTCCCAGTGAGATACCTCTTCCAACAAGGCCACACCTCCTAATTCTTCCCAAACAGTTCTACCAAGTGGAGACCAGGTGTTCAAACACAGGAGCTTCTGAGGGCCATTCTTACTCAAAACCACCACAGTGAATTTACCAGGTGCTGGTACACTCCTCCTGATTAAAAAGGCTTATCTAAACCCCAAAGGCCTGGCTCTCCAAACCACTCCAAGCTTGGCATTGAGCTTCCGTTAGGTAAAGACTAACAATGCAACCCTACTTCATAGTCTTCCGGGGCAGTCCAAGTGTGCGACTATTGTCTTAGTGTGCACTCATTAGCAGCGCTTGGGTTAAGGTGGCTCTCCCTCTCCAGCCTGCACTCCTCTCTCCAGCGTTGGTGTCTGCGGTATTAACACAAAGAGCTTACGTTATTAAACTGAGCAGCTCTAATCCCCGAGGTTTCCTGGAGCAGCGGGGATTATTGTATTTTTATTCCAGAGTCAATGCAGCCTTTGTGTCTGCTCCCTGCGATTCCCAAACTGACCCCAAATGCCTTTCTCTAGACACACTCCCCCGCCGTACGAGAGGTGATGGAGTTTTACCTGGAGATCGACCCTGTCACCTTGAACCTCATTATCCTAGTTGCAAGCTACGTCATCCTACTCTTGGTGTTCCTCATCTCCTGCGTGCTGTATGACTGCCGAGGCAAGGACCCCAGTAAGGAGTGTGCCCCGGAAACCACACTGAATGCCCAGCCGTCTATCCGAGTGGTGGTGACGCAGCACAGTGCTCATGGGTCCTGGGCAAGGGGACCCAGCCTTCACTTTAAAGATCCTGCTCCAATAGGGAAGAAGAGCACCGTGGTGTGAGCCTGGGAAGAGAAGGTAGAGAGAGACCAACAGATGCAGCAGAAAACAACAGTCCCTACTGTGACTCCAGTGCTCCCCAAATGCGGGTCCTGATTGGATGAGGAAACCGGGGCTCTGTCTTACGATCTGCCGTCTGGTCACTCTCTTCGTGAATTAAGCAACTGTTTAAGGTAAGATTCCCCAATGGTCTCCGGCTGTGTTCTCCAAATGTGAGATCGGAGCAGTACCATTTTCTAGTGAGGCTGGTTACTCATACCTTCCTGCTAGGAGGGGCTGGCAATGCATAAGGTTTGAGAGATGCGTGAGGTATGGGGGATGGAATAAATAATGAAACAAGCTCAGGTCTGTACTTTACAACTCCATTATTTCCAAGTAATCACATTTGTACACCCGGACTTCCGGTTGTTATTTTTGTGCATAACAGCTCATCACACTCCATTCCCCCTCCAGTCACAACTATGTAACCAAGGCTGGGTTGGGCTACCTCTTCATACCGCAGGCCTAGCGATGGGTCATTTGAACATCTCAGTTTCCAAGGAATCCGCTCACTAAAACTACTTGAGACAATGCTTGACCATTAGTTTTGCTGTGGTGAATGTTGACTTTATTCCTATGTGTATTTCCCATCCTAAAGATGGATCTCTGGGGACTGGAGAGATAGCTCATTCAGGAAAATACTAACTACAAGAGCATGAGCACGTGAGTTCAGATCCCAAGCACTAACACACACACACACACACAAATGGGTGTGGTGTCATGTGCCTGTAATCACAGAAACAGATGGATTTGTGTCTCTGACATGGTCGTTACCTTCTCTAGCTGAATCAGTGAGCTCCAGGCTCAGTAAAAAACCCTATCTCAAAAAGTAAAATGGAGACCAATAGAAGAAGATGCCCAACCTCTGGCCTCCACATACATGCACATACACATGCATATATACCTACACATGTATAAATACATGCACGCACACAGGCACACAATGTTTCACCTCTAGTCTTCAACTCTGACCTGATTTAATTCAAACTTATTGCAGAGTTATTTTAAAAAAAAGTCCGAGGTCTTAGAGCTTTGTGTTCTAATCCCCTGGAGAGAACCCATGACCTTCTTTCTCCTTCCAGAGTTGTTTGACTAATCATTTTTTAGTTCTGCTCATTCCTTCACCTGTTTCTACATGCTTACATCAATATCTCCTTTGTTCATGTATGTGTTGTGCCTCCCCTCCCTTACAGGTCTGCTTGGTTGTTTACTGAACCTTTCTTCCCGTGAGGACCTGTGTGGAGTGCAAAGAAGTATATGTGCCATGAGCCCCTCCCCTCCGACCTCTGACCTTTGCTGTCTGACAGGCAGAAGAAGAGTCACACATGACCCAGACAGTGAGTGGAAAGAGCATTTGTGCATGCTCTGCCAGGGTCTGTACAGGCTGTGGGAATGGAGAAGGCGTTTGCTGTCTCATCGACTCGGGCATCCAAGAGAGGTGATTCGACTCGTAAGATAAATGGCTTTTTTGCTGGGGCGTGAAAGTGTGTTGGGAACACAGGAGGTGGCATGTTATGTATAAGGAATGGCTAAGACAAAGCTCAGAAGTGAAAAAATTATAGAAGCCATTGACTGTGGAAGTCTGGTATCTTCTGAAACTATGGGAAAGAAACGGGAAACTGAATTACAGTTTCTGTGAGGGAAGAGGAGAGCCTGACCCATGCTGCCCTGCCAGGTTCAATGTGAGTCTTGTTTTGTCTTTACATTGCTAAAGTAGCTGTAAAAAAATAGGAAGACAAACTGCTACCCTTACACACATATTTTGAAAATTATGTTGAAAATATACAGAAGGATTTTCCTGATGTCTGGTCAAATAGCAATCTCCATTCTTAAACTCTAAATGCAAAACATGACTGTATGGTATAGAAAACTCACACGCTGTTCTCGAAATTCCTCATTTCATACTGATGTCCTTCTTTCTGTACCCTTTGTCAGTGGATGCAAAATATATCACTGGAGGAAAAGTCAATGAGCCATCAAAAATTAATGCTAGCAATGTTAACTAACTTAGCTTTGACAGTCATAAATGTTCAATTTATCTAATAAGAGTATCAAGAATATTCTTAATTAAGAATATGAAAAAAGCATTCGCTTGAAAATGGTTACATGAAATACTTGGCTGTTGTGTTCCGATTCCATATTTGGGCCAATTCAAGAAGGAAAAAGCAGGGGCTGGAGAGATGACTCAGGAGTTAGAGGTACTTGCTGCCCTTAGAAACAGAGTTCAGTTCCAAACTCCAGTGTTGGGCAGCTTACAAACGCTTGTGACTCCAGCTACAGAGGATGTGATTCTCTGCTATAACCATAGAGGGCATCTGACACACACACACACACACACACACACACACACACACACGCACGCACGCACGCACGCACGCACGCACACACGCACGCATGACAAATCTTTTTTTTAAAAAGGGAAATTAACAAATATGGAGAAAAATATGTCATAAGAAAAAGAGAACAAAAATCAAATAATAATAACAATATTAATAATAACTACCACCATGAAAGAAAATAAAGACAGAGGAGAAAGAGAAAGGAAACCAGAAAGCAAACTACAGGCAAGTTAAGGTTGGAATAAGTGGTGGTGAATAGGTGCCCCCACCCCCGGTGATATGATTTATAGTTTATCCAATCTGGGCTCTCTAAACAGGAACCTGAAGAGTCCAAGAATAAGAAAATAAAAATGTAGATTCCAAAAATAAGAATGTAAAGATTAAAAAAATATAAAGTTGTAAGTCTAGGAGAATGAGAACAAACTGTCAGCAGCTTTCTCAGCAGATCAAGGATCAGTCATTCACAGTGAGCTATTTTCTCGGATGCTTGGGAAGCCTCCATCAGCTTAGGTCATTTCAGTTTACAACTGGCTGTTTTATTTACAAGGCCAGAGTTTCTCCCTGCAAATTGAGAGTAGTGTCCTGGCCATCCCTGATAAATGACAGATGTGAACTGCGTTAACCTTTAGGAGACAGAGATGTGTGACCTTTGGGTTAGACACTGTCTCTGTTACGGAAAACTGGCGCCACCAAAGGGAAGGCATGGGACTCCAGTATGCACCTGGAACACAGGAGACAGTGGACAAATACCCTGGTTTAATTGATGAGCTCTGAAAATGGAGGTTGTAAAGTATGGCAGTCAATATCTGAGTTTTACCTTGAGATAGTGTGAAAAGCCTTCTGCTATCTCCTAAGTTCCCAGCTTAAGAACCAATTAATCCTAATTTATTAACCTTCTAGTATTACTAGCAGTCCTTTGTCTGACTCTTGCTAAAGACATCTGTTTTCTTGCAATTAGTGACTCTCGCTGTGATCAACTCTGAAACATATTTCATGATAGCTGCCTAGTTACCCATTGATGTTAGAACTCACTCCCCTCCCTAGGGTCTCTATTGACTGACCCATGGGTCAGGATAAGATCGTAAAAATTCCTTTGTTCAGACCTAATGCTTGGTGCCCTAACTATAAAAGATGGGTTCAGAAACTGGCCTTTGGCCACAGCCTAACAAACACCATCTCTGGCTGTGGTCTCAGCTAACTGATAAGCTTCTGTGCCCCGCAGTGTTTTTATTATTATTATTTTTAAGTTTGCTTCTGGTTTCCCTAGGATCTGGTTTCTGGAATAAAGTTCACTTCTGGTTTATTAGACTTGGTGGTGTTCTCATCTTTGGTGACCCCCCCGCCCCGGACCCAACAGAACCAATTTCAGAATTTAAAAACATGTATTTTCTCTGCAGTACACACTCTTAGAATTTTAGGACAAGCCGGGCGGCGGTGGCGCACGCCTTTAATCCCAGCACTCGGGAGGCAGAGGCAGGCGAATCTCTGTGAGTTCGAGACCAGCCTGGTCTACAAGAGCTAGTTCCAGGACAGGCTCTAAAGCTACAGAGAAACCCTGTCTCGAAAAACCAAAAAAAAAAAAAAAAAAAAAAAAAAAAAAAAAAAAAAAAGAATTTTAGGACAAGTATATATCTGTAAGCCTCTTGCTGATATCCTGGGGTCTGTTTGCTGTGACTACAGCACAGTACCGTAGGTCATGTGACTTATAAAGAGGAGACGGTCCCTTGATTCATGATCCTGCAGACTGGGAAGTCCAAGAGCATGGTGCTAGTATCTGGTCAGGGGAGTGTGGACATATTGTAACATGGCAGAGAATGTCGTCTGAATGTCTTTTCTTTCTTCTTTAAAGCAACCTGACTTGGTTTTCTCATTACAGTCCTGCTCTTTATGATTCCTAACAGCACGGACCTGAGCAGCTCCTGTGAATGTCTACTGTGTTCAGAGATCACAATGACCAAAACCCACTGCAAAGAATTTGATGCAAAATAAACAAACAAAAACCCAGAAACCTATTTTCAAGTATTCATGTGTCACGATGGTCACATGTGGTTTATGAAGCCACTAACACTATGATAAGAACTCCCACTTTCAGCTAACCCTAAGTCCCCACCCAAAGGTCATGCCTCCACATACCATTAATGTATAAAGTCAGAGCTAAATTTTCAGCACATGAACTTTGTGTATCTGCCCCCCACTGCCCTGCTCACAATGAACTTGTTTGTATAGCTCCCCACTGCCATGCTCACACGTGAACTTGCGTGTATATACCTCCCACTGCCTTGCTCACACATAACCTTGTGTGTATATGCCCCCACCATGCTCAAACCACAGCAGTCAGGAAGGAAGGAAACCAAGAAAGCACAGAAGTCTCCAGCAGCCTTTGACCTGGAGCTGGACCTAAGGTCTGTCACTTTTCTCTACCATGATCCCCATGCTTTTCCTCTAGCATTGTCCTGCTTGCATTTCAAACCCTAGGAAATAATTTTTTTAGTTACTCTTTATTTTTATTCTTCCTGAGTGGGTGTTTTGCCCATGTGTATGTATGTATGCATGCATACCATATGCCTGCAGTGCCCATAGAGTCCACAAGGGGCTGTTGGATTCCCAAGGTTTGTAGTTAGATTGTTGTGGATGCTGGGAATTGAACCTGGGTCCTGTGGAACAGTAGCCAGTGCTTTTAACCACTGGGCCATCTCTCTAGCCTCACAGCTTCTTATTTTTAATTAAAACTATTTCCTAGAGGAATTAGTTTCACAGCAGTGAGTGTCTTAGGCTTTATACATTTATCACTGAAACCCAGTGGGTTGGATTGCCAACCAGAAGAAACATTCGGCTCCTCTGACCTTCAAATACTATCTTCTTTTTGTTTCCTTGTGGGATTAGCACTTTTTTGGTTCGCATTATTTTAATTTGTTACTTTGCCATTGAGTGCAATTATTGCTAAAGCAAATGCAATATTTTGTATAATTTGGCCACAGCAATAGCTGCAGGAGGAAACACACATAAAACACCAGGCAGGCAGCAAAGAACAAGGGAAGAATAGGAGTTTTCAAGAATCTCAGTACATGCTGGGTACTTTTTTTTCTCCATGGTATCATTTAATCCCCACACTCTTACATGAGAGTGGCTAAACAATGGTTTAAATTTAATGATATGTGTCTCAAAGAATAGATACAGTTTTGGCAAGGCCAGCGAGTAGCTAGCACACTCAGCAGGTAGGACCTGAAACCATTTCTATTGGTGTCACTTTGCACTATTTTTTTTCCACAAACAGATAATTGTTCTCCTACTGACGCCATTCAACGCATGCTTATTAAATAATGTAATGACCAGATTTGCCCCACTGCATATTCTAGCCAGAGCAGCCAATGGGTGACAAACTAATTGTCCTGTTTTGGACAGAATAGTGTCCCCTGGTGTGTCAAAAGTCACCAGGGGATAGCGGACGACAGCTGGGCATTCTACCAGACAAGCCTCCCTCAGTTCCTTTTTATTAGCACCTGCAGGTAAGCCATTTATGCAAGACTTGACTTCCTAACTCACTAAAACATGGGTGAAATAGCGTGGTCCATGAAGCTTAAAACAGCATATGGAAAGCCTCCGACACATGGTGACATTTCAGTGACAAGAAGGCCATTGTTAGTACGCTGTTAGAGAGGTGGACAGAAGAAGGAATTGCATCATTTGAAGGCTCCGGTCAGGTCAGGGGAAGGGGCACGCTGCCGCACACAGTAAAAATCTGGGAGGAAGATAAAAGGTTAGGAGATGAGATTTTTCTCACCACCCCAAGTCTCCCAACTTATTTGTAGGAATCTTTAGACAGGGCACCTCAAAATTTGAGTTTGGTTTGAAATAAAGTCATTCCTGCCAAAATTAGTGAAGATAAACTCATACAGGAAGTAGGATGGCCTCCTAATCCAATATGGCTGTTGTTATCAAATGTAGCCAGGGCTGATGGTACATGAGGATCATGAGTTTGAGGCTACCCTGGACTACATAGTAAGACATAGTCCCCAAATTTTAAAAGCGGTGGATGACTGGACAGAGGCAGTCATAGAAACCGCTCTGTGAAATCTACAAGTTATGCAATCCAAAACAAAGGAACTGGGAGGCAGAATGGCCTGAAGCAGAGCCTTCCAGAGCCTTCAGAGAACACTCTCTGCTGAAACCTTGACCTTAGACACCTGGCCTCTAGAAACGGGCAGTGTTAAATATAAACAGCCGGAGGTTCTCAAGCTCTCTCCCCTCAGCTCCTCTTCACCCACAGTTTTTATGTGACTGAGGCCAGACAGTGCATTAAAAAGACATTCAAATTACATATTTCCTGAGATTAAATCACAAATTTGTTTTAAAACAATTCTTGAGTGTGCACAGATTTTACCATTATTAAACGACGAATTTGCATACTAATGAGATGGGTGGGCTTGCGTCACCTAAATAACTCTTGGCTGAGTATTTGAGACTGCAGACACAGCTGAAGAGGATCAGTTTCCAGAGGTCTCTGACATCTTGATTTTAATTCACCAGCGTTAGCAATTTCACTTCTCGCAACTTCAGAATATTCAGGGGCATTTGAGATACTGTCGGAAATTTTGTCAGAACCCCAAGCCAAATTTAATTTAATGTTTTTTTCCCATGAAACTCAAGTCAAAAACACAAACATCCAGCTACAAAGTCAATGGTTTAGCTATGACGTTAAAGATACATGAGCTGACACACACTGGGGAATAAGGGTAGCCATCGTTTTGCGTAACTGAATTACCGTGTTTCTATAAGAACGAAAACTAGGTGCAAGAAAAACACAGCCTTTCATAGCAATAGCACAAGAGTCTCAAATATGAGCTGAGGTGCTTCGGGCCACGCTCACTGTTTGCCGCAGCGTGGTAGTGTGAATGGTAGTGTGAACCGTGGAATACTCACATACTGTGTACCCAGAACTAAGGCTGCTGGGAAGCAGCAAGATGCAACATGGATTGACATGACCAGAAGCAACCCGGGATGTTTCCATGTCCGGCAAACACTCGACCACAGGGCTAGAGTGGCCTATACTAGTGTTTGAAATAGAGAAAGATGCACTAATCCAAACCTGCGGTAGCGGTCCACTTCAGCTTTAGCCTTCTTGTCCTGTCCAACTTTAACCCAACCCCAAGATGGCAGGAAGTCTGCACCTATGTGCAGATGCATGCATCTGTTATTTAGTAAAGCCCCAGTCATATGCTGGGAAACATTGATTTTTCTCCTTGGCACATCTCCAGTCTGGTGGCCTCAAGTGCAATCCAAAGTTGGCGGGCGTGTAATACGAAGCTCAGAAGAAAGTTTTAAAAAGGGAGGGGGGCCTGGTTCAGAAGAAGCCTGAGCCACGCAAGAGAGAGGGAAATGTGCTGCCTTGGGGGAACATTAACATCGTTCAGGAGAAGCTTGGAGCAAACATATTCCTGGAATTTGGAATCTGGGGCACCAGTCAAATTGATAACGGCCTTCTTACCACAGAAGGTTAGCAATAAGAAGCTGTTTGTCATGAAGAAGAGCAGGAAACACTGACATTATGATAGAATTATAATCATGTGCAGGAGGAAAATCAAAATGTTTCCATGTACCAGAGAGAGAGTTCAGTTCGCAGTGTCTGCTGTGTATGCTGGGGAGGCACAGGGCTCTGCAGAAACGAAGTAAGAGCGCATACACACATGCGCACACGTGCCTCCTGCTCACCACCCCCCCTCCACCCCCGCCCCACATACAAACTGTCTCCTGATATCTGGTCCCGGTCAGTTTGCTCTTGAACACTGCACACATTTCCAGTCCTTTGCCCGTTTTCAGTTCTGTAAAGAAGCACTGTTCACATGATGATTTGTATAAACATGGCTTGTGAAGACGTCCAATCAGATTAGAGCAAAGGTGTGATAAACTGTGGTCACAGAGGTAGCCAAAAGCCACAGCGTCATAGCACACCGGTGAGTCACCATCAGTAGCAGGCCATGCTGAGAATCATTCGTTACTAATAATTAATTACTTACGTGTGTGAATGATTTGAAAAACAAAGAAATTTATGCCCTGGCAATGCTGATGCCATGCATGGGCAGCCTGTATATGGCGGTTCTGCTGAACTTGTCCATATTGGATTTCATGCTTACATTGATGAGGACGACTGACCAGGTCTCTTCCTCATCTCAAGAGGGCACCAGCTCTCATTACAGATGGTTGTGAACCATCATGTGGTTACTGGAAGTTGAACTCAGGACCTTTGAAAGAGCAGGCAGCGCTCTTAACCACTGAGCCATCTCTATGTTTTACCCATTTGAAAATAGGAGGTTCCTGAAGATTAGCACCACCCTAAGGTCACCCTCAGCCCATTTCCACAGCAGATGCAGGAGGAGGCACGGTCGGCTCAGAGAAAGCTTGTGTGCACCTGTAGACCACTTCTCTAGCAAGTGTGCAGCACAGACCAGTGCAGGGCTCCCAGGATGCATCAGCTCCTGCAACAGATATGAACTCTGACCTGATGAAACTTACCAAGAAGGAAGAAAAAGGCTACCAGGACACAGGGCAGATGTTTTCTGAGCTGTCACTACAATGCTGAGATGTCATATCATTTTCCCAATCTGTCACAACCTTGGCAACTGGAATCGTGAAGGGCATTCCTTAAACCAGTGCCTCCTAAATGTCTGTGAGAGGTGAATGAGCATTCCTTTCCATGAACCTGATTCTAGTGCTTAATCTTCTGTGTGTGTGTTCATTTATTATACCACATACACATTCTTAGGAACGCTATGCGTCTTTTTGCATGCCTGACCTTAGATCTGCACCCCATCCCACCATGCCATCTCCTCATCTGTGTGTGAAAGGAGCAGTCTGTTTCCGGTCTCCCCCACCAACCCTCCTGCTTTAGTCTGAGTAAGTGAGAGTCAAAATCCTGCCTCAGGACCTGACTGACAGTTTTATTTTGTCAAGAAAATAAATAAGCCAGCATAATGGCTCATGCCCGTAATCCCAGCATTTAGGAGGCAGAAGAAGATGGATCTCTGAGTTCGAGGCCAGCCTGGCCTTAGAGAAATCCTGCCTCTGGAGGGAAAAAGATAGAGAGAGAAAAAGAAAAGAAAAAGAAAAAAAAGAAAGAAAACGCTGACAGGTTTTAGATCTGAACTAGATCTATGCACTTATCTATAAAGGGCCAAGTTCCCCCTTAATTGGCAGTTCTACTCTTTCTTTGAATCTCTTCACTGAATATTAAATATCTAATGCATTAGGCTGAGTAAACTCCCATGTGTGATCACATATACATATACATGCATACACACACACACACACACACACTACCTCATACATGGCTGAACACCTCGGTTGGTCTCCATTCTTGGGTGATGACTTTGCTTCTTTTGCTGAATGAGAATGGCTACCCCACAAAAATGAATGTCTACAGGACACAGCAGGAAGGCGTCTGGGATGTTTCAGTGTCCTGTCTTTAGGCAGAGAGGAGAGTGTGTATGTGTGTGTGGGGGGGGGGGGGGTGCAGTTATGGTTTTGCAATTTGTGAGAAAAGTGAGTGACAGCCACCACAGCTGTCATTTGACCCTCGCCAGGTGCAGTGAAAAGATGAGCTGAGAAACTGAAGGAACTAATTCGGTCTTGGGGCTACAGCCCAGAGCTGAAATTCTGGGTTCTAAGTCAAGCCCAGTCTTTATCTTCCTGGGAGGCATCTGACCTCCCCGCAGTTGCATAAAGAGCACAGGAGGAGAGTTCATTAGTTGCCTTCCAAAGATGTTCCTGCTCCAGGGTGTGTAGTAGCACCAAAGAGTTCCCACAGTAGCCCGGAATCGAGCATAACAAAGGTTTATTTATTTGGGGATAAACTCACAGTAAGGGTAGCGATCAGCAATCCTCTGTGTGAGCTGGGAACTGGAACCAAATTCTGCAGAAAAAAAGGGGGGGGGGCTGTGCATACCTTTTGCCTTTTTTGTCTGCATTTACAGCACATGAGACCATGCCCAAAGTGGGCTGGTATCTTAAAGGCTATTGGCTCCAGGAGTTCCCACAGCAAGGGTGTGTGTGATCCTGCAGCTTATCTCTCTTCCAGCCTTTCCTCTTACTTCAGAATGTACCCACTAGCAACCGGAAGGTGTGTCCTGGAAAACTGTGCAGACCCGTGGCATTGTTGATCAGAGAACAGCAGTAGGAAGCATCAACAGAATCCTGAGTTCTCCTTCATAGGCATTAACTCACTCATCCTCCCCCACCCCACCATCATTTGCTAGTGTTTTCCAGCTGACATTTCAAGCAACTATCCCCATGCTGGGACTCCCTCAAGTCAAGGTCTGTGGTGCACCCTTTGGAGGGAACACAAACCATGACAAATGGTCTCAGCTTAGGCATTTGGTGGTGCACTGATTTTCTAGTTGCTAGAGTGTATTAACAAACAATGCAAAAATAAGGAGCTCCCCACCGTGCAGGCCGTGCTGACAAAATAAAACATGTGAAGATCATTGGAGCCTCAGACAATCTTTAATTTTTAGAACATTGCCTTGTATTTTCATTTTAAGTAAATTTCATTGCAGTTCCACAAAACCCATTAGTTTTTGAAGACAGCCTCAATGTTTAAGAATTGAAGTTTCTATAGCTTTCTTTTTTTAAAAAAAAAATGGTTGTATTTGTTTTAAAAAGTATGCTCAGGTATAACTAATAAAGAATCAGAGGTTTGAGGGTTTCACTCATTCAGAAAGCATTTGCATGTCCTCGGTTCAGGCCCCAAATCCACAAAAATGCAAAACAAATAAACAATAATAATCAGAGAAAAGGAACAGGGAGAGAGAGGGAGGGAAGGACAGAGGAAAGTGTAGTGGCATTTTATTTGTATTTTAATAACTAAAACTTGCCTGGGGATCGGGAAAGTAAAAAAGCCACACTGGTCAGCCTTAGAGCTAGCTAGGCAGTGGTAACACACACCGTTAATCCCAGTAGCCACAGTAGTTGCCATAGATACTGGGCGGTGATGCCTTTAATCCCAGCCCTAGAGAGGCTTATAAAAGAAGAGGAGACAGCTCTCAGACACAGTCTCATTCTGAGATTCCTGGAGGCAGGATCACCATTTCAGACTGTTTTCATTTCAGAACAAAGGGTTCTGTTCTTGTCTTTGCAGGAAAACACCCATCTTTGAAAAGTCAAGAGACCTTGGACATCTAGATGCCTAAAGAAGAAAAGATAGCTATCCAGAAAGAATCACCAAGTAAAGAAATCTGATTTATGATACCAATATCCTCTACAGAGTGTAATCTCACTACCTAAACATACATATCTCCCTGCTTGCCAGTATAATGCTCACGACTCACTTAAAAATCAAAGCTGGCTCTGGAGTTGGATGTGGCTATCCTTCTCTAAATCCAAGCATGCTGTTAAAAGAAAAGTTCAGAGTTTCTGTCTCATATCAGGAGCCACCTGGCGTGGGGCAGAAGGAAGATAAAATCTAGGGACTAAGGTTATCAAAACTCTGCTGTCAAAATTTTTACTTCTCCCCGTACCTATTTTTATCTCTATGGTACCTTTCTTTGAATATATGTCTATTGAAATCCAAACGTTCCATTTTGGTATAAATAATGTTTAAGTTTTCCACAGTGAATAATAATTTTCCTACAGGAATCTTTGAAGTCTCCAGGAAGAAGATGGGGCCCCACACAACGATTCCTCCTGGTTCATATGATGCCATTCAGCTGAGAGCACCACCTAAAGATGGGTTTTAGACTACAAACTGCACAGAGTAATTTCGAGGTGGCTAGCTGAGATGATTCAGCCTCACAGACTACTCTAGCCAGGACTTGAGACAAACCCTGCGCTCTCCCATTATGCAAAGACTGAATGACACAGTTACCTCTTGATGGAGGATTCTCATTGGCTAATAAACAAACTGCCTTGGCTTTTTGATAGGGCAGGATTTAGATAGGTGGAGTAGACAGAACAGGAAGAAGGAAGTGAGGTAGATGGCTCGGTCAAATTGCCCCACCTCTCCTCTCTGGGACAGTCACGATGGAGCCAGCCACCAGGTCAGACATGCTGAATCTTTCCCCGTAAGACACCACTTCGTGGTGCTACACAGATTATTAGAAATGGGTTAGTCAAGATGTGAGTAAGAGGCTGAAACTAATGGGCCAGGCAGTGTTTAAATGAATACAGTTTGTGTGTTGTTATTTCGGGACATAAGCTAGCCAGGCAGCCGAGAGCTGGGTGGCGGAAGCGGCCCGCAGCTCCCACTACAACCTCTCCCAAGACTTGATGTTTTAAAATCCTATAAAGATGTCTTTTATGTTTTAATAACATAAAAAGATGTCTTTTATGACAATGTTTCATGTCTGCTCATGGCAGCACCAATCTACTTCAGAATAGATAATGGGCATTGAAGAAACTCCACATGGAGTTTATTTTCATTGTGGCAAAAGTAAACCACTAGGTAAGAAAATGCCCTTTCCTTGACAGCTGACAATATGCTGTCCTAATTAGACAAGCAGGACACAAACTATCCTGCTTCACAGAAAAGCCTGTTGGATATGCTAGGCCTATAGGCCAAAGATGGATGCCCCAACATTGCAGAGGAACTTTAGGTGACTGTCCAGGCAGCCAGCTGTTTCTGTCATTACTCACATTCTTTTGGAAGTCGCTAGCAGTTCCTTGCTCGCTTTTCCTGCTTATTCAGTTATTATTATTTCCTTCTTGGATCTCTGAGGGAGTTGAAGACTAGATACTTATAGTTATAATTTTCCTTGTTTACCTGGTGCAGAAAGCAAGTTATGATAGAAAGTAAATTAGGTACAAGGCTCACCCGGATAGGATAGATAAAGAGTATTTTCTCTGAATTTGTCAAAATGCAAATGGATTAGACATTGTTGATGTATTTATTGCCTGTATATATTGTATATAGTTATTGTGCTTATTGTATGTAGTTTTTCTTTTGTCAGTTATAGCCTTCCTTTTTATTCTAGACAAAAGGGGGAATGTGGTAGCATTTCAATTGTATTTTAATAAATAAAGGTTGCCAGGGGATCAGGAAAGTAAAGCAGCCACACTGGTCAGCTTTACAGTCAGGTAGTGGTAACACACACCTTTAATCCCAATAGCCACAGTATTTGCCATAGAAACTGGACAGTGCATGCCTTTAATCCCAGTGGTGCACACCTCTAATCCCAGCCCTAGAGAGGCTTATAAAATGGGAGGAGACAGCTCTCAGACACAATCTCGAATTCTGAGATTCCTGGAGGTAGAATTGCCATTTTGGACTGAGGTCAAGGTAAGAGCCAGTGGCTGGCTATTTTGTTTTTGGGGTCTTCAGATTGACCCCCCCCAATTTCAGTCTTAGAATTATTATTAATAATGCATCAGGAAAGACACAAGAAAGGGAGAAAAAAATGGAGGGAAGAAGGAAAAAGAAAAGGAAGGCCAACAGAATACACTGGTTGAAACACTGTATGACATTTGACATTTGTTGTTTCCTGCAACCCGCCCATTGTTGACAGGAACTTGTTTCAGATGCTCTGTGTGCAGAGCGTCCAAGAGGGCCCCTGCATCCCAGGTAACTGTATTTCTGCTCCCAGCCTTTGTGTGTGTGTATTCTTAAGATTTTTTCTCATCGGAATTTTGACAGTACAGTTCCAAACTTTAACTCTGATGTCCCAACAAGCAAAGGAATGAAAAGGAAAGCAAACAGGCATGGGTCAGCTGAGTTAGACCAGAGGCCCCCACTGTGTCTGCTTATATTTCCCCTGAGCAGTCCTTAACCAGAAGGTTGCCTCTGTCTACAAGGAGGAAGGAAGAGGCAGAATTGTATTAGGAATGTTGACATCCCCAACAAACTCTGAGATAGAAGGAGAGTGAATTCGGCATGGACAGTTTCCTCAATCCCAACTGCTGTTTTCTCTTCTAAAATTAATATGTATTTGTTAAGGTAATCTGAAAAAAATTTAGACAAGGAACAGAAACAGATTTTGCTGCCCTAGTAGCAAGTGGTACATTGCTCTTGTCTTTTTTTTTTTTTTTTTTACCACACATTGGCATTACTTACATTACATTTTTTTTTATTGTGAAAGGAATGCTCATTCATGTGGGAAACTTTGAGAAAAATACAGCAAAGTTTAGAAAAAGATGGAAGTCACTTACAATCCAGTTACTCTGTACTCTATTTTGTTTCATATATATATATGCTTACCTAGTGCATCCCTGGGAGCTAACAACAGAGCTTTCTAAATTGTGACTGAAATGGGTTTGAATGGTACTTGAGACAGGAAGTCATAAGTAGCATGGACTCATATTTTTTTGACTCAGGAGTCTGACCTGGGCCTTGTCATTGCAAACAGCAAACTCCAGAGCAGTTCAAGCTGAAGAGCCGCTAAGCATGGAAAGGAGTGGAGTGTAGCTACTCACTCACCTCTTCCTGGTATGTCAGAAATAACTAGCCTCTTAAATCAGAGACAGCAAGCACCTTGCTTGAGGTTGGTTTTGAACCTCCTTCAAGCTCTGTCCAGCCATTTCCCACAGAAGAACAAAGGCCACCAACTCCTCCAGGAGTTTGCTGAGAGGAGCCACAGCCCCATGTCTCAGTCTTTCTCAGGGAAGAAAGAACTGATAATTTTATGGAAGCTCCTCTCCCGTCCTGTGATGTTTATCCAGGCTCTGCATGGTTATATCACTTGAGGAAAGAGGAGAAAGCCTCCAATAAATAGAACTTCCCATTTACCCTCAAGGACTAAGCCAGGCCTACATTCCCAAAACACTCTGTCCCGGTCAACTCGACACAACCTAGAATTATCTGAGAGGAGAGCATTGAAGAATTTGTTCAGGTTGGCCTGTGGGCATGTGTGTGGGAAGGGGGTTGCCTTGGAGCTTAAGTGATATAGGAGGGCCCTGCTTACTGTGAGCAGCGCAATTCCCTGGTAGGATGATCCTGGGCTGTAGATGGAGGCAGACTAAACCCGTGTGGACCAATCAGCAGCATCCTCCACAGTTTCTGCTGTTTGTCCTTGACTGTGAGAGTCTCTGGGTTAGCGATAATGCTGTGTGGAATATCAAACAGGCTTGGCTTCCCTCAATGATGGATTGTGACCTATAAGCTGAAATAGATTCAGACCTCCCTGGGGTTGCTTTTAGGTCATGGTGTTTGACATAGCCATAGAATCAAACTGGAACATACTCCCATCCAGCCTCCTAAACTCTTAATAGCCATAACAGTGTCTCTGTAAAAATGGGTAGATTTAGACAGATTTGACCAACACTGGTCCTCAAATGGCAGAAAAAAAAAACTTTATTGGTATCTTCATGAAGGCAATGTTAAGGCCAACAAACTGTTTATTGACCCAATAAGAGAACCAGTCACAAAAAAACAGTAGTTAGGAATTTAGCTTCACGTATCTAATTCAGATCATCCAGGGCCATGAGTGTTTCACAGAGAAGGTTCCTATACCCTTTGAAGTTGGTGTCTCTATCTTCATTCCGTAGTAATGGAACCGACTGGCCCCAAATCACACATATAACAAGAGAAGAAGCCTTCCAACTACAGCTTCTTCTAACAAGCCTCATTTATTCTCCCTGCCTGCTGCGATTTACTCCCACAGGAATCCATCTTCAGGGACATCTCATTGCCTCAGGATGTGGGAGGACACCAGAGAGAACACTGTGTAAGCGCACACTCTTCAATTCAAATTGTCCTCTGTTCTCTCTGTGTTCCGGGGTCAGTATTGCTTTGGACTTTGGAGGAATTTCGGGTGGGGATTAATTGGTCAGTGTGACCGTTAGCCATTAGCAGAAGACCCAACTGCTTCTCCCTTGTGCCTTCATTTCCTTCCTTTGCTACTGCGCTTTCTGCTGCAGCAGGGCTAATAATGGCAGCTAATTAACTTAAGGACTGCCTTGAGACAAAAACAAAAGCGCTGACTTGCCAGAACCTGGGTGAGCCGTAGGCAAAAGAGCTTGTCCTTTAAGAGAAAACTTTGGCCATTGGTTTCCAGTCTTGTGATTTGTCACCTTTGTGTTGAGTGCTTCCTGTGTCCACTGGGGCTGGGATAATGATGTCCCAGAATGTCCCCACCTTCCTGCATACTGTGAATAGAAGGAAGCATTAAGGCTTTGGGCCAATAGACACACATTGTTTAATTAAGTGTAGCACTGGTATAACGAAAAGGTGACCATTCAAGCTCCAGAGCCCAGGCTTGAGAACACTAAAAGCCTGAGTTATTTGGCCCAAGTTATGATACAGGGTCTGCCTTAAGCAAATGAAGATGGGGACATTTAATTTGACTCCCGGCTTAAAGGAATACAGTCCATGCTGGCTGGGAAGGCAGAAGGTAGGAGTTTGCTCATAGGGGAGAATCAGGAAACAGAGAGGAGTCAGAAAGTGGGGCTCAGCTATAAACTTCACCCCCAACTCCCACACAGAGCAGTCACCCACTTTCTCTGGTTAGGACCCGTCTTATCTAGGTTACACAACCTTCCAAAACATCACCACCATCTGAAGTCCAAGTGTTTAGTCGGAAATGTTGATGGTTTGGGAACTGGGGTTGATGTAAAAAGGAAGTGATATCTATCTCTAATTATCTAGATGGACATCACTGGGAAGATTTACTAGAAGTCAAGTCCAAGCACATGAGTCTATGGACATTTTACATCAAACGGCGACAGAGAAGGAAGGAGTATTAGGCCCGCAATTGTTTTTGTTCAGCGTTTAGCTCATCTCTCCACAAGGAGAGTCTTTGTAAGTGCTTCATCTATCACAGAAACCTAATTGGGTTGTAAGTGGAGAAGGCTGTGGCTTCCTGTAAGGTTCTGGTGGCTCTCTCTCTCCTTTGGCAGCTACATGGCGTCTCCCTGACTCCGCCTTCTTTCCTCCTCTGTCTCTGCTTGCATTTCCCACCTTGCTATGTTCTGCCCTGCCATGGGCCAAAGGAGCTTCCTTATTAACCAATGGTAACAAAACATATTCACAGCCTACAGAGGGGAACCCCACATCACCGGGGACCCGTCAGCTCTCTCGCTAGCTCCCAAAGCTCTCCACACACTGACCTTGACTTTCCATTGCACTCCTCAACTCCAAAACTCCTTTCAAATAACTCCAAAATATGTCCGCCACTTGTATTTTTTTAATTATTTCTTTTTGCCTCTCTATTATTGAGATAGGGTCTCATATAACATTGGCTGGCTTCAGACCACATAGCTGAGGGTGACCTTGATTTTGAACCTCTAAGCGATCCTTCCATTGTAGCAGGGGTTCTTCAGCCTCTACCTTCTGAGTCTGGGACTAAACATATGTACCACACCCAGTTTTTGTAGTACTGAGGATCAAATTCAGAGCTTTTCTTTGCTAGGTAAACTTCATGAACTGAGCCACACCCTCAGCCTTGCTTCCTTGCTGTTGTGTCCCCGCTTGAAGAACTTCCGCTATGGGATTCAATCTTCACCTACTACAGATGAAAGGAGCCCCCATCCTCCAGCCCCACTGGAGTTAAACACCCACCCAGAGACTGGTTTATTAGAATCAGCTGGGGTGTTTGCCAGGTAGTGATTCCTGAGCTCACCTCCTGGATTATTCTCAGGCACAGTTTGAGAACCCCAAAGAGTCCAAATTTACTTGGTGGGTGATCAGTGACAGGGCTCCCCATTGTGCAATCCCCCAAACATGGAAATCAATCCCTTGAACTCACTTCAGTCTGAACACCACCATGTGGTTAGACACTTGAGTTCCATTGACAAACAAGCTGAATGGTAAAAGAAAAAAATTTGTCATGTGTTGAAGCTATTTCATCTCAGTCTTTGCAAATCTCTTTTTGACTGAATTTGATCATTTGAACCTAATGAAAGTAATTCTAGTAGATCTTCCCAGTGACGCCCATTCAGATAATTAGAGATAGATATCACTTCCTTTTTACACCAACCCCAATTCCTAAGCCATCAACATTTCTGACTAAACGCCAGTTCTTTCAAATGTAAATCAAAAGATGTCATCATATCTCTAATCCTTGCCAGCCCATGACATAGATGCTGTTATTACTTTCAGTGGATAGGTGAGAAAACTGGGCCTGTGGTAGATTAAGTGACTTCTCCGAGGTGACATGGTAAGTGCCACAGCTTGGAACTGACCAAGTCTGGCCTCACATGGATGCCACTGACCCCTCTGCTGTCCGACCACTCATTTGTTCATTCTTCTTTGGAGAATCTCCAGTTTTTCCATCTCTCATTACAAGTGCTCTCTAGAACAGTATACACAGCTTGGGAACTCACCCATCCGATAGAGAACTGCATTCTCTTACCGCCCAGTGTCCACATCTTCTGCTGATGTTGCCCACAATGTAGCCTTGGTACTCACTGGCTAACTTACCGATTATCAACAAGAACTATGTTTTCTGTTAACATGTACTTCTGTAAAGTCAGCTGTTGCTCTAATTTTATTAAGTTACTTATCACTTGCAACTCAAAGATTTATCGACTAGGTATATAGAAATAAATACTACATTGTGTGAGACATAGTCTATTCTCAGTGGAGCAAGTGGAAGAAAAATAATATATATAATATAATAATATATAATATATAATAATATAGCAAATGAGGAGCTATTGAGGACATTAAGGAGGTAGTTCCCATCTTACCTTTCACACTGTGAAGCTGTGTGGACAGATCTTAGGGGGAGTTGAGCTTTTTCTCACCTTGTGTCTACTGTTACTGTGTATCTATGTACATTTAGCTATATTTCTCATTGTCATGATAAAAAAAAATACCTCAAAACTCCAGAAAGGCTCACAATTTGACAACACAGCCCATCATGGGGTGCAGCCATAGTGGCTGGAGGGTGAGGCATGTGGTCACATGGTGGCCATTTTCAGGAAGCCGAGAGAGGAATGTTGGCATGCCCACATGGCTTCCTCCTTTCTTCCTTCTTATTTAGCCCATGAGATGGTACAGCCCATAGTCAGGGTGAGTCTGACTTCAATTGAGCTGCTCTGGAAATATCTTCACAGACACACCCTGGAGTTTATTTCCTGGCTGATTCCAAATTAGTGGAACCGACAGTGAGAGATTCTTACTGCACGGTGTTGCAGGGAGCCGATTTGCCGGCCACCATCACAAGATGGCGCTGAGCCCCTGCAGCGCCAAGTAAACAACTCCATATTAGGCAAGGCTCTAGACAGAACCTCCCGCAGGCATGACCCGTGTCCACTCTCCCTATATAAGCGGCTGCCGTTTAGTGCTCGGGGCCCCTCGCTTTTGCTCTCCCTACAACCAAGAGGCTCCAATAAAGCGTGATTTGAGAAGGATCCTCGACTCGGTGGTCGTTCTTCCCTGCTGGCCAGGGGGGTTCGCCGCAACTGGTGCCGGAACCCCGGGATGCCGGGACATCTTTAGGTCACCGGGCGAGGGGCCAGAGGATCCAGAACTCAACACGCGGGGCGTGACGCGTCGGTAAAGCAAGTCTCCCAGGTATAATGATTGCTGGAGTTGAGCCCTGGAGTGTTCTGCCTAGCTTTTGTGGTAATTGTGATGTGTGTGTTCCTGTGTTGTTTTTGATTGCGCTGCCAGAAGCCTGGTCAAGAGAGTGCCTTTGTTATTGCGACAGCGCCTAGTCAGAATCGAAAGTAAGTCCGTTGTAGATAAAACGGCTTTTCTCTGAGGGGAAAGTAAGACCGCTGTAGTTTAAGCGGCTCTCCGGTAGGGTGCCCGTGCATAAGACCGCATTATGGGCAACACTCATGGCGCTGGTCCTTGTACCATCGACCTGGTTAGTCCCCTGCAGGTGCTGCTTAAACAGCATGGCCTGAAGGTTTCTCGGAGCACGATCTATACGGTCGTGAAGGACATTGACCAAAACACACCGTGGTTCGCGGTCTCTGGGGATTTCACCTTGCCCTCATGGGAAAAATTAGGACAGGACTTGGAAAGAGCTAAATATGAGGAAAGAATAGGCAACTGCTTATGGGAGGGTGATAATACAGATCTAATTAGAAAAGGTAGAGAGGCATTAATGACACACCAGGACAGCTTATCAGAATCGGAATCAAAAGGGGAAGACTTGGACAGGCCTAAAAGAAAAAGGAAAAAAGGAAAAGAAAAAGGATCCAAAAGTTAACTCCAGGAAAATGGGCCAAAGAGAGCCCTTGGACAGAGAAAAAATAAAATATAATAAAATATAATAAAATATAATATATAATATATAATATAATATAATATAAAATATAATATAAAATATAATAATATAATATAATAAAATATATAAAATGAATATAATATAATATATATAATATAAAAAATATAATCCCCAAGGCCAGGGGATTATTAAAAGGGCTAACAGAAGCCTCAAAGATATTCTAACAAAACAAAAAGGGGGAATAGCAGAAACAGCATCCCCCAGGGATAGAATTGCCTTGGCATTTTTTACATTTAATTTTTTAATTTTTGATGGTCAAGGCCGAACAGCGGCTGATAGACATGCTAACATGACCCCCGAAGATAAGGGAGTATCTGTTATGTGGAAAGATGTGTTGGATAACAAATGGTATGGACCGGATCCAGTCATTGCGGGATCTGGGGGAGCTGTTTGTGTTTTCCCACAGAGTCAAGAAGTCCCTCATTGGGTACCAACACAGCTGACAAGGAGCCTGAGACCAACAGCTAAAGATGCGGGCTGCAACAACATGGATGCTGATCCTGGCAACGGAGACAGCCCTGCTGAACGCGAGTCCAATGACGTTATGGGCGGTAACGAAGGCCTGGCCCATGCCGATGCCTGTTCATGCTAACTCCTCCATATTGCCCATACTGTTTTCCACCTCCTGCGATCTGGAGGCACCCTGTCTGCCTAACTCGGACGCTAAACAGGAGTTGTTTAATGCTACAAAGATAGCCCTAAATGGGACTCTGTGCTTCTCCCTTGAGGGGAAGGGATCCTGCATAAGGTTTTAACGCAAGAACTTGACCAATTGGATGGATCCCCTGATGCAGAGTAAAGTTGGGTTAGGGTCCCTGGGCGCAGCATTAGCCTAGGTGACTCAGGGTGCCACCTCAGGGTGAGGAGGGCCTAGTAATGCTACCACCTTGGCCATGAGAGTGGAGTCCATGGTACCGTTGGGAGGTGCATCCACCCCTAAAAATGCCACTCGTTTTAGGACGTCACCAATACCTTCATAATCAGTCTAATCAAGATTCTACTATTGGATCAGGATGGTCCTGGTATCAATGGTTGCTCTCTAATGAAGTAGGAGCCACGATGGACATCTCAGCCCTGGCGACGCTACAATTAACTAAGACTTGGCTCCTTAATATTTCTGGTAGCATATCAGAGTCACAGGGCTGGAGAGATGGCTCAGCCGTTAAAGGCTAGGCTCACAACCAAAAATATAAGAGTTCATAGCCATGGCTAATCAGGTACAAACGGCGACCACAACTAACGACGTGGTTTCAAGGACAGCTGATGCATTAGAAACCCAGAATAAAATCAACAATCGTATTCTTTCTGGCATAATAGCTGCCAATCAGAGGATAGATTATGTGCAGACTCAGATGGATAAATTCACCCGTCTGGTCCAGATCGAATGTGTCTCCTATCAGAAACATGTGTGCATTACTTCTCTTATCTTTAACAATTCCAGGAATGAGTCACGAAGAATTGGGGAGTATCTGGCAGGGAACTGGTCGCGGGAAGCAGAGCTGTTTCTCCAGAATCAATTGTTCCAGATCACTATCCTGAATAATACTCGTGTCCAGCCCATCACCCTTGAACAGTTTTCTGATTGGCTATATTCCGCTTTCTCCTTTTTTAAGGAATGGGTGGTGGTTGGGATATTTCTGGCATGCTGTCTGGGAGGATGCACGGTCTGCTTGTGGCTGATTTGCCGTCTTCGAGCCCAAACAAATAGAGATAAGGTTGCTGTCCTACAGGCCTTAGCCGCTTTGGAGTGTGGTGACTCTCCCCAAATACGGTTATCGGTTCTTAAGAACCAGTAGGCATTTGTCCTGCATAGCCTTTGCACCCCTGTAGGGCTTGTTCCCATTGCACCAGGGAAGGTATGCTGAGACAACGCTTGAGGTACTGCCTTTGCACCTCCTAGGGGTTTGTCCCATTGCACAGGAGAAGGAGTACCATGAGCCTGGGCCTCCCTTGATCGGCCCCCACATCATGAGGTGGGAGCCAGAACGGGAATAAGACCCCTTGTTGCCTACTTTGCTATAAAAACTAAAAGGGGGAACTGCAGGGAGCCGATTTGCCGGCCACCATCACAAGATGGCGCTGAGCCCCTGCAGCGCCAAGTAAACAACTCCATATTAGGCAAGGCTCTAGACAGAACCTCCCGCAGGCATGACCCGTTTCCACTCTCCCTATATAAGCGGCTGCCGTTTAGTGCTCGGGGGCCCCTCGCTTTTGCTCTCCCTACAACCAAGAGGCTCCAATAAAGCGTGATTTGAGAAGGATCCTCGACTCGGTGGTCGCTCTTCCCTGCTGGCCAGGGGGGTTCGCTGCACGGTGTAATGCCCGTATTGGAGCTGAGCACAGCGATGGGGCTGGTGCTGGGTGTTAGCACTGTATTTTTTGCCCTGTGCCTTTTAGAACGGAGTTGAAACCTTGATTCATACTTCAATATTCAACCTGCACCTCTCCGTTAAATCTCAGCTAGTCTTCAAACTTCAGGGCTGCTTTATTTTACTTAGCTTTGTTGTTGTTTAAGTTTTATTTTGTTTTTTGAGACAGAGCTTTACTAGGTACCCTAGGCTAGCCTAGAACTCACAATTTCATCCTAATTTAGATCCCCATGTACTGGAATTAGAGGTGTGTGCCATCATGCGTGGTTTTTTTTCTTAATTGTTTTAACCTAACTCTGCCATGTATTCATTAGCAATGTCTTCCACACTATAGATCAAAATCAACGAAGGTGAATTGATCCTGGATGAGATAAAAGCTCAAGCTAGCATAGGTCTGTCTGCACCTGACTCATTGGTTAACTTTTCTGAAGATAGCACAGGCTTCATCATGGAGCAAATGCTACACTAAGCGGATTAAGGTCATTTCCGTTTTCAAACTGGATAATATTCTAGATGACTGGTAAGTTGGCTCAGTGGGCAAAAGAACTTCCCATCTCAGCCTGATGATCTGAGTTGACCCTCAGAACTGATTCCTGAAAGTTATTCTCCAGTTTCTGCACGCAGGCATGCTGTGGCATGCAGATGCATGAGCTTGTGCTCACACACATAAGGATAATGATACTACTACTCATAATAATGGGTCCTTTCATTCAAAATTCTTCCATGTAATCAAAAAATTAAACCTAAAGAAGAGCAACTGTTTGCTTTAAGTCACCTGTTTAGGAAAATAAAACAACAAACAAAACCAGGTCAATATGCAGTCATCTAATGTTTCAACACAGAGCATTACCAAGCAGTGGACGTAGGAATACTTCCTCGTTATTTTTATTCCTCTCTAACTGAACTACCGCTACTCAGCTTGAGGGAGCTTGTGAAAACTCCAATTAGATTAGAAGAAATATTTTCTCCTTCTGACTCAGGATCCAAATATTCTTGGATGAACAATGAGGTCCCCAGCTCCTTGGGCAACAAATTAATCATAATAAGAGAAAGGCCTTTCCAGCAAAGACTTCCCAGCTCTGGGGCCTTAGTGGAGAAAAGTCTTCCAATGGTCCTCAGACAGTCATCCACCTCCAAAGAGAGCTCTCCAGGGTGCTAGACCACACTGGCCCTCAGAAACTGGACTATTCCTTCTCTTACTTTGTACCTGATCCATTATAAATCTGCTGTACAACCCAAACTCGACACAACTATCAAGGATATTCTACTGGATGGAGGTTAGAGATATGGCTTAGTGGTTGAGGAAACCGGGTTCAATTCCCAGCACCTCCATGGCAGCTCACAACTTTCTGCAAGTCTGGTTCCAGGGGATCCAACTTCTGCTTCTGGCCTCCACAGGCACTACAGATGACCATGCAAGCAAAACACACCCACACAATAAAATAATAATCTCTTCCAAAATGCCTTCTAATGACAGTCCCTCTGTCTGTGGGTTTTGCTTTTTGTTTTAAGTCTTCACTATACTACTGTGTGCCAGCTTTTAGGAGCCCCTTTTCTAGGTGAGCGAATGAAGATCCAGAGAAACTGGCTTTTCACTGGGCTCATCTTACAGCCAAGACTTAAGCCAAAGTTTTATGCTTTCTACATGTGGCTACATGCCCCGAAATCTGTCCTAATACATTTCACCCTGGACCTCAACAAACTCCCAAACAAGAGACATCGAAAAACTACATGAACTTGGCTATGACCCACAGCAACAAACTCCATCTGCGTCTCCAGACAAGCCCAACCCGGTGGATTTCCAATGCAACCTACATTAGAGATTTCTTCCACAAGAGCGCTCTGCTCTGAATTGCTCTGTTTACTGATCACATCACAGAGTCCAAGGCAGCAGCACTTGGAAAGGGTATGCACTTTGTGCAGCACAGCCACTGGGAGTGGTCTGTGAGTCTTGCTTCTTTGCCATTGCTCTTCACTAAGGAAAATGAATATCATTAAAAACAAATAAGTTATAATTTTCTAGATAGTTACACAAATGTGTTTTCTGGTTTTACGTGCATAGTCATTTCTACAAGATGACTAATGCTTACTTTGACTATTGAGGTATAATACATGTAGAGCAGAGGCATTCTTTAATAAATGCTACATATTTTAATTATAGAGTTGCTGTGGTCTAAATTGCATGGGTCCCAAATCCCCACGCTGAAGCTCTACATTCCAAATGACTGAGCAGCAGCCATGTAATCACAAACAGCACTGATGTCCCGAGAGATATTTCATCAGGGACATTTGTCATCGGGCAGACACCGGAACCTATAAGCCCAGATGCCATGATGAGACTGGGTAACATAATTCTGTGGGACCACCATTGAATATATGCCCCATGGTTGTCTACACCACCATTATGTAGTGCGTGGCTGTATTTAGAGACAGGACCGTTTCATTAATTAAGTTTAATAGAGTCATAAGGGGAGGGATCCTAACCTGAACAGTCTGATGACTTTAGGGAAAGACTGGGGGGGGGGGGGGGAGGGGTCCCTGCAAATGCTTCTGTTGGTGGTGAAATGACCCATGGAGAGGCAAGAAGGAAACATGTTTCAGCACGACTCACTTAGCTAGACTGATTCAAACTTCTGGAGTCTGACCCCAAAAAGTTATTTATTTATTTATTTATTTACTTACTTACTTACTTACTTATTCTTAGATATTTAAGCACAGAAAAACCTTGGGCAAAAGTTTCCTCGCAACAATTATCACAACAAAGCTTAAGGCATGACTTCACTGAAACTCCTTTGCAAAGCGCACATCTTTTGCAAAGTGCCTGTGACCTCTTTGACAAGAATGGGTTCTGTCGGCTGAGAAACAATGCTCAGGATGAGGAGAGGCTAGGGAAGAAGGGTTTTGAATAAGCATAATAGCAAAATCTTTTGCAAAATTCAGGGGCCCTCTTTCATGAGGTTGGCTTCTATTGACTAAGAAACAATGCTCAGGATAAGCGGAATCTGGGTAAGGTCTAGTTTTACAGAATAGCAAAGATTATTATGTTATTAAGAAATCCATTTTTAGTATTCTGAATGGAAAATAGGTATGTACATCTCTTCTATTAAAACAAGCCTGTGAGTTTAATATTTATGGCTTTTCTACTGCTGTCTATAAACATGTGTACTTTATGCCCTTTCTAAAAGAGGGAAAGATACCAACAGTTTTATTAACAGAGAAAAGGCCACACACAGACACAGTGAGCACACAGCCTTCTATAAGCAAAGAAGAGAGGTTTTAGAGAGCCCGGGAACACTGGAACTTTCAGACTCCACAATAGTCAGGCAATGCATTTCTGTTGATTAAGCCAGCCAGTTGTGGTGCTTTGCTGTGGCAGCCCCAGACAAGTGACACAGCTGTGTGAGTACCACCACAATCAAGACTGAGAGCATCTCCATTGTCGCAAACATGTCTCCAGTACCTCTTCCCCAACACCAGTCCTTGGCAACCTGATTTCCATTGCTGTGTGCCTACCCTTTCTACAACAAGATAACAAAATTATACACTATGTAGCCTTGTGTGGAAATTATGTGTTTTAGATGAAGATGTTTTCAGAATATATGAGGAGGAGGAAAGGGGGAAGAATGGAGGGCAGAGAGGAGGAAAGGGGGGAGAGGGGAGAGAAGAAAGAAAGGGAAAGGGGAGAGAAGAGAAGGGTGGGAGGGAAGGAGGACTGGAGGGAAGAAGAAAGGGAGTGAGGGAGAGTAGGAGAGAGGAGATGAGGAACGAAAGAGAGAGGGGAGCAGGAAGTGAATATCTTGTTATTGGAGTAGGAGAGTTGACACTGAAAGTCCCTTTCAGTCACAAAGTCACCCTACTTCTCACTGAAGGGAGAGATAGTAAAAGCTTAAGTCCAGACTTGCTGAAGAGCTCCAAGTAAGAGACCTTGCTCTTCACTCCTTTGCCTTGGAAACTTGGTTTCAAAGGAAGGGTCTGGATCACAATCCAAATCTTTATGGAAAGGATGCAAATGAGAATTTCTAGCAGGAGGTACCAACCTTGTCCTGAATCCAGGGTTAGGTTCTCTGAGGCAGAGACACTTCATTAAGCCAAGTCATTGCCCTATACGTTCGGGTTCATGGCAGGCCAATTTCAGCCACGAGCGTTAGGCAAGGCTGTTCGTTTTATTTCCCAGAAGAATGAGCTTGAGCCAAATAAAACCCAAAACTGAAACTTCATGAAACTGGGCCTAATGACTGCAAAAGAGAGAGAGATGATTCACGCCTGAGTAACCCAGAGATGACTGAGAGCAATGTAAAAACTGAACCCTGAAAACCAAAGTCATCAATAGCCTGAGTCAGAGCCTAGTTCATGCAAGTGGATGCCATCAGCAGCTATAGCAATGTCACCAGCAGCAGGAATTAAATTCTTCCCACTGCACGTTATGGCTGTGAGCCTGTCTACTAGCTCATGCGGAGGATGTGTTAAAGACACAAAGGCATAGAATGTTAGGCAAAAGGATCCAGGCAGCACTCTTGGCTTTACTACTAAATTGCATCAAATGATGGCCTTGAAGAAAGAAAGGCATCCAAGGCAAACCCAGAGTTAAAGTAAGCTCTATGTGTTGCATTAATTTTCTTTTAATATAAAGAAGCAGATACAGAGGAGGAAATGGACAATCTAAAGCCAGGGAGCACCCAGTGGATGGCGCCCTGCCCATGCACATATGGGAAGCACTAATTAGACTTAGTGAGCTATGGAGAAGATGGAGGGGAAGAGGTAGAGGAGGAGGGGGAGGGAAACAAAGTTGGGAGACATACAGGGAGGAGCTAGAGGGGTGCATATGATCATGTTTGATTATATAGGTTTATTACATTCTCAATGAGTAAAGATAAATTAAAAATAGATGATAGGCCAATGAACACATTACAAAATCCATAAATAAATTCAGCCAGGAACAATAAATAACAAATAAAAGCAGGGAGCATGTACCCACATGCAGTTGTTTAGATGGAAGGCAAATCCCAGCTCTCTATTCCAAATAGTCTCAAAAAGGCAGCACCATCCTGAGGGGTCGTAACAGGAACAAATGCTTTCCTCATCAGGAAAATTGCCATACAGAAATTTTGACAGCTGTCAAGAGGAATATTTTAAATAGAAACATATGTAAAACCTGCTCTTTGTCACTTAGAAACCATATACGTATTCTCTAACAATGCAGTCTTATTTGAAAATGGCCTAATTTATCCTCTCCCAATGTGCTCCCAGGCCAGGAGTTAATCTCTTAAGCATCCGTGTCCTCGTTTTGAGAAATGACAGCCCATCATGACTGCTCAACCGTTTGCAGTCCTCTCACTCGGGAAATCTAAAATCACAAGCTTCTGGGGCAGATTCAGCAAGATGCACCTAATGTTTAATGGCACATAAAGAATTAAAAGCCAGGGCCTGTTTCCAAAGTAGTTTGGAAAGGCTCTCAATCATCTTTCCAAGGTGTTGCTATGAATAGACACTTAATAGCACAAGCAACCAGACAGCGTTGACAATTGTTCTGAAGTTCCAGAGTAAACTCACAGAACCTGTTGCTAGTCTCATCACCTCCTGGTTGAACATAATTCACAGTAACATATGTAAATAGATAGATGAATGGATGGATAGATAGACAGACAGCAGACAGACAGACAAATAGAGATATATGGACCCTTCTTGCTACATCCAACACAGAAACAAGCATAGACTTGAGCGGTCAACTTTTTAACCTTGGGCTTCCAACACTGGTTTCATTAACCACATTGTTATGTCTGCTATTTCTAAATCCATCTTTGGAGAGGGCATAGGGCCAAAGGACTTCATCAGGTTCTCAAACACAACTGCGGCCTCAGGAGGGTTCAGAATTCACGGCTGTGGTTGCAGAGTGATTCATATACAAAGACTGACTACATTGTTCAAGGTGAGTAGGGCTTAAAAAATCATCAGATCTCAGTACGCCTTCCTCAGTTTATGGACGACAGAGTCAAGGCATAGTGAGGAAGAATGACTGACTCTTGATGTAGGAAAAAATTAAAAATGGACTACAGCCTTCATTCTGGGAATGATATAAATGTGGCCTGAGGCACGATTAATAAACACTCAGAGAGAAAAAATTGGGGTTTGACCTGAAGATCTGAAAAGCTAGTCACTGGCTCTTACCTCGACCTCAGTCTAAAATGGAGATCCTGCCTCCCCCGATCTCAGAATGAGACTGTGTCCGAGAGCTGTCTCCCTCTGCCCCCATTTTATATTCCTCTCTAGGGCTGGGATTAAAGGTGTGCACCACAGCGATTAAAGGCATGCACCACCCAATTTCTATGGCAATTAATGTGGCTACTGGGATTCAAGGTGTGTGTTATCATAACCTGGTCTGTAAGGCTGACCAGTGGGACTGTTTTACTCTCAGATCTTCAGTCAGTCTTTATTTATTAAAATACAATTGACATGCTCCTACAGTGGTCCAGAAGGGCGAGACATTGCCGAAGGAGAGATTATAGGAGAGGAGGAAAGCTTCCATTCAGTTGCTGTCATAAAGACTTGAGAGGCTGGATATGGCTTTGAGAAGTAGCAGATGGGAGATTTCACGTTGATTCAGGGAAGGCTGAGGTGAATCAACATGACTGTTGGTGGTATAACATACATGCTATTGGTGGCTGTCATGTGCAGTTCTGAGCTCACTGAGACACCACCCCTGGAAATGGGACTGTCTCCTTGCCCTGCTTTAGACCCAAGTACATTTATGCCAAGTGACATACCAAACCCCTGTCCTGGATCAGGCCAACCCTCAACTCTGTTGCAGCGAGAAAGGAAAACATTAAAAGAGCCCAAGAGTAATACACTGTGCCCTAGAGAACAGTTAGAAGGTGAAACATTTCCAACAAGTTTTGCTATTGTTTATCTCATGATAGAAAACAAAAACGCCTGCAGTGGCAAAGAAACCTGGAGCTGGTCTATGGGGAGATGATTCCTGCTCTCTGCCCAAGGCTCTCCAACTAGAATTCCAACATGACGCTTTCAGCTGACCTTCCCCAGTCATTTCTGCTGGCTGCTTATAGGTATCCAATTTGATGATGGTATCTATCTGGTAGGAATCATTCTTCACTTTGAAGCCTCACCCAAGGGAACACTCTGCTCTGCCCGAAGCTTGCTCCACTAGGAAACCCAGGTGGTTGCATCCACAGGGCTCCCTCAGTCAATTCCTGCTGGTATGTGTAAGCCCCCATCTTAGTCATATTTCCTTGGCTCCTCCAGGTGTCTCTGCTGGGTGTCTTGGAGGCCTGTTTTGGTGACATTTTGCTACCCACTTACTGGTTCTCTCTATTTGCTACTTGTTATTTTTTTCTTTTACTTTTTGGCTTTTGTTAGCTATATACTGAGTAAAGTAACTCACTCCAAACGGAAAGCATAGCTTTCATAGATCGTTCTCCACACAGTTCAAAAGCAGTTGTGCAAAAGAAAGATGAAAGTAGGAATGTCTGGATTCTATTGGAACAACTGCGAGGGTAAAGCCGTAAAAGATAGATGGCGAAACTATTACAAAAAAAAAAATCTTACAACATGGGGACCTAAACTGTGCACAACATGAAGTAGCATAAGTCCCCTACCAAATTGACACCGTCTTCAGTGCTCCTACTACTCAGTTCTGGCAAATGATCCTAATGGCTGCTAGGATGTCCGTAGTGTCTTTCCTAAGAGTGACCCAGAACTCACTATTAAAAGGCTTCCAAAAGGGCACAGCTTTTTTTTTTTTTTTTTTTTTTTGGTTTTTCGAGACAGGGTTTCTCTGCAGCTTTAGAGCCTGTCCTGGAACTAGCTCTTGTAGACCAGGCTGGCCTCGAACTCACAGAGATCCGCCTGCCTCTGCCTCCTGAGTGCTGGGATTTAAGGCGTGTGCCACCACCGCCCGGCTTAGGGGCACAGCTTTTGACTGAGCATCTCTTCATCGGGTGGTACATTCCCAAGAGCGCCCACACAGACTTCTTTCTAAGCAATCCATTGCAGGGTTCATGCCAGCCAAGAAAGAGCAGAAATCACCCTATATACATACATACATACATACATACAGAAAGACAGAAAGACAGACAGACAGATTAAATGAATTATGCTACCTTTTCATGACAGAAAGGTGATAGTTGTTAATTATATTACTGAAGTACAGTCAGTAGATTGTGAACGTTTCAGATTCAATTACTGCTAGTCAGTTTTCCATCACTGCAGCAGATACTGGAAAAACATCAATTTTGAAAGGAGAAAAATATTCATTTTTGACTCACCATTTAAGAGAATCTAATCCATGAAAACATAGGATTCATTGACCTCCCAATTCTTCCTCCCTTTCTTCTGAGGATCTCTATCAATCAGCCTTTTAAAATAAGAGTTTAAAATGTGTGTGTGTGTGTGTGTGTGTGTGTGTGTGTGTGTGTGTGTATGTGTGTGTGTGTGAAGTTCCCATGTGTGGGTCTGCTTCGTGCACATGAGTTTGGTGCCGATGGAATCCAGAAGGCCAAGATTTCCAGGAACTGTAATTACAGGGTAGTGTTAGGTATCTAACACGGAAGCTAGAAACCAAAATTGGGTCCTTGGAGAGAGTTAACACAAACACTTAATGTCGGAGAAATCCCCCTAACTCCTACACCAGTGCTTGCTCAACCTTCCTAAAGCTGCGACCCTGTAATACAGTTCCACATGTCGTTGGCTGACCCTTGCGAAAGGGCCACTAGACTTCCAAAGGGGTCGCGACCCACGGGTTGAGAAGTGCTGTAAAACCATCTTGTTGAATAGGAATGTTGCAAAGATTCTCACCAAACACTCAGTGCCAGATTCCTTAGAAAGTAACTTCTGCATCTGGCAACAGCTGCACAGATGATGTCAGCTGTGAGGGACCCTTCTGCTAGAGAGAAGAGGAAGGAAATGGGGATCTATCTTCACCTAGCTGCCAGCTTGACATCTGTGCAGAGGGAGCTGCTGGAGTCATATCCCCCCCACCACCACAAAGGGCACTTCTTTCTTCTCTCTTCTGGTAACTTTAGGGGTTTTTCATCTTGTGGCCTCTGTAATTCACTTGTAACCTCTTAGCACACTGCCTCCCCACCACCACCACCACATTATTCTCTCCTAAACCTCTACTTCTCTTCTATGGAAACCCTTGGGATTGCATTAGAGTCCATCTGGATCACCTGAGATGGGGTCCCATCATCAAGACTTTGCTGAATCACATCTTCTGCCATAGAGAACATAATATTACTCAATCTACCACCACACACAATAACACATTTTCTGGGCGCTGGGATGCAGATGTATCTTTGAGCGGACAGAGACCACCTATACCAATTACAGCCTTACCCCCCAAACACACTCTTATACTATTTTCAATTCTCTCTCTTCTCTCCAGAGTCCCCAGCCAGCCTGATTTTTTTTCCCTTCTCTTTTCCTTGGTGGTACCCAGTTTAGGACTTGGTAATGAGTGGAGCTCCCAATGGAAACTTCTGGAAAGCCTTTTAATAAGGGTGCCTCAGTTATTCTCCTTACAATTCAGTTTGGAAAGTCAGCTGGACACCAGCTGGTTTAAAAAGCAACAAAAGGCGGAGCTCAGCCAGAGGCAAAGCTCAGCCCCTGCTCCCTGCTAATCTTTTTTTTTTTTAAATGACCTTGGCTAGGCAATTTCCTCAAGCTGACTTAGCATTCTCTTCCCAAAGAGAAGGGCTCAGAACATGCTTCAAGAAGCCCTGTACTTCTTAGAATCTACAGGGAGAGTTCAAGATGAAATAGATTCTTTGTCCTCCAGATCCTTTGAGATGCACACTTCTTTTAAGTTGGGTTGGGATACAGCCTTCTGCCTGCCCTACTGGAAGAAGGCGTCTGCCCTAGAACGAAGAAAAGGATTGAAGGGAGATAAGAATCTTCATTTTCCAGTCCCAGTGGCCTAGATCTGAACACTTGCAGCTTTTGCAACAAGGAGAATCGAGTTTCAAAGATTTCTATCTTTGCGCTAAGCTTCACTGTTGTTTTGGAAAAAGCAGATCCTTCAGCTAATGAAGATTTCTTTGACCCAGCAATGTCAGAAAGCTGGAAATCTGTTTCTGTCTTCTATCCAGTCCGCAGACCCTGCTTTCAGGGCCTTACATCTCATCTTCAGAGAAACATCCTTCCATATACCACTGTAAGAGCTGCATCAGAGAGATTATAACAAAGAAATCGGAAGAAACAGGAAAGAGGAAAAGAATTTATCTTATCTTTGTAATCGCATTCCTGTCTTTAAGCCTTCAAAGCCATATTTGTGCTTTTAGAGTTAAGCACCTGCTATATAGTAGGCCTTTCTGTAATTACCATATCCTATGACCTGTGAGATAGATATTTAACCTCCCCCCTTTAAAGATATGGAGGCAAGAGATAACTTTCAATAGAGAGTATGGGCAAGGAACCCATTGTGAAGACTACAAGTTGCTCATCCATGCACCAATGAAAGAAGAGGCAGGAGTTGAAAGGAAGATGAGAGGTCTCAGTGTCTCAAGCCAAAACCCTACAGAAGATGAATGAAAGGACTTGTAGATGTATATGATGAGATAGTCAGATAAGAGGAGGAACAGAGCTCTGGGCCTGTAATGGCAAGTCGGCTGGTCTCCCGGACACCTGGAGGAATACATCAGCTTGTAAGACATCATTCTATTTATCTATCTGTCTATCTGGCTAGCTATTATCTATGACCAAAAGCTAACTACGAGATAACCAAGAGAGACTGGGCTGTCTTGGTGTCTGAGACAGTTAACTTCTTGCCATGGTAAAGGAATAAGCTGGTCATGGAAATGTGAGGATGCATAGCACTTGAGACACCTGCAAGATCAGAGGAAAGTGATCCTGGCTAAGTGACTAATAGTCACCACACACTCAAGGACAGCTCTAGGATCCAAGGTGACCAAAATGAGGCTTCACCTACCTGACTGAGGGGGCAGCATGTGATCATCTCCCTGTTTGTAACCTGAAGGGGCCTTCTTGTTGGGGTTTCTGTCCCACCCAGTACCCCACAGCCAGCAAGCCCCAAAGAAAATTACACAGAGGTCTCTACAAGTTATAAAACTGATTGGCCCATTAGCTCAGGCTACTTATTAGCTCTTGTAGCTTATATTAACCCATTATCTATGTTAGCCACATGGCTTCGTACCTTTCCCAGTGGGGTAGCTCACACCTTGCTTCTTCAGTGGTCTGGGCAGAACTGTGGAGGGAGCTTCCTGCTTCCCAGAATACTCCTGTTCTCATCGCCCTGCCTCTACTTCCTGTCTGGATGACTCACCTATACTTCCTGCCTGGCCAATCAGTGTTTATTTAAAACATGATTGACAGAATACAGACAATTCTCCCGCACCACCTGTTGGTCTAGGAGGATATAAATAGACCGTGTGGGTCCTCTCACAGGCTCAACCCATGATAGCCCAGAGAACTGGCCAATCTCAATACATATTATCCCAGCCTTCGTGTTATTTATTCCATTGCTTTATAAAACCCCTGGACAAAGGAAACACAATGTTTCCCCCTCTTTGACACCCTTCCAACTCTCAGAAGTTTCTCAATTTTACTGCGTTTCTCATATTTCCTCAACTTCTTCCCTTTCATTAATAATGCTTTTCCAAATCTTTCATTATGTGTGTGTATGTGTGTGTGTGTGTGTGTGTGTGTGTGTGTGTGTGTGTGTGTACATCTGGCAGTCAGAGGACAACTTCTGGGAGTCAACTCTTTCCTTCCACCATGTGGGTCAGGAAGGTCAAACTCAGGTGACATCCTGGGCAGTAAGCACCTCTCCCCTGCTCAGATGTCTCTCGGGCCTGTTTTGCTGTGAGATTTTTTTTTAAAAAAAGTCTGAGCCAGGCGGTGGTGGCGCATGCCTTTAATCCCAGCACTCGGGAGGCAGAGGCACGTGGATCTCTGAGTTCGAGGCCAGCCTGGTCTACAAGAGCTAGTTCCAGGACAGGCTCTAGAAACTACAGGGAAACCCTGTCTCGAAAAAAACAAAAAAAAAAAGTCTGCTTCAACTTTGCAATGAGAAGCACATATTTGATTTTTTTATGGTGAGAAAACAAAGTTACAGCCACTGCCCCAGGTCAATCTTTGATGACCACAAGTGTGGCATCTTAGATCCTTGGGTCATGCACAACTGGGAAAGGTCCCATCACTCTCAATAGCCCCACACAGCTATGAGATAGAAACAACCCTGGTGTGGGACAATTCTGCATTATGTCAATTATGTTTTAAATAAACGCTGATTGGCCAGTAGCAAGGCAGGAAGTATAGGCGGGACAACCAGCCTATACCAGAGGCAGGGCAATGAGAACAGGAGTATTCTGGGAAGAAGGAAGCTTTTTCTGCAGTCCTGTCCAGACACCAAAGAAGCAGAATGTGACCTGCCCTGCCAAAAAAGGTACCAAGCTATGTGGATAACATAGAAAAGAATAATGGGTTAATATAAGTTATAAGAGCTAATAAGAAGCCTGAGCTAATGGGATAATCAGTTTATAACTTATGTAAACCTTCTGTGTGATTGGGACCTAATGACTGTGGGAACTGGGCAGGACAGAAACCCCAACAAGCAGACCTCATGTTACACAACCCAAATATACATTGTCCCAGGTGAGTGGATAAACAAAATGTGGTATGTATATATGAATACAATTTAACATGAAAAAGCAATAAAATGCTGATGCATACTGCAATACCAGCAATTCTTCAGACATTAGGGTAGGTGAACTAAACCAGACACCAAAAGACAAACACTGGACAACCATGTTCATATGACTTCTCCAGAATAGAGAAATTAAACCACGCTTGTTATGGGGGAGATAAGGTGACAGCTTAGAGGGTGAAACATTTGCTATAAAACTGGGAGAATTCCTAGGACTCAAGAGAAAGAAAACAATAGAATGGAAAAGAAAAGAGGGAAAGAGTCAGCACAGAAGCATACCCTGGGAACCCCAGTCCTGAGAAGGCAGAGGGAGGAGGGCCCTGGGTTCAGCTGAGCAGCTAGCCTAGAGGAAATAGAGAGCTGCAGGTTGAGGCAGACAAATACCGTTCACACACGCACACACACAAACATGCATAAAATAAATAAATAAATAAATAAATAATCGATCAGATTGGGGCGACTTGTCATCAATAATAACAGCCTTTGGACCAGGCAGAAACGACAGGGAGACAACAGTAGTTCTCTGTGTCTGGCCCCGGCCAAGTTCCTAACCCAAGGCTGTTTTTCAGAACAGGACTGAGTGGTCGGGAGGAAGGTTAGCACATTGCCCACTGAGCATTATCTAACCACATCCTCAGGCATCTCTTCTGCTGATGGCCTCGCTGGCTACTTTGTCCTCAGGTTCCACCTCTATTTGAACCCTGGAAATAACTACAGAACTAAATGAACTAGCTATGGCTCTGAATGCCTGCATTAAGAGCACAAAAAGAAGCATTAGTTTTAATAAATTTTAAGTGAAGTCTTTCTTTCTAGGCAAGATCATGGAATTTCCCGGGTCTGTACAAGTTATCATTTTTTTTTTACTCTGAGCTTTCAAAAAAAGTATGTGTTAGCATACATTAATTATATATAATTAATAGTGGGTTCCATTATGACATTCACAAGTATGTGTGTTATATATTTTGATCATATTCACCCCATTAGACTCTTTTCCCCTTCCCTTTCTTCCCCATCCCCTTCACTAACCTATAACTTCAGGGTCATCGTCATGGCCCCCCATTCCTATGTCTTTAGGGCATCTAAAGTTTTATTTGGGGTTTCTCCTCAACAGTCACCACCATCATGCACAAAGCTATCTTCATTTTGGTGCCATGTCCTGCACATACTTATTTGGCCAAAGGTCACTGAAGAAAAAATAAACACTGTGTCTTCCTCTGGTACTATTGATAGTAATGCATAGGAGGTCACAGTATGTCTCAGGCAGTGTTCTATCTCTATGTTAGCGGTTCATTTAATCTCCATAAGAACTCAGATAAACATATCTGATGGAGGACTCTCATTGGTTAATAAAGAAACTGCCTTGGCTTTTTGATAGGGCAGGATTTAGATAGGTGGAGTAGACAGAACAAAATGCTGAGAAGAAGGGAAGTTAGTCAATCGCCATGCCTCTCCTCTCTGAGACAGTCACCATGAAGCCAGCCACCAGGTCATACATGCTGAATCTTTCCTGGTAATCCACCACCTTGTGGTGCTACACACATTACTACATATGGGTTAAAGCAAGATGTGAGAATTTTAGCCAGTAAGAGGCTAGAGCTAATGGGCCAAGCAGTGTTTAAATGAATACAGTTTGTGTGTTGTTATTTCCGGGGCTAAGCTAGCTATGCAGGAGCCGGGTGGGATGAAAAGCAGGCCTGCTCGTCTCATCACTACACATATCTGTTATGCAGTTATTAAATAAACAATGAATATTTATCTCACCTCCCTGATGAGGAAGCTGTAAAGTTTGCTCAAGGTCACACAGTTGTTGAAGAATTCGTTTCTGGCCACTCTGTATTTCATCTCAAAATGTTCAATCAACCACACACATTTCCCAATGAGACAATAGGTGGCCGTTTCAAAGCTAGCATTTGTCAGGTCTGGAATGAATTACTTCACTCAGATGGACTACTAAAAATCAGATACGTGGCGCAAGGCTCTAATGAAAAAATCCCACCTAAATTCTTTGGTCTGGGAGTGCGGCCCCTCGCCCGCGGAACTCTAGTCTTCTCCTTTTATCTCAGATAGCCACAAATATGACTACTGCAATTGCTAACTCTCCTCATGATGGGAAGTCATGTAAAAAAGGACCTCAATCCTGCCAGAACATTGTTTAGGTTCTAGTTTTAGGGGGAAAGCCACTGTCTTGACAGCAGGAAGAGGAAGCTGTCAAGCGGTTTTAGCATGCTGTTTATTCCATTGCTGCTGTGAACACTGGAGACGAAGAAGAAGTATGCATCTATTTCTCTGAGTCTCTCTCGCATGTGTGTGTGTGTGCGCACGTGCGTGTGCGTGCACGTAAGTTCTCACATGTGTAAGGCAAAAGACGTCTTCAGGAATTAGTTCTAAGGCATTATCCACCTGTTTGGGCTTTGGGTGGGGGGCTTTGTTTTGATTTTTGTTTTTGAGACTGTGTCGCTCAGGTGATTCTGGTGAAACAGTGAATGTAGACCCTCAACTCTTCTTTTCTGAAATTAAGAGATGATGTGGAAAAGAACCTTTCTGACATAGACTTGCCATCCCCGCATATCAGTTTCACAACCAATTTTGTTCAATTATGAAAATTTTAAAGAGAGTTTCTTGCTGCCGGCTTTCACCATTTTCCTCGGGTGGTGTTATGGTTCTCAGGCCTGCCGGTCTGCTTTTAGCCAGGAGCCCCATTTATCTACTATCCAAGTGCGCAGGTGCAAAGATTCTCCTGTGACCCCAAGCAGGAGATTCAGGGCTCAAACACTGGGGCTGTGTGAGGGAGTTTCAAAAGTTAGCTCCTTCCGCAGACTAGAAATGGTCAGCACAGCACGCCCTGCTCCCTACTTTCTTCACCTCCTGAATGCCATAGTCCACTAAGCATATGAAACTCAACATGCACCTTAAAGGACATAGGGCAAAATCAGGTTGGAAAGGGCAGCACACGCTAAAATCTCATCTGTCTCCAAAACTGGACCAGACAGAGTGTTTTCCCCTTGAAGTCAATAAGAGTCACCTAGGCTGATGACGCTCGTGTTGAGAGTTATCACAGATTCTAACTCTTTGACTAAATTGTGGAAAAAGAACCCGGATTGAGATCCACGAGTCCCCTGCAGGCTTGTGATCCTGTTGTATCAGTGGAGGTTTGCCCTGAGACATAAGACCTCCTTGAGCTGAGGAACAAGGGCTGCAAAAACAGCGACTGAACTTTCGTCTGGTTGGCCACCTCTGCCTGTGTCTGGCAATGATTCCTTGGCATGCTCTTATAGAGGCATACTGGCAATACTGGCAGTCGTGTGTGTGTGTGTGTAAAAAGACTGTGCTTGTGTATGTGCATACACATGTGAATGCATGTTTGTGTGTAGAGGTGCTAGCACACATGTGTACGGCTTGTTGGTTTTAGCAACTTTGCGTCTTCTGCATTGTTCTTTTTTTTTTTTTTTTGGTTTTTCGAGACAGGGTTTCCCTGTAGTTTCTAGAGCCTGTCCTGGAACTAGCTCTTGTAGACCAGGCTGGCCTTGAACTCAGAGATCCACCTGCCTCTGTCTCCAGAGTGCTGGGATTAAAGGCCTGCGCCACCACTGCCCGGCTTTCTGCATTGTTCTTGAGTTTCACCTTTATTCAATAGAAAAGCTAAGGTACTGAAAATATTTCCTAGGGCCCAGGAGATGGCTCAGCAAGTACAGAGCACTTGCCACGGAAGCTTGAAAACCGGAGCTCAGATCCCCGGAACCCACCTAAAGCTAGCTACAGTCGTACGTATCTGTAGCTCCATGAGAGGCAGAAACAAGAGATTTCCCACATAGTAGCCTGGTATGTGTGATGGAAAACAAGAGACTGTCTCAAATAAGACACATGGTAGAGACCGGCAGCTGAGGCTGTGCCCAGACCTCCACACATGTGCCGTACACATGTGTGCTAGCACCTCTACACACAAACATGCATTCACATGTGTATGCACATACACAAGCACAGTCTTTTTACACACACACACACACACACACACACACACACACGACTGCCAGTATTGAAATGAAAAGCAGGGGTTCTTAAATATAAAGGAGATTTCCCCATCTCTGGAGCCTTGTCGCGTATACCCAAGAACGAGACGTTTCACCAATGACAGTGCATTTAGGGAAATAGTGTAAGAAGGAGGCTTGGTTTAAAAAGAAGGCTTTAAAAAACTATGTAATGCTCTGTTACAGAAGACAGAGCTCCAGAAAGCAAACAGGGATCGGGGGGGGGGGGAAGTACTGACAAGAGTCTCAGAAAAGGGTGGATTCACTCCCATGTGGAAGGGGGCCCAGGAGAGGGACAAACCCACAGAATTACCTTGCAGTGGCTTCTTCTAAGACGTATGGCAGAAAGTAGACAAAGACAGAGGTGATGTCTATAGTGATGGATTAAGTCAGCGCATAGAAAATCCAGCCACTTGGGGTCTGCTTGCTCTCCTGGACCATTACCAACTGGGGAGACAGCCATCCACTGTGCACTTATGACTCAGCCAATCAGGGGAGTGCTTTGGCTTCGAAGCTCCCTCTCCTGCTCCCTCATTTTGACCTTGACTCATCTGCTCTGCTCTACATTAGCTCTGGCTGGCCTTGCTATTGGCTAACCTGGCAAAGTGCTGCTAGTCTCTAACGCTGGTGGGATCTGCCAGCCTTTAAAGAGTGTTCTCTCTGCTCTCTTTCATGTGACCAGACGGCAGTTTTGACCACGGTCCTTTTTCCTTCGCCAACTAAGGAGAGTTCAGTCTTATTGCAGCTATCAAGACATAGCTGTGATTTTTCTCAGATACCTCATCTTCTTGACTTGGGGGCAGACTGGAAGATGAGAAGGCATCGTAGAAACTCACCATTCAGCCTGCTGCAATTAGCTGCTTTGGAAGCGAGAATATGTAGAAGGACAACAATCTCGCCCATGTTTCTAAAGGTAGAGGGGTTTTCAAGGCAGCCAGCCCAAACCTGTTGACACTGGTTTTTCCCCAGAGCCTCCTCCTTCCTCTTATCCCGTGAGCTGGCTGTCTGTCTAGCTACAGATCCCTTTAGGTCTCATCCTAAGTGTCTCAGAGCTAACCATTTTAACTTGAACACTTGCCACTGACCTCTATTTTCACTGGCATGGTATTGTTACTTTTGAGAATGTGTGACATGTAAATTTCACTACAGAGTTCTAAACCCAAGACCTCCAGGGTTGGGGTGAGTGCTTGAGCCCTTGCCACCAGAACGGCAGCTCTGGGACATTGGTCCCCTCCTCTTGCCAGCTCGAATGGAGATGTGGATGGACATTCTTGCTCTTGCTGACCAGTATCAGCTTCACCCAGAGGCTGAGCACTCCCCATCTTCCTCCAGGACATCCTGCCCTGGGATTTCTAAATCAGGACCAAAGGCAGCAGCGTGTAAACGCTACATTCCATTCCTTGCCTAAGAAAGCCCATGAAAATTCCCCACTTGGCAAAGAGACAGCAGGAGAGCCTTGAAAGTTACTACTTTACCCCAAAGTTGAAGAGCAAATCCACAAATCTTTTGCTGAAAAGAGATTTCCAAAGGAGACAGGTTAGGAGTTGGGTGTTTCTTTTTCTGTTTATTTATTCATTTTTGTGTGTGTAAATGGGAATCGAGCCCAGGAAGAGCAGCCAGAGCTCTTAAGAAATGGCTGAGCCATTTCTACGTTGACACACACATGCACACACACGCACACGCGCACACACACACCACCAGGTTAGGGTTTTATAACATGTCCTAAAGTTTCATGTTCTGCTTCAAAACAATTATTTTTTTAAAAAAATTATTTGATGTATATGAATAGTTTGCATTTATGTCTACATCACTTGCATGCCAGGTACCTGTGGAGACGAAAAAGAGGACAGCCCTGGGCCTGGAGTTACAGGTGGTTGTGAGCTGCTGACCTCTGGATGGACAGCTAGTCTCCCTAAGCACTGAGAAATTTCCAGCCCCAACAACTCCATTTTGAAATGAGATTTGGGGCCACATATTCTCTCCACTCTTGCGAAGTCTCATCGTGTCTTGGCATGCTAAAGGCCCAAAGAAAGATAGCCAGAGGAATCTTGTTTATGTTTAGTGAACGACTTCTAAAAGCTTACCAGCCCATACAGGATCTTCTCCCCATCCTCTTAGGTAACACAGTCCACGTCTGCTCTGAGGAATGGACGTTGGGAAATAGTAGTATGATGGAAAATGGTGACCTTTGCATTGAGCAAACCTACACTGAAATCTCTGCCTCGTCACTGAGTGACTGAACCTTCCTTCAACTCTGCACTGCCATCCTCAAAAGATGAGCTCACGATTCTGATAACAAAACTATAGTAAGGGTGAAATAAGAAAATATTTTGCTTGGTAGCAGATGGGGAGGCCAGGAAGCAGAAACTTTTGTGAGCTAAAATGGCATCTTATGGAGTGGATTTGGTAAGGCACTCCCAGATCCCTCTTCTAGGATGAAGGGGCTTCGTTTCCTTGGGAATGCTGTCAGAAGCCCTTCCTCTCTCAGTGCATCCAGTCTGAGGGCAAGCCCTATCCTTAGAGCAGTGTGAGGGGGTATGGAGCAGAAGTCCTCACAACCAAGCTCCCTTGCCCTGTCTGCAGAAGTCTAAAAGCATGTTTTATCTTCTGAGTTTCCCATAGTGACTCAAGTCACAACTAGGAGTTCTCATGAGACCATGGCTGCCTTTCTTCCCTTCCCTTCTCATCTTCGTCTTTTCTTTTCCCCTCCGTCTCCTTATTCCTTCCTTCCCATGGCCATCAAATCAAGAGCATTTCCTAGGACTCGCCTGCAAACAGACTCTCCATGGATTATCTAATGCGACAATGACTCTCCCAAGTCCATCTTCTATCCTGATTGTGAAGGGCAGAAAAGACAGACATGCAGGACTCAGGGTGCCTTGGGAAGACCCTGGCTTTTGCCTAGAGGTGTGAATGAGTTCCTTAAAGAGGTACCTGTGAGACAGACACATGTCTTCCCCACTGATATCTTGGTAGTACCGCAGTACGCAATGTGGCTTTGTTCATTGCCATATGGTAACTCTGCATCACCCAGTTGTGAGCCTTGCCAGCCCTACCTAGGAGCAAGTCTCAGGTGATACTGGGTGTTATGGGATATTTTCACATTGTGTGAAGATGTATTGCTGTGATTGGTGTAATATAAAGTTGAATACCCAATAGTCAGGCAGGATGTACAGGAAGAATTTCCAAGAAGACATCAGGAGAGTCAGAGAGCAACAAGAGGTGCAGGATGGAAGAGAGGTAACGCCACGTGATAGTATGTATATTAATATATAAATGGGTTAACTTAAGTTATAAGAGCTAGTTAGTAATAAGCCCAAGCTATAGGCCAAGCTTTTTTTGTTTGTTTGTTTTGTTTTTCGAGACAGGGTTTCTCTGTAGCTTTGGAGCCTGTCCTGGAACTAGCTCTTGTAGACCAGGCTGGTCTCGAACTCACAGAGATCCGCCTGCCTCTGCCTCCCGAGTGCTGGGATTAAAGGCGTGCGCCACCACCGCCCGGCTTAGGCCAAGCTTTTATAATTACTAAGAAGTCTCATTGTTATTATTTGGGAGCTGGCTTACAGGACAAGGAAAGACTTGTTAGAACTGGGAATCAGTATTTCCAACAAAACCTCCCGGTGATGCTAATTTAGCCTGGCTGGACCACTCTTGGAAAGAGAGCACCGTAAGTTCTTTCTGTATGGAAGCAAACAGGAAAGAGTTTTAGGACTGGCAGCCCATGTAGTCTGTATCACAACTAAACATTACTACAGTTATAGCAAGGGAGTGGCCACAGACAACACATTAGGCAGATGAGTGCCATGTCTTCCAATCAGGCTTAATTTACTGCATTAGGGATTTCATTGGGCCATCAACTCCACATAGCCAATCACACCCTAGACCATTGCCTTAATGGCTTGGTCTATGGATCATTAGCATCATCTGGACTGTGCTTCAGAGGCCAAGTCTCAGGCAGACCTCCTCAGAGGGTTCCTACAGGAATGGGCAGGGGGTACCTGGGAGGTGGCACGAGGTTAAGGAAATGGCAGATTGAGAGAAGTTGAGACAGAAAACAAAGGATAGGACCTGGAGGGTTGAACGTGAATACTAACCAGCTCCAAGTTTATTTCAGAACTTGCTTTTATAGAGATTAAAGACAGAAGGCAGAACAAAGAGCAGTACAATTAGCTAACCACCTCCCTGCACTGTCCTTGGGAGAAATCACAAGCAGGTGCATTATCTCTCATAAGAATTCATCTAATAGCAAGCAACTTCTGTATCTAACGGGATGTGCCTCTGGCTGACATACACTAGCCCAAGTCTTAATAGAATAATGTGCTCTTTCATCTGGGCAAACGTGCTTTTTCTTCTGGGTTAACTCAGACTTTCTCACAGCCCTCAAAGTGACTGAACAAAAAGCAGAACAGGCAAGTTTGAACTCAAAACTTATAAGTCCGGAGTGACCCCAGATGGAAACTGAGTCACACATGGGCTCCCCGACAGACCCAGGGCTCAAATCATGTAGTCTACAACTTAACAACGTCCTCAAGTAATTTCCAGTGGCTTTGAGTTTGAGAGGCAGGGCTATATAGAATCCTTTGAGACAGGGTTTCATGAAGATCAGTATCAGTGAGAGCAGGTAGGCATCTCTGTTCTGTGACTACGAAGGAAAGAGTGAACCGGGGCTCTGCCAGCTGTCTTACAAAGATGTGAGGCATGGAGCAGCCAGCTCCACGCTCCCCCTCAGAGGGCAAGCTGATAAGTACTCATCTTCTAGCAGGAGGCCAGAGGTTTATTAATTAAGGATACACAGTCTTTAAAAGCTGAAGTCAAGTTGACTTAGAGGGTGTATAGAGGAAGGAAGAGAAGAAACGTTCTTATCTTGGAGAGGAATAGCCTGGAAGAGACAGTCTTGGTTGCTAAGCACTGGAACTCATCTTCCTGATTCTTGTCATCCTGTTTTTCCAGTAAAGACTCTGCAATATTGCATTAGTCAAAGGATTCTGCCACATCATTTAAATGGCATAAGGCGTCTGCTTGTGTCTGAGCATGACTCAAAAGGGCAGGCTTGTGCCAATCCATCTGTTCTTCTGAGAACATACTCAGAATTAATTCTATTAGGAACTTGAAAAAACAGGCTCATTTGACAGATGACCCGGCTGAATGGATAGAAAAAGACTGTGTGCCAAAAGATGTGTCTTTTCTCCCCTCATTTTGCCCATGCAAGCATCAAAGAAAGCCCAGGGATGCTTTCTTGACTGGCTACCATCATTGCTTCCTTGAAGTAAAACCTCAATTATTGTAAGATAGATTAACAGGAGAAACTCATAAACATTCATTAAGGTTTTACATAATATGGAAACCCTCAAAGAAATGCCCAAATCCACAAGCATAACTAAGTGATTTGGTGTGTGTGGTGGGGGAGGGGGAAGCTAAAGAATAAGGTAAGGCATATTTTACAAGGTCTCTTCGTACAAAATTTTCTGGGCGAGACTCTCACTCACTAAAGACCACATTTTTCCCTCAGGCATTTTAATATCTTGTTTCCATGGGGAATGGGGGAGGAGCTTTCTTGCATTTTTTTTCAAGTGTCTTTAGCTGCCAGTAATCCTGTGTTAAAGTAGTGTGTTGTGGGGGCCGGGGGCAGGGACTGAAACATTCTGCTGCTCTTCATACACACTTGAGCTTCATCAGCTGCGAGATCTCAGCCACCCTCACTCAACCCTGACGTTGTAACAATAATTGCAGTAGAGAGTCGGGTAGAAAGAAATGGGGCTGACCCTGATACAACTTTACTTATAAAAGCAGACAGGGATTTAGATTTGGCTTCAGAATGTTAGCTGGTTGGCTCCCCTGCTGGGGTCAGGTCTCGATGATGGCTTCTCAAATCCTAATGCACTTGGAAATCAGCAGGTGTCTTGTGAAGATACAGATTCTGGTTCAACACACAGAGCTTGGCATTGTGTATTTGTAGTAAGCTCTCGAAAGAGGCTGACCATGGTCCAAGGACCATATCTGGGAAGACCGAGTTGTAAAAATTCGTGCTTAGCCTAGAGTCACACTAGAATCAACTTGGAGAACTATGAAAACACCAATGACCGGTTCCTGCTCTCCCCACCATCCCGTTCCTCATCCTGAGGTGTGGCCCGAGCATCAGAATATTTTCACAGGTCCCCACGTACCTCTGACACACAGCTAGCGCAAGAACAGAGTACAGCACAGTGTCTCACATATAAAAGAGGAGTTTCTTGGAGAATTCACTGTTCAAGTTTCTGAAATGAAGCATTTGCTCAAAACAGAATTGTCCTTCAAGGGAAGAAAATAGTCCTATCCAAGAATAATAATAATACTCTCTCTTATGGGTAAAATAACCAGACCCCTGAATTACGCAAATAGGATCATATCAAAGCCCACAGAGATGAATAGAAGATTAGTACTTCCTCCGAAGTTGAAGCAAGAAGAGAAACAAAATTTGTTAGGGTTCTATATTGGCAATCTTTATTTTTTGGTGTGGGCAAATACCTGGTGAGAAAAAAATTTAAGGGATGAAGGCTTAATTTGCCTGGCTTATGGTTTAAAGGTACTACCCATCACGGCGGGGAAAGCAGAGCATCAGGTGGGTGGGTACAAGTGCCCCCAGTCAGGAAGCAGAGACAGATAAACACTGGTGATCAGGTGGCTTCCTCCCTTTATTCGGTCTGAGATGCTAGTACATAGGATGGTAGCATCTACATTCAGGTTGAGTTATTTCTCTTCAGTCACTCCTCTCTGGAGACAGCCTCACATGTATGCCAAGGGTGTGTCCTCTGGGTGATTCTAAATTCAGCCAAATTGAGTGCGGCACATCTAACCTTTCTCTTGGAATAGCTCCACTATGGCTTTCATGAGCGAACATCCCACCATCCTGGCATCCCCAACTTCTGGGGTTTCCATTGCCATGTGGGCTTTAACTGTACAGCTTCGGGAAATGGTTCTTTAGGGCATCCTTGAGGGAAATTCAACCCTTTGCCACATGGCCTTGATTTGGTGGCTTTCTGGAATGTTGGTGCAAGCCCCTGGGACCCCTCACTCCTCATCATACATGGATGATGTTACCAGATTCTGTTGCTAGCTCTAGATATAATAGCTACAACCACCACAAACACCACAAAGGGTTGTACCCTTTGAAGGGCGTGGCTTGCCTCCAGCACACCTTTCCCTTGGCCTCACCCTGATCTAGCAACCCCCCCACCGTAATGGTCCACTGAGCTGTTTCTAGCACTCTGGCGCTTTTTTAACCCACAGTTTCAAATTCTTCTACATTCCTCCCAAAAACCAGTTCCAAAGGCCTATGAGCCGTGTAATCCATAGGCACCCCACTCCTGGCACTGACTTTATTACTTCCTTTTCTTTTACGATAACTAAATACCTGACAAGAAACAAGACTTCATTTGGGCTCGGTGTTCAAAGGTACATTATAGTGGAGCGGTCCCGACAGCAGGAGTGTCAGGTGGTGGGTTATACTGCATCCAGGGACAGGAAACAGAGAGATGAATACTCAGAAGACGTTCATCTTTCTCCTTTCCAGGCAGTTTGGAGCCCAGTCTATGTTATTGTGCCACCTGCATTCAACGTGTGTCTTCCTCCCTCAGTTAAACAGCTCTGGAAACACCCACACAGACATGACCCAAGCTCTACCCCAGAGATGATGATGCCCCAAAGCTTGTCAGGTTGACAATAAAGGTTAAATGTCACAGAGCCAATCTAGAATTTGGAGTACTCGTGCCAACTCTTTCATAGAGAAAGATTTTCAGAAAACTTTCTCAGCATAGATGGGGGAGGGGTCAGGTTCTTAAAAAGTAAAGTAGAAGACTTATAGAGAATTGTGACATTTTAGAATCCATTCTGTCAACCCTAGGAGAAGATGCAGATAGGGCAGACATGGGTTTCCTGGTGCTGTGGAAGGCCAGTTGAGGCTGGAAGCATTGTTAACTGAATGAATAGAGGAATTTGCTGACAGGGGAAACTGTTCAAACTGTCCTGGGCTGACATCATAAACAGGGATTGCCAGTGTCAGGATCTCTACCATAGGTGAAATCAGCACTTTTTATTAAATAAAAAATCCCATATGCATCAAGAGCAGTCAAAGGGAGTATTATTAGTGATTTTGGGTAATACTAATTAAATACCAAAATTTGCAAGTACATGGTCATAAAAATATACTTACTATATATTAAAAGTTGTTTATATAACAGCTGTCCCTCTTTTTCCCTCCTGTTTTATTTTCATTATGCTCCTTTTAATCTTTTCATTTAAATTCTTTACATTTAATATACTTTAATCACATTCTTTCCTTTCCCCCAACTCCTCCCATATTCTCAGTTCCCTATTCACCAAACATCATGCTCGCTCTTTTTCTCTTTCTCTTTCTCTCTCTCTCTCTCTCAAACAAAACAAAAATAGAACAAAAAAAATCAAAACAAACAAAAAAATCAAAACTGTCAAAGCAATAGCTCTCCCTCCCCCCCACATACACATACACAAAACAAACAGAGTCCATTTCATGTTGTCTTGGCCACAGGGGCTGCCTTGGAGTGTGGTTGATAAACCCAGTGACACTCTAATGTAGAAAGCCGGTTTTCCCTTTGCCAGCAGGTATCGATTGCAAATAACTTCGTGTCCACTTCCCCTTCTCTCATTAGTAGCATTTTTGTACTAGCATGGTTTGAACTTGTGAAGGCTTTGCGAGTACCATTGTCACTATTAATTGCTTTCAATATTCACTTTGAGTGGAAGAGAAAAGGCAAAAGATATGCATGTCCAGAATTGCATCCGCCCTGCATTCTTATCGCGAAGGCAGAGTAAGGTACCTCTCACAAGAATGTTATGTTCAGAGGAAGTGAGATAAAAGGACTGGTGATTCATGGGACAGATGGGAACGTTGTGACTTTTGAGTCTGAAAAGCCCCTCATGGGTTCATCTGTTGGCACCAGACTGGGAGGCTGGAGAACTGTTAGGAGATGGAACCTCACTGCGGGTACCCTTGGGGCAGCTCATCCTTGTCGACTTCCTGTGCTTGTCCCTTATCCCTGGACCAGGACGATCTGAAGGAGCTACCTCTACCATCTGTGCCTGTCACGTGTTCCTGCCGCTATGATCTGAGTCCTGGCTTCCCTGCCACAGTGGATTGAGAATCTTTGAAAGCACGAATCAGAATCAATCTTTCTTCCGTAAAGCTGCTTCTGTCAGGTTTTGTGGTCGCCAACAACACAAGCGTAGCCACTACCGTGTGGGAGACTATGGAGCCGTCATGTGGAATTAGATGGCAGTCGAAGGTTTTCCAATCCTCACAAGCTGTGATTCTAAGAAAACATCTGAGCTGCAGTTTGAAAGTAAAAGCCTCTTATAAGAAAGGAATGAATCACTGTATAAATTATTCAGGGCTTCAAGTCCTTTAGGGAAATGCTCTCTGAAATTTGAGGCAGCTGTCTCTCTCTCTCTAACTATCTCTAGATGGAAGCTGTATTTTTTTTTAATTTCTCAAGTTCAGAGATAGGCCATGGGTGACTAGGACATAAAAACCAGGTGTCTCCTCAGCTCATTTCATTGTGATTGTTAAATTACCTCCTTTTGAAAAAATTGCAATAAACTATATTCCTGAAAGCCCAGAACAGCTACAAGGCAAATTGCTGTGAGGTGATGTTGCAGAAGAGTTTTTTTTATTGCAGTATAATGTCATGGTACAGCTGGCTTTAGCTCTTAGCTTTAGCACATTGCAAATAGTGGCCTTAGATAGGTGATTTAAGCATCGTGCCCGTCTTAGAAAAACAAGCCTATCCATGCCTTCGAGGGTTACTATGAGAACATAACACATATAAAGTGTTTCGAATAGTAGGCGGCGGGAAGAAAAGTGGGTTCTAGTTGTGCTCGTTACATAATTCCTAGTATCTTGTAGCTGAAAGTTAGACTTGCACGGACACACTTTTACAGCACAACGGCCAGCACAAAAGGGACAGGAAGAGAAAATAATAGTAACACACGTTTTGTTGTGTTTTAAATACAGACTACCTTTTTGAAATGTATCACTGACTTAGTTCTTTGGTATCAAAGTCCATGAGAGGCTGGAGATGTAGCTCACGGGGATGGCGCCTGCCTAGCATATACAAGGCTCTAAGTTTGAAACCCATCACCAGATGTCCTCCGTCATTTGGTGTCACTGTTAGTTACATTAATGTGTGTGATGTGTGTGTCTCTGTGTGTGCGCGTGCATGCGTGGTTTGTGTGTGTGTGTGGTGTGTGTGTGTGTGTGTGTGTGTGTGTGTGTGTGGTGTGTATGTGTGTTCTTTTCTATTAAGTGAATAGAAGTACTTGAAACAAACCAGACTACTTGTTGTGGTTCTACTAGGCACCACCTCTTTCAAAACTGAACACTTACAGTATTTACTCAATATGTATGCAAAAAATTTTGGCTCATCTTGGGTGGCCAATATTTTTCCAAACCTTCACCTTCCAGTCCAAATGACTTTATCACTGTTGGGACTAATGAGTCCTGGCCTTAAACTGCTTTTCCCTCCTAGAACCTTCTAATTGAAGATACTAGAAGCTGTGCCTAGTTTAGAGGATCAGAGGATGGGATTTTCACCTGTTGGCCATTGACTGCAGTGTATTTAAGCCTCCACGGTGCTATTAAAGATGGGCTTTTGGTACCAGTGTTTGAAGGTCTGCATGTCTGTCTGTCCCTGCGTGTGTATTCTCAACCTCCAGCCCCTTGCCCGAAGCTCGCAAACTGGGGTCTAGAGCATAGAGCGCAGACAGGGGCTGCGGTGTGCGGCACATCACGAAGACTTTCTCCCAACAACACTTTACAGAAGGTGCCTACCCTTTTCTCTAGCACCTTACCACTTCATGTTTGTTACTGTACTTAGAGTTGTTTGGTGACATCTACCCCCAGATCTTCAGTGCCTTGAAAGAGAGAAATTGTTCCTTATTTATTTCTATAGCTCATCTTCTGATGGAATCCCACCCTCCCAAAACACAGCTATGTGATGGTACCTCACACACTGTAAGATTTTGATAAATCTGAGATGGGTATGGGAATATTGAGGATGTAGCAGATTTGCGAGTTTCCTATCTAGCCTAAATGTGGCAAAATAAAGCAGGCATCTGCTTCCTAGACACTGCGAGCACTTATTAAAATGACATGTTTAGTGTCTAAGAAAAAAACTCTTAGACGCACTTAGTATTCATCAATTTTCAATTACTAGCCACTCATTGGTTCCCATCTATAACAACCTCCCAATCCTATCACTATCCCTCTAGGGATAGATATGGTGGACGACTCGTCTGTTTGCTCCATCATATCTCCTGCGTAAACTAAATGGGATCAGGACAGACTGTTTGCAGAAAGTCTGGTTACTTCCAGCCTAGTGAGACAGAGGCGCTCTACCAACAATGCCCTCCACTACAAATTTCCAACAAAGACCTGCAAAGACCTGGGAATCCTCAACCAGGAGCCACAAGCACCACAATGTGTATAATAACAAGAGCAACCTTGATCATAGCTATATCCATTGAGCATGCACTACACACCAGCCACTGAATACTCAAGGCATTATCTTTACTTCTCAAAGTGTCCTGTGAAGTTGAAGCTATTCAAGGTTCAGAAAATCAGAACCCAAAATATAGCATTTTGGAGTGTTGAATATTTTAATTAACTTCAATATTTCACTGTCCCTCTCTAGCACCCCCTGTTTCCCACCCTTGACTTCTCTAGAGACTCAAGAGGGAGGCTTAGTTTAAATTCTTCCGGTTAGACTACAGACCAGATCTTCTAGAAGATAAGTGGCTGGCCGGAAGGAAGAGTTATCATCCCCCTCAGAGGGCCAGATGAACTGGATCCTAGGTTACTTTTTAGCCTTCAGTGTCACTGATGACCCTAAAAATGGCTTGTTTCCCTTCTAAATTGTCTACATCCCCCCCCCCAACTTCTCCCATTCGCTGTAGACTATGATGAAGGTGTGTATACTTCATTTTTTTTTTTAATTTTTATTTTTGGTTTTTCGAGACAGGGTTTCTCTGCAGCTTTAGAGCCTGTCCTGGAGCTAGCTCTTGTAGACCAGGCTGGTCTTGAACTCAGAGATCCGCCTACTTCTGCCTCCCGAGTGCTGGGATTAAAGGCGTGCGCCACCACCGCCCGGCTTCTTTTTTTTTTTTTTTTTTTTTTTTTTTTTTGAGACAGGGTTTCTCTATAGCTTTGGAGCCTGTTCTGGAACTACTTCTGGAACTAGACCAGGCTGGCCTTGAACTCACAGTGATCCACCTGCCTCTGCGTCCTGAGTGCTGGGATTAAAGGCGTGCGCCACCACCACCAAGTTGGTGTGTACACTTCTAAGATACACTGAGTTGCTGGGTCTTCACTGTCCAGGGACACAGCTGTACACAATTAGGGGTACACCTTCTTTGATGTTAGTCTATGCCCTGCTAGTTCAGTCTCTCTAACTCTGCTATCAAATCCACAGAGACGAGAAGGGAAGTTCTTATGATGTCCTACCAAACTACTGTTGGCTCTATTTCACAGATGAGGAATCTGGAACACGGAGAAATCCCTCAGCCAGGCATCACATTCTATCTGCAGTGTCTCTATTAACAACTAGGGAATCTCTGTGAATGGCTGGGAAGGAGCAAAGTCCTGAAGATTTTATCAGGGCACTTTTTTTAAGGGGTTTAAAATGTGAGTCAGCTGAGAAAACACCAAAACTACCACGGAGAACAATAAATGAAAGACAAATAGAAGAAAACAACCAAGAGCTTCCTGTCTCATCAGCTGGGAAAGCCCCGGGGAATGGGGGAGATGTTTGGCAATACTGGGCTTCCTGCCTTAGAGTTTGTGAACCCTGGTTGACCTTTGTATCATTTACATAATGGGGCTTGAGAGGAACCACATGCACTTAGTAAAAACCTGTGTGGACTCAAAGTCACCCACAGGCTGGGTAGTTCCTTGTCACCCCGATACAATCTAGAGCCATCTGAGAAAAGGGAACCTCAGTGGAGAAAATGCCTCCGTCGGATTGCCTGGAGGCAAGTCTCTAGGATTTTCAGGATTAATGGTTGATATTGGTGGGGTCCAGCCCACTTCCGGCTGCGCCCACCCTGAGCTGTGTAAGAAAGCTAGCTGAGCTGGCCAGCAAGCACAAAGCAAGCCTCTGTAGGCTCCGCTTCAGTTCCTACCTCCCAAGTTCCCACTGGCTTCACTCACTGCTTTAGTTTCCCTTCTTGAGGGACTGTGAGCCGGGAGCAAACCAAATAAACCCTTTCCTTCCCAAGATGCCTTGGGCCAGTGTTTTGTGACAGTAACAGAAAGCGAAGCGAACAGGCCAGTCTCGGTAGACTGTCACACTCTGGAAAAGATTCCTTACTCAGATTTGGATTTATTGGAACACTCGACCATATGCCCAGGGAGGTCTGCTCCTTAATGTGTCTGAACTGCCAAGTTTCACTTATAAAATGGCCAAGGCAGGGAGGGAACGGCTAGGCATCACATTTGCTGTGTCTTCAGCTGAGAGAGTTGCAACTGCAGCTAAGCTAAGACGAATGTGAACACCATCTTCACCCCCTCTTCCCCCCCCCCCCCCGTTTTGGGTATAACATTACTTAGTGTGTGTGGTAGAGCCCATTTTACCAGCTGGGCTGGGTTGGGCAGTAACAAAGAAGGGAATTTTATCTATCCGGGCTTCATTTCACTGTGGTGACTGTTTACAAAGCCATGGGTTTTTGCCAGAAAATGCCAGCATCGATTCGCTGTCTTTTCTTGTCACTCTGCAGGCCCTGGACTCTTCTTTATCAGTGAGTCGGGTCTATTTTCCTAGAGCGCTGTTTACTCCTAATCTACACCATTCTTCCTAGGCTGGTTGTTTATTGTGCTGGTCTTCAGTCTTGCTGCTTTCCTGCTTGGCCAAACCTTACTTTCCTAGGCTCTTGGACCTAACTGGCCACCTCCCTGCTGCACCCTACCCCACCCCCTTGGCAGGTAATATATGTTTAGAAGAGAAATTTCCTTACTATAGGGCAATGGGTAAGATAACCGTTGGCCTGAGGTCAGCCAGCTTTATAATTCCCTAATACAGTTAGGCCTACAGAGACAAAGCGGTCACATTTAATTGCATTCCGTAGTGGATTTATTTGTAAATGAACCATGCCTGTCTTATAAATATTACCCGGGGTCATTAATGACTTTGGAAAGGTTTTCGGCCTTGACAACATTGTGAAGCTCACCGATCCCAATCTTTCTGTCACGGCCACACGACCAGAACGATACACAAACAAATTTGTGCTTAGATGGTTGAAGCACCACACATTAAATTGTGGAGTGCAAAGGACCCTGGGAAAGGACTGCCCTGAGGTGGGATTGCCACATCAAGTATGGGATGCTGAGTTAAATTTGAATTTCAGAAAATTAGTTAATTACCAACCAGTACTGCACGAGGGGGCAGAGGCAGACTTTTTATAGCAAACAAAAATGCTGATAACTGAAATTTAGATTTCCTTGGGTATCCTGTATCTTTATTTGGATCTGACAACTTTTTACCAAGGGGTTGACTTTTAATTCTTCTAGCAGATAGTGTTTAAATTCTCCAGCCCTCAGACTCCTCGAGACTGAACCAGATGGATCCTAAGAGGTTTTGCAGCTCTGCAATTGTGTAAGCCTGTGACTCAAATCCTAATGAGCTGCAAGAGTGATGTTAGGTAAGGTATTTAATCTCTTGGCCGATCAATTCCTTCATCTCCAAAGTAAGAATTATGCAGCCGAAGAATGGTCTGGCACAAGCTCCCATCATGTTGGACATTGGTATACGGGAAAGCCGGTTTTACTTGCTAAATAGTGGGGCTAGGGAAAAGACGTGGGCTCTAAGCTCTGATTTTGGTGACCGCTCTTTTAGAAGAGAGGATGAGGGAGTAGGCAAGGGGAATCTGCTGAGTTCCTGCAGAGCCACGGCAGTGAAAAATCACAGAGGGCTGAGCCATGCCAGTGTGCTTAGGTCAGCTCTGCCTGCAAGCTGGCACCTTGGAAAGTCAGGAGTCTCTCTTCCCCGGAGACCCTGGCCACAATCTTCCTGAGGATTGCCAAAGAATGCTTTTAAGACACTTGAGAAAAACGTTCCCGAGTTATAGGATAATATAATATAATATAAGGCTCGAAGGACCTGGGAAAGGACTCCTGACCTTGAGTCCCTTTTATACTGTGCTAGGGAACGGAAGTCAGAGGGTGGGGGTCTGCTTTGGGCTCAACAGCCAACTTCTCTGACAGCTTTGAACTCAAAGGGGGCTCAGTTGATCTAGCAATGCCATATTAGGCACTAGAATCCATGTTCATCCAAATCTTAGCAAAGGGTTTGGGTTTATCCAAGTCTTTTTCAAAAATTTATTTTTTGAAGTTAATGTTGCTCTTGACAATTTCATATCCTCTTGCTTCCACTTCCAAAATTCTGGGATCACAGAACTGCACCATTACACCCAGCTCTAGACATGTTCTTACGTGCAGCTCTGCCTCTCTCACATTCTTAACATGTCCACATGTGTCATTCATGCCCAAGAACAGCAACGTAAGCCTGTGGTTGCAGCTACTCAGGAGGCTGAAGCTGCAAGATCTCCCGAGCTGAGAAATTTGAGACAACCGTGGGCAACACAATGAAAAGACTCTTTCTTACAGAAAGAAAAGCTACCGGGTGGTAGTGGCGCATGCCTTTAATCCCAGCACTTAGGAGGCAGAGGTAAGTGGATCTCTGTGAATTTGCTAGCCTGGTGTATGAAGCGAGTTTCAGGGCAGCCAGAGCTTTTACACAGAAAAAGAAAAGCAGATATTTACTTGCTTGAAGCACTGTAAGGTCTTACATAATCAAACATAAAAGTTCAAAAATTGCATGTATACATGCATGCGTGCGTGTTTGTATGTGTTTTCACTGTACATGTGAAACACAGAGGTTGACACTGGCTATGTCTTCCACTTTGGTTTTTATATTTTGAGTCTCTCACTAAGGTAACTAGCCACACTGGCTGCCTTGTTAGCACATCTAAGCCAGATCTAGGAAAGAGCACGTGTCCTATTGTGTGAGTGTGTGTGTGTGTGTGTGTGTTTCCTCTACACTCATTCGACTTCCATTTTTAACCAGGATGAAAAGCTGAGTTAGGCACAACGAACACAAAAGCAACCATGGGTGGCACTGTGACTGGTTCAAGCGCATTTCCACAGGTTGCGGCTTTGTATATAAAGTGTCTTCAGTCATGCAGGATGGCTCACACCGGTAACACCAGCACTTGGGAGGCTGAGGCATGACCACTGTGAAAACGGAGACTGGCTGAACCTCAGAGCGAGTCTCTAAAGAAGATGGGGGTGGCTAGGAGAGTTCGCTCACAAGGCAAAGCGCTTGCTGTGGAATCCTGAGGACCCGAGTTTAATCCCCAGAATCAGGACAGAAGCTGCAGGTGTTCTCAGCAGTTGCTGTGGTGATGGGGAGATCACTAGGCAGCCAGACTAGCCCATTCAGTGAGTTCCCGTAAAAGAGAGAGAGAAGCTGCCTTAAAATACAAGAAGGTAGAGGCATCCCCAGGAATGACACCTCGGCTGACTTCTAGCCTCACATGCACACTTGCACATGTGCGTGTACACACACACACACACACACACACACACACCACACAATGGCTCTTTTATATTTCTCCAATTATTCCCCTTTATTCCTCTCCCACGGTATTACCTCAGTGTTCAGTTTTATGGCCTCTTGCACAGACTGTTGGGATGTTTGTCAGTTCTCTCACAGGATTTGCTGGGATAGGGTAAATGCGAGAGAAGCGCCAAATAAAAGCAACCGGGAGTGAAATGGAAACTTTCCCCTCTTACTTAGCTAAAATCGTGAACTAGCAGGGCATCTCTGCCCAAGTCATTGGACTTCAGCTCGTCTGTCTTGCTCTCTGTCAGGCCAAAGTCACCCTGTGATGTACTGTGTCCGTATTTCAACCCGTGGGGGAGCATAAGTAGGCAGAGCCTGACTCTTAAAGCATGACCCAGACACCACACTGTAGCTCATAGGGAATTGTCTAGAACTCGCCCACATGACCACATCTGCTGCCAGGTAAGCTGAAAAACATCATTATTCTAAGCAGTCATGAGTTCAGCTAAAGCTTGGAGCTTCTATTTGTACAAAGAAAAAAGGATATAGATCTGCACTGTGTCACACAGAAGCCACATAAAACAATTTAAATTAAACATATTCAAATTCAGTCGCGGTAAACATCACGTTCCTCAGAGCAACTCAAAGGTACTCAGTAGCCAAGGGCTACAGTATAGATTCCAATCCTCACGGGACATCCTACCAGCTAGAGTTGCTATCAGTAACCAGTAGTGTCAACTGTGTCCCTTCCAGCTGTTTCCTGTGCATCCCTCTAGATGTGAAACTGATCACTTCACTGGGTGTTACAAGTTTTTCCAATACAAACTCCAGGCCTTTATCCTGGGCTGGCCTTCGGGGTGGAGCTGCTGCAGTGCTCAGGGAAAAAAAAGCTCCATAGGCTGTAATCTGACCCTCCATGGGACACCCATGCCTAGGGTTAAGTTAATTTTATTTTAATGTATCCATCCGTTCTTTACTATGATGCTGGGTACCCGCCATCAAGCTCCACCTGGGACTCTGCTCCACGTCTCTAGACTGCATCACATGGGATTGTTTCAAACATGTCAGGTCTTTGTGTGTTCCATGATCTCCCCTTGGCGCTTAACTTGCTAGCCTTCCTCTCCTGCCTAGTTTGCTAAATCTCGTTGTCACCTGCTGACAAAGTTACCCTACACTGTCCTGTTGCTTCTAGAACATCCTGAGCAGTATTTCACCAGAGCATCCTACACGGAGCTGTTATTTAATGTCCGATATTTATCTTCTCCAGGAACTCTCTTATTGGACTTTCTACCTGGCATCTGTATACCCATTAGACTCTATGCAGAGAGTTCTCATTGAGAACATGTATGGCATGAAAAATATTTCCTTTTTCATACTCATAAGAAAACTAGTAACAATTAGTACTGATTAGCTGTGTTTTTAAAGTGTCATTTACGTCTATATTTCTGCCTTGGTATTCATGAGATTTGGTTCCAGTACCCTCAAAAATACCCAAATCTCTGGATATTAAGATATACATACATACATGCATGCATAGAGTTTGCATATAATCCGTGTACATCCTTTTGTATGCTTTAAGTCATCTCTAAATTACCTATAAATCTAATGCAATGCCTGTAGCCCACTTACGTGGATTTGGTGTAGTACTTGGTGCATAGTAAATTCAAGATTTTACTCTCTGGAATTTTCTGGAATCATTCTTAAAAAGTCTTTTCATTCTGCCGTTGGTTGCATGTACAGATAAAATGCACGGCCTATGGATGTCAAGCATCAGCTACAGAAGTCTATCAGAGAGCTGCAGAGCTTGTCCAGGAAGGTTCAGCTGGACAGAAATATAAATGATGACGTGATGTCTGGATCCTCCCAGGAGGCTAGAGTTTCAGAGCAGCTCCTGTGGTGTGTATGCATGGAGAAATACTCTTGGGCAATCCCATCAACAAACTCTACTTTTTTCTCCTCAAGAAAGGTTATGTTTCATCTTGCCAGCAAGCAGCAAGACACACAGAGACAAGAAACCTCTCGCAAATCCTTTCCTTTTGTGGTTGACTTTGGCCATGTGTGTCCCTCCTGACTTCCTAATACCCTACCTATAAGAACAAGAAGCACTGAATTAAATGGCTATATCATCCAAATTCATCCAGATTCAAAAAAAAAAAAAAAACCAACTATTATTCTTTCTTCTTTCAGCGGAGAAAAACGTACAGACAATGGTTTTATAAAAACCCATGCTAAGTCCTTGTATACTCCTGTGGCTTTAGAACCACATGGTGAGAAACACTGCCATTAACTTCTGCTTTGTTTGAGGAGTATTTCTTTGCTTAACCAAATCTGCATTTACCAAGTCTTCTTCTAAAGAGAGAGTTGCATCTAGCCCAAATCTTCTATAGTCAGCAAGACCATCATAAGACTGTAAGAGTCTCCTACGTGCATCTAGTGCAGTTGTGTGGGGTGGGCAAACACTGCAGCCTGTACCATGTTATATAGTGGCTTTCCATTGAGAGTGAAATATTGCTTCATGCAGGGAAGAGTTGCATTTTTTTTACTGCAATGGAGCTTAGAGGGAAGGACAAAGCATCAGCTTCTACTTCTGATGTGGGATTCCCCTCTGTATTCTGTGAATATCATTGGTTAATAAAGGAACTGCTTTGGGCTTATAGCAGAGCTATAGGTGAACAGAGCTAGGTGGGGGAAACTAAACTGAATGCTGGGAGGAAGGAGGCGGAGTCAGGGAGAAGCCATGGAGCTGCTGCCAGAGGCAGATCTGCTGAAACTTTGCTGGTAGGCCATGACCTCTTGGTGATGCAAAGATTAATGGAGATGGGTTAAATTAAGATCTAAGAGTTAGCCAACAAGAAGCTGGAGCTAATGGGCCAAGCAGTGATTTAAATAATACAGTTTCTGGGTGATTATTTTGGGGCTAGGAGGCCAGGAACTAACTACTTCCCTCCCTCCAACAAACTTCTAACTTTTTCACTTACGTTTTCAAATCTAGCCAACTCACAAAGTTCCCTTCATGCTTTCCCTTCTTCGTTATAAGATAGACACAAAATTTTCTTGAAGGATTATTATTATTTCTTGAAGGATTATTATTATTTGGGGCAGATAAAGTCTTATTATGCTGCCTAGGTGGACTTGGAACTTCTTGGCTTAAATACCCGATTTTCCTGCTTCAGCCACCAAGTAGCTGGTGTTACAGGTACACAGGCATGTGGCACTCTGCCTGGCTTTGCCAGGATGCTTTTAAGAATAAAATAAAATAATGGATGTAAAAGTAGGTTGCTAATCTGAGTAACCACTTTACCAAATTGTCCCACATGATCCAATCTCTAGAAGAATTTCCAAAACCATATGAGCCAGCAGACAATGATTGATAATAATAATTTTAAATAGCCCTCTAAATTTTATTTTTTGGGGAAATGCTACTCACAGTCCTTTTCCTGCTCCTGTCATCCTTGTCCTTTCCTACAGGTCTACGAACCTTCATACTTTGCTGAATCCTCTCTAACCCTTAAAACATCTTAACCAGCCTTCTTTGGATTATGGACCATTCTTCTCTCTTACTCACCCTCACTAGAAAGATCAATGTAGACCATGTACCCATCCATATTAGTTACTGCTTTTCACTGCTACAAGCAAACAAATAAAAGGCTATGGGAGGAAGGTTTTATTTAGCTCATGGTTTGAAGGACATTGTCCTTTATGAAGAGGAGCGAATGCCAGCAGGGCTGAGAGCCAGCTGATCACACTGCCCATAGTCCTGAGCGGAGAAGCGTTCAACTTGCTCTCTCATTTCCCGCTTCTTCTTCTTCAGCCAGGGAGCCTGAATGTGATGTCAGTCACATTCAGAGAGGGTCCTTCCTTCATTAGCTAAGTCCTTCCTAGAAGCTCCACCAAAGACACCACAGAGCCGTGCCTGCTAAGTGACTGCAGAGGCAGTCAAGTTGACAATAAAGATTAGCCATCGGAGTATCTGTGTCCCTCCCATTTCCCAGGCCATCATTTAATTTCTCAGCTTCCTCTTCAGTTACTTTCATCTGCCAAGTCTAGGGACCGAGCACATCGAGACAAAGGATCTTCCCAGCTCAGGGAATGTGGAGAAGGCAGCATTTCTCCTTTGCAGGAAGGGAAAAGGCCAGAAGACCTTCTTTAAGGTATCTGCTTTACTCTGTCATTTGTAGAGCTATACCATAAAGCGGTAACACATCTGACTGAAAGTTTATTTAATTCTCCCAGTGCAGCTCAAGGCAAAGTTTGAGCGAATCTATTATTTTTTTGCTTGGTCCATCACTGGCAGGGAAGCAGGGTCCAGGTGCTTGCTAGCCTCATCAGCATCCTGTCTAGGGACCCTGTGAACCTCAGTCAGCACAGCAGGTGTTCTCCCAAAAGCTGCTTTAGCATCTGGTGTCTGCACAATGACAAATCTCTTCACATAAGAAACAAGTTGTTTTTGAAAATGTGTCTGCAGTTTTATAAAAAGACCTATATCCCCAAACCCAAGAAGAATATGCATGCTCTGTTAATGCAAAACAAAACGAAACAAAACAAAAAACCCACAACCAGTAACCCAAATAAACAAATAAATAAAAAGCAAAACTTTCCCATTTTCTTTCCACTCCTGTTATCTTAATCTCAATTTCTAAACTGAAGCCAGTACTTCTTTTCTGCAAATATGCTTGGCATTTCGCCTCATAAGCAAATGTGAAGGCCCATCTCACTTCGCATGTGTATGCTGTATGCACACGTTTACGGGGTATGTGCACAAGTATGTGGGTATGTACATGTGAGCACATCTGTACAAAAGCCAGAGGTCAATGGTAGGTGTCCCTCTCCTTTTGCCACCTTACTTTTGACACAGGGTTTCTCACTGAACTTATGTGGGCTGGCTCTACAGCTATATAATATATGACCCTTTCTCTGTACATCTTACATAAGGTTCACAAGGTCCATTCATGTTGATGTAGGCATCAGCATTTTATGTTTTTCTCTTTAGGGGAAAAAAAAAGAAACCCGAATCTTCTGAACAGTTTAAGGCTCAGAACAAGCCTGAAAGAGAAGTGCAGAGACTTCTCACACCCTCTCACATATAACCTCCCTTTTGTTCCCCAAGGAAGTGGTACATCTGTTAAAATTATGGCTCCTCGTTCTGATCCCCATTGGCAGCATTTCATGAGGCTAATTTCACTTATCGTTTTTAGTTACTTCCATTGTTACCACCCCCTGAACCACTGATGGTTGAGCTGGGGCGTGTCAAGTAGCCAACTGGTAGATGTTCAATCTACACTAACTCCCAGGCTTTACTGCAAGCAGAGAGACATCAAGCACAGGCTTTAAAAAACGGACTGTTTTAAAAACTCAGGAAGAGGCAGCTGGCATCCTGAAGGTCTCTGGGGCTTAGTGTTGGAGGAAGCTGCACATGAGTCTGTTTTGCATGAGGCAAGTTTCTTTTTCACTCAGCAGAGACTCCTTGTACAAAATAGTAGATTTCATTGTGACATTTTTTTCCTCCATGCCACGATGGTTAGCTTTTTCACCTTGACACCACAGCCTAGACTCACCTGGGGAAAGCCTCTTAATAAGAAACTGATTCCATTGGGTTGGCTTGTGGAGGAGTGTCTTAACGAAAATAACTGATGTGGGAAGACCCAGCCTCCTTTGGGCAGCTCCATTCCCTCGGCAGGGCTCCCCCCCCCCAACTACATGAGAAGAGAAAGTAAGTTCAGCACAAGCGAATCAGCAAGTGAACAGGGATACATTTCCACTTTGCCGTCCTCTTGACGGTAGATGTGATGTGACCAGCTGTTTGAGGTTCTCATCTGGACTCCCCCATAATGCTGCCTTTAACTTGGAATTGTACAGCAGATAAACTCCGCTCTCCACGGTTGCTTTTTTGTTGGAATAGTCTAGCACAGCCACAAACATGGAACTAAACACGTGCCTATAGTATACTTTGAACAGACTTGTCTCACCCCAGTTGTTACATCCCTGATCCCCTTATACATTGAAAACTTCTTTTCCCTTCTCTGTATTCAACATAGGATAGAAAACATTCACTATATTTCTAAGTCTAGTTTCTTTCACTTCACGTGATGTTCATTTCCCTGCTGAGGACGCGGCCTTTTTCCTCTTGGCAGCGTGTTTGGAAGTTTTTCCAGAGAGATGTAGTTACTCAGACCCTTGAATGAAGAAGGATCCAGTACTCCTCGATTGGGGGTGGTTGTCTTTTCCAGTGGAGTGTGCAACTGTTGGAATGGAAGCACCTGGAACTAGACGTCTGCCTAGCCAGCTCAATCGGTTGGTTCAACCCTGGAGATCAAAGGCCTGACATAGCACAGATTACTCTCACATCTTCGTGTTTTTTTCCTTTATGGGTGACTAATTTTCCATACACATACCACAATTTTTTTCTGCATCCTTTGATGGGCACCTAGGCTGACTCGATCACTTAGCTATTGTGAATAACGCCACCTTTCAAAGCCTTGGCTTCCTTACCTATGAAATGAGTAACGCGATGTCGATTCCTGCCAAGATCAATGCAATTGTTGTGGAAAGTTCCTCTAGGCCCTTAAAGAAACTAGAATAGTGGGTAGAACAATTCCTCAGGGTCGGGATGCTTTGTTCATTGCAAGCAGAGTAAACACTCTCCTGAACCTGGCCCTACGTACCCCAAGAAGGTGTTTTGAGGAGTGGAGGATGGGTGTGGGCGGAATTCCTGGAGTGATCGTGACTGGCTCTGCAAATGTCAACCACTTTCCTATTTCCGGTATTCCCCTATGTTCACTACGTCTCACCTCATCTCTCCTTATAAACTGCTCTTCTGGCAAGCCCTCATAGTATTAAAAACGGTTAGCAAAAGGGTCCCGATTTCTTTGGGAATTTCTTAGGTTAAAAAAATAGAAAACAAAATGGATGATATTAGATCTCTCCAGGAGAATCCACCTTTCTTGGCGACTCCAACCTCTTCTTCACAGGCTAGACGTGTTAACAATTTGTCTTCCCAGTAGCGTAAATGGTGAAGAAATAAATGAAAGGAAGGACGCGGAACTGAATGAAGCATGAATAAACGGCGCGGAACCAAGATTAGAAGACAGAGAGGGGTCCTCGCTTGCTGCCACTTCCTGCACAGCTGCTTTTAAGATCATGGGGCCATCTCCTACACAAGGTTTCTTCCTCTTGGTTTCAGCTCACACTGCTCCAAGCTTTAATGCAGAGCACCGCCCTCCCAGCGCTCCTCCCCGTTCCGCTAACCACGCCCCTCCTCCCTGAGGTTCCGCCCCACCTTTCGAGCTTCAGGGGAAATGAATGGCAGCGGAGCCGCTCGCCGCTCCGGGTATTGATTGGCCACTGGGCGCGGTGACGCGCAGGCGGCCGCGGGCGCACGCAGCGGGCGGAGCCGGCGGGGGCGGAGCCGGGCTCCGGGGCGGGGCGCGGGCAGCCGGGGGCGGAGGAGCCGGGGAGGCGGGAGGCGGGAGGCTCCCGGGCCGTTTAAGCGGCCTCCCTCCCGCCCCCAGCCGCCTGCTCTGGCTTCGGCCCTGTGCTGACCCCCGGCGTGGCCCACTCCGGCCCTGCCCAGCTGCGCGGCTCCCGCCTGGCACGCCGGCGGCCTCGGGAGCGGCTCAAACCCATGAGGCCCGCGCGCCCCTCCGCCGGTGCAGAAGAGACGGAGCTCCCGGCCCCCGCGGAGGAGCGGAGGATCAATGCGGTTCAGGAATCGATTCCAGCGGTGAGAGCGCTGCAGGGCGCGTGCTCTATCCCGGGGAATCCCGAGCCCCGACCCGGACCGGCTCCCGGGGGGACCCCCAGTCCTGCGATCCCCTTCCTCCAAGCCGCTCGGGATCTGTGCCCCGGGACTCCGCGTCTGCCTTGCCTCCTCCATCGGCTTGCACACCCAGCTTTGGCCCTTGCGATCCCCATCCAGACACAGTTTCTGCTTGCTCCAAGCGCCCCACCCCAACCTTATAGCCCCTTGAGTCCACTCTGGGCCTTATGCAAACATCCTTGAACAAACCCCCGTGTGAGGTCTCTTGGGGCTGCTCCAGCACCCTGTGGCGGTATTTGTCTTACAGCGCGGTAGGGGGTCTGGCCTGAGCGTTTAAGGTGTTTTTGTCTGTGACTGGCCCTAGAGACAGGGAAACTGAGGCACGCTTCCCAGCGTCCAGCTTAGCCCGATGGTGTCGAATCTAGAGGTTCTCAGGCTAAAAGCCCCAGTGGGTTACTATTTGGGGATTTTTGTCAGGGGCAGGTTAGCATTCAGGTGGAGACTTGCCTTTGAGACGTCTGTTTTTAGGAAATGGGGAGGAAGAACCGAGGAGACGCCACCGGAAGGCCGGTCGGCTGCTCTATAGTGGAGAGGTGGTGGGGACGCCCAAACTGGAGTGGCCCGGTGGCCCTTCTCTCGGGGTATCTGCCCGGAATGAATGATGAAGGCTCTGGCCTTTTGTTCCCAAAGAAAGCTCTGGGCTTTTCTGTTTCTTTTAAGTGGGTGAAAGTTCAGCCGTCGGGTGTCTGGTAACTCTCCATCCCTTTGTCTGAACCTGGCAGCCATACCCATTCCCAGTCCTTCACCACGAACAGTCTAGCTTTCTGTGAGGTGCCAGGGAATCGAAAAGCAGAAATGCGTGAAATCTTCCAGGCAGGCTATTGAGTTTGAAGTAGTCTGTTTTTTTGTTTGTTTGTTTTAGTTTGTTTTGTTTGTTTTTTTAATTTCAAAATGTAAACCCACAATTTAGTTTTCCTACCCGGTCTTTTTAGCCATTAATAATGCTTATCTCATTCCTCCCCAGTCCCAAAGTGTAAAGGAGCCAATACGTAAAAAGGATCAGTGTGGTCTTTGACATCAGTAGAGGGGATCAACTTGAAGATTTGGATTGCCTTCCGAATATTGCTTATTGCTTGGCGCCTGACACTATTCTTGGAGGGGAACTACTATCCATGTCAAAGGCAAAAGAGCCTTGGTCTTCTTTCTCTTTGAGAACCTCGTGGATTTAAGACAGACTGTAACATGTGTGAGCCTCTTGCCCTGTATATGTTGTTTGTTTGATACGGTTTTCTCCTCTACATGTCTGTGGGCTTCCTGCTTTCAGAGAACAGTGGCTACATTCTGAAAAATTACCCCTTCCCTTTTTGATGAAGAGTTTGTATTTCTTTCCTGTCCCTTTGAATACTTCTGTAAAAAGAAGGAAAGTGTCTCTTTCTGTTTGTTACACCAACACTCAAACAGCTCTAGAATGGAAAAATAAAAGCCACTTCAGCTGATTGAGCAATCTCTTTGATGGGCAGGATTTGCTCTCATTCTACTTTGCAGTCTTTTACCCATTGAAAAATTAGAAAAACACAGAGATTATCTTTTGGAGTATCACAGAATGTAATTTTTGAGTGGTTACATGTTATTGTACTCCACAAATACTACTTGTGTCTTTCTTGATGATCCATAGGTCTCCTTTGATTTTTATTGATGTAATCCCTTCATTACCTGTTTTTCTATTATGGGCTAGATTAGAAAGCTGTTTATGAGCATCATTTTGACTTAAAAATGAGCCTCCAAATACAAAGTAATGTAAAAATACAAAGTAATGTTCGAACAGTCCTGCTTATTATGATCCACACATTAAAATGTCCAAAGTAGTAGTCCACATATTTTTGTGTTCATTAAACATCTTGGTGTGCTATTTGCACTGTTTACCATAGTGACATACAGGTAAATTACAGAGAGGCTCTACAGCGGGGGCGGGGAGGGGGGAGTTGCGAGGCGACCCACTGTCTTTGAACTGTGCCCTTTTCCCTGATAGCTGCGTTTGGGACTCAACTGAAGAACAGTTCATTAGACCATAGTTTATGCTCTGCCTCAATAAAAGGACACCTTGCAGATCCACTCAGAGTGGAAACTCTGGTTCCTGTGGCTTTGGATCGTCTTCCAGACGTCTGCCGTTTATATGGAGGAAGACTGGAAGGGGAGAGTAAAACAGTGGTGGCTCCAAAAACAAAACAAAACAAAACCAAACAACAACAAAAACCCTACGATGTGAAACAGTTCCTCTGGGATGCAGTTTATCTTGTACCTTGCTTTATTCCTTTTAGTCTAGTCTCTCAAGACACCTAAGCACGTGCCTGCATACACACTTCTCTAACAGCTCTGACATGATAGTAACTGTTACTATTCAATTACTGCCTGTTTGTGCCAGCAGCTGGCTGGATACTTGCATAGTTTTGCATAGTTTTCCACTCACAAGGCAATAGAAAAGCAGATAAGTTTAGAGAGTAACCAAGTCCTTGCCCGGAGTGGCGCAGGTAGTCAGAGGAGCTCAGTTCCCTGTCTTCGCAGCCACAGTCCACTCACCCATCCTGTCTCTTCTCTAGAAAAGGACCCTTCTTCCTCAGCCCCAGCTGTGACTGCCCTGCTGATTAGATTTTAAATTGAGTGCGTGGAAAAGCATCTCCTTCAAAATCTAAAGCGTGTCTGATGCCCTTTTGGGGGGCAGTTCTTCGAGTGTCGAACCACAAAATGGGGTGGTCTTCTGTCTCCCATCCCCCTTTAGTAATTGCCTGGAGGATCGTCGCTGACAAATGCCATGCTCAGTCCTAAAAGGAAGCTGGCATGATAGAAGGGAGCTATGCACAGGGTGGATTAAAGCTGCAGCATCCAACAGTATTGAAGAGGCCTTGAGGCGCTCCGTTGTCTTGGCTTTGGGGTTTTCTGTTCATAAGACTCAGGGTTCCTTTGGCCCCGTGACTGCCTGTTGCCCTTCTGTGTGGAGCCTGTGCCATCTCCAATAAAGCCAGATTGACTATGGGTTATCTCTGTAGCTGGGAGGGCTGTATTTTTAACCATCCATTCAACGTTTATTAATTAAGCTTCAGCAAAAAGATGAGCGTTGTGCTTGAAACTGAAAATAACATAGTGAAGACCACCTCCATAGATTTGTGCTACAGTGTGAAAAGACGGGGTGTTAAAACAAGACAAAACAAACATTTAGGAACCAAATTCTTACTGGTTATGGTAAGGACTCCACTTGGGTGGGAAGGACCAAAGTGATGCTTGGTGATGTCTGGAAAATCTCTTAGCAGGTGACATGAGTTAGCTTGTAGGAAGAGAAGCAAGTCGAATATTCTAAGGAGAAATAAAAAGCCAGTGTCCTCAAGCAGATAAGACCTTCCTGGGTCAAAGAAACAGAAAGCTGGTATTAGCTGGAGGCCAGATAGCCAAGAAGGTGGCGCCTTGAGCAAGGGGAGTAGCTACCGAGGCCTGTGGGTCAGGGATGCATCAAAGTGTTACCCTAAGCATTGTGGGAAGCTAAAATACAGTTTTAAGTAGAGGCACACACTACGATCTGTTTTTAATAGAGAGTTAGGGCTACCATATGAAAAAGAGTCTGTCCTGGGACAGGCAACAAGGCCAGTTATGAGGCCTCGGTATCACAGGTAGGAGATGTTGCGTGCTGGTTTTGTTTTCGTTGAGCACTGTGGAACTGCAGTGGCAAGCTGATTGGAAATATACTTTGAAAGTGTTGTTGACAGTATTTGGACCTGGGAAGCGGGGACCACAGACGACTCAACCCGTGGGGGTTCTGGTCTTCTGCCTGTGAATTCTGCTGGACGAGCTGCAGACCTGCAGAGCCTGGTGCTTTGGTCTGGACTCAGTGTGCTAATGTATAAAGGTTGTTGCTGAGCTGTTCTCTCTCCCTCTACAGCTTTGGAATTCTGCTGTAGGGCAAAGAAGACATAAGAGTAACCTAAAAGCCAGAGGCAAAAGGATTATTGAAACAGAAAGTGACTAAGGCCTGCTTCAGTTTTTTTTGCCTTGTTAGATGAGATTGCCACACTCCGAACTAAATCAGAGCCCTCGCAGGTATGTCCACCCAATCCACAGCCCACATACCTTTCAGGACAGCTGTGAATGAAGCCTGGTACATCGGTAGATGACAGTATCATGTCACAGTGACAGGTTGGGCACCCCTACATGCCGGCTTCTCTGCCCAGGGCGCTCAGTAGCTATTAGGTTGCTTTCTCATTAGGTAGAGAAGATTTCCACAAATGGGGGCCTTTTTCTTTCATCTTTAAACCTTTCTCCTCCTTTTGGCAGTCGGAGAGAGGAGGCTCAGAGTGTGGGAGTTTATTTGCATTTTGCATCTGCTTTCCCATTTCGGCCTCAGGAATGGTTTCTTCAGAAGCGGAAGGAGGGGGAGGAGGCTTGATAGCACTCTGGCACATCAAGGGAAATTGAAAACAATTGTATTATTATTTCCCAGCAGAACAATGGTGTGGACCTTTCTCGTGGAACCCCACAGTAAAATGGTCTCAGGATAGCAGCTTTTTACCTTGTTTATAGTAGAAAGCTCGCCCCTCCTCCGGGACAGGGTATGTCAGTCACAAGAGAGGAATCTCTCTCTCTCTCTCTCTCTCTCTCTCTCTCTCTCTCTCTCTCACTATATATATATCTATATATATATGTATATAGATATAGATATAGATATCTTTTCCCCTCCTCCTCTTCTCCTTTCCCTTATTTCCCTCTTTCTTTTTCCTCTGCACATGTATGCACAGGTGTGTGTATATGTGTTCATGTGTATGTGTGTATCGTATGCATGCACATGGAGGCCAGAGGCTAGCAACAGGTGTCTTCTTCAGCCACTCCAATAACTTCTGAGTCCGAGTAGCTCACTGAATTTGAGCTTACTAAGTGAAGTAGGCTAAGTGACCAGTAGTGGGGATTTACCTGTCCCCGTGTCCATAGCATTAGGATTACAGGTGCATGGATCTATGCCTAGCTTTTTTTTTTTTTTAAATGTCCATACTGGGGATTGAACTTGTCTCCATGCTTGCCTAGCAGATACTTTACCCACTAAGCCATCTCCCCTCCCTCCCACATTATTTTTAACCTGGATTCTTTCTGCCAGGCAGAGACCAGCAGACATGGCCATGCCGCTCCTTTCCTTGCAGAAGATGTGGAAGTCTATCCCCCATGCTGTGGAATGATCTGACTATTTTTAGACTCGGGCTGCTTGAGATAGAAGTTGCTATTTTTGTCTGCAGCCTGGTGGTGGGTAGACAGCTCCTACTTCACCCTACATGGAGCACTTTCCAGTTCAGCTGACCTCAACCATTTAGGAAGCCTATTCTTCCACCCTTTGGAATTCCTAGTAGGGTGTGCGCCTCGGAGCTCAGTTGTTACCTCTCAGGGTGCGGAGGTGGTGGATCCTCAGATTCTTGGGGCAGTACGGAAACATTCTTCCCCAGGGTGTAATTCCTATTACTAATAAGAGCTGCACAGCGGTGCTCTCGTCCCATAGGAAATGAGTGATATAATTTAGGGGATTGCCAGGGGAAAGGAGAGTAGGCTAGGACGTGCACATCGGCATGCAAGGATAGCATGGGTAAATTCTGAAGCTACTTGGTGGGTCCTTTGTCCTTCCATGGGTAATGGATACACACAGCAAGTTCATTTAGGGTCTAGCTAGGCATCTAGTCCAAGTGAAATGTCTTCACAGTCCCATGCCCAGCCCGTACTGGGGATGGACTTTTCGGGGACTCCCTGTTGTGTCTTTCATTATTTGAACTGAGGATACCAAGTTCTTACTAATCAGGGAGGAAATATTAGTTTGTCTTTTGTTTTTAAAAAAATGGTTGAAAGATTGGTGAGATTGGGTACTGGCAAACAAACAAAACGACCTCCAGACTGTCTGGATTAAAAAAAAAAAAGGCTTTTGTTTTGCCTTGGTTTGTTTGTTTGTTTTGTTTTTGTTTTGTTTTGGTGCTTTGCTTGTTGACAGGTGGAGCTCTGGGATTTTGAAGCTATCAAGGCTTTTATCTGTTTCTCTGTGCCTTTCTCTGCTTTGCTGTTTTATTCAGCTCTCTCTCCGTGTGTGTGTGTGTGTGTGTGTGTGTGTGTGTGTGTGTGTATTTTAGAGCCACAGCATCAAGGACTAACAATGTTTGTGGTGTTTGAAGCAAACTCTTTTTGCTCCAGGAGCATGGAGGTAAAAATATGCCCCGTTGTTTAGGTGGCCTGGATGCCGCTGGGTATCAAATAAGCTGCCTGGTGCCAGAACAGGTAATACAATACAGGAAAACTAGTCTGGCAGGCCCTCTAATGTAGGATGCAGGCTGTGCAGATCTGCATACAGAGAGCGTAACGTGTCATGTCCTGAGTGAGAAAGCAGAAACCTTTCAAGTGCAGTGTGTTCCCTTTTGTGTAGTGACAATAACTAAAAGGCAGGGGAGGGGAGCAGAAATCCTTACTTTAAGATTTAAAACTTGGTTATGTACCACCCCTTTGATTTGGGGGCTGGGGGGGGCACAACTGAGTTTGATACGGTTTCTGTTTGCTTTTGCTTGGCACGAGATTTGTCTATTGAGCAAACTCAAGGGCTGTTTCATCAAATAAACTAGATGTTTGCTTTAGATTCAGTATTGTGGCAGGCTAAGTTGACACCTCCTTAGTGGCTTTGGTTTTCTTGTTGATAACAGCAACCTTTTCATTTAGAAGGGACTGAATGACCACTGCAGGCTTCCTGCACGGCCAGGGTGGAGTGTTTCTCACGTTATGGCTTCTCTGTTTCCATAGTTTCATGAACCATCGGGCCCCAGCCAATGGCCGCTACAAACCAACCTGCTACGAACATGCTGCTAACTGCTACACACACGCAGTGAGTACACCTTTCTTATCGCCGTCGTTCACATGGGGCTCTGGCAGGGCAAAAGACTTCTCCGGTAACTTTAGCACTAGCGATTGGAACTACTCATCCCTTTGACCTTAGGTACCTGAGTGTCAGTGCTGGGTTATGTCACCAGAATCTGAGTGTTGTGAGCATGGAGAGCGCTCTGGACACTCTACCCGGTAGCCCATGTTTTCCTGGACTCACGTGCCTCAATACATCTTCAAAAGATAGGAGAAGGAACCCTACTGAGGGGACAATGAAGAAGCTTGCTTATGGGTGCTGAGACACCTTGAAGGAAAGGTACAGCTTCCTCAAAACCGCTACTTAGCCGATTTGGCAAGGGTGTGTCATGGTTTGTTGGAAGGGGAGGGTTTTTGTTGTTGCTGTTTGATTTGTTTTTTGTGAAGACGTGAAGGCTGAATCTTCTCACCCTCACACTGCCCATGGCATTTTCCTCTGTCATTCCGTTTCCTTTACCTTTGGCTTTACTATTCTCTTTGGAAGTTACATTCTCTGAGACCCTGGGAGGGAAATGGTGAATACATGGAGAAGGGAAGGTGATGGATGAACTTGCTCCTTCAGTGATGAGTATTTAGACGAGGCTTACGTTACGGTTGGGTTTGGACCGGTGTGGTGGTTTGCATATTCAGATACACAGCCTACCTTTAGAAATAACATGTGTGTAGGATGGGCTAAATTCTCTTTACCTCTTCTCCACATGAAATGGTACTTAAATGGCAATTTAGTAAAAAACTTATAAAAGCTCCATGCTAATATTTTAGAACAGTGATCTTGTTAAATATATACATTATTTGGGAGTATTATAGTCCCGTGATATTCCTAAAGACAGAAAGTATCTACTGCCAGTATTTCTATAAAGAGAAGTGTGTGGTGATGCATGCTAGCAATTTGAAGCCTAGTAAGGATTGTGACAGCCTGTATCAAAACACAACAATACCACAAGCAAATATAAACAGAGAGGATGCTTTCATACAAGAGTAAAAGGGACGTCATCTCTAACGGTAATTTTTCCCAGACAAATAAGTTTTTTTCTTTATAAAAAAACATTATTACTCTCCGTGCTCTTGTCTTGTACTGGAGTAGTGGAAACTGGCATCTGATGTTGAAATTTGGGTCTATAGTGTAAAATATAACGCAGAAGCTGACCATAATGCCATGGTCCTGCAATCCCATCACTTAGGAGGGGGAGTATGGAGATCTCAAAGTCATCCTTACCTACTTAGTGGTTGGAAAGGAAGGAAAAGGGAGGGGAGGGAGGGGGAAAGGGAGGGAAGGAGCTGCAATCAGAATTCTTAGATTCTGGTTTCTTCAAACTTCGGGCTTCGGAAATAGATTATTCAACATGTACTATGTAAAATGATGAAAGCCCCCGAACCCCTTTGTTCTGCAAGTACTCCCAAATAGATGAGCAAGTTCAAAGTAAAGATCAGGACATACTAATTCAACAGCTGATTGGGGTGTGTGTGTGGTGTTTTATACAATATAATATGGGCTTAATTCACTACTTGTGTATCCTTTACTTAAATAGTGGGATTGCAGGCAGGACAGAATGCTTGGAAAACAGACCTTTCTGGGGGTTCTAGAATGTACTTGATGTTTGGATATTTTTAGTACCTGCTCTGTATCAGATTAGAGAAGAGACTGGAACAGGCTCTTGTTTAATAAAATCAGGGTAAAGAACAGCCATTTTGCAACAGCTGGGCAATGTTGTGTCTTTGCTTGTTTCTGCACCCATTGGCTGGCCCAGTGCCCTGAAAACAGGAACATCTGCTTCCAGTGCGGCTAACGAACTCCATCCGCCTCTCGTTCTGATTATCCAAGGGAGACGAATGTTTGCTTAAAACTTACTTTCTCAAAACTGGCAAACCTCTGTGTTTTTTAAGCGGAAGCCGACGCGAAGGTACTCACTTGTCTTTCCCCTCCTCCCAGCTCCTCATTGTTCCGGCCATCGTGGGCAGCGCCCTCCTCCACCGGCTGTCTGATGACTGCTGGGAAAAGATAACGGCGTGGATTTACGGGATGGGCCTCTGTGCCCTCTTCATCGTGTCCACGGTCTTTCACATAGTGTCCTGGAAAAAGAGCCACTTAAGGTACCCGGGGCGGGGCACGTCCTGTGCATAGCGACGCAGTGGGCTAAGCGTGTTCTCAATTCCCAGGCCGCTACGCTTGAGCCAGGAGGGTGAGGAGTGGACTTTTTCCTATCCTACGGGCTTTGAGAGGTCCCTTAGTTCAAGACATTCTCTTTGCGTTGGGCAGAGTTTTGAAGACCCCTCTGCCTTGTTTGCATCTTAAGGAAGCGGCACCCGAGCTATCTTTCGAGGGCTTGCAGCTAAAATCCTGAGAGCTTATTTCACACACACTAGAAATGCTGGGAGAGCCATTAAGAGCCATAGCTGTGGCCCGCAAGGAAGGATGTTGAACATTGGCTCCAGTCCTCCTGTGTTTAACCTTGAGTAAGTAATTCCACCTCACGCAAAGAGCCCCGGTTTCTTACAAAACTGAAGCTTATTGTGCTGCTTCATGAAGCTGTTATGATGCAATACAGGGAATGAGGTGATACCTGGGAAAATAATTTGACAAATAGAGAAAGGACGGGGTGACTAGGAGATCCCTCACAGTGAAGATAAACCATGGGTTACTTTCCAAACAGCACCATAGTCCTTGGCCTACCAGTAAGACTGCTAATGTGTTTAGATCTGTGCCTATTAGAACGAAGGACAGAGCATTATTTATGTGAAAATGGGTGCTTACCAGATACAACCTTCAATACTTGAGTCGGTCAAACCCCAAAGAGGGAAACCATTTGCAGAAAAACGGAAAACATGGAGCAGGTGACAGGTGATTCAGAGGAGCCTGACACTTGGGCTGAGCGTGGTGGCACATGCCTGTGGTCCTAGCATGAAGGAAAAAGTGGGAAGATCAGAAGCTTAGGGCCAGCTTGGGCTGTAGAAACAACACTGTGCTTTGAACCAGAAATGTAAGAAAAGACCTTCAGTTTCAAAAAGTGTTCAAAAAAAGAAAAAGGAGAGAAGTATTCCCTGACGTGATGGCCCTCATGTTTACAATTCCAGTGCCTCTGAGACTGAGACAGAGGAAAGCCATGCGTTCGAGGCTACCTAGGATTACAGTGAGTCCCGGTGTAACTAGTGAGCTCCAGAGTGAGACTCTGTCTCAACAAAAAAGCTAGTGGGGAGGCAGGCTTGGGAAGGCAGGCTGTCAGCCTGCACTGTCTTTTCTCACCATGGCCTTTACAATTCTGCATGAAGCCTGCTCTCCGCTACCCTTTCCTGTAAAGTGGCAGTTCCATTCCGAGGATTACAATAAAACCACAGCATTATAAATCCCAAGGGCACTCTGGGCCATACTCACAGGACAGTCACAACAGTACCTGTGCTGGCTTCCCGGGACACAGAGTCACAGGGCCCAGAGGCCCGTCTGGAAGCAGGGCACTTCATTATCTTCTTGGCACGCCTGACGCTGTGGTTGCCTCAGCTCACTTGGCTCTGATGTCTAGATTTCTGAATCAATAAAGAGTTGTAGATGCCTACTTCGTATTCGGGGCCTTCCTGACAGAGGCTAGAGGAGAAGGTAGAATAGAAACGAGATTCCCTTGAACCTTGAAAGGCATTGCTAGAATCACAAACCACATGTAGTTTTTTGGTTTTGGGTTTTTTTTTTGTTTGTTTTTGTTTTTTTTTTGGCTCAGCATTCAATCACTGTCTTTTAAATGCCCAACAAAGTCTAATTAGGAGAGTGAAGGACAGTCCCAACTTTTGAGTATCTGCTGGGTACAACACTGAGAACATAGCCTACATTTACCACATTTCGTGTTCTCTCTGCTCAGATCGGTCCCCTTCTTGTGACATGGTGTGAGTCCAAATGGTGGCTGGTGGAGCTTTTCTGTTTGTGGGGAAGTAGTACTGGAGACTGATTCTAGGATTTCATGTATGCTAGGCAAGTGTTTTTGCCACTGAGCCACATCCCCAGCCCTCTTCTTGCTTTTTACGTTGAGAACAAGTCACACCTGGATGCTCAGGACTGTCTTGAACTCACTGTGTACCCCAGGTAGACCTGACCTTAATGTCATCCTGCTTCAGCTTTCCAGCAGCTGGGATCACAGGCCTGTGTCACAGGTTCTAGGTTTGACCGTCTGCCCTAGCAATGTCTAGAAAGCAGAATTAGAAAGTCCTCAAGCCTTGCTAGGCGTCAGAATCATCTCAGGAATTCAAAATGAGAAAGTAAATTCTTTCCTGTCTTCCTCTCTCCTGTTTTCCCGGCTCTTTCAAGGTAGACTCTTGCATCCATGAGGTTATGACTGCCTTTATTCCAGGATAGAGGTAGTGAGGTTTGGACGTTTGCTTCATTAGACCTGCTCCTGAATCATCAGGGAGTGAATTGCAGCTCCTGCTCCATGCATCTTCACAGAGCTGGCTTTTATTTATTCACTTACACCTCCTTGTTGATCTGCTGTGCCCAGCAGTGTGAATAGTGAGGCTATGCTGTGTGCTGAGGCCCCACAAAATGGTAGCGTTTACATCCTAGAAACCAAAAGTAGACTCAAAATAATGTCGTGGGGCTGGACATTATAGCACGTGTCTGCAATCCTAGAACTGTGAGAGGTGCAGGCAAGAGGTTCAGGAGTTCAAGCCCAGCCTCAGCTACATAACAAGTTCCAGGCCAGCCTGGGCTACGCAGGACCTCGTCTGAAAACTAAACAATAAAGACCATCCTCTGTACTTATATCTTCATTTATTCATTCACGCATATTTTAAAAGGTGATTTATATGCATGTATGTGCCCATTTGTGAATGTATGCCGTGTGTGTGCTGATAGAAGCCACAAGAGGACATTAGAGTCCCTAAAGCTAGAGTTACAGGTGGGGCTGAGTTGCCTGACGTGGGTGTAGGAACCAAATGCAGGTCATTCGGAAGAGCAGATCCCACGGAAGAACAGTACGCTCTCTTAACTGCTAAACCATCTCTCCAGGCCCTGCATTTATAATTTTAAATGACCTCAACAAAATACTGGATTTTTTGACATTTCGTGAGTCAACCTCAGTGAGTTGGATCTTTCTATATACGCTTCTTGGCTTTGACTCTGGACCAATTTAGAAGTGAAATGGCTACCCTTTTCACAGCAAAAATGCCATATTTATGTTTATTATTGCTGGCCCCAAATTACTGATTTTCCCTTAATACCATGTACTGTCTATCCTGGCATGTTTAAAATTAAAGATGTGTGAAAAAACAAGAATCTGAACTCAGCAAAACAAAAGACTTGAAAATGGGAGGGGAAACCTAGCAGAAGGAAGGGAGGGGAGCTGGGGACCGTAAGAGATGGTGGAGAAGTGAGTAGGACCGAATGTGTTGTGTGTGTATATGAAATTGTCAAAAATTAAGGTCAGAGAAAGGATTTGACCACAGCTCGGGGCACAATAGCTGGGCGCTAGGACTGAGCCCTGCTCTGTGATAGGAACCAGGCAGTGGTTCTGGCAGAAATTCTACCCCCACAGAATTTCGTCTTCCAAAAGAAAAGGAAAACATCAGAAAAGACTCACGTCACCTGACTATCGTGGGGCTCCACCGTCTCATGCCTGTTACGTATACAGCCTAAAAATATAAAGCTTTTACTGTGACTTCCTGGCATTAAAGAGAAGAGCCATGGCTTTGAAGGGCGAGCTATGAATGCCGTGAGAAAATGAAACAGGCATGGGTGGGGCTTTTGACCTTGTAGAGTGATAGCCTATACTTCCTGTCTGAGCATCTTGACAAATTTGCCTGCTTTGTTGACTTCCCCCCAACAGGACAGTGGAACATTGTTTCCACATGTGCGATCGGATGGTCATCTATTTCTTCATTGCTGCTTCCTACACTCCATGGTGAGACAGACTCCGCGGGCTCTGGAAAAGCCTCTTGATGATTAGAAGCCCTCACTCCTTTCCTCTCTTTCTCCCCATCCCATCCCACCCCACCCCACAGCCCTCCTGCATGCACTCCGCCCCTCCCACACTGCATACACACTTGCACCCCCGCCCCCCCCCATTTGATTTCCTTGGTTACAGTACTCAGTGCTTGGAAGGGCTGTCTGGCATGGAATCATTTCGAAGGAGGTGCTGTAGACTTGGGTGTAGCTAGCAGGTTCCCCTTTCCCCTCCATCTTCTTCCCATCTATCTCTACTGCTTTTCAGAATATTTGAAGATGAAATTTGACAAATGGAAATGCTGTAAATACGTACGAGGAAAAGCAAGCTTCCTTTTGTAATGTATACTGTTTGTTTCTGCCCACTTAGTACTCTTGGCTTAGTAACTAACCAAGCTAGTTAACTCCTTAAACTATCTAGTCTCCTGTGCCCTTCCCTTGATCTTCCTGCCCTTCAGATCCAGACCAAATGCAGCCTCTTGTTGCTTTAAAAGCTGAAATTAAAGAAAATTTAGTTTTCCTTTATTAAGACCTAGCCCACTTTTAAACACTCAGAAAGGTCCTGTTGAGCCATCCATTGCTGTCGTCAATAGAAACAGCAGGCCTCTAGAATCCGGCTCATGCAGGTGCAGTCACTCAAAAGAAATGTAATTATCTGCTAGAATGAAAAAAAGTATAAGGCCTCCCCAGTACCTCTCACTAAATTATAGGTCTGATTCATGTAAGAGCAGGCATGCTTAAAAGCTTTTGTGAAGCAATTTAAAGTAAATATATATATATAAAAGTTAAATGTGAACAGAGCAATCACATGTAGAGTAGGAAATTTGTTCCCGTGCAGTTTTAGATATGTCCGTGGTTAATTTTCCATTTGGGAATCTTAATTTTATAGTTAGAGCCAAACTGAACTTTTTTTTCATATTTATTCTTCATATGCCAGGGCACATGAGGTTGTGGTATGTCGAACTGTGATAAGAGAAGCCCATAGCACAGGCTAGAGGAGTTCTCCTCATAGTCTGTCTTGGCAGAGAGATTGCTAAAAGAGACGTGTGTGTATTAGGTGTCTACTGTGGCCATGTGATCCTGGTTCGGGATCGTATTCTGGGTTCTCAGTGAGCTTTGTAAGCATTCCAGATGCTTGGTCAGAAATAAAACAGCCAGCAGCCTTTCCTTCAGTGGGTCCTGCTAGGGAGAGTCAGACTCAACGGCATGCTGGCGTGTCTGTTTTTAGCTGGTACTATTTTAAAATCATGTCTAATCCCTAATACTAAAATTTGAGCAGCGATCTTACCTTTGGATGATTAATTTCACCAACCTTCCCCAGCGCCTCCCTGCTGTGCTGGAGGCCTGCTGCCCTTGTTTTCATTTTGCTCTGACTAGGAGAGCCTGGGCTCAGAATTCCTCTCATTTACTCCTTTGTTGTCGTTTACGTTTGTAGGTTAAACCTCCGTGAACTTGGACCCCTGGCATCTCATATGCGTTGGTTTATCTGGCTCATGGCAGCTGGAGGAACCATTTATGTATTTCTCTACCATGAAAAGTAAGAGAAAAGTCACTTCCATTTGATCATTCAAACAATTAACTGCCTAAATTATTCCTGTGTTACAGTGTGGTTTCCTTCGTGCTTGTACCTCACAATAGTAGAAATACATAAAGAGAAAATATATTGCTTTTAGTAAATCTTTACCTCCATTTGGTATTCGCTATTGCTGGGCAAGTAGGGGTGGGAAGGCATAAGTGGCATGTGTATGTCATGATGAGGTTGAAATACCAGTCCTTTTAGAGCCACTGGGACCTCATTTCTCATCCAGAGGCAAGCTAGCCCTGTCTGTTTCATAGACATCTCACATGGGAAATAACCCTCCAGTTTCCATGGAGACCAAGGATAACGATTGTTAAGTGTCGCAGCACAAGACTTCCCTAGATAGAAATCTGGAGAATGTTTGAGAAAAGAAGCTGACACTGGACACGTCTCCCCCACACCACACAGGCACCCATAGCTGTAGTCAGAAGTGTGAGCAACATAAACAGAGGCCTATGGAAATTTACCATTTGCCGTGAGATTGTGTCTCTCAGGACTGTCAGAAACTACACCCATGTAGTTTACAGACATAGTCACCTGAACCATATCTAAACAAAGAGAATACCAAATAGACATACTGATGCTGAGCTTATCACAGACACCTGACTCCAAGTGCCCTTTGAATGTGACGAATGCTAAATGTATTGTGTAATGTGTATCACTCCAAGGAAACATTTGGTTCTTGGATTCACACTCCCAGGTGATATCCTCTAGACAGCTTAGCAGGTAAAGGCAGACCTTTCTGGCAAAACAAGCTCTGGAGCCCATTCTTCTTCCACTGGGATTAGAGATCTCAGATGTCCTGCATCCCAATGGAATGAGACTGGAAATGCATGTACGAAATGAAGAGAAGCAGGAAACACATCCTTTCCTCTGGTTGCAACTCCACCCCTGAAGAAGGCTGTTCCCACCTGTTCTCACTATCTTAAGGGCCTTTTTAACTCTGGATGGAACTGGGGTGGACCAACCCATGCTGGGAAAGGGAAAAATAGCGTACTGGACTAGATTACAACTAGCTTTAATGGCAAACCTGTTCTAAGCAGCCTGTGTCAATTTCTGCCCTTCTCATCCTAGAAGAAATGTAACCTCATCATTACCCAGTTCGGGTATGTTAGGGAGAGGCTCAGCGGTGTCCTACTGGGAAGTGAATTTCCTTTGAGTGATTTAAAAGCTTCTCTTTCTCTTTCAAAATGAAGGAGAAGCTGGCATGTGCATGATCTCAGCATCCCTGGGTTGTGCCTCTAACTCCTGCTGTGTTCCTGCAGGTATAAAGTGGTTGAGCTTTTCTTCTATCTCACAATGGGATTTTCTCCAGCCTTGGTGGTGACATCAATGGTAAGACACAGCTTTATAATTTTAGTTCCTTCCTTCTAAATTCCTGAGACTCTGATGTAATGATAGGTGGACAGTTTTGCCTTTTGGAACTATGATGTGCCCACTAACTATCGATTGAGAGAGAAACCCACATACATGATGCGGTGTGCCACCGACTTGCACTGGGTACCACACAAGGGTTGTCTGGCAAAGCTGTGGATGTTAGGTTTGTTATGTATTTGTTTTGGATGATGGATTTAGCCCTCCCCCCCCCCCCCACACACACACTAGGTCATCACCCTTCTTCCAGGGAAGAGTCTAGTCAAACCATTTGACTATAAAGAAGTGGCTGTTTCTGGTTAAATAATGTAGCTGTTTGAGCCTGAATCTCTGGAAGAGGCTATTGGAGAATAAACCTGAGTTACTGACTCATAGAAATCTGAAGAATTAGGATGATGGTGGCCCACAACTGTGGTCCCTACCCAGCCGAGAAAGAAAAATAGCAAGTTTGAGATCAGAAAGTTCTTCTCTCCAAAAAAAAAAAAAAAAAGAAAGAAAGAAAGAAAGAAAGAAAGAAAAGAAAGATTTAGAAATAAACACGCACAATTTGCTTCTGCATCCTATTGGATAGTTTTCAGTTCCTTTAATTCTTTTTTTTTTGCACTTGCTTTTAAATAATATTATCTCTTTCTGAAAAAAGAAAGTAGTCTTTTCTTGTTTGTTTGTTATTTTACTTTAACTTTGCTTGAAGATAATGTTTGGGAACTTTCTTTAGTGGACTCTTGCATATAGCATATCTTAAATTCTCTTTCGAGTTGAATACTGCTTATAAATCTATGCACATCTCTCACTTGGACTCAGAAACATACATTGCAATCTGATCTAGCGCTACTGGCTCGTTGATTATGTTCTCCGGTGCCTGGTGTTCAACACAGGGCATTAGCCACCGGGTTAATTAAAGAAGTCCAGCTTGCTCAGTTTGAACTCTTTTCTTTTTCCTCAGTTGCCCTGAGTCAGACTTGTGCTTGAGATTTCATTACTGAGTTTTTCCTTACAGTGTGAGAACATAATTCCACTACCTAGTGCCTCCCTCCTCAGAAAAATGCCTCTCAGAGCTGAAACCTGGTTCTGAATATTCCAGAAAGATGCTTGTGAAAATGTCAAAAATTATATAGCCTTGAGATGTGAGCTTGATGAGGTACCTGACCCCATCATATATACGTATATAAATACATAGATCGGTGTATATGTGTGTTGTGTATGTATACATAGGTGTATATAGTTCACGTGGTAAAAGCAGCAGACAATGCAGAGAAAAGGGAAGTACGTGACCGAAATGAGAAAATGGGTCATGGCTGTTTTATCGTTAGAGGGCAATTCAGGACACCCAGAGCCATATAAGCAAAGTCTATGTGGATTGGTTACTAATTATTAGAACAGAATTTCAAGTCAATTCCCTCCGGCTGTCATAAAAGCAGGTTTGTCCGGTATTTTTACTAGCCCAAATCTTTAATCGGCCTTTTCTCAGGTGGTATATAATAGCCCGTGACTAATGTTTATGAAAATGAAGCAGGGTAATTCACACACTCGCTGTTACAGAACTTAGGGTCCAACAGGCAGATACAGTTTCTGTTCGGCAGGAGACTAATAAAATTTTATCATATCTTTGATGGGGAGGCGGGGAGATGAAGGACGGACGACTCAGGTTGCTATGGGAACATGAGATCGAAGCACTAAAACAAGTGATAGGTAAGCTGATTTGAAAGACAGGTAGGAACCCGGAAGTGGTCGGAATGAGGCAGGAGTTACTGTTAGAGGACACGGCAGGCTTCAGGGTGAGTGGCCCTGTCTTTGGAGAACTGATAGTTATCTGGGGGGGATCTAAGCAGAGTCCGGATCAAAAGGGTTATGTAAGAGGGAGCGCTCCGCACGCGCTGTGGATCTCAGATTTAATCCCTCGGCCACAGAGAGACAGAGAACTAGATAATGCATTAAAGCATCTGGTTTTCCCGCATCGAGCACAGATAGTGCGGGACTGTGATGCTTGCGGTAAGAGAAGCCAAAAACTGAGCTCTGTGTTCTGCCACCTCCCCCAGTGTCTTCCTGTAGAATCCACTTAGCAACTAAAGGAGAGCCCAGAGAGCAGCAGTCTACCTGCAGGTCCACTGGGAGACAGTTCATGGGGCAGGGACCTAGGGAAGAGATTGCTGTTGAGAGAAACCTTCAGAAATCTACAAAAGTGTAATGCTGGGCTAAGCATCAAGCTGGATTTGTGCAGGGCAAAATTCTGTAAGCCCTCACTGAGAGTAACCATTTGAAGGCAGTAAACAAAATGGTGATCCCAGAAGCTCCTGTTTCGGAAACAGTGGAGTTCCTACCATCGCAGGTGGTGAAAGCACACTGGACCTCAAACATCTTCAGCTTTCAGGTGACCAGAGTCACTTCAGGGCCGGAGTTCCTCTGCCCCCGTGTCTTAGTTGCTTTTTTATTACTGTGACAGAAAGCTCAAAAATAAAAACAAATCAAAACAAAACAAAAAGCCACAAAAAACAGAGGGAGGATTTCTTCTGCCTCTTAATTTCAGAGCCTTTTGTCTACCGTCCCTTGGCTCTTGCTTGTGGGCTGTGCATCACAAGGCTCATTGTGGAGGAGCAGGATGGCTCACCTCATGGCAGACAGAAAACTGGCTTAGTGGGAGCCAGGGACAGGCTAACCACTTCAGAGGCATACCCCCAGCAACCTGCTTCCTCCAACAAGACCTCACATTCTAATAGGTCAGTATACAAATTCTTTTGATCAAAACAGACAGCTTACTAGGCTATGAAATAATCTCGGATGCTAAAGAATTGAAACTGTCCCACAAAAAGAAGAGACAGAGAACATCCAATGTTTAAAGATGAAACAGCACACTCCTATATAAACTCCTGGGTCTTTGACCAGACTATGAATGAAAATGCAGTCTGACAACTTGTGGGCTGCAACCCAAGCGCTGTTGGGAAGGACTGTGGTGCTTCAGATGTCTCTGTGAGTGTGCAGGCTCTCTGTGAGTGTGCAGGCTAATAGTGTGAGTCATCTTGACCAGGCCAAGGTACCTAGAGGTTTGTCAGTTACCAGCCTAATGGGTTGGGAAGGTACTTCGTCAATAATGTTAGCCTCCAATTCAGTAGACACAGAGTTTATTTCCCTGTAATGTAGGGCCTCAAGCAGTCCCCTGAGGGACTTAAGAGAGAGGGCTTTGCTAGGAAGGGTCCTATGCTGCCTTTGGATGCATCTGCAGCAGCAGCAGCATTTCCTGGACCATAGTCAGTGCACCCCTGTGGAATTCAGCCTTGCTGCTCCATAGTGACACAAGCCAGTGCCTTACAGTCTGTCAGTACACACATACACATGCGTGTGCATCTGTGATGCGTGCAGACATCCACATATGTCTTCCTGATTCTGCACCTAGTCCTACAACTGGGTAGTCCTGGAAACCTGGCTAGGGTGATGAGGGAATGAAGAAAGAACAGACACGGATCGGGTAGCATGCCAGTGGAAAAGAACAGGAACCGGGTTTTCTCTGTAGATGACTGTAGATGGAACGGCAGAGGGCCGTATTCATTTAAACACTGCCTGGCCCATTAGCTTCAGCCTCTTATTGGCTAATTCTCACATCTTGCTTTAACCCATATGTAGTAATCTGTGTAGCACCACGAGGTGGTGTCTTACCGGGAAGGATCTTAGCCTGCGTCCATCTCGGAGAGGAGAGCTATGGCGTCTGCCTCACTGCCTTCTACCCAGTATCCTGTTCTGTTTACTCTGCCTACCTAATTTTGTGTCCTATTAAAGGGCCAAGGCAGTTTCTTTATTAACCAGTGAAAGTAACACATAGACAGATGACCCTCCTCCATCAGATGAGCATCACTGTATAGAAGCTGGTATTTACAGGAAAGTCCTAGACATGAAGAATGAGTGTAGCTCAATGAGTGGATACAAGGTTACAAGGAGGCCTCACACCTGCTTGTGCTACTGCCGTGTCTCTAGTGATCCCTGAAAAATTTTGGCATATTTTGTGAGTATTCAACACTTAATATCAATGGGATGCTGGGAAGATAGCCACCACGGCCCTTAAGGGTGTGGGAAGGAGATGTGTGTGGTGATGGAGAAAGAAGACCCTGACCTCACCGAGAGGGCTGCAGAGCTCAGGGAGGATGGGATGGAACACCTGATCACCATTGTGCAGAAGCCAGGCCCTTAGAAGACCCAGACAGGTTCCTGAACTGACAGAAGGATGGAAAGTATAACGAGGCTCTGACCAATGGTCAAGACAAGTCGTTCTGTGAGCACCCAAGGCAGCTGAAGAAGACTGGAGCCCACAGAGGGCTATGCCACATCTGGGGCTGTCAGTTATCTATGGTCAGCACACAAGACCACTGGCTTCTGGGACTGTACCCTGGGTATGTCCAGAAGAAATAAGTATAGACCTTTTCTGTTTATTTAGGAAGCAGTGACATTTATATACGAACATGAATCAATTGAAGAAGGGAAATATTTTTAGGAAAAGGCTTATAACATTTTGAGTGTCAATTTCATGTCATGCACAAACTTAGTTTGAAGTATAGGCTTAGCTATAAAACAGCCAAGTCTAAAGTTTCTTGAAAACAGAAACTTCAGGGACCTGGAACATCTTGTCATCAGTTTTAGGATAGGCACAGATTTTGTGAGCTACAGAAATAAAGACCATGACAGAAGAAAAGCACGTTGGGGAGTTTTTCAGAATTAAAGTCTTTGCTTCTCTAAGGACTCAGTAAAGAAAATGGACAGGCAGTCACAGCTTGGCAGGAAGTGCTTGCTGTGTCCGTAATAAAGGACATGTATCCTGAAAGCAGCCATCTGTTAAATATATGCTCAGTCTCTGAACCTCCAAGTCAATCCCAAAGTCATTTGAAGATGGGTAAAAGATTTTAACAAAGAAAAATATATATAAAAGAACCCATAACCCTTTGAAAAGACATGCATATAATTAGTGGTTAAGAAATTGGAAGTTAAAACCCCTGTGACTACCACATTATACTCCAAAGAACAGTTATGATTAAAAATATGAGATCCACACTAGTAGCCAGGATGTGAAATACCATGCCCCACTACATATTGTATTAAATGATAGGACCCACCTCCAACAGTTCCGTTTCCTAAATTTTTAGTTTCTAATCAAATTAAGCATGCATTTATCCTGTGATTCAGTGGTTTACTTAACAGAAATAGAAACACACATCTCCAAAAAGACTCATGGAGTTAAGATTAGTCTCATTCGTAGCAATCCCCGAAATGGCAAGAATTAGTAAGTTATGTTCAATGAAGGAACTACTAAGCAAAAAAATTGACAAGTGTGCTCATGTGATGGCCAGAAAATAATCCGTATATGATTCCATGTATGTGAAGCTCTAGAGCAGGTGGGCTTTATATGTGTGTGGTAATATTAATAACAGTGCTTGCCTTTGCGGCTGGAGGGGTCCACAATTGGTTGGCAAGGGGGAACCAAAGAAGTTTACAGCGATGCTAGGGTTATATAGAGGTAATCAATGTAATTAAACTCATTTCGTTCCACCTGCTCTTTCTGATCTGTATACTCTCCATAAAATTAGTCACACAAACCAGTTTTGAAAACACCCATCTCCCCAATTCCAAATGAAAGTGCAGAAGGCAGGCCACTTTAGTCCACTGACAGCCCAATTCTGACACCAGGAAACTCCATGGCCTCGAGCAAAGTACTGAAACTCTCTGTTTCTTGTCAGTAAATGCTGTTGGCAGTTAACAGTGCCCAGTTTAGGGTCATAAAGATTAGAGTGAATAAGTACACTTGGGTGCTACCCACAGCATCTTGAGCCAAAAAAACACTCGACTTCTTCTGGAAGTCTGTTTTGGTCTTTCAGTGTCTGATAAGTCTTTTGGGGAACTGTCTCTTAAAAGAATGTGTTTAAAAACTTACTGGTGTCCTTCGTTTGGTCTCTTGCTTATTTGGAAAGAACAGTGGAGTGTCAGGGAACTGTCTCTTAACAGAATGTGTTTAAAAACTTACTGGTGTCCTTCATTTGGTCTCTTGCTTATTTGGACAAAGAACATTGGAGTGTGTCAAAACCAAGCCAAAGCATGGTGTCTTTGAGAACAGAGTGGGGATTGACCAGCCCAGTGACTTTGTCAGGTTACTACTCTCTGAGTCTCCTTCCCTCCAAATAAGGAGGTATTACACGAGTGCCCTTCCACTTGGGGTTCTTGCTCCCCTAAGAATCTGTGGCAGCCATTATCCTTCTCGAACAGTGCTCCTAATGCATGTACAAGGATGTCATATGATAGGTGTTGGTAGCTCTATAACCTATTATGATATAGTACATGCTTGTGATAAATTGGCTTGGCGTTTTTTTGGCTTTTTGTTTGCTTTTGTTTTTTGTTGTTATTGTTTTTAAAGTCTGGTTGAAGTCTCTTCTGAATAAAGAAAATCTGTTACCGGTCATTTTGAGTCCTCCCTAATCTTTTAAACCTACAAAACCCAGAGGTTCACATGAATGTTGAAATAGGGCTGACCATCACACCTGGCCTGATGTCCTCCCACCTGGCACTTAGCTCCCTCTCGGCTGCTGTCATTGCTTCTGCCTAGGCCTAGTAGGTGGCTGAGCTGGAATTTCCCCCTTGCTTTTGTCTGACGTGGCCACTGGGACTTACTGACTCGGACTCGCTATCCAAAGGCATCTACATTCTCTTCCAAAGCCTCACCGCCCTCTGGCCTCGGCTTTCTACTCCCCCTGCAGGGCCGTCTGCGGCACTGCCTCCTTCATCGAGCCAGGTCACAGTGTTTTCTTGTAGATGGACCTTTGACTCTCTCCAGACGACCTTAGAAATCCTTGCTTTTGACTTCAGATACACAGGACTTTACCACCCGGCAGCACAGGGCAAATTAGGAAATTCCTCGGGCTGTGTGGCATGTCCCTTGTCGGCAGTTCGAGTGCCCTAAATTCATACGTGCTGCAAAAATCTAAAAAAGCAATCAGTGGTAGAGGCTGCTACAGAGGTCAAAGGCCTGTGATAAGCCTGGCAGAGATATGAGTTATAAACTAGTTTCTTGGGCCGGCTGCATGTGGCAGGAAGCTTTCAAAGGGCAATATGGGAAGTAAAGATTACTCAGGCCTTTGGAGGCACTTTATGGCCAGCTGTGATTGCAGTCTGCTTAGATACACAGTTAAATGAGAGAATCACCATTTTGTCCTGCGGAGCCTAGAATGTGTCCAGTGGTCAGATCATGCCTGCAGATCCCAAGGGTATTCCAGGTCAAGTGGGATGAGGCGTGTTGGGTTTGTTTTATATCTCCAGATTAGGGTGGTGCTCACACCACTACACTTACTACGTAGAAAACCAGGAGCCTTTGGGGGGAAAGAAGGTGACTCTGACCTTGTCACATCCAAGTAACATCCACCCTTTCCCTTTGCCTCTGTTGACAGACTAACACAGACGGTCTTCAAGAGCTCGCCTGCGGGGGTTTGATTTACTGCTTGGGCGTTGTGTTCTTCAAGAGCGATGGCATCATTCCATTTGCCCATGCCATCTGGCACCTGTTTGTGGCCACAGCAGCTGCCGTGCACTACTATGCCATTTGGAAGTACCTTTACCGAAGTCCCGCGGACTTTATTCGACATTTATGACAAGTCTGTGCTAGGTCGTCCGATCAGTATTATCTCTGTTGAGGCACTTGGGTCGGGGTAAGAGCTGAATGTTGCACAGGGAAGAAGAAGAAGCAACTTGCACTGACTTGGTTTAATGTTTTTGGACTCTAATTACTGTGAAAGTATAAAAGCTGTGCCCTGGGGTTTTCCTCCTCCCAGCCAGCAAATGAGGCAGTGAATTAATTCTTCATTCCATTCCACTATCATGAAGGACTCTGGGTAGACTTGGCCAACTGATGTTTACAAACCAGAATTTTGTATTTTCGTTTTACAGATTTTCCTAGATGAGTTTTTCTAAATTCCTAGGCCAGGTTGTCAAAGTCAGTGCAGTCACGCGACTTCCTTTTTAAGAAAAACAAAGAGTCGTTTCTCCCACTTTCCCCCCGTCACTGTTAGAGAATCATGGAAATCGTGGCACTACTTTCTACCATGTTTCATCTTGACATAACATGGTTGTTTTTTAAAAAAAAAGAGGCTGTAGTTGTTTTGTAAATTTTTTAAAAGCTGTTTCGTTGACGTGCACCCACACGGTTCCTCCTTCATGTCCTTCTGCAGCAAGCGGTCAACATTCCACAAACAAACGTACCTCTTCTGATGGTTTTATTAAGTGTGGAGAATTTGCCAACTAAAAAACAAACCCACAAAACTGCAGTTTTCCAAACCTTTCCGCCAATCTCTGACCCCGAATTCAGTGCTGCTGTGGGGGCTGATAAACCTGACCTGGTGAGGTCCACCAGGGATGAGGAAGTATTTGGATATCATCACCTTGTTCAGAGGACGTCGCTTCGGTCCATGCCTTTGCCATGTTTTCTCCAGGGTCTCTTTCCACAGCGGAGGAGGATCCTGTGCGTATTATGATAGTATTGTTGGGTTGCCCGTCGGCCAGACACTTCTCATGAGCATTCTGAATTATGGTGAATTGTTGTACTGTCACGTTGGTGGCCAACGGTTCAGTCGTCGTGCGTAAGTCACTCAGCTTTCTTGTATCAGTTTGGTATTCATTTTAAATTGTGGGACTAGACACATAAATTCACATTTCTGCCTTTTCCTCTGCATTTCTCAATACACTCTTTCTTTTCATACCATTTATAAAACTTGGATTGACACATAGAAACTCATATCAGTGGTCCACGGTTTTATGCTGACTCAGTGGAGTGGTATTTATATATTATTTCTAGTTTTCTCTCAATGTCTTATATTAAGATTGATGTATTAGTTGCTTTGTTGTTCATCTTTCTTGGGGTTTAAGAGAAATGAAGTCGCCTTGCCTTTAGATCAGATGTGAATATAACCTGTTTGCTTACAAACAGGGAGCTGTCAGGTTGAAGATCTGCATTATTAATTGAAATTCTATACCACTGTAATTTTAAGAGAAAGTATATTTTGTGTGTATGTTCAGGCTCTGATTTTTGGAAATTGTCAAGGCATGACAGAAGAATGGATACTTGCTGGTGATTTCTTCAGAAGGCAAAGGGCACCCAAGGATCACACCAGCCGGGTCACTCTCTATGCATGATTCTGAACAGTGAGCTGCCTGTTGTTTTACTGTGTATAATATTTTATTTTAAATATATTAACCTTTGTGGATTCATTTAAGGTCTACTCATAAGCAACACCGTCAGAACCACTAAAGTGTATGTAAAAACTTGTGCTGTAGATTAGAATAAAGTTGTTACTTGGGTTGACTCTGTTGTCTGGAGCATATGGCTGAAAGTCAGGCTGGGTATTTGAGAGCTCGAGCGTATCACACATTTGTAATTTGTGGAGTCGTCTTCCAGAACTCAGAATGCAGAGAGGAACAACGGCTCCTTGCTTTATAGCTTTCTGATCTGCCTGCTGAATACTTGACTTGCCAGAGCCAACTCAAGCACCCGTTAACACGTTACCAGTTTGCCTGCTTGCTGGGTGTGCTGATGTTCATATGAAATCTCAGCATTTAGGAAACTGAGCTGGGAGGGCTTTAGGCCAAGTCCCAGCTACATAGTGAGAGATTGTAGCATATATATATATATATATATATATATATATATATATATATATATATATATATATATGGATTGTGTGTGTGTGTGTGTGTGTGTGTGTGTGTGTGAGAGAGAGAGAGAGAGAGAGAGAGAGAGAGAGAGAGAGAGAGAGAGAGAGACCAAAATGACAGCGGTTAGTTTAAAAAGCCAAGCCACACATCTTGAGAAGATCACTGCACACCTCCCTGAATCTCTCTCAGACAGTTAGAAGCTGCCTGTGCTGTGGTCTAATTGTTGCCTCAGATTTATGCTCCTAACCAGCACCTGGCTCTTCCAAGCTCTTTGTCACGTATGCTATTGAACTCAATCACTTGATGTGAAACTTCCCCTAATAGATTGTAAAAAAAAGTTCAATTTCTCCTCTGCCGGCAGTTGGGTCTAGAGACTTCACTGGGGATTTGTTCAAGGAGGTGTTCTGAAGACAGCTCTCTGAAGAGACCCTTCCAGCCTTCTCCAATCAACCATCTTGTGGCAGAGTGCTTGCTCTCTGTCTCTCCCTCTCCTTATTGCCAGTTCTGAGTGAAACTCCTCTCCAGGTTTCTAGGAGAGCCGCTCCTTTGCTTTAGGGCACCTGCCATTGTTCCTTCTTCAGTGTATGATAGCATCTCCTGTGTCTCCCTCTTCCATCCCTAGGCGTTTGTAGATACATCTTTACCCAGGGCAACTTTTTCTTAGCTTATGTAATGCATTGTGTGATTCAGATTAAGAACTTTCATGTGACCAATGGCTAGGTTAGACAACACCATAACCCTAACCACAGCTCAAGTGTTTGCTGTCATTTCTTGACTTTTGTTTCTGGTGCTGGGGATAAAACTTAATACCTACATGCCTGGTAAGTGATTTACAATGGAGCTACCCCCCTAGCCCCTCTGTACTTCAAGCAGTAAGAGGGAGGTGACTTGCTTCTGACTGCTCCATCCTCATTGAGGAAAGGCCCTGGGTCAGCCCAGCTCCAAAGCCTTGCTTTTGCCAGGTACCACTGCCTTGCTAGAGTCCGCAAAATCAAAGAGCTTGAACTGGACATTTGCCGAGCGTGGACACGGGCAAGAAAATGGTTTCCATACAGTTGAGAGTCTCGGTAAGTACCAGAAGACCCTTCAATGGCACTTTGAAGCCATTTTCAGGAATTCTGTCCACTAGCCCCGGGGTGCTAGCACCCATTTCTAGAGTGCCCGCCCACCTGTGCTGCCCCCTTATGTCTCCTGTCTAAAGCAGTCCTTAAAGATTAGATCTCTCTCATTCACCACCAGTCCACCCATCCTTGATTTCTCCTCCTACTGTTCCCCACAGCCAGTCTTCACAGCTGCAATCTGTGTTTTCCTTACCCCTCTGTGATAGACTTGCTTGCCCTGCCCCCCCACAACAAGGCTCTAGAAAATCCTAGTTAGTCCACAGACTACTGCAGCCGCCCTCTCGTTGGTTTCTGTCCCTGCAGAACCTCCTCTGAAGAAGCAGCCTCCACACCGCTGCCAGCATCATCTGAAACTAGACCTGTGATTGTGGACTCCGCTTTGCAACATCCATAGATTCCTGGCCAGTGCTTCTGCCTGGACTCTTCTCACGCAGACTCCCTTGTAATGATTTTGCCTCTCCTAATGAAGCCCATGACACTCACCCCGTGGTGATTTTTTTACAACATCCCATCCAATGCCCATGTCCTCTTGCTGCTTCTGTGTCCGCTACAGCTAGGCACGAGTTGTGCTTACCCAAACCTTTCATACCCAGCAACATGCTCATTCCCAACCCCAAAGCATGCTTAGCTTTACTTTGCCATGGACGCGGGTGCCTGGCATGGTTAGAAGTCCTCCCGTTTAACACAGAAGCTTTGACATTCCTTTCGCAGCCTATCACGTATTGATGGTGCTCTCTATCTCCCGGTCTCTCATCCTGAGAAGGAAGTCTTTCAAAAGAGAAATGAGTCCTACCTACCTTTGCTTTCAGCCTCTAGTATGGCGGCGCTGGGCTCCAGGTGAGGAAGCGTGAGGAGTGAAAGAGAAGGAAGAGTGGTTGGGGGAGACAGGATTTACTGTTTTGGATCTCAGAACTTGGCTTTTCTGGACTAGTTGGAACTCAGCTTTCAGCTTCAGAAAGCTTGTATAAGCCACAAGGAAGTTGAGAAGCTGGGCTATAGACGTTAGACACTACTCTAAATAAAAAGTTACACTTGCTCATTGAAGCTTTCATAAAACCTATCAAGAGTTTCCAAGCTTCGAGAATAATCTTTGCCTACTTTATTTCCCTATGGTCCTTCTTCCTTTTCTGACTTAATAATAAAATGAACAGAATCAGCGCTTGGTTCTGCAGCCCTGGGGCCTTAACGCAGATTATGCTAAGGAGCAATAACTTTAAAGCACTTATTGATATCATACCGTGTATTTTATCCCCGGGTCATGCACATATACAATTCTTGGAAAAATAAAGATAGAAAAAATTAAAATCTCCGAGTTGACTCCTCTGAATACACCTCCATATGCTTCTCGTCAGTCTTCTCTTCCATGGTTATAGGACTTGGTTTTGGATTTATGCAGCTATCTATCCCATACCTAAAAAATGGTAGGGGCTGGAGAGATGATTTCGGTGTTTAAGAGCCATAGATGGCTCAGGCAGAGACCTGTAACTCCAGCTCATGTGGAACCCAATGCCTTCGGCCTTTGCAGACACCTGCATCCATGTGCATGCGAACAGACATATAAACACGTACACAAAATTAAAAGTTTTAATAAAAACAAAATTTTTAAGAATGTTTATATGGCACTCCATTTTCCACACTTACCACATGCCTTGAAAACTATAATCTAGCTCTCGGCTGGTGAGACAGGACTAGCTGTCTAGCTCAGCAGGTCAGGGCATTGACTGCCAACCTCAGCTCCATTCCGGAGACCTACGCGGTTGAAGTAGAGATACTAACCCCCAAAAGATTTCCTCTGACCTCCATGTGTGTGCTGTGGCAGATGTGCAACATGCACACACACACACACACACACACACACAAACATAAATGTTTTCAAAGTGTGTATGATATATGCTCTAATACATCATTTAAATAGGCAAAATATTCTCTTTGACGCAGTACTGGGCACTGAAGCTGAGATCCCATGCATGCTGAACAACATAGCCAGAATTCTTTGTGGCTCTACCATTTCCCAGAAGTAAAAATTCTGCTTAAGCATGCAGCTAGTTTTTGGATTTTTTTAGGGCTCTTTTTCAATATTTTATTATTACAAACAGTGCTGCAAGGAAACTAAAGTTTGTCTTTATGATATAAAGGCAATAAGCCACTGTGTTTATTTGATTTTATTTTTATGCACATGGGTGTATAGTCTGCATGCATATCTGTATATGACATGCATACAGTGCCCAGGGGATGCCACAGAGTGTTGGATTCCTGGGACAGGAGTTTGGGCATTGAGCCACTATGTGGGTGCTGGGGACTGAACTTGGGTCCTCTGAAAGAGCAGCCAGTGCTCTTATCCACTGGGCCATCTCTCCAGCCTCTGCATGATTCTTATAGGAAAAGCACTATTCTGGTTTACCTGAGTTATCTCATTCAACCAATTAAAAAATTATTGTTGGACTTTTTTTTTCCTGTTCCCATTTTACACAGGAAGAAGTAACCACAGAACATGAGTTTTTCCCAGGGTTAGTGGTGACGGCCTGGGAGCCAGGAAGCCTAGAGTTTATTTTTCATTTTTGTCAGTTCAAAATCTAGGTCAAAGTTTCACGGATAGGCTTTTCTAGAGGAAGATTTTTCTAGAGATAGTTTGCTCTATATATCTTTACTCTGTGTGTGTGTGTGTGTGTGTGTGTGTATGTTTGGTGTCTTCAGGTTATAGCTCCTGCCTTATGCCAGTTAGAGTTGACTAGGAAATGACCCTGGCCTCAAAGAAGCAATTTCTCACTCTTGAGGAAGCAAACTAAAGTTTTCCCAGAGGACCTGGGCAGTCTTTATAGTTTAACCAGGCTAGGTTTACTGCTTTCAAGTCTTCCTGCTGCTCTTGCTGTTTTAAATAGGCAGCACGGATATGCTCTTACATTCTGTGCCGTTCCCACCTACATGCCGGCCGCGTATCAGTGGTACTTCCCAAGAGCTGGGGCTGCTGTGCACTCCAGCTGCTTTGAGTGGTGAGTGCAGCTATTCCCATGGAGGCCTGCTTGATCCAACGAAACCCCCTGCTATTCTGCATTGCTTGAGATCACTCTGAGGCTCACTGCAGCCAAAGGCTTTAAGTCAAAGTAGGCTGAGGGAGTTTGGAAAACTCCATCTCGGGAGAAACCATTGTGCCGGGCCATTCTTAATATACCCGGTTGATGTCGGCCAATGAAAAGACCAGGCCCTATTTCCACCACGCATATTTGGTTTTCTTAAAATTGCATTAGTGTTTTCTTGATCCCGTCAGTGAATGACGTAATCTAGTCAGCATAGAATCAGAGCGCCTGGAATACATTGGCAGGATTAGCTTAGGCAACTTACACTGAACTCCAGTTCCTATCTGCTAAAGGGGTTGATCTGCTTCTGTCAGTTCAGTTATGAGGGGGAAAATGCATTGCATCCTGGGATATTGGTGCCACTAGATAAAATATTCAAGTGCTTCGTTACCATATGGCCAAGCTTTTGAAATGATGGCTAGAGCCCACCTGGGGAGATTCTTCATGCAGAAGCAGCCTTAAGGAACTCTTTAAAATGTTTGTGCATTTCTAAACTTTTAAAAATAACAGCGGGGACTGGAGAGATGGCTCATCAGTTAAGAGCATTTGCTGCTCTTGGAGAGGACCCGAGTTCAGTTCCCAGCATCCATGTCTGACGCTTCACCACTGCCTTTAACTCCACCTCCAGTGGATTTGACCCCTTCTGGGTTCCATGAGCACCCTCATACATGTGTGTGCACAAGCAAACCTATTTTTTTAATGGCCCATTAAAATGGTGTGTGTGTGTGTGTGTGTGTGTGTTTAAAAATCAATTCTTTAAGTATTTAACATTTTTCGAGGCAGAGGCTGTGTGTTTATGGAGAAAGCTGGACAAGTTATTTTATGCCTAGGTGATATTGTATGCTTAGTAACTATTCAGGCCTTCAGTAAAATCTGTTGTTACTTAAGTCTCTTGGGGAAATCATAGGCTAGCGATTTCTCTCTCCCTACATCCCGCACACCCCAGGAGTGCCTTCCAACTATCTGCTCCAGTGCCTTTTTCTTGTTTCTTTCCCAATGAAGTATCTCACTTTTATTCAACAAATGTGTATTGGGCTTCAACTATGTGCCAAAGGCTGATCAAGACATTGGGATGCTGGAATAATAGTAAAAGCCAAGCTCTAGCATGATGCAGGCTGCATCCTTCCTTGCCTCCCTCTGTAATCTGTATTGGGGTCTTCATGAGCTTTTCTCAGTTTGTAGGCACCATAGAGAGGCCACTAAACACAACAATATGTGCAGGCAAAGGGAAACAAATGCTGGTTTACCTAGATTTTCAGTGTAGGGACCTTTCTTCGCACCACACACTTGCTTAGCTGGTAGACTGAGTACAAACTGTCCATTTGAAAAATCAGCAGTTAACTTTTGAGAGCACCCAAACAGCACATACTTTAAGGGAACCTGTGAGGAACTCTGCCTTCAAATGAATAACCTTCACGAGGGAGTGAGTCACCCTCTTCTTGGGCTGCTCTTGACTTTGTCAGGCTCATTTGGAAGTAGACTCGATTTCCCAGGCAAGGGATGATGCCAGAGAAACACCTGCCTGGGCTGAGATGTTTTCCTTGGCTCTGGGATGCCTATAGTGTCTCCATTATCCACACCAGTCCTTCCAAGTGTCATCCTGGTTGTTGTGGCTGGGAATATGGGACTAAATTATAAGGTGAGTCTGCCTTGTGGCTCATTCAGTCTCCAGAGGAGGGCAGGAGAACAAATGGACAATTATAACTCAATGTTTATATTGGGTGTTATTGTCAGAGGAGGGAGTGATTAACTTGCGTAAGGACTCAGAAGCTTGCCCTGAAGAAGAACCATCTTGGATGAGACTTGAAGCATGACCAAGGTATTGGCAAGGAGACTGGGGAGGGGAAGGGGGGCGGTCAGGGCAGTATGAGTGCACAGAGTCAGGGTAGGTGAGTGGCACAGGGTGCATTTGGGAGAGTGAAGGCTGCAGGGGCGTCTGGAAGGGGAGACAATAATAGCAGCTAATGTTGATTGAGCTCCCATTAAGACTCTGGCCCATTCTGTATGGTTTTCATCCATATTGACTCATCTGGTTTTTTTGTTTTGTTGTTTTGTTTTGTTTTGAGAGCGAGAGTAGTTTTGGAAACACGTAAATTCTTTTCCAGCCAACTAAATTTCTTTGTCTCAATATTTCTCAATCCTTTTGCCTTTTATCTACCCCCCCCCCGGCCCATGATCATGCACCTCTCTAAAACTGTTATGGAAGAAAAATATTTTATGGTCCATAGGAGTTAATGCCTGTGTTAAAACTGTGACAAAAAATGCATGGTGAAATACATTATGAATGGGTCACGGGTCATTTGTCATCGGGAGTTATTGTGCTCTGCTACTGACATGCATAATCAAGATTGGGAGGTGTTTACAGAGGCTCCATCCAGGCATTCGATTCATTCAACTAAGAGAGCCCTTCCTATGCACCGCGTGCGCTGCGTGCCTTGCGTGCGTTTCCCGGTGCTGGAGTGCAGGCAGCTATCAGAACAGACATGGCGCTGCTTTCACGGCATTGGCACTGTGACTGCAGGAAACAGACTAAACCAAGTCAGGAAACAGTGTGTCAGGTGGTGGTAAGTTCTAAGGGGAAGAATGGGTCAGGATGGAGTCATAGGGAATGCTGAGATGGGGTCATAGATACACAGATCAGGGAAGGCCTGCTGGAGAAGCGGGTATGAGAGCAAACGGCCTGGCCACCCTGAAGCTTGCTGGGAAACACCTCCAGGGAGAGGCCGCAGGAAGTGCAAACGCCTGGGCTGGAGAATTGATTTGGATGAGGCAATGATGGAAGCACGACAAAGGCCCTGGACCAGGCTTGAGTCAGGCTCTTCCTGACCGGTTCCTGACCCCCTGTGTCATTTTCATAACACATATTCTCTGCTGGGGATAATGGGTTGAAGTCCTTGTCCCTCCTCGCCTGGCCTTCAGCGAGACGCTGCCTACCATTATGTTTCTTCTCGGTAATTTTCCATCCACTGACCCCCACCTCTCCTCCTGGGCTCTGATTCTCGGATAGTCCTTGTTTTCAGAGTTCATCCTAATAGCCTGGCGAACTAAACACCCCCTTGCCATCCTTGAGAAACGTCATGAATTATTTTCCCTTTAATGGTGGTTCTGAATGACAGGCTACCTAGGGCCACCCAAGGCCCAGAGGCACATGCCTGGCATAATTATTACTGGTGACATTTCTTGTAGAGTCTTCCATACGGCCCGTAGTATAATTATCCCGGCATTTCCATTCAGAATACCAAATTGAGGCCTGGCTCCTAAATGGTGGAGGATACTTGGACCAAGACCTCAGTCTCAGCTCAGTTCCTGCTAAAATGCAGGTGATTTACCAAGGCCGCCGACCTCACAGATCAGGAGAACAATATAAAGACGAAGTTTAAAAATGATCATCTTTATTAACTTCGTGTGTGTGGTGTGCGTGTGTGCACGTGCTCGTGAATGTACAAGTATATGTAGGTGTTCATATGCCTTCCTGTGCAGAGGACATTTAACGCCTTCCTCTATCATTCTTGAATTTGTTTTATGGAGACATCAATTCAGCTGGACTGGCTGGCCAAGAACCCCCAGTTTCCACCTGTCTCCATCTCCCAATGCTAAGGTTATAGTGGTGTACGCCAGTACAGCTTCAATACCGGCTCAACTTCCTCCCTCCTCTCCTCCCACCTGTGCCACCCCGGCTGTCCTCTGCTCCTCTGAACAATGATGGTATCTCTGGAGAGCTTGGCACCTCCCTGCTGCAGGCTGATGGAGCTGCACTCCTGTGAATGTCTCTCCGAGAGATAACATCCTACAGCCAGCCAGTCTCGTTTTTACTTAGCATTAAGGGATTGAGCCTGTCAGCAAAAGTGAAAGGTGCTGGGAAGTTTTGCTTAGGCAACTGTAGCCTGGAGACCACTGGGGAGGAAACGAGGGATAGGTGGCTTAGCATGCCGAGGCTTGCCGAGGCAGGGAGACGGTTATGCATCTTGCTCCAAGGGCAGTTGTGTAGCTATTTACCTAAAGTGTCCAGCATAGAACCTGAGAATCAATATATGCTAAGCTCTTATGTCCACTTCTTTGCTTCTTCCCATAAGGGGAGCTCTGACAACCAACAAATTGTCCTTGGTTAGGAATTAGGACAGAGCAATGCAGGTGGGTTGGTCACATATTTAGTTCCTTTTATGTCATAAGAGTGGCAGGCAGCCCTGGTGCTAACACATCAGTTGCTTAACCCTTACTTAACTACTGAGTCTCACCGCCTCTCCATTTGGGGCCTTCTTTATATTTACCCTCTATAAACCTATATAATGTCTGGGCATGGTCGTGCATGCCTTGGCCCTGCTCTTCCTGACGTGACTACCTTTATTTCCCGCATGCATTCCTGACCTCTTGGTCTGAATCTTTTTACTGCTTCCTCCCATTCCTAGAGCCCTTGAATCTTGTTTCCAATGATCCCCTCTTCCCCTCCCTACCCACCATCCCTTGGTGATCTCACTGACATCCATAGTAAGAGTCTGAAGCCCCAATCCAGAGCCTGATTCCCAAATCCCACGACCTGCTTATCTACTACCTATTTCTAACAGGTGTCCCTCCATACCTACATCAAAGTCAATATTTTCAAAGATAAATTAATCATCTTTCCTCTGGATTCTCATGCAAGCCAACACTAAATACCTGTATAGTCACCCAGCCCAGAGACCTGGACGTAACTCAGAACTCCTACCTCTACCGTGTCTATGCTGTGCACTCTATGGTCCCCAGGTGTCTACTGAAATATCTTCTCACCCTCTCCACAGATACCACCATGACTACTTGTTCCACTCTGAGCTGGCATATTATGATAGCTCCCACAGGTCTACCTGCTGCCCACTCCAACTCTCCCAGGCCCGGAACCTGCTCCTCCATCACACTCTAGTATATTCCATTATGCAAGTCATGAATCACATTGTATTTTGCTTATCTGTTTCCATAATAAACCACAAGGTAAAGAAATTTCTCAAATCTTTGTGCTCCTGATCTTCAAGAAGTTCTCGGCATGTAGGCATCACTTGGAGCTTGTTCCTAAAGGGAGTGAGTGAATGACTTGAAGACAGGAAGGAAGACTTGGTGGTCAGTGTACCGAAGGGAGCACTCATTGAGATGACTGCATGAAATGAGAGAAAAGTTCAGAAAAGACAAGAAACGAGGCCAGGCTGTCCCCTGAGTGAGCTCTTAGCACATGTGCTGAAGTCTTCAATAATGACAGCAAATAAGGGGAAACACCTTGAGGCAGGCTGAATTCCAGGTGATCTATACACAACCCCTACCTGTAAAGAACACCTCTCCCTTTTCCAGGTTCAGCCTGAACAAAGCAAAATTAAGACTATAATAACCTTATTACCTTTTTAAATGATCACAGTGCTGAACTAGAAAGAGTCATGCTGTTTAAGATGAACTGTTCTTTGAGGAGACTCTGCCTTCCTTAGCATGGATATCAAATAATTAATTACATTGTCCAAGGACACTCCTTCCTGATGCATCAGAGCAAGGTCACACCTTACAAGGTGAAAGTTGTGTCATATCAAACCAACCAGGGGACCAGAAAGAACATGGAACTCTGGAGAGCTAAGACCCCTTTCCAGTCACACAGGCAGTTAGGGTCCTGTCACATTTGATGCCAGGGATGTTGAGATCCCTGTATAATAATGACCGTTACCATCACGCAGGGGCTCCTGGGAGCTGCAGGAATGACACTGTCTCCCCATCCTAAGACAGCGTTCTTTAGGACTTGGGCACCTTCATGCCTGCCACTCTGGCTCCTCTTCAGGTTTTCTGGAGGCCACTGCATGGCAAATGTCCCAAATCTTTCCTTACAGCTGAGAAGCAGAGCTGCCTAGGAGGTTAATGATCCAGGATCACACAGTGAGTTGGAAAGCCAGCCAGGCTCTGTGCCCAGGCACAGTAACTTACAAAAAGGCTATTTTACCAAGTCCTCTATAAGGCCTTATCTGTTCTTTATTTAAGTCTGGGGTAAAATTAAATTTGGGCAAGATGAACAGAAATATAATTAAAGGATCTGGCAGGAGACTATAAACCCCAGGGGAGCAAGTCATTCCATTGTGCCTTTCTCTTTCCTTAAGTTTTAAGCTGCTTGAACATGCATGTGATTTTCTTTATTCCCCCCCCCCCAAATGTTCCTGTTAAAAGTTGATTCTTAGAGTGCTAAAACCCAAGCCTTTTAGCACCTGGCTGCCTTGGGCCTGACCTCCCCTTGATGAACCATACAGGAGCTGACCAAGTGACTCAACTTTGGTCTTTTGAAAACCTTCTAAAGTTTGCATTAGAGATAATGGCATATGTATACAGGAGTTCACAACAAGGCAAGTCTAAACAGAAAATCTAGCCCAGAGAGATTATAAACCCATTACGATCTCAAGACCCTACGCCATTTCTAGCCGCCCTGAGGCAGAATGAGCTCAAGAGTTGAAGAAGAATGTCTCCATCCAGCTTCCCCTACTCCTACCTGGATGGCGCTGGGAAAAGCACTGGGCGGAGGCTCGCTTGGTCTGATTGCAGGTTAATCAACCTTTAGAAACTCTGACGATCCCATAGTGAAGAGATGTTGAAGACCCTGTTCAGTACGTTGTACAGTGCTCTGAAATGTGAAGAACTGTTACTAATGGTTCTCAGGATTCTCGGGGCCTCAACAAGCAAAGGCGTTCATGAAGTAGACAGGAGATGTTCCGCGGTGCACACCTTCTGTTCAGACTCAGTTCTGAATCACCACCCGCCATGCTGAACTGATCATCACCTGCCATCTCGTTTTATTTTTTTTCTGCACACTTCACTACCCACCTTGGTACCACTTTTCTTTTACCTCTCTGTTCACAAATAATCTTGCTAACAAGCTTCTTTCCCCATTTCCACCCAGGCTCCTCCAGGCCCAGGTCCAAACAATCTCAACTCATGCTGACTTTGGCTAGACTTTCTCCAAAGGACAGTTAGCAATTTCTTCTTCTGGAATATTCCCGATGGGCAGAATCCCCAGGCAGCAGTAAGAAACCCAAGAAAGAAGCAGCATGGGCACATGAGGAAGAACAGAGAAGAAAGAGTCTTCCAAGCAGATGTAAGCTCTTTCTTTAGACTACGGAGAGACATGGTCCATTTATGAGGAGGTTTAGGGACCAGTGATGACCAAGATGAAACGCAAGACCTCATGGAATGTTACACTTCAGAGGGGGAGATGATTAGGAACAAGAAAAGATAAAAACTGATTATAAATAAATGATAAATACTTCAGATGGAAACAATTCAGGGTAAGGAACCAACAGAAGACTTGGACTAGAGGGTAGCTACCTCAGATGGTAAAGGTCAAGGATTGTGCCTTGAGTTTCCTGGGTATCCATCCCATCATATCCACTAGAGCCAAGGAGGCCCTGCTAACTGCTGGCCGCCCTCCCAAGGAAGGTAAAGCAAGCCATCAGTGTAGATAACAAAATGCTTTTGACTTGGGTCCTTAAAGCTATGATGAAGAAAATGACCTCTTAAACCTTGAGGGCCCCCCTACTCCCATATTGAGACCTTCCCATTGGCCGAGTGAATAACTTCTTCAGGCCATTTTGATTTTCAGTTCCCAGCAGCCACAGACACTGTGGCTAAGTTTTGCCTCTTGTGGGTTATTGTTCCCTCCCCCAGGTAGTTTACCCATCTAGCCATGACTATTCTGTCATGAGAATCTAAAAAAGACCAAGTTTGTCTTCTTATATTTCCAGGGATGGCATATGCTAGGCACTGCTTAATGTGCCTAGCATATCAATGACACCTGACAGATGTCTGACAGACTGAACCGGGTGAACAAGTCACGGGGCTGCTTTAAAGGTGAAACACCGAAGGCGGTCCTCATTTCCCCCAAGACATTCCAAAATAAGACCGCAAAGTCCTTTCTAGGTCACGAAACGCTTTCACGTATCTCATATAATTTCACCTGAACCTTGCACTACTCCAGGGAGCGCTATTATCTTCTCTTTATGGATGAAGAAATAGAAAAAGAAAGGTTAACTTGGCAAGGTTAAATCGGCATGGCGCTTAAGCAATGCTCCAGGATAGTCCACCTCCCACACTTTTCCTGACTCTGTAAATAGATGGGGCGATGCAGTCGATATCCGGGCTCTGGGTATGCCTTTAAAAACAACCCATGTGCTTACTGACCTAGGAGAACAAGGCTGCGGTGACTGTCAGTGTGTCCAGAACCCACTGAGCACTGGTAAGATCACAGATTCGTTCCCAGACCTAGGTCCACCAACGCAGTCTGCACACCCAGCAGACTCATGGGACAGAAGGTTCTAGAGCAGCCAGGGCACATGAGTCAGTGCTAGCCATATGAGCAAGAGAATCTGAGTTCAGAGCCACAGAACCCTTGTAAAGGTGGAGGCAGAGCTTATGTGTCTAGTACCAGTTCTCCTAACGAGAGATAGGAGGTGGAGATGAGAATCCAGCAGGTTTGGGGGTCACTGTCCTGGCATTCTCAGCAGCAAACAACAGACTCTCTCTCGCATGAGGTGGAAGCTGAGGACCAACACTCCACCAAGTTGTCCTCCGACCTCCACCTTGGCATGTATACATCCATACTCACACACATGAACATGCACAAACACACATGTATTAGGGTTCCCTAGAGGAATAAAACCAATGGGATGAAATATATATATATATATATATATATATATATATATATATATATATATATATATATGTATGTAACAATAGAATCGCGAGCTGGGAGCCTAGTCATTGTTCCTCAGATGGGGTGGTTCCTTAGCAGTTCCAACATGGTGCCAGAAGCCAGGAAGTTTCTGGAAGGCTGTTGGTCCCTAGTCTACAAAGGAAGCTTGAAAATGCTGGTAATATTAACAAAGAGATCAACAGCAGCAGAAAGATCACAGATTAACTTAGTCACAAGGGGGAAGGCCATGGGAGGGAAAGGCAAGCTGCTCTTCCTTTGGCCATGCCCACATCCAGGTGGGTCATCTCATGTCAAACATGGCAATCAGATACTTCGCATTTGTGACAAGTTAACATTAAAACCAACCATAGTAATACACAAACACTCACGTACCTCCCCACACACACCACATACAATTTTTAAAACGAACCCTTGCCTTCTAATGCTAGCAAATGGCGAGCTTTATTTTTTCATTTTGAAAATCACCTTTGTTTTTAAATTTCATTTTACTTTTGGTATACTTTTATTTTAGATTTACAGAAAAACCGTGATGATAATACAGAGTTCCTACAAAGCCCCATGCCCAGTTTGTCCTATTACTGAAATCTTAGACTTCAGGGTATGTTAATCGTGGTTAATGGACTAAAATCAATAAATTGTTAGTAGGTAAAGTTTATACCTCTTTCGCCTTTCCTTATATTTTACATAATTCCCTTTATGTGTTACAGGATCCCATACAGGATCCCACGTTACATTAGGTCATGGTGTCTTATTTAACTCTTCTTGACTGGAACAGTTTTTCAGTTTTGTTGCTGGTGGTGGCGGTGTGTGTGGTGTGTGTGTGTGTGTGTTTTGAAGAGTGCTGTTTGGCTGTGTTGTGTGCATTCTTTTGGATTTCTCTGCTATTTTTCTCACAATCAGCCAGTGGTTCTGGGTTTTTGACGGAGACCATAACACTCCAGCGATATTTGCATTCTGTGTTCTCAAGAGTACATTCTTCTACCGTGATTCATCGCAGGCGATGCTGACCTTCATCCCTGGCTGAGGAAGTGTTTATCAGATGGCTTCTCTCTAAGTGTCCTTTCCCCCCTTTCACACTAAGCCCTTAGGAAGGACATCACAGAGCTCAGCCCACAGTTAAGGAACAGGGAGTTACACTACGCATCCTTGAACACAGATTATGTACATGAAATTACTTGGAATTCTTCTCCAGGCCTTTTCCTTGTTTTTCCCATCATGTGTTTCTATCTGTATATAGCTAAGGGTTTTATTTTATTTTCTGAAATATGCTGCTTGATTTGTTTGGTTGCTCAGATTTCTCTGGCTTTGGCCACCACCGGCGGCTTTTTTCTTTGGCTTGACTGAACTTTTAACCCACACAGATGTTCCGATGTCTCTGTGGGAAGCAGTGACAGAAGAGGAATATTGTCACCTCAAACTCTTCCTCGGATTTTCCTGTCACTTTTGTCACGTCCCAGCCTATCTCTCCTATCCTTCACCTGTGCAATCAACCTGACACCTGATGCGTATCGTCACTTCTGCTCTGGCTGTGACATTGCCATGACAGTCTAAGCAAGAAAGGAAACACACGCAGGCGAATCGCAAGCGCCATTTAAAATCTCTTCTGCTCCCCTCACACACATCGCTAGACTTCATAGTTTAAACTAAATAAGTAAGTATTTTCGCATTCTCAGACTGAGCTTGTAAATGAGCTGGGGAAGTGAAGTGTAGAGCCTTGCTTCCTGAGCTGTGACAGGTGGGAGGGTGCAGGGATGGGACAGGACCGAGCGACAGACACAGGACTGCGCAGCGTTGGTGTGCCAGAACACACTGTCTCCAGCTCAGTTCATTTCCAATGGCAACTTCACAAACTATGTTGGGCTTCAGGTACGCAGACCTTGGGCTTGGAGGAAGCAGGAAAGCATAAGATATGAAAAGACACCATCAAGGAATTTACAGTTGAGAGGGTGACTGTTCTCATGGTGTGATACATTTCATGGATAACAGAAATGTTCATCGACAGGAAGCACGGCTTAACCTGTTCCTTCCCCCTGACTGAACACTTAAGTCAAGCCTATCCCAGGCTGGGGCTCTCACGTTTTCTTCTTTTAAGTCCTTGTCTCTATGGGCCTTAGTTTTGTAGGACACGCACTGGCCAGGCATTCAACACCTTAATTTATGAATAATCAATTTGACCACACAGTGCTATCCAAACATCTTAGATTGTCAGACTTTCTTGAGACGTCCACACTTTCTCCTGGTGTCTGCTTTCACTCCGAAATAAACTTTCTCTAGCTTACTTTGTGTTGTCTTTAAATCCTTCCACTGATGGTAGCAAAACCTGGAAAGACTAGGTAGAGGTCTCCATCCGGGCTCTCTCTCACAGCCTTTGAGAGCTCTGCAGCCTTCACCCACCAGCACCCATTCAGCTGTTTCTCATTACTTTTTAAATGTCCCAGCAGTCACCTGAGACTACATGTCTTAACCATATTCTATTTCTTGGTGTCTTAGCTAGGGTTTCTATTTCTGTGAAGAGACACCATGACCATGCAGCTCTCGTAAAGGAAAACATTTAATTCAGGCTGGCTTACAGTTTCAGGGGTTTAGTTCATTATCTTCATGGTGATGCGCAGGCAGACATGATGCTGGAGAAGGAGCTGAGAGTTCTACATCTTGATCTACAGACAGCAGAAGCAGCTGTGTGTTCCACACTGGGCACAGCTTGAGCATATGAGACTTCAAAGCCCACCCCCACAGTGACACACTTCCTCCAACAAGGTCACACCTACTCCAACAAGGTCACACCTCCTAATAGTGCCACTCCTTTTGGGGGCCATTTTCTTTCAAACCACCACACTTGGGAGCAGTCCTGATTAACTGTATATTGGGGTAATACTAGTTTCATGTAGAATTGAGACATGATCAGATATTTGGGGACAATAACCTGGAGAGCTGTAAAGATGGGGAAGGATATACTAGAATATTGAGGTGTGCATATGTGTGTGTGTGTGTGTGTGTGTGTGTGTGTGTGCACCCTTGTAGGAAGCAGGGGCCTCATGAGAACAGCACATCATTTGGGAAGTTCAGATGTGAAACAGTGAAGGCATGTTTTAGCGGCAGCTCCTGGGATGGGATAAATAGAGAGATGGAAAGGAAGATGAATTTAGAGCACGTCCCAGAATCACCTGGGGTACTTATTAAAATAAAAATCTCAGGGTCCTGCCCCCAGAGATTTTAATTTGAGAGAACCAGCATGGGGCTCAGATACTTTTATTTCTGTTGACTTTCCTTATGTCACGGCTGGGATTGGCCATCGGGAGACTCTGGGGATTTTCCTTTACAGGACTCAGTGGCCAATAGAATACATCAAGAGAAGCAGAGGGAAAAGTCTATGACGATTTCCAGGTCCCTGCTCTCTCCACCTAGGAAGATAAAGACAGAGTAGAAGTTTGTTTGGGACAAAAGGAGATGAACTGAGTTCAGGTGATCTGTTGCTTGGATTTCCTGTGGGACCCCCAGGGGAATATATCTATTGGGCATTTGGATATTTATGATACTATGTTTGGGAATCAGGAAGAGAATGAATCAAAGGACAGGCTCCCACAGTACAAAAAGCTTCATTTGTGCTTGGGAAGCTGGCTCAGTGGGTCAAAAGAGCTTGCTATGCAAATACAAGGATGGGAGACCTGAGTTCAATGCCCTGCAATCACAGAAGAGCCCAGGCATCGCTACACATACCCACATACCTGTAACCTCGGTGTTGGAGGACAGACAGGTCAGCAAGCCTATAGCCTTGTGTTCAGATCAGTGGATGGCTGGACCTGGTTTTGACTCAACAGATGGTAGGCCCAGGGGGACAGTCACAGCTCCTGCGTGTCCTCTTTTTCCTAAGGCCTTCTGTTCTCATTTTCTCTGGGAGCCACAGAACTTCCTTTGACTCTCATACTGTTTTGCATCAAACAAAACCCTTTTCCACCTGAGGAAGATCCCTCGCCTGCTGCCATGATCTGACTACTCCACCTAAGCAAAGCACCTGCCTTATCTAGTCCAGTAGCCTGGATTCCTGTGAGGTCTGGGGAAAAAAAATCAAAGTTAAATTTGTGAAGCTGGCTTGACATCACTCCTAGTCATTCGCATTTTCATTTCCAGAGATTTCTAACTTCCCCCCACATCCTGGTGTGCTAATGAAATACATATTCTTTTTTGGGTTGCTGCTGGGCACACAGAGAAGCCCAAGTGCATTTCCTAATGGTTTCTTTTCCAGCTGAGCCAAACAGAATCAAAGCCACAAACCACCAAGGAGGACCCAAGATATCTGAAATAACAAAGGAAGCCATTTAAAAGGGCTAAAAATAAAACCAAATCAGATACCACTGGGATTCTCTGCAGTTGTTTTATTAAAGGATGGGGAGATTGTCTTATATGCATGTAAATGCATAGCTTCAACAAAGTTTCCTATATTATGTTGTATACCAAACAACCAGCTATTTTGGTGCTATTAAAAGGGTATATACCGAGGACAGAGAAGGCTCCATTGGTAAAGTGCTGGCTGTACATGCATGAGGAACTGAGGAGTTTGGCACACACGTAAAAACAGCAACACATGTTCATAACCCCAGCTACAGGGGCCAGAAACAAGTGGATCCCTAGAGCTCACTGGCCAGCTAAGTTAGCCCTATCTATGAGTTCTAGGCTTGATGAAAACCCTGACTCATAAGATAGAGACTGAGAGCAAATCAGCTAACAGTGACCTCTAGTCTCCACACAGAACAAGCACCCATGTGCACACTCATATATGTCTATCACATACATACATGCATACTACACACACACATACTACATATCTGTATAATATCCCGTCATCCAAATAGTCCTTACTTTTGCTCTCTCTCCAGCCCCTACCTACCACTTTGTCACCAGGAACCGACTAAGTGACCAACAAACTCCCCTACTTTCCCAGACATTCTTTCCACATTTGCTGTGTTTCATTCCGTTGATGAAAACACAAGATAACTGTCACCTGCTGTGACCTGAATGTCTGTGACCTGCCATTCATGTGTTGAAACCCTAGCCTTGCTGATGATAGTTTTGAGAGGAAGAGGCTTTTTTTTTTTTTTTTTTTAATCAGAAGAGCAGAGTCCTGGTGAATGGGATTGAGGCACCTAACAAAGTGGAAGGAGATGCCCTTTGCAGTGGGCACAGGCACAGAGGGAAGATGCCAGCTATGGCTGACACCAAAGTCTACCAGCACCATAAGCTTCCATTTCACAACCTCTAGACCTTGGAGGATTGCATTTCTGTTGTTTGTAAGACACCTGGTTTACGGTATGTTGTAACAGCAGCCCAGCGTTTCTACACGGCCCTACTCTCCCACAGTGCAAGCTTGGATGGCGGGATAGGTGTCTCCTTTGTTCCCCACTGCTCCATTCAGACAATTATTCCTCTTAAAGCCAATGGAAACCACACCACCTAGCCATTATAAACACAACTCTTCCAAGCTGGAGCTGGTGTATATCACCCCATTCTCCCTCTCGCTAGTTATCTCCCTCTCTGGGTGAAGAATTTAGGACCTGCTGCCTGATCTTCGTCTCCTGCGAGCACACGCTCCATTCACTTTGAAGCAGGCCAGCTGCCTTCCCAATAAACGGGAATTCTGAACTCGTGGCCCTCCTCACTCCTACCCCAGCTCATCTGCTCACCAGCGCACCCTGGGGTCACCCCCTCACAGATCCGCATGCCTTCCCAAACCATGGTTTTGCAGCTCTCATCTTCAGACCCTTCTTATCAGCACTTCTTTGCCTCTAAAGAAACCGTCAATCCCTTAGCCGAACTACCTGTTTATCCTTGGCCTGCCTCTCACGCAGTCGGTCAGGATCTAGCGGGCCAGCCTCCCCCTTGACATTGCTGCTATTTTGTCCTCACTGCCATCACAAATTGAACAGTTCCCCCTTTTGTCCCAGTGCCTCCTTCTCTGCACAGGTCTCAATGCAGACCCTAAGGATGTTTTTCCAATTCAAAGTCCAATGCACTCTCAATTAAGAAGGGACTGCGCTCTGAGAGTTGATCTGGCGCTCGGAATCCTAATGCTTAATTCTTCCCCCCAGAGAAATCACTTCTGCCTTGATTTCTAGTCTAATTCACAAAGACGGCTGAAGGCACACTGTTCTTGGAAACTTCCCAAGGGCCAAGAGCCTGTCTTATTCATCCTAAAACTTCAGCCTCATGGAGCTAGGACTCAAGTGCCATAGGACTCACCCACCACATTGTACCTCTAAGGCATTTTCATTCCCCTCCTTCTAACAAATCCCATGCCCTTCAGCAACCATTACCCCATCCTACACCACTACATGCCTAGGCAACCATTAATCTATTTTTGGTCTCTATAAAGTTACCTATTCTGGACATTTTCTGAAATAGATTTGTGCACTTTGTGACCTCTTGCTAATGGATTCTTTCATTTTGCACACCTTTTTTTACACTTATTTTATTGTGGGGGCACACACATGTCACAGAGCACTGTCAAGGTTAAAAAAAAAAAAGGACAGTTGCCAGAGTTGGTTCTTTCCTTCTGTCAAACTCAGGTATTCAGGCTTGGCAACAGGGGCCGATTCCCACTGAGTCATCTCACCACCCAGAATAATTGTTTTGTTTACTTGTTTTTAGTTTCTTTCATCGATGTTACATTACCATGTATCTTCAGTATAGCTGAACCATGTATGAAGCCATATCAGCCAAGATACTATATGTAAATCAGTAGTCCCAGAATATTACAATGAGACTAAAAAAACCCCTACCGACGACGGTGGTGGAGTTGTAGTGGTACAACATGCTACTGGTGTGTTTGTGATGATACTGATGTACTAGAGCTATTGCACTACCAATTGTAAGGACAGCAATGCAATTAACGACCATACAACAACATTTGTTAGTGATGATAAATACCCGTGCTCCTGTTTATGAAATTCTTGGGCTATGCTTTTGTCAATGTTCTAGAGTACACTCCTGTGCATTTTAAAATGTTTGATGTAAAGTAATATTGCCCTACTACAGCAGCAGAAGCCTTATACAGCTCATGATTGCTGAATCTCTTCATTACATAAAGAGGCTACAACAACAGCTTCACCTGTACCATGTAGGTTTGTTAAGTGCAGTCTATAATGTTTATATAGTGATGAGATCACCCAACAATGCAGTTCTCAGAACATATCCCCACTGGCATGTGCTTCATTGCTTTTTATTGCCAAACACTGTTCCGTGTGCATGTTGTTTATTTATTCATCCACTTATGGACATTTGCAGTGTTTCTACTTTTTAGCCACATAAATAATAATCCTGCTGTGTTTTGTGTAAGCTTAAATTTTAGTTTTTCTAAGAGTGGACTTACCAGGTGATATAGCAATACTATGTTTAGCTTTTTGAGTATGTACCAAGTGGTTTTCCAAAACGATTGTATAGTGATGTGGGATTCCCCTCTGTATGCTATGAATATGTTTCATTACCATTTGTTAGTAAAGAAGCTGCTCTGGCCTATGGCAGGGCAGAGTCGAGCTAGGTGGGGGAAGGGATCTAAACTGAATGCAGGGAGAAAGAAGGTAAAGTCAGGCAGACACCATGTACCTGATGGAGAAAGATGATAGAACTTTATCTGTAGGTTACAGATTTGTGGTGATACACAGATTAATAGAAATAGGTTAATTTAAGATGTAAGAGCTAGCTATGAATATGCCTAAGTTATTGGCCAAAAAGTGATGTAATTAATATAGTTTCTGTGTGATTATTTGAGTCTGGGCAGCTGGAAAACCAAACTACAGTCTCCGTTTATATAATGGCACACAATGTGGGGTAACATACATCCACATAAAGCCAAAGAAAGCTTTAAAAAAAAAAAGGGTTTCTAGACCCGCAAAAATGGGGTCAATTGGAGCTACTTGGTAGTCACATATTTTCAGATAGGCTCTGTTTGCTGGTGGTGAGCAGAGGCATGGCTCCCTTAAGACAAGGCTTCTTGACTCAAATGTTAGCAGCAAAAACTGCATGGCTTCTTTAAGAAATGTCCTGGTTCATGCTGGCAGCATGAATGGCTCTGAATCTCTTGGGAGGTCCTGTACTTAAATGTGGTTTGTGAGCAGCGTGTTATAAATTGCTTCATGATGACACAGATTTGCTGCATCCCTGGAGCTGGGGTAGTGAACATGGTTTGCAGAGGCAGTGAATGTACCTCTGTCATGTTAGACAGGGCAGAGCCAACAGACAAAGTGCACAACATTAACCCTAGGCATACCTGCTTAGCATTTAAAAAAAAATCCCTCCTAGTCAGAAAATGATTACAGATACACAATGAGACATATTCAGATGAAAAAGACCTCTGAATGGGTCACAGTGATGGATAAATGTTATGTGGGCTTAAGAGAGAGAGAGAGAAGAAAGAGTATAACAGTCATAGATTAAAGAGGTAAAGATAATAAAATATTAAAAAGCAATATAGTAATAAAAAGCCACATAAAGATGGAATATACACAGAAAGTCTGGATTATGTATGTTATTGTGTTTTCTTTGAATTTTTTGACTGAGGAGAGACATTTGTTTCTGGAGACTGCTAAGCTAAACCAACACAAATATTTTAAAGGTATTTTGACTTCAAAATTTCAGTCTAAGAATATGTTACTTTGGAAAAGAAGTTCTGCTTTTGTTTCCACAGAATAAGAGAACCTATGGATTTCTTCTAGGGTACTGTGGTTTGATGGAACAAGATCCCCTGAAAGGTTTCTGTAAACCCTAAAAATATTTCTCCCAATAAACAGCAGGAAGCAGTTTGGAGAAAACTACACCCAAATTCCCAAAATGATTGTTTATAAATGTTTGTTTTCATTTTAAAAGGGTTGATTATAAACAGTTAATGGAAATAAGGGATATGATTTAGAAAAGAATACTTTGCATTGGTATGGATCTTGGTCTATTGATACAAATTTAAAGTCAATATTGTTACACTGTGTGTATGTATTTCTGTTATTGTTTAAGGTATTATGTTTGTGCAACTCATTTAAAAATGTAATGTATAATTAAGAAACACAGGTTAGTCATCTATAATAATCAAACTTTTAATTACTAGTTAGTTTTTCTAGATATATGGAAATATATTTCAGTTAGATAATCTTCAACTTTTCAAAAACCAACAGAATATGGCATTTAAAATGTTTTAAGAACTTAGACTTTTCTGAACATTGAGACATGTCTGCTTCTGGCAACACCAATTACTTCAGAGAGCTTGATGGGCATTGAAGAAATTTGTTATGGAATTTGCCTTCAATGTGGCAAAGCAGCTATTTGGGCAAGAAACTGCTCTTGCCTGGACTGCTTGATGGTATGCTGTGTGAACTGGACATGCAGAACCCATGGAAAAGTGACTGCTGAACTTTCCAAAAGATGGGATGGTCTTTCAGGGCTCCTGCTTCATAGAGAAAACTGCCAGACATTCTGAAGAACACAGAAGAAAGTGACTGACAAACTGCCAGTATAAGCAAAACAATCTTTTGAATTTCCTGCTTCATGAAAAAGTCTGCCAGATGCTATGGGCCTGTAGGTTGAAGATGGATGCCCCAATGTTACAGAAGAACTCTGGGTGACTGTCCAGGCAGTGAGATGTCTCTGTTAACTCTAGAGTTTTGAGTTTTGAAAGTTGCTTACAATGAACTTCCTATTTATTTAGATAATATTATATCCTCTGGGGTCTTTGATGCAGTTGAAGCCAGATAGTTAGTTTTCCTTAGTTATGATAAAAGATAAATTAGATATAAAACTTTAGACTCATAAAGAAATATTGTAACTGTAATTCTTATTTGATGCCTGTTTTGTTATATGTAATTATACTATGTTAAAGTTAAAACCTTCCTTTTCATTTGGACAGAAGTGGGGAGATGATGTGAGATTCCTCTCTGTATGCTGTGAACATGTTTTATTACTACCAGTTAATAAAGAAGCTGCTTTGGCCTATGGCAGGGCAGAATAGAGCTAGGTGGGAAAAACCAAACTGAATTCAGGGAGAAAGACTGCGGAGTCAGGCAGACACCATGTAGCTGCTGAAGGAGAAAGATGCTAGAACCTTATTGGTAAACCACGAGCTTCATGGTGATACACAGAGTAAAAGAAATGGGTTGATTTAAGATGTAAGTGCTAGCTAGGAATATGCCTAAGCTATTGGCCAAACAGTGTTGTAATTAATATAGTTTCTGGGTGATTATTCGGGTCTGAGTGTCTGGGAAACCAAAGCACAGTCTCCATTTGCAGTACTGATTTTTATTCTCAGTGGATTTATCTCTGTAGTACTTTGAATGTGACTTTTCCGTTTTCTAGCCTGCTCTGTTGCCTATGAGAACCTGACCTTCAGTGTGTAAAGAGCCCTGCTCCAGGGTTCTCTCTCATCTCTCTGACATTTGAACAGGATGAGCCCAACTGCAGGTCTTTGTGCATTCACATGTCCTGGTATTCATTAATCTCCTGGATGTGTAGACTAATGCTTTGCATCAAATTTTGGGCATTTCATCCATTATTTCTTCCAGTGTGTCCTGTCCATTTCTCTCAATTTCATCTGTTCTCATTTCATGTATGTTGGTGTGTTGCATGGTCTCACATACTACTGGGGTTCTAGTTACTTTGGTTTTTTTTCTTTTTATCTCACTATATAATTAATCTCTATCAAACTGTTTATCAATTCATTAATTCTTTCTTCTACCATCTTGTATCTGCGATGGAGTCTCTCTCTGGAAGTATTCAGTTTGGTTCTTACTATTTCCAGCTACAGATCTTCTTGTTTCTTTGGGAAGTAATTTGTCTCTTTACTGACACTACACATTTGGTGAGAGTTTCATTGCGCCTTCACCTTTTCTGTGAACAAGTTACCCTTGGAACATCAAAGCAGCTACTCTGAGATTTTTGTCTGCTAAGTGCAACATCTAGGCCCTCCCCAAGCAGGTTTTGGGGGGCTTATTCCCATTTTTTTTATTTGTAGGTCACATTTCCTTGCTTCTTTGAATGCCTCAGAGTCATTTCTTGGCAAGTGGACAAATCTGATAACCCACTGTAGCAGCTCTGGGCTTTGGTCTCCCAGGGATGGTTGTTTCCTTGGTCATTGGTCTATCTAGTGGCCAGGCTGAAGCAATTCTGCAGGCTATTTTATCTGCAGTGTGCAGCCTTTACTGTCACTACTTGGGTTTTTTTATCCTTCATTTTATCTTTTAGCCAAATGACACTAACTAGCCAAATGCTGTTATGTTCCAAAACCCTTGGCTATATGGTATGGTGCTTATTATCACAATTAAGAGGGCCTTACTACTTTTCTTCCACATGCAACCAAGGAACCATTATTCAGTAGGCCCTTCTGATTGCCCACATGTGGGTGCAACCTTAGACATGCACATGGCTTTTCAAGCCGTGAAGGATGACTGACTTTATTTCTAAGTCTGGCTTTCTTGTATTATTCTTGACTCAGAAGAGTTGATTGTTCAGGCAGCTTTTCCTTCATAAGAAGTTGTGGTTAAGCCCTTTGCACCACAAGGGTCCACTCCATGTTGATGACCCTGTGGGTGCTAGGAGGACCATTTTAAACCTGTCTCATATCCTGTACTGCCTTCTCTGAGTGAGTAAAACTTAACAGGGTCTCTGATCCCCCAGGGTCACAGCTTGTGAGTTTTCACTAGTGCTGGTGACCCTTCGGGAAGTCCCCCGACCTGCCTCTATAGATTAGGATTTCTGCAGACTAAGGCTTTGGGTTTGGTGAGAAATGTACTCTGCTTTTCTAGGGGAGAAACCACAGCTTTCGACTGGGGAGAGGCTACACCCCATCAGCTTTGTCGTCCCACACAGCATGACTCGAGTGCCACAGATGCTTTTCTTCTTATTGAAATGTTACACATTTTCTAGAATGAATGTTCTACCATAGCTATATGGCACATAGCAGTGTTTCTCAACCTTCCTAACGCTGCAACCCTTTAATACAGTTCCTCATGCTGTGGTCACCCCCCAACCATAAAATTATTCCGTTGCCATGTCATAACTGTAAACTTCATAATTGTCATTTTGCTACTGTTGTGAATCATAATGCAAATATCTGATTTGCAACCCCCAAAGGGGTCATAGCTCACAGGTTGAGAAATGCTACTTGTAGACTTTATGGATACTTTAAGTAACTCATATTTTAGATAATTTTGTCTAGTTCAGTTGTTGTTTTTATTAAGAGAATCTCTACCAACATTTTTTGGACAGTCATTCCAAAGACACTGCCATTAATTCATCATTATAGGCAGACCATAGCATCTCTTCCCAAAACATGGAAGTCAGAGGCACAGTCTGACCTGCCTAGATTTAAGCCCCTCACTATCTATGCTCTTTGGGGTGAGTTATTAAACGGCTAGTTGCTACCCCACTTGTTATTGGACTGCTATGAGGATAAATGAGCTAACCTATGAAAACTGCCTACCTTGGAGCTGAGAATTAGGCCCTGCTGTCAAGGCCATCTTGGAAACACCGGCATGGCTACAGATCACCACTAGGGGGCACCCAGCCCCACGTGTTATGTTGAAGGGTTTCTAAGCTACCCCAGCAGCCACATTAGTAGACTAGCCAGAGGGAAGTGTCTTTCTAGACAACATAAGGACACTGAAATCGTTTCCTGACTATCAACATCACATTTCACACAAAACATAGATGATCATGATCCTTCCCTAAATCGCTGGGCAATGTTCTCAAACTGGAAAGTTAGCATATGAATATATGTTGTTGGGGGCGGGCATCTTTCCAGTTTGTGAAATACTCTTCCCATGTACAAAGGTATTGTTTCCTGAGCTGGGGAGAGGAGCAATAACACATACTACCTTGTTGTCTACTCATTGCGGGGCAGGCTGTATACTAACGAGTCTAAGTGGCCTAAACACCTTGGCCCAATTCTTCCATTCTGAGGTGGCTGGCCAAGCTGAGGGGGTGCCCCTGGAAAGGTTGCTGGCCAAGCTGAGGCGTACTCCTGGAAAGGTCGCTGGCCAAGCTGAGGGTGCCCCTGGAAAGGTCGCTGGCCAAGCTGAGGGTGCCCCTGGAAAGGTCGCTGGCCAAGCTGAGGGGTGCCCCTTGAAAGGCCACTGGCCAAGCTGAGGGGTACCCCTGGAAAGGCCACTGGCCAAACTGAGGGGTGCCCCTGGAAAGGCCACTGGCCAAATTGAGGGTGCCCCTGGAAAGGTCGCTGGCTAAGCTGAGGGGTGCCCCTTGAAAGGCCACTGGCCAAGCTGAGGGGTACCCCTGGAAAGGCTACTGGCCAAGCTGAGGGGTGCCCCTGGAAAGGCTACTGGCCAAGCTGAGGGGTATGGCCAAGCTGAGGGTGCCCCTGAAAAGGTCACTGGCCAAGCTGAGGGGTGCCCCTGGAAAGGTTGCTGGCCAAGCTAAGGGGTGCCCCTGGAAAGGTTGCTGGCCAAGCTGAGGGGTGCCCCTAGAAAAGTCATTGGCCAAGCTGAGGGATGCCCCTAGAAAAGTCATTGGCCAAGCTGAGGGGTACCCCTGGAAAGGTCACCAAAGACTGGTGCAAACACTGTTAAGGCAGACACTTATATATAAAAATTTAAAACCCATAATAGTTAAGAGAAACGAAAAAAATAACTTTTGTTTTGGCTGGAACAATAATAGAAAACCCAGCTCTCCACCTACTATGCCTCTCTCTTACCTTCTAACATGTCAGAGGGTTGTGGCTTTCACAAACTGAATTGAATGCTGGAAAAAAAAATCTCAGGTGCATCTCTGTGTGGCAGTCTTAAAAAACAACACCATGACCAGTCAAGGTGACTGATGAGGACCCAGGGAAAGGACGGGTGTGGGGAAGGAGAAGATGGAGCAGACTGTGACGGAACACCTGCACCCCAGCTGGCGCAGGTGCCCTGTTCAGTCCTCGCCACATCCTACACTCTCCATCTCCTTCCTTGGCACTCTTTACTCTGCCTTCCTGCATATTCTGTCCACTTCCTGGTGCGAACACAGCCTCGGCGTTTGAACCCGATCTGTGGCATTAATCTTGCTTCTTGTCATCGATTCTAATTCACAGTTGCCTCTCGTTCTCCAAAGACAGTCTTGCCCGACCCTGCTCTGTACGTGAGATTACCAGCTAGCACGGGCCTACAAGGCTACTCATTCTACAAGGATATTCTAGCTTCGGGGACAACGGAGTGAAGTGGGTGGAAAGCAGCCAGCTACTGCCTGTGTGTAGAGGCAGAACCAAGGAAGGAAGCTTTATTGGTAGGCTAATAGTAAATGGTGTCTTATGGGTTGGATACATTGCTAAAGCACACGCATACACACACATACATACACACACACACACACACGCACGCACGCACGCACGCACGCACGCACGCACACACACACACCTAACAATAAATAGCTAAATCATAAGGAGTAGAGTGAGGCTCAGATTCACATTGGACTTCAGACCTCTTACACTTGGTCTTCTGTTGATTCTAAACTTCTCTGCCTGCTTGGCAAACCATCCATATTTAACCCTACTCCAAAAATCCCACCATCCACTAACATGAATACGGGAAGGCCCTTCTACCATGACGTTACTATGAATTCTCACCACCATATCTCAGATTACAGACTCCACTTTATTTTGTTAAGTTCAATAAACCCTCACTGAGCGATAGCACTATCTATCTGAGACTGAATAAAAGAAAAGTATACAAACATCGAATATTTCCAATCACCTTTACAGCCCATCTCATTACAGCATAGAGCAGGCATGACAGGGATGGTTGTCTCTTTCCTAGAGATAAAGGAACTCAAGTATAGTTGGACTACCTCATACTAAACAGACCTTGCCAATTCGTCCAGGTCCAATGAAGCCAATCTCAAGCCCTAAGTTGCCTCTAAAGAAATTCCTGCTGGACTGTGGCTGTACAGTTGTCAGCACCCTGGTTCAGTTTCTAGCAGTACCATCCACAGTTTTCCTGGTCCTGACAAAAACGAGATTTTATGAACTGTGGGGTTTTGTTGTGGATGGTTTTTTTTTTTTTTGCAAACATAATCAAAAGCCAATCCCGCCATTAATAACCTACAGAGTACTCAGAAATAAATTCTTCAGATGTAGAGAACTGGCTGGTTGCCCTCTGACTTACAGACACAAGGTCAGACAGATGGCAACAGGGATAAGATCCCTGCAGGCAGCCCCCGAGAGGCTAGGTACGAAGATGTGAAGATGAAGGCAGAGATCAATGAAGACTACGGAGATGCCCACAAGCATGGAATAGCTGCCGAGGAAACGGGGCAAACAATGAGCAGAGCCACTGATGCATAAGCAGACATCAGCCAAAATAAATTGTTCTACATTCTAAATCATTTTGTGAGGTAGGATGGACATATGGCTCAGCAGTGGAGGAGCAGTCTAGCATGGGCAGCGCCCTAAATTCAATCCTCGGTGTGCCAAAGAAAGGCCGTCAGACATTCTTACTTTTAGGTATTGTTACAGCAGTGAGAAAAGCAACGAATACAGTAGCTCAGGCTGACCTAAAGCATGCCATCCTCCTGCCTCATCCTCCTCAGTGCTGTGACTACAGGCACGTATCTCTGCAGCCGGCTTAGGGTACGTCTTTTTAAATGAATCCTGAATTTCCAGATACTTGTCACATGCTCTACCACTGAGCCACACCTTTAGTCCCCATTACTAATTCCTCACGTCTTCTTTTCGTTACCTTGTTCTCCTCTCTTCTTTTAGAAATATCATTATTCATAGATCTATCGGCATGTTGTGTGCTTGCTGTTTTCTCACAGGTCTCTGATGATGCCTGTTATCCTGCTCAGGTTCCCCCACCCACCCGAGACTTCGTAAGCACAACTGATCCACTCTCCAGCTCCCCTGTGCTGCAAGCTCCTCAAGCCACCACGGTTATTGTATACTTACACTCTACAACATTCTATCTGGTTCCTTCTTATAACTTCTGCTCTCCGTACTGACAGTCTCCCTTCAGCTGGGCTTGTTCACGGTTCCCCTGCATTCTTTGCATGTGGGTTATTTCTCTGAGCACAGTGATAATCACTGATTTGAAGCCTGACCTTCCTCACGGGAAGTTTCCATGCAACATTTCATTCTCTGAACACAGGCTGTAAGCTCTCCTTATCTCCGTGCCTATCAAGTGTTGTTGTTGTTGTTGCTGTTGAGATATGGATAACTTACATGGTACAATGTGGCACCCGTGGAAATCAGATATGAGCTCCTCTTGAGAGTTTATTATTATTATTGCCTTGGTGTTTGCTTATATAGCAATGTTTCTGAACAAGTTCTGGGAATTCTCCACTCAGTCGGTTGGTGGTCAGCTAACAATTGAGTAGAGACGATCTTATTGCATTATAGTATTTAGCCAGGGGCCTCTCTGTGAGCTTTTTGATGAGCCTTCTCTACTTTTGCACAGTGTTTACAATGTTGAATCCTTGGTCTTCTCTGCCTGCTATTGTGGATGAAGCCTCACTGTCAAATGAAAGTAAGAAGTTGGGGTGCTCATAGGTATTTTCTGGGCACAGCCCTACACACAAGTGGGGTCTTCTAGATCTCTTTAAAGATGCTGCAGTTCCCCAAAATCTCCTGGAAGCATCTCAGGTTCGAGTGTTTCCTTTTATGGCTTCTCAACTTTTTGTCCCAAATGTGGCCTCTGCTTTTAGCAACCCAATGGTAAACATTGCTCATGCTTGTCCTTAACAAATGCTCCCAACTTGTCCTTCAACAGAGCTCTGGACAGATCAAATAAAGTTAAGCTCTTGCTCCTCGAGACACAGGCACAGGCAAGGACTTTTTTGGAAAGGATTTTCCAATAGCTCTTAAAGTAATAGCAAGCATTGAAAACCAAAAAGACTTCTGCATGCAAAGGAAACACTCAGCAGAGAAGAGAAGCCTATGGAATGGGATGGAACATTTGCCAGCTATTTGACAGGGGCTAATACATGCAATCTATAAAGACTCCAGAGGATCCATCCAATCAATATGTGGGGAAATGAACAAAAAACAAACCAAAAGAACAAAACAAGCAATAACAAATGTTGGAGAGGATGTGTGGAAAGATGAAGCCTCATGCATTGTTAGTGGAAATACAAACTGAGACAGCCATTATGGAAATCAGAATAGAGGTTCATCTGAAAACTAAAGGTAGGATTACCATATGAATCTCCCATGTTAACATACTCCAGAAATGCTTGCACAGACCTGGTTGTTGCTGCAATAGTCACAGCAGTTGAGATATAGGACCAGCCTAGATGCCCACCAATGAATGGATGGATAAGAAAATGTGTTCTGTATACACAGTAGGGTTTCATTAAGCCATAAAGAACACCATTTGTTTTAAAAAAGGGAGGTTTGGGAGGTCAGGATATTAAGTAAAACAATCCAGATGCAAACAAATATTGCATGTTTTCTCTTGTGCATGAAATCTAGGCTTAAATACATATGACATGACAATATGCACACATGCGCACATAGGACATAAAATTAAAGAAAAGTATGAGGGAGGAGAGAGGGACTAAAAGCAGGAGGGCATGGGAACAGGAGAGAATGATGGGAAAAAGAAAGGCAAAGCGTTATGTTTTCTCTCAGATGTAGAATCTAGATTTAACTATAAGCATGCATACACATATACACATATCTCCATCTACCTATATGTACTTGTCATCTATCTAACATGGAAACAGGAGGGATGCTGCTATTTAGGGGGAAGAAGAGGACCAATGGGAGTGAGGAGATGAGATAGGGTAAAGTAGTGGGAAGCTGAACATGAGTAAAGGCCAATGATATGTGTGCCTATGAAAATATCATAATGAAACCCATCTCAACACTAAAATTAGTGCTAGTTTTTATTTGAAAGGCAAGCTCTGCAAGTTGAGATCTTCAGGGAGTTCACGGACGGGCCAAATAGCAACAGCTCTCTGTGTTAGGTTTTAGGTGGTCCCCAGCCATGCTCTGCTCTCCCTGGGTTGCTAGGATGCTCATTTTCAAAGTTTCCAAGACTGTGAGGCCATGAGGTTTCATGGCTATTGGATGCTGGGAAAAGGAGACGGGGTGAGGTAGAGGTCCTAGTTGCTTTTCCTGCTGCTTTGGTTAAACACCCTGACAGAATCTACTAGGACAGACAGGGCGTATTCTGGCTCTCAGGTCAAGGATACAACCTGTCATGGTGGAGAAAGAAGCCACTGCAGTAGGAGCTCGAAGCAGCTGACCACATAACATCACCACACCTATGGGTAGAGGACAATGGTGCATGCTCCCTGGTGCTCAGCTCTCTCCATAGCAGGCTTTCCTGGACTGCCAACCCTCAACTCATGGCACAGAGACATTATTAATTAAGAGCACTTGGCCTTAGCTTAGGCTTGTTTCTATTTAGCCTTTGTTTTTAAAACTTAAAAACTCATTTCTATTAACACACGTGTGTCCCTGAGGCTCCTTTACCTCATCTACTGCATCTTTACTGCATCCTGCTTTCCTGATTCCTGGGTGTCTGGTTAGTTGGCCCCGGTTGGCTGGTTGACTGGCTGGCTCCCCTTTTCCCTCTGTCTGCAAGCCCTGCCTATCCCTCTTCCTCTAAGAAGCTAGTGGCCATTTAGTATTTGAGTAGACTCATCAGGTGCCTTAGGCAGACAAGGTAAAACAGCAACACACCTTTACCTAGTTAAACAAATGCAACATAAACAAAAGGAACACATCTTTGCATAGTTAAGCAATTATTCGGCAACAGACACAAAAGCAGCGCATATTTTTACAGTTAAACCAATTTTCTATTCTACAACACCACTCCCTTTCTCTGTTTATGCAGTCCAGGATGTCAGTCAGGAAACCACGCCACTTGAAGTGAGTAGGCTTTCCACCTTTAACTCAGTCAAGATAATCCCGAACAGGAATGCCTAGCGACCCCTCTTTGGGTTTCTATTGCTGTGAAGAGACACCATGCCCACAGCAACTCTAACCAAGGAAAACATTTAATGGAGGCTGACTCACAGTTCAGAGGTTTAGTCCGTTGTCATCGTGGTGGGAAGCGTGACAGCACACAGGCAAGGCAGACGTGGTGCTGGAGACAGACGTAGCATAGAATTCTACGTCTGGATCTACAGGCAGCAGGAAGTGAATGCCAGTAGACCTGGCTTGAGCTTCTGGAACCTCAGAGCCCATCCCCACCTCGTGACTGAGGAAGCACTTCCTCTTACAAAGACACGCCTACTGCGTCAAGGCCACGCCTCCTAATAGTGCCTGCGTTCCCTAAGAGCCTCCGGGAACCATTTTTATTCAAACCACCACAAAGGCCATCTCCAAGGTGATTTTAGATCTTGTCAAATTAACGGAAGTACTAGCCATTGCTGTAAGTTAACATGTCCCGGAACTCTCTGGGGCTCCCAAACTCATTCAGAGGGCTCTGGTGTGCTCCGAGGTTGACCAGTATTTTTAATCACTACACCATGTAATCAGTAAGTGATGATAGATTCTCAATGTGATGAGGATCTGCTATTTCGCCATCCATGAAAACTTCTGGCTAGCTTCCTGAGTCAGCTATACTGCACTAAGAGTTGGACAACGCCGTGGGTGTGGAGAGCTCCCGCCAATGAACACCCGCAGCTTATACGCTTCCTGTCAGTATCATCGTAGTTCCAATGGAGTGTGAAGCATCTACGATCCCAAATGCAAGAGGATGGAGAAGTCACAGGCTGCCAAGAAATACTACTTTTGATAACTGATACAGTACAGAGGAATACTACTTTTGATAACTGATACAGTACAGAGGAAATAAAGGTTCCAAGAGCACAGACTAGGGTCAAATCCTTTGTCAAGTTACTTGGTATCTATATGTTTCTAATTGCTTAAAATAATGACACATCTCCTATTAGGATTTGCAGGAGAGAAAAAGATGTGCAGGCAACACTTGACACCCAACAGGTCCAATAAGTTGTACTTGGGGAATTTAATTTTCTTTCTCTGAGCAATTGCCAACATTGACTGCTAGGTGGCGCCAACGGGCGGAGCTGCTCTTCCCAGAGGCTTTTATTTTTCACCCTAGACACTAGGTAATCCTTCCTCTCTGCCAGGGTTCAGGCTGGCATTTAAAAATCCAGTGCTGCGCACAGACTTTGTGTTTTTTTTTTTTTTTTTTTTTTTTTTTTTTTTTTTTTTTTTTTTTTTTTTTTTTGATCCATCTGCTCCACGGAGAATGTGAAACTCAGAAATACCTATTCCTAGCCAGACAGCCACAGGAGTTTTTAGATGATCAAGCTTAGAGATAGCTAACCCTGCAGTTAGGCATTCAAAAGAAGCCAGACGACACTGAATTAGTCACCGGTGTCTGTAAGCTTACCTCTGTCGTACACTGGCAAGGCTGCAGAGAGTTCAGGAATTCAAGTCCAGGCTGTGTGGGCTCGTGTGTCGGTACCAACATTAGCTCGGACAAAGGATTTGATCTCGCCGAACCTCATTTGGGCAGCTTTGTTGTGATGTGGAGCTTGTGGTGATAAATGAGTTAATACACGTGCGATACCCAGCGCAAGGCCAGGTACTTCCAAAGTGTTCACTGGGGGTGCGCGCTGCGGCCTGCAGGAGTGTGAGCGTTGGGGTCAGATGACTATCGTTTCCAAATCTTTGCTCTTTCACCCGGAAGCTTTATGTCCTTGAAAAGGTTAGGCAACCCCTCTGCCTTCTGTAGGGTTTCTATGGATGTCATAAAACACCATGGTGAAAAGCATCCTGGGAAGGAAAGGGTTTATTTCGGTTTACAGTTCCACATCACATTCCACCATGAAGGGAAGTCAGGACAGGAACTCAAACAGGGCAGGATTCTGGAGGCAGGAGCTGATGGAGAGGCCACCGAGGAGTGTCCTTTACGGGCTTGCTCCCTGTTGCTTGCTCAGCCTGCTTTCATATTCACCCCAGGATTACCTACCCAGTGGTGGCCCCACCCACAATGGGCCGGGACCTCCCACACGAATCATTGATTAAGAAAAAGCTCTAAGCCGGGCGGTGGTGGCTCACGCCTTTAATCCCAGCACTCGGGAGGCAGAGGCAGGCGGATCTCTGTGAGTTCGAGGCCAGCCTGGTCTACAAGAGCTAGTTCCAGGACAGGCTCTAAAAAAAAAAAAAAAAAAAAAAAAAAAAAAAAAAAAAAAAAAAAAAAAAAAGCTGCAGAGAAACCCTGTCTCGAAAAACCAAAAAAAAAAAAAAAAAAGAAAAGAAAAAGCTCTATCGGTTTGCCTAGAGACCAATCATATGAAGACATTTTCTCAATTGAGTCCCTCTTCCCAGGTATGGCTCCATTTGTGCTGAGCTTATGAAAGCCCAACAGCCATTTCCCACCCCTCCCACCCCCCGTCTGCACCCCACTTTCCTTGTCAGTTGCAGAATATTGGGGAAATATATTAAATATTTTACTTGTTGTTTAATGTTGTTCTCCTTGATCCAGGATTTGAGCTTACTTATCCAAAATGGGAGGGGGGCAGAAATCTATTCAAATATTAGTTTCTTTTAATTGTCAGGCTCAAGATGGAAGAAAAGCAAAGAGAAAACAGGAAAACAATAAAGGTAAGATTAGCATTTTATGTCGCATCACAGGATTTGGTAGATATGCTACGGTTGGGTCACAGTTTGGTTTTTTGTTTGTTTGGGTTTTATTTTTTTTTTCTTTCTGGCCTGGAGTATCTGAGCATCGAAGGCAAGAAAGAGAAGAGGAAATATGGTTGCTGAGATGACTCACAGGGCCAAGATAAATGCAGAGGAGTGTTCTGAAGAAGAAATCTAGCTATTCCTAGGCCCGATGCTTAAGACACAGTAGCACATGGAGGATGCGCAATGGTTGTCTAAATGTTAGCTGTCCTCATCCTCGAGAACAGAGGGACGAGTCAGCCTAAGAATAAAGGTGATAAAGAGGTAACTTTGGAGCCTGAATCAGCCTGAGTATGAGATTCCTAGGCGCCTAGAGAGCCAGAAACAGGGAGGAGTCTTTCCATAGGAGAGCGCTGCAGGATCTGTATGGTGCCCACACATCAAGCCTGGTAAATTTTAAAGTACAGAGCCCATGCAGGGGAGATGTTCCCTTTCGGCTCAAAGGCACAGGAACTTGTGGTATGAAGGCCTGGAGGGGAGGGAGGGCTGGGGAGCAGTGTCCAAACAGCTGCTTTGCTTTATAGACGTCCCTTACTGGACATCTGGCACTTAAGGGCAATCCGGAGCGGGAAGTTGTCCTTTTGTTCTTTTGTGAAGTGTGTTTTCTTTTGTTCTGTCTTCCCCAGGACTGAGAACAGTACCTCTTGAATGAAGAAAATGATGTCATCTTTCCACCCACACCTTTTAATAACCATCGGAGATATAGTCAAGGGGTAAAAGGAAGCTGGGAAGCATGAGGGAGGAAGGGAGGGTTCTGGTACTCAAATGGCTTTGGAGGAGGAGGAGCATCGCCATAACAGGACACCAACATCATTTTGTCCTTTGCTCTGTGGCATCTCAGAGCTCCTCAGTTCATAGACGAAGGTCGCCAGTGTTGTAATGTTCAGGTCACGTCGGCCACACAGGTAGCCTCTCTCAGAGCAAGGGCCAGTGCCTCTGGACTCCCAGGTTTTGGAAGAACACGTTGTTCCAGAGCATGGGTTCTGAGTAGGAGAAGAGATCTGAGGAAGAATTTTTGGTCTCATTCCCCACGGCAGTAAAGTACACATGAAATAGCTTCGGGGGAACAGCCGGGGGCCTTTGCACAGTCTGACGGCCATGTGACTGCCTCCTGGTGCTGCACTGGCTCCAACTCGCCAGCTGTAAACTCAACGGGCCTCTTACTGCTGGCCTGCTGGAGGAGATGTGAATTGTCGTCTTAAGTAGGCCAGTTGTCTACACGTAAGTGTACAGTCACACTTGAACTGTGCAGTAGCTGCCAGGTGTTCTGTCAATACCTGGGGCTTGGGCAGGCTACCTCCTCTTGAGCCTCCCGGTCTAATAAACAGGCTAGGGTCAGTTTAACAACCAAGAAACAGGAAAACAATGTACGGGAAGGTGGAACAAGGAGTATTTAACCAGCCTAGGAGAGAAAAGGAGGCATGGGAGTTCTGGCGAAGAGAAGCTACCCGAAAGCTGAAGGGTGGAGTGGGAACTGAACTGGAGAAGGACTGGGGCACAGGAGACAGAGGTTGTCATTGGATGAAGGGATGGTGCATGGGACCAAAAGACATGTTCAGAAAAATAAAAATGGTTTGTTCGCTTAGCTAGTAGTCTGCAGAGGACATCCTGAATGCCAGGTTTCTAGGACTGGTGTAATAAACTGTTGCAACTGGTACCTTAAAGTAACCAAAGTTCATTCTCTTATAGTTCAGGGGACCAGAGATCCAAGCTCAGAGTTCCAGTGGGGGCTTCTTTACTCTCTGAAGGCTTTGGGAGAGGGTCCTTCCTGATCTCTTTTAGCTTCTGGTGGTTTTGAGCAAGACTTGACATTCCATGGGTTGCCACTCTGCCATTAGCTCCTGTCTCCATCATCCCATGGATTCTCAATGTTGAATTCTTGGTGCTTTATCTGTATGCCCGCACCTCTTCCCATAAGTACAGCAGTCATTGGATTCAGGACCCACTCCAATTTAGTTTGACCTCTTCTCTTTAAAAAGTACATCTTCAACTGCCTTATTTCTACATAAGATTGGATTCCGAGCTTCTAGGTAGATTCCAGAGAGAAAAATCCATAGTTTTTATTAATTTTTCTTTGAAAAAGGTCCCTGATACAAAATTCTTGAATCATTGCCTAGATAAATTTTGATTTGGGAAAGGGAGAGAATCATCGTTCATCTTAACCAACACACCGTCGCCTAGTTCTTAACCCCCAAGCCAATCTGACCAAGGGTCGATAACTCTCCCTAGCAGATGGTTTTCTGAGCCGCTTAGGACACTTTGCCAAATGTGCTCAGGCAACAGGTGGAGACAGGAAGCCGAAAATGGCTGGGAGTTGTCTCTCTGCTCCTCTTAAGGTCTCTCATCTGTACAACGGGGGCACAAATCATTTCACAGCCCATCTTCAAAGCTGTCGGGGGACAAAGCGTTCAGCATAAGCAGTTAAGAATCTGTTTTCCAGGCTGTGAAGACCTCACAACTGTAGGGAGAGATGCTCTCGTTAGCACACCAACATCATGGCTTCTTTCTCCTTCCTTTTTCATTTTCAAATTTCAGTTCTTTAAATACTCTCTCTTTCTCTCTTTCTCTCTCTTTTTCTCTCTCTCTCTCTCCATCTTCTATCCTTCTCCATCTTCCTCCCCATTTCTCTCTTTTAGAAGCGGAAAAAGAGTGGGATAAACTTCACAAAATCTGCTTCCTTCCACTGCAGACAGGGAAGGCAGGGGTGAAGGACCATCCAAGAGTTCCATCCCCTTAGGATTTTGTCCTAAACCAACTTCATTGCAAGAACATTGAGCTGCTGCTTGGAAGTGCTCGTGCCCAGGAGGTTGAAATGAGCTAATTAGTAATCTCAATGAGATTCCAGTTCCTGAATACAACACTTGGAATTATTGCCTTGCTCCCAGGGACAGTGGAGTGAATAGTCACCCATTCCCAGGACTTGAGCACCTCTGGGCTCTTCTGCCCAGGATAGACGTAACCTGGTTACAATAGCCCAGGGTAGGAGCCTCATAGCTCAGCTGCCATCTGGTTCCTAAGAATTGGCTCTAGCACGAGTTCTTGGTCCTGTTCTGACTCTTATCTTCACATCCTCAGGGAATGCGACGTCTGGCCAGGAATCATGAAAGGGAGAAGGGTCTAGATAGCTGAGTTCTAGGTGATAGCTGAGTTCTAGGTATGCAAATACACACACACACACACACACACACACACATATGGTAGCTTTGAAAAAGTTACCTTTAGATTTCAATATTCAATTTTACCAACTATAAAAAAAAATAAATACACAATGTATTGGGCTAAGAAAATGCCTCAGTTGGTAAAAATCTTGCTTGCTTTGCAAGCACGAGGACTTGAGTTTGACCCCAGAACTCATGCAAAAACAAATCTGGCTGCTGTAGAATCCAGTGCTGGGGAGGTGAAGGCAGGTGGGCTCAGGGGCTCACTGGCCAGCCACCCTAACCTACATGGTGCGTTCAAGGCCAGTAAGAGGCCTCATCTCAAAACAAGGTGGATGGCGCTTGAGGAACAACACCCGAGCTTCTCTTCTGCCCCCCACATGTACACATGCATGTCTGCACTCCCCCACACAAGGACATGTGCACACATGGAGGTCTTGTGCTTACTTTTTTGGCATTACATATTTTAATAATTTGACTTGATAGTGAAGAGAAACATCCTAAGTGTCATATTGTTCATGAAAGAACCTTGCCAATTTCTGTTACAAGACAGTTTCAGTTATGTGACTCATGATAGCAACAATTTAGAAAGAACATGACCCAAGCTGGCAATTAAACTCAATGATGTTGAGACAATAACTGTGAATAAACAACCCATCTGTGGGGGGACAGAGTCTTTAGATACAAGAAAAAATTATTTTTAAATAGGATTTTTACTAACTCTTTGAGAATTTCATACAAAGTATTTTCATCATATTCACCCAACGTCCCCCAGATCCCATATCTCCCTGCCAACTTAATTTTTTGTCTCCTCTTCTCTCCTCTCCTCTCCTCTCCTCTCCTCTCCTCTCCTCTCCTCTCCTCTCCTCTCCTTTTCTCTCCTCTCCTCTGTATTCTGTAAATACCATTGGTTAATAAAGAAGCTGTCTTGAGCCTGTGATAGAGTAGAATAGAGCTAGGTGGGGAAAACTAAGCTGAATGCTGGGAGGAAAGAGGCGGAGCAAAGGAGAACCCATGGAGCCACCATCAGAGACAGACACCAAACCTTGCCAGTAAGCCACAACCACACGGCAATACACAGATGAATGGAAATGGATTAAACTAAGATGTAAAAGCTAGCCAATAAGAAGTTAGAGCTAGTAGGCCAAGCAGTGATTTAATTAATACAGTTTCCCTGTGGTTATTTTGGGAGTGTGGGTGGCCAGAAAACAAACAAGCAGCCTCCCTACAACACATATCTTCCTGCCAACTTAACTTTTCATCCTCTTTCCTCTCCTTTCCCCTCTCTTCTCCTCCCTCCTATCTTCTCTTTCTTTAAAATTCATCAAGAAAAATTTGTGTTGTCCAAATATTCTTGGGTGTGGGGTCTGCCCTAAGGCATGGCTGACTTACCAGTCTCTCTCTCTCTCTCTCTCTCTCTCTCTCTCTCTCTGTCTGTCTGTCTGTCTTTCTCTCTAACAGCAGCTACCAAACGCCAGTAATTCCTCAGCTAAGGATGAGACTTAGTGGCTACCTCCTCCCTCTGTGTTGGTTTTTTTCTGCCTTGAGTTTGCACTGGTCTTGTGTACACTGTCACAACCATTGTGAGTTCATATGCCCTATTGTGTCTGGAAACCAGTCTTTTCTTGTAGTCATCTGCCCCTTTAGAATGTAGTCATTCTAAACCTTTCTGCCCCTTCTTTTGAGATGATCCCTGAGCCCTGAGGATGTGTGTGTGTGTGTGTGTGTGTGTGTGTGTGTGTGTGTGTGTGTAGATGTCCCATTTAGGGCCAGGCTATCCACAGTCTTTTTTCTTTATACCTTGATCAGGAGTGGGTCTCTGTGTTAATTGCCATCTACTTGGAGGAACGTTCTTTACATACATCCTAGGTTGGCCTCAAATTCGACACCCCCCTGCCTCAGCCTTCTGAGTGATGGGCTCACAGGTACACACCACCATACCTTGAAGGAAGCATTCTCTTATGTATGGGTTCTTCTGGAGGAAAAGGATCCATGGCTACCCTTATTTTTCTTGAAAGCATCTGTAACCAACAGAGATTAAGAACAATCCTTTGGTTCATTAGGAATGTCATATAGCTAACTGTTGAGCAGCTTTCTGTGGATTGTCTACTGCAAAAGAGTTCCTTGGGTATGGCTCAAGACTGGGAAGACAAATAAGACCCTTTCAAGGAGGTCATTCTCCCATGGCGAAGGCAAACCTATAGAGAAAGGATTACAATAGGATGTAACATAAAACGTGATGTAATAGTGAGACCCTCGGTAGAACAGCGTTGATGTCCCCAGGACGTCTGGGCAGCATAGAACTTGTAGAAATGTTTGGAAATTGTATTCTTACCTGAAGGGAAGTTGTGAATTTATAGAAAAAGAGGGGTTTTGAAGTTTTTGCTGCAAGGTCTCACTACAGGAAACATACACCCTCAAGTTCATCTGAAAGTCCAAGTCACTGGCCTTCTTGTGCTTAGCACCTTCTGTCTGCCATCTCTTTCCTTCTGCTGTCATCCACATTGTCAGTCTTTGATGGACTTGTGCCTCTTCTTTACTGTCTGCCTGTGTCTTCTTCAAAACCTCTGTGGGGTCAGATTCTCCACAAGAAGGAGTTCAGTGTCTCTCAGCTCTTTTTTTCCCCCTTGCCCTTTTCTGGCGGCCTCCCATGGACTATTCTGTGACCCACGTTCCAGGAAGGTGGATGTCAGAGATGCTGGGTGCATGATCACGGCCCACACTATGTTACTGTGGAGACATTAGCAGTCCTCATTGACCAGGCCACCTAACAGAAAGCACTGTCAGTGGGCAGGGTGGGGAGATTCAGGCATATTTACACTGCCTGGAGCAGATGGTTCAGTGGGCTTGAACACTGTTTCCTATTCTCTTACTTACCTGTTTGGTTCAGGCCTTTCTGTAGTATCACTACCTGCAGTCCAGGCTACCCTCACCTCTGCCATGGACTATTCCACTCAACTTGCGTGCAAGCCTTGATCTAATTCATTCTCCATATGGCAGCCAGAGGGACCATTTTAAAATGTAAACCAGAACAAGCCTCCCCTCTGTTAAAACTTTCCAGATATTTTCACTGCCTTTAGAGTAAAAGCCGAGCTTCATACCATGCCCCGTAACCTCTTCCATGCATTGGCATCTGCCTTCTTCTCTGCCCCTGTGCTGGACCCCTTTACATCCCACCAAGCACACTGATGTGTCCATCCCTGCATCAAGGTTCTTTGCACTTGCTGCCTTCTCTCCTCTTTCCTTGGATGGAGGCATGGTGTCTTCCCCTTATGAATCATGTCTCAGTTTTAAAAGCTGTTTTTTTTTGAGTCTCTCCTGACTGTCGACCTCTTCCCCATCATCACAGCCGTTAGCTCTGCTCTCTCTCAGTCTCCACAGTTTTCATCATAATCTGAAATCATCCTGTTCATTCGCTTGCCTGTCCTCCCTGCCTCTTCATTACCGCTCACTGCTCCATCCCCGTCATCTGGATTACAGACTAGCAGGCAAGAGATAATGAACAAATCCTTGTTGGATGCTTATGGTAAAGGGCATGTGATAGATACATCTGAGACCCCACAATTCTGTTAACAGAAACGGAGAAAGGAAAAAATGGCTGCCTAGGTAATCATCTATAACCCTTAGAAGGAACAAGCAGATGCAGTAGTATAGTCACGTGACTGTTAAAGAACTGCAAAGTCAGGGTCTGGGGAGATGGCCCACTTGGTAAAGTGCTTGTAACACAACCATGGGGACCAGATTTCAATTTAAAAGCGGGGTGCATGCCGCACACAGCAGGCAGAGACTAGAAGATCCCTCGGAACTGCTGGCCAGCCAATCTAGAGCTACCTCAGCTAGTCCAGTGGTCAGCGGGAGACCCTATTTCAAAAACTAAAGTGGAGAGCAATTGAGGAGGATGCCTAGTGTTACCCTCTGGCTTCCAGATCTGAATGGACACAGATGCACAAGGACACACTCACACACACTGTACACTCACACACATACACACACAAAGAGATGCAAAGTCAGGTGACTTAAGAATTTTGACTAAAATTATAGTCGTAGGCTGAAATACGTTTTCATCAAGAGTTAGGAAAGAAAGGCAGGGGAAAGGAACTTTGAAGAAATACATTCCAAATTTTAAGTCTTGGCAAAATGATAGTCATTCACTGATAGTGGAACTGTATATTACAAGTGGCTCAGGCCGTGTTCCCATATGTTGATACTCCTTACACGTCCGATTCACTCTGAATACCTCCACCACGCTCAGCATTCATTCAGGTGCACATAGGCCCCATCCTATCTCTACTGTTAACAGCCAGACAGCATACCAGGTGAACGGTGGCTGCAGGGACGAGTCACTGTCATGCTAAGGGCGTGCTTCCTGACAGCTCCCGAAGAACACAGTTCCCAATTAGATTAGTCGCTCAGGCTCTCTCCTCTTGACCAAGTAAGATAATGGCTATGATGTCCATTGCCCAGGATTCTGGCATGGAGGAGAATTGTTTCCCCTACCAGATCCATCCTGTTAAAAAAATATAGTTCACATGACTCTTGAGGTCTTTTCTTAATCCACAATCTGTACAGGCAACTGAAAGTAATAAGCATAATTTAAGTGCTATGTCTTCCCTAATTAAAATCTACCCCAAAAGGGATTCCAGAGTTATTTTAGTCCATGTGGCCGAGGAAGTTCCATTATACAAATCCAGGCTTCTAAGCCAAGTCCAAGGGGAGGTGCTCCCATGCATGTGTGTATCACATGATTATACCATAATTTTGGAGGGCACCACCAGGAATGCAAAGTTGGCCCTGAACAGGTTGGAGGATCTGAATTTCCAAAGGCAACTGCTGACCGAGCTTTGGGATTTGCTTTGGAGGTTCCTGCGGCTGGCAAAAAAAAAAAAAAGTCCTGGAGTCTGCTCTGGCCTCCTCTGGTGGTTCTGAAGAAACAGACTTGAATGGTTTTTCCATGACGGAATGTTGTCTGAGCTCTCTCAGGAGAGGCCCCACATGCTTGGCGACCCTCCTTGGAAACACTGGTTGCCAGTGCAGCTGTATCAGTCTGGCTTCCCCAGAAAAGAAGAAAGATGGTCAGCAAGCCCTCTGCTCACCCAAGGGTGTCCTCCCAGGTTCAGTCCACACAGGAAAGCAATCCAGGGAGACGGCCAATGACAGTGGAAGAAGGGGGTAGAGGAAGGACAGCTCGGAAAAGCAAGAGGTTTTTCAAAGCTCAAGCTGCAGTCTCTCCAAGGGTGGGTTTGGATTTTCAAGGGCAACAGACTATTTCCGCGTGGGAGGACAGTTGGCAGAAGTCTGAAGATAATGTGGAACATTCTTTTTCATTTTCACAGAATTCTTCCCATCACCTGGCCATGAACCCTCACCATAACTCTGTGAGCGTTTTTGAAATGGACATCAATCTTTCGGTACATCTGCTATCCCTTGAAAGGAACAACAACAACAAAATGTTTCCTAGATTAGCATAAATAAATTGTTAAAGTAGTGTCCTACTTAATTACAGGTGTCAACTTGACATAACCCAGAGTCACCTAAAAAGGAGTCTCGGCTGAGGGACTATCCATATCACATTGGGTTGATTGCTAATTGGTGTAGGAGGGCCCAACCCATTATGGGCAGCACCTTCCCTAGGCATGTTGTCTTGGTCTGGATAAGAAAAGCTAAATCAGCGAGTGAGCCAGCAAGTGAATCTCGATGGCTTCTGCTTCAAGTTCCTGCTTGAGTTCTGCTCTGACTTCCCTTAGTGATGGGCTGTGACCTGGAAGGATGAGCCAAATAAACCCTTTCCTCCCTAAGTTGCTTCTGGTATGAATTTTTATCACAACAACAGAAAGAGAACTAGAATAGCGGGGAAAACCATGATGGTGCATGCCTGGATTGCTAGCATTTGAGAGGTGGAGGACAGAGCATTGAGTTCAAGGTTAACCAGGGGTCCATGATGAGACCTTGTCTCAAAATGAAAACGTAAAGAAATTGCCTACCCAACAGGGGAGGGGTGGTGGTAGTGGCTGTAGTTCTGAGGAGGTTCAGAATGGAACAAGTGTGAAGGAAGAAAGGAGGAGGAGGAGGACCACACAGGTGAGGAAATAGAAAAATCACTTACACCTGACCTAAAGAGAGTCCTTGGTCCACCCAGTTTAGCCTCCATGAAGGCTCCAAGGCAGCAGGATAAGGGCTGGGAAGGTGTCCGGATAAGTTGGCTTGAAGCCCTATATGCTAATATGTGCAGATTCTAGTTGATGTAGGGGGGGACACCAAAGCTGAAAGAAATGAAGGAGGACAAGAACAGGCTAGGTGATCAATAAGGTGACCTCAGGATGCAGAGACTCCACTCCTAGAGGTCATGTCTGGGAAGACACGTGAATCTCCGGAGAACAAGATGAACACTATGACCCCAGTCTCAAATATCCCGGAGATTAGCACAGACCTGAGGCTAACACGGGGTTTGAAACTCTACCATTCACTATCATAGGACTGATAAGTTACACCTGACCCCAATATACAACCTTGAGAAAGATGGCAAAGAGAGAAAAATCATGAATATTTCACCTTTAAATTGATCTTCAAAGGGATTGTGTTGAGTGGAAGAAACTATTTTAATTTAGAAAAGAAGAAATTACCTTTAACTGAACAATTGAGTTTTGAGGGACTGAAATAACGAAATCAGCTATAGAGCTTTTGAAGAGATTCATTTGCCCCCACAACTGAGTTGTTACATCCAGTTCTTGACCTGTGTATCATAACGACTTTATGCAGCTGTACAAGTCACGTCCCTGTGTGTTATCTTTTGTAAACTTTACATCAAATCAGAATAGATGGTATTATTTTCCCTTTCTAGGGGACAGCGGGGAAGAAGGAGGAAGAAGAGGAGCGCTCAACAAGAGTTGGAGCATTAGCCAAGTTCAACACCACCAAAGGAACTGTTTCAACAAAGCTATGCTGGAATTCGGTCTCTTGCAGTGGTTTTCAACTGGGTGATTTCTGGTTGGAAATCCTGTTGTCACAACCAAGGGGGGAGTACTACTATTTAGTGGGGGGACACCATAGATGTAGCTGAACATTCTATGGTGCTCACGGCAGCTCCCCCCAATAAATTGTCTAACCTTAAATGTCAATAGTGTTAATGTGGAGAAACCTTCTACCATGGGACAGGAGGTCCTGAGGATGGAAACATCTATCTCCTTTCACACTTCTGAAAATGGACAAGGGCCAGAAATTTAATAAGAAGCTCCAAGCAATACACCTCCTTGCCAGAGATATCACCTTAATTGAGCTTTGTTTCCAAAATTCTGTGGGGGATGTTGGCGGTCTTGTCAAAGAACAGATCTCCACAGCAAGGGAGTACCCAGCATTGTTTGGAAAGCAGCTAGATTTTTTAATTTCCTCTCCTCTCTCTGTCAAGTGTAATTATTTTTAGTAATGTTATAACTTTTAAAAAGTAATGCTAGCCAGGCAGTGGTGGCACACACCTTTAATTCCAGCACTTGGAAGGCAGAGGCAGGAGGATATCTGTGAGTTCGAGGCCAAGCGTGGTCTATAAGAGCTAGTTCCAGGACAGGCACCAAAGCTACATAGAAAAACCCTGTCTCAAAAAAAAAAAAAAGTAATACTATTGGCTAGAAAGCAACAATTTGGTTCTTCAATTGACTGTCTTATTTTTTTAAAAAATCATAGTAGTAAGACAAATATAGTGAATTGGAAAAAAAAGAGTAGTTATAATGTTTTAAAATTTTCGTTATTTTTTGCTTGTTTATTGTTTTAAGATAGTCTCTCACTGTGTAGAAGAGGCTGGTTCGAACTCATCATGATCCCCATGCTTCAGACACTCCGGGAGCAGAGATTATAGGCAGGTGCGACCAGATCTTTCTGATTGGTGTATTTCGTATGTATGCAGTGTATGTGTGTGTTTGCCAATGTGTTTGTATATGTGTGGGGCACATCTATGTGCATGAGTGTAGAGGCCAAAGGCCCACCTCCAGTGCCTTTATTCAGGAGCCATCCACCCTGTTCTCTTAGACAACCTCTCTCTGGTACCTAGGGCTCACTGATTAGTGTGGCTGCCCACTGGGCCCCAGGGAACCTCCTGTCTGTTCTCCCAGTGCCGAGATTACAAACACATTCCTCCACACTGGCCTTTCATACGGGTGCTGGGGAAGAACTCGAGCTACATTCCAGACCCAGCTATCTCCCCAGTCTCTCAATATATTTTTAAAGGGAAAACACTCACACTTGAGTATTGGCCTGTTTCGAAATTATTTTTATTATAGATTTTATGTTTATGCTTTAACATAGGTAATTACTTTGACTGACTGACTAGCTGTCAAAACTTAACATTTTAGCATATTCAGTCAGTGGATAGGATAGCTTTTTTCATGTGTGGGCAGTTGGAGAATGCTTAACAATCTAATCTCTTAAGATTTTCTTTCACATAAAGTTACGAGGTTACAAATAGGAATCTCCCAAAAAGAATTTGAATATTCATGTGTGTCCAAGATCAGCAGTGATTCATTTTTTAAAAATCCCATTTCCCAGTAGATTCTTCCAAATTACAACACTCCCAATGTCTTTGTTTCCTCCAGGGTCTAGTCGAACAGTGTTCCAAGTTTCTACAAGTAAAACTTTCCACTAAAATACCTTCAGCAGAAATTTCATAAGTCTGATTGTATTTGGTAAGTGTTTCGATAAATTCAGTCTGAGAAAAGATAAAATGGTTGGATAATAACTACCATTATCTCATTTCAGATCACTGCAAGATAGGCCTGGCGGCACACTCCTGTTATCCTAGTACTTGTAATGTGGAGGCAGGAGTATGAAGGGGTCAGTGCCATCCTGAGCTACAGGACTAGTGAAGAGCCAGTCCGGGATGCACGAAAATCCTATTTCAACAAGACAGAACAAAACAAAATCACTTCTGAACAACTGGCTTCTTATTACCTATCCTCAGGGCTAATACATCCTCCCACCAGCCTTTGGTGTGCACCTATTGAGGGGGAATCCCTTGAGGAGGAGTTTTGTTAGGGTTGGGCTACATGTGGGAAGCAGGCCTCCATTAAAAAATGGTACTCTGAGATTAGATTCTTTTCTAAGTTTGCCGTGTCTTCTGTGTGTTTATGTGTGCATGTTTATGTGTAGACACGTGTACAAGTATGTGTGCATGGATTTAGCATCGAAGGCCAACTTCAGTTATTGTTTCTTGAGCGTAATCCACCTTGGGCTTTTTTCTTGTTTGTTGGTTTTTGTTATTGTTTTGAGACAGTGTCTCTCGTTGGCCTGGGACTTGTCAGGTAGGCTAGCCTGCCTGGCCAGCGGGGGTGACAGTGCACAGTACCGCGCCCAACTTTTTCAATGTTTAGTTATCATTTGTTTTATTTATTTTTAGTACATTCTGGGGGATCAAAATCAGGTCCTCGTTCTTGTAAGACAAACACTTGACTGACTAACCACCTTCCCAATCTTTTGTTGTATTTCTCACTTAATCTTCACCAAAAGCCAAGAAGGGTTTGTTGAGTTTCCTTAAAAAAAAATAGAATCTTTGCAAGCCAAATCTGTGAAAATACAGAAACACATTTTTAAAAAGATCACACAATGAAGTAGTTAGGGTTTAATCGAATCACAGCTGCAGGCCCCGAGTCTCTGTCCTCAGAGATGCTGGCTGGCATCTTTTGGACCAGTGCCATAATGGACCAATGTACTCAGTCCCCATCACAAGAGAAGGATATAAGCAGCGTTAGTGGAAATGGAGGAAACTCTAAGAAGGGATCAACCACTGGCAACATGGGAGACTACAGGACATTTCAGAGAAAGGGATTTCAATTTATAATGAAGAGTGGGCAGGGCATAGATATTTAGAGCGTGTACTCCATCCTAGGAGGGAGTGGACAGAAGGGATGAAGGCCTTCCTGTGCTCATTTCTCCATCTGCAAAACAAGAATCAGGCCAACTTCATCCTTCAGGTCTAGTATGGAGAGACAGCCAAAGGAGAGAGTTAGGGTACCACAAACACTCTGGGCTGGAGAGTGGGGGCTGTTCAAATGTGATTGTGTGTAACTGTGTGCAGGAGAGAGAGGGTACCACATTAAACACTATGGCAGGAAAGCGGAGGCTATTCAAATGTGATTATGTGTAGCTGTGTGTGGGAGAGAGAGAGTACCACATTAAACACTGTGGGCTGGAGAGCGGGGGCTGTTCAAATGTGATTGTGTGTAACTATGCGCAGCATTCTGCAAGACACCTTTCTTGTCAAGACCACAGACTTCTCGTCCAGAGTGTGAAGCGATTTGCTAAATGAAACACAGAAAGCGCACCTTCTGATTATGTTGTGATGCTAGGAGTTAGTATTTTAAAATGTAAAATTATACTGCCGTTTTGGTGAACGGGTCTCAAAGCCATGGCATGTATATGAGGTCACCGTCAGAGGGCCAGGAGGTCTCGGGTGTCATCTGGCCTTTCCTCTTTGCCATCCTCTGCCTGGAGCCATGAACCACATCCTCACTTTCCCTGGTCCCATCCCCACCTCTTGTCCATGCAGTTATCCCCTGGCACACAGCAGGAAGGAAGTGAGAAAGCAGGGGAGCAGAGAAGAAAGGAAAAGGGGGAGATGAAAGACCGTAAGATGGAGAGGGAGAAGGGCTCTCAGCACACAAATATCTCAAATTCAAGGCTCCCCCCGGGAGCTGGGAACCCAAGGAACAGCTTGTCTTCTTTCTGCACACCCACCTGTCTCCTCTTTCACATAGCATCCTCTGCTTCTAAGGGTCATCTTCATTCAAAAGAATGAAAAGCCTTTGGTCTTCTAAGAGTTCTTTCATGCATCTCTTCTGTGTCTCCGCTCCTGCTCTGCTCTGTCTGTAGCTGTGGGAGAAGGCGACCTGAAAGAAGGGTCGCAGGGTTCTACAGCGCTGCCTGGCTAAGAGGTAGGCATCTGCAGACAGGGAGGGGCATTGCAGGAAGCTCTGGCAAAGAACAGTCATTTTAACTGCAAAGTTTTGAACCCAAAAAAATTAGGGAGAACTAGATTCCAGGTGAAGGAGGTTCATTTCGGGAAAGGCAGCCCTGTCTCGGATGGAGTCAGCCTCAGACTGCCATCTCCTTTCCAAATCACAGTCTTCCATTTCAGGGGGAGTGGGTGGAAAAGCACTGGGGTGTGAGCTAGGGACTCGGCAAACTGCGTCCGCTGTTCATTTTCTTGAATTTATTCAAGATCATATAGTTATGACAGCGGGCATTTGAGTGTGTGTGCAGAGGACTGAGAATGACACATGCCCTCCCCCGACCCATAGGAAATGAGGCTGGGTCACGGTGCACCCCCTTAGGAATACAGAGACGTCAGCTTGCCTTGCCACAAAGGTCTGTCCCACTTCTCAGACCTTTGGGCGTGGCTTGCCATCATGAAATCTGTTTCTTTCTTTGTTCTGCCCTGAATACCTCCCAGGGTTTCTGAAAGGGCCCTGATGAAAGCCAGGTGAGGGAATATTGTTCATCGTGCGCAGTGATATTCCAACGTGCTGGAATCCTCCTCATTGGGAAGGGAGCAAGCTGTCCTCCCCCTCCCCCACTGCTGCTTCCTCCTAGGAGTTCTTGGGAAGAACAACTACTTTCCCTCCTCCCTCTTGCTCCTTTCCAAGACGTGAGATCCTGACAAAAAGGCGACTGATTTCTGGGGAACAAAACTGATTGCATCTGTGCCTTGTGGCTCACACCATGGTCCACCCAATCGACTTCCAAGGAAAACGGCACAGTTTTTAATTGGCTGATGACTGCAGGTTCAACTATAGCACACAGATGTCCAGTCTTAGATATCCAGGCATTCATTTTCAGTAGTGGTTTGGGAGTTCTTCATCGAAGAAGCTTGGGGGTTGCACTCTGAGCGGGGAGGTTACAGAACTGAAACAAAGCTATGTTAACCACAACAAAAAAGTAACCTGTTCACTTGTGCATATACAAAATTGGAGTGCCTTTGGAGAAGATGTGGGTAGAAAAGTCCACAGGGCTTACACTACTACATCACCTTGGGGGTGGACGGTGTGATTGTTAAGAGGCTGTCTTAGTTATTTTTCTAGTTATATTGATAAAATATTCAGATAACAGCAACTTAGGCAGGAAGGGTTTATTATTATCCCAATTCCAGGGCTCCGTCTATCATAGTGGGATAGTCACAGACACTTGAGGCAGCTGGCCACGTTACAGCTGTCAAGACATGGAGAGTGAGGAATGCTTGCTCAGCTCATAATCCAACCCCATCCCATGGAATGGTGCCACTGTGGTGGCTGGTGAGTCTTCCTACCTCCATTAACTAAACCTCACCAAAGTCATCCCTCAAACGTATGTCCAGAGACTCATCTCCCAGATAATTCTAAGTGTCATGAGGTTGACAGTTGACATTAACCATCACAGAGGTGTACTGGTGACTTTTCTCATTGAGGTGACCGGATAGCAGATATTTTTTTTTAAAAAAAAAATTAAATAAGGTAGCAATTATTTTGCTTGATGGTTGCAGAGCATTTGGCCCATGGCCACTTGGTCCGTGTGCTTGGCGAAACAATATGGTGGCAGGAATGTGAAGCAGAAAGAGGAGTTTACATCAGGCAGGAAGGGGAGGGGTTAGGGGAGGAAGGCAAGAAGGAAACAGTAATCCCAAGCATCTGTCCCAGTGACTTACATTTTCCTTCTAGGTCCCAGCTCCCAGAGATTTTGAAACCTCCAAGAATAGCTTCCCTGGCTGGTGACCAAACATTCAAACCACGAGTCTGGGATGGACATGATTGCTATACGGATCATAACAGATATATGGTCATGGTTGGACTATTAATCCACTTCCTGTCCTCTAATACAGGAGAAACCTTGCAAGTGAATCTAGCCCGAGGGACAAAATGGCTAAATGGGCTCTTTGTTTCCTTATGCCCCTCCTGCTACTCATTTGATTTTCAAAGGCCAGACAGAGGACACTAATCCTGAGCCAGTTCATCCTAGGGACTTCTTATCTGTCATTTGGAATGTCCAAAGAAGAGAAGAGAGGGCTGGACAGTATTGGGGAGCAACTCATATTTGCTAGGAATTACATATCTGCCAAGTGATACATACATACATACATATGCACTTATACACATATATGTATATATACTCACATATATATATGTATGTATGTAATCTGATATGATGTAAATGATATTAAAATAACATTAATACTCCAATTTGGAAATATTAACTATAAAGTTACCAGCTAGGAAGAACTGGTTGTAAGAAATTGAAGCCCTCTCAAATTAGCCCTTTAAAGGGTGGAGTTGGAGAGGGTAATTACACGGCTATTGATTTTAAAGGAATTTGAACAATGAGGCACCGGGAAGGTCAAAACTTGGGAAGTCTTGGAACATTGAAGGAACACAAAGGCCTTTATAAGACTGTCACTCATTGCTACCCTGGTCCCTTTAGTGCCTCTCCATCATTTTGAGGAGTACTTTGCAAACTTGAGTGTGCACAGGGATTAGCTTGCTTTAACCAATTGTCAAACTGGTACAGCTGGTGGAGGGCAATGTATTTCCAAGAAACAGATGTAGACAGGCAAAATGTAAAGGGGTTCCTGCCACTTTTTTTTTGTCCTGAAAATTAATCTAAGAAAGTACTTGATGAAGGCTCCAGCTGGATGTTGTTCTTACGTGCTGTGTAGTTGGGCCTGGGATGGTTGTGTCTACACTGCACATGCTCGGGCCTTCCCCCTCTTCATCATACCCTACAAGTGCATCTTCTTACATAATATTTACACTGTAGTAAGGAGTAGGCATCTCAGAGGTGATTTACAGCATCAGTTGGAGGGCATATACAGGCTACATGCAAACACTGCACCACATTATACAGAGGCTAGAACATCACAGATTTTGGTCACCATTGAGAGATAATCCCCTTCAGATCTGGAGGGTCAGCCATACTCCATCATAGGTAGCAATTAGCTGGGACATAAAAAAATTTTCAGATTTCTGGGCTCCAACTCAAACCAGCTTCATAATCTGTGCCTCTTTAACCTACCCCTGTAATATCATATATACTATATCTTGTGTTTGAGCACAGACCCACACTAGCTTTTGTGATCTTCCTCTGTACTGCACCTAGTCAACAGATCAGTATCCACTTCTGTAGCTTCTATGTTCATCGCTTTGAGAACACTTTATTTTTAAATTTGTATTTTATGGGCATGGGTAACTTTTGCCTGTATAAATGTCTGCAACCACAAAGGCCAGAAGAAAGTGTCAGATCCCCTGGAACTGGAGTCAAAGGTGATTGTGAACTGCCATGTGGGTTCAGAAAATTGAACCTGGGTCCTCTGAAATAGCAGCCATGACTCTTAACCATTGAGCCAGCATTCCATCTTCTTATGTAAGCTTCTTAACTTGCCCACATTGTCATTTCCTCGTCTATAATAATTGTTACTTCATTGTTTATTCTGGCATTTAAATATTCCATGTGTATGATGTAGTATGTGGTACATAAGTCACTCACAAACAATACTTTATTACTAATTATATGGTATAATTATTATCATCTATGCAAATCTCTGTAAAGGACTTGTTGGTTATGGTGACAGAAACAGAATCAATTGCTAGCCGGCTGTTCACAAAAAATACATGAAAAAAGGAAAAAAAAAGTCAGTTTATTAAACATTTAGAAGAACAAATAAAGTTTTGGACTTGACAGCTTAAATACCACCACCATCATGGTGTACAATTACACTAACCTCCAGCTAACTTGAACCTGTTTAACAGATGCAATCTTTGTGGTATTGCCAAAAGGATAAGAGCTAATTGTTATGTCTGGAGAGGAGCTAAAAATTTACAGATTTTACGTCTCCACTGAGGTATCCATACACAAACACACATTGCCTTGCGTTCATTTTGGCAAAACCCGTTGCTGTAGTTACTAAAACTTCAATCCATCAGGTCCTATGTCTTGTTCATTTGTGAAGGACACTGATTTAACCAAACTCCTGGAGATAAATTTGGCTTCACCAGAGGGATGTACTCAGGAGCTCTCAGCAGGACACGAGCAACGTCAGAGACAGAGCAGAAGGCATCTGCCACAGAGAGGGCATGGCATCTCAGCTTCATCGCCTGCCGGGGACCAACCTCAAAGTCAAATACTGGTCTATGGAGACAGGCCATGTACAGTCCAGTTGGCCCCTGCCTGGGGACCTCATATCTAACTCTGACAAAGTTTGAGTTTTCCCTCAAAGAAACAACAAGGATAAAAATAGATGAACCCTTAGGAACATCAAAGTCTACCTTGCACAATGTCAGTTGCTTCACTTTGGGGCAGGAGAGCAGTTGATATCAACAACTCACCCTCGCCCCTGGCTCTTCCAAAAACAAGGCTGTGGCCCTTTCAAGGGCATATTTAGAATTAATGTAAGTTTCTACACCATGCTAATGGGCTAGAAGGACCCTCTGGGTTCTCTAATCTAGTTTCCCACTCACCTGGTGACTGAATCCCATCACGACATTCTCAGACACAGGGTCCTTCTGCTTCGTGGGATGGTCCCTTAAGGGCCTGTGATATTTAGGGACAAAGCCTAGGCCAGCCATGCCTGATGTGGTTTGTGAATGGCTCAAAGAGCCCTTTCCTCTAGAGTCAGAGATCATCATTTATAGCCTTCCCATCCCCTCAAGGCAGCATGAGCAGAGAGACTTGCTGATCTGTCATTTGTTTGTTTTTGTTTTTTACTTTCTTGAAAAATTGTTGAAAAGGGAGATGATGTGACCAGATAAGGAAGTGCTATATGATTCATTCCAAATTATGCCTACCTGACACGGCATGCTACAGCTTGAATGCATTTTTAATGGCCAAACAATCATTGAAAGATGCCTGGGTTGAAATGGTGACAGCTGGAAACAGGACTTTCCTAATGGCCATGACCTCCTGTAATCATCTGACCCTGGGTCCTAGCTTCTCGGGACATTCAGCAGCATTGCCTCATTTAGTTAATGTCCATGGACTGACAGAAGTCAGCCTGGGAAAGGAGGGGTGACAATGACCTACATATAAGGCACCTGTGCAGACTTCAAAGTGTTGTTTTATATTGGTTTTTAATGAGGTAGGTTTCTAAAACCTTTCCTGGCATACAAAAGAATAAGTTTTATTATGGTCTTTTTATGTCTTATGCAGAAAGCATTTGTAATGTTCATTTGGTGCAAACAATTCCAAGAAAGACCGGCATGCTTTTCTGTCAGTTACTACTTAATAGTTCCATGAATCTGGATGGTCCACAATACAATACTTCAACACTCTTCGACTTAAGTCTAGGTAGATTCATCTTTGCTCTGACGAATACTGTCATTGAACATTTGTACAATTCGCCTCTTTATCTTCAGAAAGAACAACTCTCTGTCACCTCAGGGCTATTACCAGACGATCTCTGATTCAGTTCCATGTGAAATTGTCAAAGTATTTTTTTAATTAGTAATCTACTTGGAAAATGTATTGCAAGTCTTATAATCTCTCATCTCCCGCCATTATCTATGGCTTGAAACAAAACAGGTACCTGGGAAGAAATCCTAAAGGTCTCATCTTCCAGAACTCTAACACTAGCCAGAAGTGTGGCTGATGGAATGGGAAGGGCACCACCAGACCTGCAGAGAATTCCGATACTGAGGAGGCAGAAAACTGGAAAACATCCAGGGATGAAAGGGGATTTTAATCAAGCACAAAATGTGCCTTTGAAGAAACAGCAGACTCTCTTGACATACAACTCAGTGAAACCAAAGTCCAACCATTTTTATCGTCAAAACATCTATCAAATTATAAGCCATACACATAGCACCGAGGTCAGCCTTACATTGCATGAGATGCACAGGCCAAAAGAGAGCAAAACCACTTGGGGCCTTGGAAACAACACTCCAATCCAGCAACTCAGAATTTTTCAGTGAACATTTATGTGGCAGATGCTTTTCCTAAAAAACACAGTATCATCCAATAAATATTTGACTAAAACCCATTTTGTGCTTTTGGGTGACGTTAACTGACTTCCTTCTGAGACCTAATAAGAAACAAGAAAGCGTTGGAGTAGGATTCGTCACAGCAAACCTCAATATTGTCATAAAATTTTAATTTAAGCAGAAAACATGCTGATGTGTCAGTAATAGGTTTAAAATATTAAAGACTTCAAAAACCCCCAAGCACTCCTCTGAACAGCATTGGTGAATATATATCTTTGCTATATAATTTTAAAACATGGAATAGTTTTCCTTTTTCTCTTTTCTATATATAATATATGTCTTCCAAAATACATTGTCAGTATTTATATCTGAAAAATACTGTACAAAAAAAGAACTTCCTATAATTACTCTGTATAAACATTAAACAATTTAATAATCTCTCCTTTTGGTCTATAGTAAACATTTAAATCGATTGGCTAAACCACAGTTTGTGACAACACCATCCCCTTCTGAGATACACCAGTGTCTTTTACATTCATTTTTCAGAAGTCCACTTGGTAGGCGCACATATGTTCAAAAGCAAACAGAGGGTAAGAAACACAGGCTCCAGGATCGTTAATTTGTGAGGCATTCAAAGAGGAAACCACAGAGGGAAGGGGTCTTTACAAAACACCAACTTTTTAACCTAATTAACTGATTTCTAAAAACAGCAAAATATCCTCCCAAAAATATGTTACAAAAAAGAAAGAGGGTGAATTGAATCTTAAGTAATTCAATCGTTTTGAATATCAAGAGGGAAATGGAACAAAGTTAACTAGAAAAGTGGGAGTGGGCTGGGTGTGGGAGAAGGGAGACGGCAGAAAGAAGCACATCCATGGCAAAAGCTTCTCCAAGATGCATTATTTTTTGGCTTCCATACCGATAAATCAACCCCTCATTCTTAGGCCTCCCATTGCCCTCTGCTTCCCTGTCCTGAGAATATTCTGGTCATGCGCAAATGCATTACTTTAATTTTGATTTTTAAAAGACAGTGAAATTCCTAGGTAGGGAAAATTTCCTACGTCCACTAGTAATACTCAGGCAGCATGCTCTAGCGTACACTAGGATTATTGCTTTAGGTACAGACAGTGCAAAACACACTCTGTGTTCTATAATGGTACTTACTTATCTGGGGTTGGTAGGATGAAAAGGAAACTTAGTAGGTAGCAGTAAGTAAATACGGGATCTACTAAAGCTAAACAGCACTTTAAATTTGACGACAATTATCACCAAAACTGAAAAGAAAACGAGAAAGGGTGGGGGAGAGGAAGAGGGGCGAGGAAGGAGGGGAGGCAACCTATGAAGGGATTCAGCTGCAGCGTAGTGCTAGTTCGGTATGTTGTGCACTTTTGTAGCATGGTAACTCATGGTTGGAACAGAAACGAGTTTATGTTCTAGGTAACTGAGATCCACTGCTTTATCAGGGCCCTGCTTCCTGAAGCCACGCAGACCCTGGAAAAGTAGGTTCGCTGGAACACGAAGCCAGGAGGAAAGGGGCAGGAGTGGAGAAGGGAGGGGAGGAAACCCCACAGGGGTCTCGAGAGTCTAATAAAAACATGGCACCTTTCTTGTTCGGAACTAAAAGACAACAAGAGGACTATCTTCCAATGGCAAGTGTGAAGGAACACACACACACATGCACACCGCTGAGCACACACGGGACCTTAAGCACGTGTACACGCACATACACACATACACACAGACGCACACCGAAACATGAGTCGGTCGCGTTTATGCCTCTGGTAAAGTGCTGATGTCGGAAAGGTTGGTTTGGGTGTGGTGCTACCAGACAGGAAACAAGCTGTCCATCTATTCAAAAGCCAGCCCACAGAAATGCCATCCTACAGGGGCCCGTGCCTGGCCTCGTACTTGGCAAGTATGTTCTTGCATTTGCCCAGCTCCTTCCTTAAGTCAGCCACCTCCTGGCGGAGGGCCGAGTTCTCCTTCTCCAGGAACGAAGCCCGGATTGCAATCTGGTTCTCCTTCAGCCGCCGGGCATCACGGGAGCGCTTGGCCGCCATATTGTTCTTTCTGCGCCTCGCCCAGTACTTGTCATCCTGCTCATTAGTTACAGAAGGAAAAAGAAAGAAGATATTAGGTTTCAGCCGCACGTACTGGGTGTCAGCCAGGGGTGTGCTGGGACACCAGCCTGGGCTTCTTCATTCCTGTCTCCTTCATTCACAGCTTACACGTCTGCCGGAATGGTCTGCCAGCCATGGCTTCCTTCCTAGAGAAAGGACCGACCTGTCACAACAGGCTTGTGTGCCCAGCGAAGCAGAGATCAGAGCTCAGCTGAGAGCCGGAGGCTCGCCACACACCCTAAATTCTGTTCCAATTTTCTTCATTCTCTCGATTGAAAGTCTTTTTTAAAAACTTATTTTTTTCCATAAATACACATGTAGGCTTTTCTAGGTTGGGACCCTGTCCCTGGAAGGCAATATGGTGATGTTTCTCAATATTATACATACATTTTTTTTTGTTTTTTAACTAATTACCCCCTCATGATAGTGTCCTGCATTACCGAGGCTGGTCTTGAACTCACTAGGTAGCCAAAGGTGGCCTTGAACGCCTGCCATTGGCTCCTTAGCACCATCATGCTAATTCTCTCTAAAATCTATGTTCATGAATACACAGCTGATAAAGCAACTCCAATTCTATGATTTTGTCTCACATTCTCCATGTACACAGACACAGGCACAATTTTTTTAATAATAGAATTGTTTGTCAAAGCTAAAAATGAGAAAAACCAATCATCTACAGCAGAGGTGATAGCTACATTATCACAGAGCCACACAAAGGGATACTTTACAGTCATTAAAAATAAAGACCTTAAGGTGGGGAAGGCTACAAAGATGTGTGTGATACACTATGTTGTAGGGAGAAACAACAGCAATCTGCTGGAGAACATGCATGTTTATCACAGTTCGATTAAAATTATCCTTTACTAATAGTGAGAGGCCCAGGTGCATTTGTAGTGGTCAATGTAGGTGCCTCTAAAAGAGGGACCAAATTGATGAAGTAACAGACAAGAGGAGGATCTCCACCCTTTTAGCTCATATCCTGAGCTATCAGAACGTCACATAAGGGGCATGTACAGTTTGGTAACTGAAAACAGAAATTAAAAAATGTATTAGCTCACATTACTCAATGTGCTCATACCAGTGGCTAACATTTAAATAATGTATTCTAATTTCCTATTCAATTGAAGCTTACTGGGCTTCAATCACCCTATCTGGAATTCCCATATCTGCCTCCATCATTGCTCTCTCTACCAAGAAAGCTCCTAGGAGGACCGGTGGGGAATCTTTTGGACCTTCTTAATCTACTGATGGGATAATGACAAAAAGAATTTAAAAAAAAAAAAACTTCTTTTGTATCAACAACTGCTACAACGTGGTACCCCTGTCTTAGCAAGGCTGAGACTGTAGTTCATGTCACCTGGAATAAATGGGTGAGGCCAACCCATCCCTGCTCTTAGGATGCCAAAAGACAGTTGGCAATGGAGGAAGTCGTTTACAAGGGTGGGGCTCAAAGCTGCAAAAGAAGGGATCCGTGGTCCGCCCCTACTCCTGCCCATTATCCTCAGCAGACATGTACCTTTGGTGAAGACTGTGTGTGAGATGGGAAATGTGTGAAGGTACTTCCTGTCTGCTGGTCACAAGATTGTCCCTTGTTCATAAAGTGTCTCTAGACTTCGATATGTTTCATATACATGTCACGGGAGGAAAAAGTGATCTTTACTATAAGCTGGCATGAGAATTCTTGTTAGGGAGGAGGCAGCCCTTTGAGGAACAGATGAGCAAGTGTGGACAGGTATGCTGTGGCTGTTGATAGAACTTGTTGTCTGTGCTTCTCAACACTGGTGGGAAAGGCAGAAAGGGAGAATGGCTGAGAGGTCCTGGGAAACCCAGTGACATCACTTAGGCGAGGGGATACCCAAAGGTATCTTCCTAACAGTGAAGCGGCCAGCCTTGACGGAGGCCGTTTGCCTCACTCGGTTGTCATTCTCCATTCCACCCCCTTTAGCGTATCAGGAAGCCTACCACACTTGTCAATATGCCCAGGAGTATGGTTTCCAAGAACATTCCGATGAAGGGCTGAGTCAGAATGGATCAGAACCTACACACAAGGCAACACGAGGGCAGAAGGTGAGGCTGTCCATGAGAACAAGCCCTTGGGAAGCTACAGAATGGACCTGTCACCCTGTGACAATTCTGACCATGTCTCTAAGGCCTGACCACAGAATCATCAACTGACCTTAGTGTAACAACCAACTCTTCTTACCCAGCTCTCTTCAGACTTAACTGGGTTTTTGTTCAGAATTCTTATCACATGGAAGGTGCTTTTTCCCCAGTCCCATCTGCCCCCACGTACAGATGAGCTAGCAGAAGTGTGGAATGGAGAATAAAGCTCGGAAGCAGGAGGGAAGCAGAAAACAGAGCTGGTACGAAAAGATGGAGATGGGGGTGATGGAAGAAGGGATGCCCTGGTCTAGAAAAAAACCAGCTCACCTCCTTCGGTCATTCTGATGGGAGCCAGGGAGGAAGGATCTCTAGTAGGAATGATAGATTTGACACAGGGTCTCCTGTTCCATCCTCTGCCTGCCAGGAGCTGATGCTATCTGGCTACTCAGTTACCTTCACACAACAGGGATCTACTCATCCCTCCCACTTCTAACAGCCCACACTCCCCTCTTCTCTACAGACTAGAATTCCTAAAGGCCCAAATACAGTGTTAGTGTTGGCTCACTTTAGCATCCCCTGAACCTCTGAAAGATGTCTGTCAAGTGAACGAATGACCCATAAGCGTGGTAAGAAATAGATGTGACTATGTATTATCAGTTAGGAAACCCTGTATATCATTAATTAGCCCTCCCGCAGTATGCACGCTAACCAAAGACAAAAAGTCAGCACTTGTCTTGATTTTCCGCCCCATTCTATTGGTTTGCTTGTCATCCAAATGCTGAGGGCCCCACACACCTTGTCTCCCACCACCCCAGCTCAGCCCTGCCTGAGGAAAGAACACCTCCCAGCTCTTCTTCCTGCTTCTCAGCAGCTCCACAATTGGGCCTAGTGGCTCCACCTGCAATTGAAAAAAACCCCTAAGGGCACATTGAAGGAGAAGGTTCCTGCCAGTTCCCTACCCAGCATGTGAAAAGGGCAGGCTTAGCCATGACAGCAGTAATATGTATCCTTCCAGCACAGATGGTTTATCATGGCCTCTTTGCTGCCAAGAGTACACGGGCCATTAAGTAGGCTCACTCTTCAAACACGCAAACTTGGAGACTCTGAAGGTCTGGCTAGAGGTTCAATCTACTACTTGTTAGCATCCTGTCAAACCACCTTCCAGCCAAGAAGTAGCCCCAGCTGAATAGGCTTCCTGGTTTAGGTGAAGGGCAAAAACTCTGAAATATACAGAATTAGATGACTTAACTCAAGAGCCCGGAAGGCATCTAACTGCAAGGAGGTATTTAACTCAGCTTGGACCTAATCTCATGGCCCCTTACAGTCTAATCATCCAAGCCCTGAGAGGTTTCATTTTTCTGGGATTTTTCCTGTAAATCTTCTTGGTTTTGATTCTTAGGGTGACAACTCTTGATTTTTTTTTATGCAAGGGCTCCTTGCCTGGGCTTACACGCTACAGTGCCCTTTCCAGAGCCCGTCTTACTCTAAAAGCAGAATTCACCTCGGTTCCCCTTTCTACATACTCCACTGTAAAGTGATAATGTTGGATTTCAGCCCTGACACTTGCCCACTCTGCAGCAATTAAGGAATTCTCAGATGTGAGGATAACAGCTGTCTTTAGAGCTTCAGGGTACATCTGCCTCCTGGGTTCTTTCTAGACACAAAAAGGTGGAAACACTGGCCTACATCACTTCACCCAGTGTTCCACACTCTCATTTTCCTAGGGAGTGTCTCTACGTATGAAGCATATTTAGGGTGTCAAAAAGGGCTAATTATGCTTAGTACTAATGCTTTCCATGCATATAATCATTTATTGTTCTCACGATTGGAAAGAAGCGTGAGCAGAAAAGAATCCTATGGAATAGCTAATCATAAATAGTTCTGTGCTGGCATAATTTCAGGATTCACTCTCATCCCAAGGTAAAATGTATCAGAATAAATGAGCAAGTCTGTTTCCCTGGATAAATGATGCGTCCCCTTCAACACGGTTGAGGAAACCCACTCGGAGCTAACTGCTGAGTTAACATCAAAAGAACATGACATGGCACACACATGACAGTCATGGACCCACTGTCTCTGCCCACAATAAGATATCCTGGTCACCCAGAGTCGGCAATACAGAGGGGGAGTTCAGACTTGTTTAGACTCCAAGGCACTCAGGAAGATGGTAGTATTCACTATCAGCAGACAATGAACAAAGGAGGTATGCCTCAGAAAGCTGAGGTCCAGGTTCCCTTCTCAAATCATCTTTTATTCTTTTCCTTTGTAGCCTTAAAAGATTTGGGGTTGATACATGGGGCTCATGGGATCCCTTGTAAAGAGGAGCCAATGTGTTTCCTTTGAGGACTTTATCTCTCTCCAGTCTTTTATTGCTTCTCCTTACTCCTGATCAGTATCAAGACATGAAAGCATATTTCAGACAACTCCTAGAGAAGAATTATCATGTCAAGAAGTCACATGCCAACAAACACAATGAGAACTCACAGGCCCTTGCTTTCCAAGTGTGTGTAGCGTTCCTGTACCACTCCTTTAATTTCTCCTAATCCCGCCTTCCGTCTACCCACAGCCTGATTACCAGTTCCAATTTACCTTCAAATCATCTGGAATGAAGACTTTGCGAGCTTTCTTAATCATGGGCTGTGGCTTCAGTTCTTCCTCAGAGAACTTGCGTTTGCGAGGGTCAAACATTTCCTGCCCTGGGATGCTGGAGAGGGCAAGATCTGCTGGGTCTGGTTCATACCCGACAGGAACCTGGATGGCGTCAGGATCAATGGGACTCGGTGTATTTCGGTTGGCTGGCAGCAGCTGGCCTGGAACAACACAGGAGTTTTCATTTATATTGACTCTAAGTCAACCCAAGACACAGCCACTTCGTGATGCTCTAGGCGTGTTGAGAATCTTTAACCAACTTATATCTGGCCCTGCCGTCATTTGTCCTTATTCATCTTCACTGTGTTTCTGAGAACACAGCAGGCAGAATATGATTGACTCATGCCTTAGCAGGCAAAACATGGCCTATACGTACTTGTTCACAAACAGGATTAAGAAAGGTTAAAAAATATATACATTCTTATTTTCCTATTACATTCACTGTGCTGGTTAGTTTTATGTCAACTTGACACAAGCTGGTCATTTGGGAAGAGGGAACTCAAATGAGAAAATGCCTCCACTAGATTGGTCTGGGCAAGACTACGATGCATTTTCAAAATTGATGATCTATGTGGGAGGACCCAGCTCACTGTGGATGGTGCCACCTCTCCATGCTAGTGGTCCTGGGTGCTATCAGAAAGCAGGCTGCGCAAGCCTTAAGGGGCAAGCTAGTAAGCAGCACTCCTCCATGGTCTCTGCATCAACTCCCGCCTCGAGGGTCCTGCTCTGTTTTTGTTCCTGCCCTGACATCTTTCTGTAACGGACTGTGATGCTGAAATGTAAGCTGAATCAACCCTTTCCTCTCCAAGTTATTTTTGGCCATGGAGTTTTATCACAAAAATAATAATCCTAACTAAGAAGGAAATTGATACCAGAGAGTAGGATGTTTCTGGGACAATGCTGTTTTGGGAAGGACTTTGGTGTTTGGGCTGGAAGAGCCAATGAGCACTCAGAGATCAGTGGTTAGTCTATGGGAGCTGGGAAGATAACACTCTGCAGCATAGATTATGGAGGCCTGGCATGTGAAGTTTCAGAGGAAAGTTTGCATTCCTTAAAGTCTCCATCAAGGCCATTTGAGAATCTGTGGTTCTGGCTAATGGGGGCTGAAGAGTCAGCTGTGATTAACAGAGACCAAGACCACGGAAGTAAAACTTTTGCTTTACTAGGGACAACTGATGCTGGGTATCTGGGTAGGGAATTTGGGGTGATTAAGAAGAGACTAGCATCACTGAGGTGAAATCTTCTGAGAAATGTTTCCTTGGAAACATCACAGAGTGTTCCAGAGATGGCCAAGGTTGTAGAGCATGCTGGGAGTCAACCCTGGTCATGTGTAAGAGTCTCCCGGATGGTACTGGTTTTGAAGGCACAAAAGCGTCATGGAGAGCAGCTGACGCTTGGCACTATGGGAAACTAGGTGAGACCACTAGGAGATGTGCAACTTCAGTTGAAGTAGCAGTCCCAAGATTGAAGGGTTCCTGGAGAGAAGCTGAGGGATGCCATTATGTGCCTGGATCAGAGTCCTCAAAGTGAGCCTAGGTGAGGCTATTTGTGAAGGTGCAGCTGAGCTGCAGTGTAGACCCCAGCGGTCAGGACCACCGGAAAAGCACCATGGTGTTTCCTCACAGCAATAAAAACCCTAAGACACACATGGAGCACCAACACACGCCAGATGGTGTGATGGATAGAATTATAGGACTTTAAGAATAGAGTTGTAGGACACTGTAGGTGTTTCTCAGGTGAGTCACAGAGACAGACCTATATCCAGCCAGGTAGGATAGAGTGTAGTGGTAGAGGATGGAAGGAAATCTCATATGCATCTGGTGTGTAGTAAACCACGCATAACATAAACAAGGTTAGGGGGTGATCCTGGTGATGACACCTGGTCCAGCTGCATCCTGGAATAGATAGTAATCAGCAGAAAGGTACTCTAGCTGCAAAGTGAAGACAGACATTTTCAAGTATTTTAGTGTATGTATGTGTTGTTCTATATGTGTGCTTGTCAGTGTAGGTAGGCACACATATGCACATGGGTATGCATATATGTTTGTGAAGCAAGAAGTAGATAGTGGGTGTCATTTCTCAATCATTTGCCACCTGTATTTTTCAAGATGGTGTTTCTCATTGAACTTGAAACTCATGAATTTAGTCAGGCTGGCTATTCAGTAAGTTTCAGGGCCTGCACCTGTCTCCACCCCCACTCCCTTTTGGGTGTTCACCTGGGTTCTAGGGATCTTAACTCAGGTCCTCATGCTTTTGTGGCAGGCCCCAGCCCTTTATTTTCTCTTTCTTCCTCCCTCCCTCTTTACCCCCGTCCTTCCTTTCTTTTTATACTGGGGATCGAACCTGGGGCCTTGAGCATTGTAGGCGAGTGCTACATCCCTAGTCCTCCAGTTTGCATGCTTGAGAAGCTACATATAGTCTTCAGCAGTTGGAACCCAGAACCAGAAGACAGAATACGTTTAGGTAAAACCGCAAGAGATGTGGTCACCAGCATGGAGAGCTGTGGGAAAAGGACAAACAAACAACTGAATGTCACAGGAGGACTTGTGGAGTGAAGTAATGAATAGCTGGCTTAGAAAAAGACTGTAGTATGGTGGGCTGAAGGGGGCACAGGTGGAGTCTGTCAGAGTCAAGACTGTTGTGATAGACAAGGGACACTTTAACAGTGGCTTTACAGATGCTGAGAGGGGACATTAAAAAAATAGATTAGAAACGGCATCATGGAGAGAGCCTAACTTCTAGTTGAACCCTCTACAGACTAAGTCACTGGACTACACAAACATCCATGGAACAATGGGTGGATTGTGTTTCTTTGTCTAGCTGGTGAAAGTGAACTTAATAACAGACCAAATGTTTATGCTGGGAGTCCTGAAACTTAACTTCCGGTTTCATCTGAGTTTTACAATTGCTCCTTTCATGCCCAGGGAATAAATAAGAGGATACAGCTTGGCTGTGTTTGGCCCGGCTCCTCTTCTTCCTCATTGCCAAAGGCAGGTCCTGTGTATGAAGAAATCTTTAGGTTTCATTAAAAACCAACCCGAGGATGAAGCATGAAGTCTGTTGCTTATATTGTAGTGAAACCAAAACCCTGCGTGCCTGTTTTTCAAAAGACCTGGAAGGGAGCTTAAAAAATAAATGACCCAGATGACCTTCTAGGTCCCTTCTCTGCTTTGAGCTCTCTGTGTACTGCTTGCCAGAAAGGAAGAGACGGCCCCTGAGGCGTTGGCAGATGATGGGGTTTTCTCATTAGCCAAGCTGCTGCGCAGCTCCAGCTTCTGGGGACTACAGAGCTTCGTACTGGATGGTGAGAATACAATTTCATCTTGTGCCTCTTGACCTTGCTTTAAAAAGGAACCTCATCTCCATCATATAGAGATGCTACTTTTCATGGAGGAAATCTCTTTGAACTTAACAACAACACTACCTAATGTCCTAACATCACCCCACCACCACTTCATTGGCTTCTATTCTCTTCTTCTCTTGTCTTTTTGTTATATTGCATTCTAGTGTGTGTGTGTGTGTGTGTGTGTATGTGTGTGTGTGTATGTGTGTGTGTGTGTTGTCATGCATGTGGGGTCAGAGGATAATTTTCAGGAGTCAGTACTCTTTTCCATCCTATGAGTCCTGGGGATTAAATTTATGTCGTCACTGAATTTAGATTAGTATTATCAGGCTTGGTGTCTCTATCTACTCAGCATCTTACCCACCTCTTTCCCTAACCCCCTCCCTCTTTGCTCCTGCTTTTTTAAGACAGGGTTTCTCTGTGTAGCCTGGGCTGTCCTGGACTCACTATAGAGTCAATCTAGAATACCCTTTAACTCATAGAGATCCACCTGCCTCTGCCTCCCTAGTGCTGGGATTAAAGGCATGTGCCACCTTGCCTGGCTCTGAATCATCTCTTAATGCTTCCCAAGTAGAATTTCTTCATTATTTGAAATTCCTTTTTCAGACTTCAGTGCTGTGGGACAATGGTCTTGTACCCTGTCACTTGTATTGTTTTAATAAAACACTGATTGGCCAGTAGCCAGGCAGGAAGTAGAGGTTGGGCAATGAGAACAGGAGGATTCTGGGACAAGGAAAGGCTCAGTCTGCAGTTGTAACCCAGACGCAGAGGGAGCAAAATGAGAATGCCTCACTGATAAAAGTTACCAAGCCATGTGACTGACACAGACAAGAATTATGGGTTAATGTAAGATGTAAGAGTTAATATGAAGCCTGAGTAAATAGGCCAACTAGTTTATGATTAATGTAGACCTCTGTGTGTTTCTTTGGAACTGAATGGCTCCTGGACTGGGCGGGACAAAACCTCTGTCAATATTTCAATATTCTGTTTATCATGCTATCTTAAATGTTTTTAAACTTTACAAACATGAGTATGCATCTGTGAACATACTTTCTACCAGAGTGCATAGACCTTCACATTTTGACTATTTCATACCCATCCAACCCCTTGTTATGGTATCTGCTTCCATGTTCAGCTTTGATAAAGATCAATCCTCTTTCTTTGGTTGGTTCTCTGAGACACTGAATTCTGACATGCATCCATGGCCCTTCTAACAGTGACACTTCCCATTTAGGCAGAACATTCTAGCATTCTATCTCTGCAACCCCTTTCTCCAAAGGAGCAGGCCAGCATTTCCTGCAGAATGGGAAAATGGAAGTGGACCTCAGCATAAGTAAATGGCTGCCCTAGGGTCAAGCAGAAAGTGGCTAATGACAAAGAGACAAAGCCGGATCCCTCTTGTCGTCGTATTTATCCATCTTTTCTGCTACATTACCTCCTGCTGAAGTTGTCTTACCTTTTACTGAAAACTCCCAGGAGTCATTCGGTCATAGGAAGAAAGGCTTTTTGTTATATTTTTCTATTTTTTATGGATTGTCAGATTTCTAATGTAAGAATTATTGACTTAGAGTGAAGCATTACATTTTACTTTTAAATTATCAAAAATGTTCACAGCAAAACCTCAACTGCAGAATGTGTCAGGAAAGTAAATATGCAGTTCTCATGGCTCTTCTCTCTACAGCCCCTCTAAACCCCCCCCCCCCCCGAAGGGGTGGATGAACACCTTGATGAAAAGCTCTTATTTATCATTTGAAAACTTTAGGGATTGGTATTGGGAATCAAACCCAGGGTTTTCAACATGCGAGACAAACACCCTACCACTGGGCTATACCCCTACCTCATTATGCCTTGGCTTTTTACTCATAAACAGTATAACCCAATGGGATCATGCATCTTATATTGCTTTTTAATATTTTAAGACATTAAAAATATTAATACAAATAGTAAATATATGTGAGGATCAAACCCAAGGACTCTTGCATGTTAATGAGGTATCGTCACCCCACCCCCAGCTCCATCCCAAGTCTCTACTTTGTTGTTAAAGAATCAGTGTTGAATATAATAATATATTCAATAATTCTTCAGCTAGTAAGCTTTTTCAGCAGTTTTTTTTTTAAATACAAAAGATCACTAGAAACTGGGCTGCTCACATGAAGCCAAGTACATTTTTTTAATGTTGTGATGAATGTACTTCCAATTTTTTCCCTAAAATGCTATCCTATTCATACTTACACAGACGTAAATGAGAGTCCAAATTTCATACAACTAAACATTCATTTTAAAAAATGGTGCCAGTTTGATCAGCACAAAATTCACTTCTCTGGTGACTAGTCATGCTCATCGTCCCACACATTTATTGGATACCCACTTCTCCTCTGTACCCCACATATTTTATTCAACCCCAACAGAGACATCTACAACACAGCTCCTATACCTATGGCTCCCAGAACATGGGGGAAGAGGGGACAGAAAGATTGGAAGACTGAGAGGACCAGAATGTCTGCTATGAGACTAGTCTTCTACATATAACAGGAAAGCTACACTCATAAAATTCCAACAGTACAGTTGCCTAAAGAGGACCAAAACAATGACATCACCAGCTGACATGCGAATGGGATGGGGAATCTTGCCAGGCCCTACCTCCAGATGTAGAGCTTCAGGTAGTAAATGGCTCCTGAAAGAGAGAACTGGTGTTCTCCAGGAACAAGTCCCCCCATATAGATATACACACATATATGTATATATATGCATACATGTTACATACATACACATATACATGAAATTAAGTAAAAAGTCATGAATTTGAGAGGTACTGTGAGGGGCACAGGTAGAGTGGAGGCAGAGATGGAAGAGTGGAACTAATAATGTAAGCACAGTATACATATATGGAATTCTCAAGAAGACTTAATATGATGAAGTAGATTTTATTAATGTTACAATATATGTATTATATTTTATTTATTGTGTGAGCCTGTATGGATATTTGTGTGGGCTCAGGTGTGCATGCAGAGTTGAGGTCAGAGGGCAACTTGTGGGAGTCAGTTCTTCCCTTCTACCATGTGGATCTTGGGTATCAAACTCAGGCCGTCATGCTCAGTGGCAAGCACCTTCACCTATTGGGCCATCTTGTGAGCTCAGTGTTTATTCTATAAAGTTTATAAACATTGTCTCATCTGGTTTACATATAACTGTTTGCCAATGCTGTTTATGACCTTACAGGTTTTCACTACTGAGAGATTTCCCATGGTCACTGTGTGTCTCCCATATACACACAGCGTGCCCATATATCTGTATAGAAGCCTGTGCTTTTCTTTACTACAACTGTGGCTGGTTTATTCTGAGTCACCCAGAATTTCCTTTTGCATACAGCATAAAAAGGATGCTAACTAACGCTTTCCAAATGCCAGCCTCTAATGACTGATATTGGGTAAGTCTTAACGTTTGACAGGGCAGATTCTGTCTGTATTGTTGTTCTTTGTTTAAAACGTCTCTGGTTGCTCCTATACATACATCCTTTCTTCTAGGTGAATTTCAGAATGCGTTTGTTAAGTTTTACATGAAATCTTCATTAGGAATTTTGTCGAGATCACAACTGAGCCCTGCAGGAACTGTTATCCTTAACATATTAAACATCCCATTTTCATTTTTGGCATCTTAAAAAAAAAAAAAAAAAAAAAACATGTGTTAGTTCAATTCTTTCAGCAGTCTTAACTTCTCAGTTTTTTGCTGTTCATTAATTTTAAATGCTCTACAGCAGTTGAGCTGAAGTTCCCTTGTTTCCTGACTGGTTACTGCTGGCATGTAGGAAGGAGCTGGTTTTACGATGCCAGGCTCATAGCCAGTCACCCCTCCCCTGCCCATCCTGCTTCTAACTGTTTCAGCAAGTCTGACTTCCCTGAATAATTTTATCAGCCACCTCTAAAGCCAGTTACAGCTTGTTTCGAAGGCTTATAATCCTCACATCTTTCTTGTGAAGAGTCTTAATCTCTGCATCAGCTGTACCTGCGACATGAGGCGGATGATCCCACAGTCCAGACGTCAGTGGGGCAGCGGAAAATGCTGCTGACCCCTCATGGCCATTAAGCCTGAAAGCGTCACACAGTCTCCCAGTTCAGGAGTTCCACCCTTATCGTATTGACAGATGCTTTTTTGTTTTTAAACAGAAGTAAGAACATTAAATTTCCTCAAATATGTCATCATCTTAAAAAAAATGTAAAGGATAATTGTATGGTTGTTCGCCCTGTATCTTCTGTGTTCAAGCTTGATGGTTCTCTAGGGTTTGATTTAAATCATGCAGGTTCAACCCTATTGTGTAAATTCCATAGTCTACTGGGCATGGTTCTTCTTCTACAGGCCTCGTGATGATATTTGCAGAAGAGCCACGGAAGATTCTGGAGGAATGGGGAGAATGGAGGCCCCAGAAAAATCTGGGAAGAGATTCAAAGTCACCCTGAAACACACAGTTGGTCCCTGGTCACCACAGAGCATGCAGAAACCTTCCCATTCCTCCCCTTCAGGAAGAGTTCAGCAGCCCCTGTTCAGTTAGCTGATTAGCTGGCAGACATCAACGGACAGGGACAGCAGCAACCTGTGTCCTTTCTGCTCAGACCCTGGATTTTTGCTCTTAATTGTGGCTGCACTGAAGTAATAAATCATTATTTTATTTATTACTTAGACCTCACGTCTAGCTGCAGCAACCATAACCCCTTTGGTGCTCTCCTCATTCGGGTAGCTAGGTAGGTAGACAGGTATTGGATGTAAAGGAGTCGTGCGAAAAGAGTCTGAGATATATCACTCAGCATTTGTTACTCAAGAGAGTGAGCAAGCTGAGGGAAAGCATCCTCATCAAGAAAGGCTGAGAAAAGGAAAGGTGACGTTTACATTGATGGAAGGGGTCCCTTTCCATCCGATGAGTCAAAAACCTAGTCTCTGGTGGGTCTTCCTCTCCTGCCTACTTCTCCTCTCTCCATTCTCAGTTTGGGTCTGTTTGCATGTTATGATATTCTGGGTCTCAGAGGGTCATAATAAGATCTTTTATTCTCTTGGCATCTCCAAGATTTCAGGAGAAAAACACACTGGGGTTCATAGCCTGCTTGCTTCAATAATAACACACCTCTGTTCCTGGACCCTTTTGAATATAAGAAGCCCATTATCTTGGGGGACTATCATGATATTTCAGGATCAATAAGGAGAGTTTGATAAATGTACAGAGATTAAAATACCCCCCCCCCCCAGCATATCCTAAAAGTGGGAGTCTCCCCAGACCCTGTGTCCATGTCAGCTGGTTTCTGCTCTGATGGCAGGGGATGTAATTTCCTTTAACAAGTACCCTACAAGCACAGGTATGTCCCAATGGCCCAAGGTCCCATCCCTCTCCTGCCCATGACTTTCCCATGTGGCTTTGCAATTCCAGGCAAAATCTGTTTCCTAGCCTCCCAATTGTGGGCTGGTCTCCTACCTTGCACTGGCCAAGGGAATAAGGGAAGAATACTTTGGTGTTTCTGCAGCTGGGCCTAAAGGCACCATGCAGGTTCCCATCTCTTTATCAGTACATGTGTGTCATCACCTCAAGCCTGTCTGGGTGAGCCTGCTGGAGGATGAAGGGCACTGGAGAGGCCAGAGGATCAGCTCAATCACCTGCTCTGTAGATGCGTGGGTCCAGCTAAGGTCAGGACAGCCACCGTCTGACTCACGGCAAAAGCAGAGGAGTGAACAATAAATCCTTACTTGCGTATGTGCCTGAGCTTTGGCAACTGGTTAGCGTTCTCACAACAGCGGATGACTGACCCAGGAACTGAGCTGCAGTACACGGGGGATGGTTATGGTCCTGTTCACAATAAGCCAGAGGTTAAGTAGGTGACGTTGAACTGGGAATTGCAACGTGCTTGGCTTCTTTCTAATTCCAATTATGCCACCTGTACATTATATGTCAGACACTTGTGACTAGAGGAACAAAATGAATTGCTCTGCCATACACATCAAAGTCTGCTTGGGAAAAGGAATGATTGCTCTCTCTCTCTCTCACACACACACACACAGAGAGAGAGAGAGAGAATGAGAGAGACATTGAGAGAGTGAGACACAGACAGAGAGAAACACACAGTGAAAAAGAAAGAGAATTGTAGAGAGACAGAGATGGGGAGAAAGTGTGTGTGAGAGAGGGACAGAGTTGGACGGAGTGTGGGAGAGAGAGAGACAGATGTTTTACGGTATCTTTCTGAGTTTTCATTCCCTTGACCACAAAAGAAAACGAGCATGCTGTCCACACAGGCAGGGAGAGAACTATGTGAAAAATGAACGAGACGAAGCACCCAGGTAAACGGTTAGCAGAATGCACAGCACCTGGAAAGACCTGGGTGAGTGGTCTATACATAAGCACACACGCAAAAATGTAGATTCCGTGATCACAGAGACGGACTCACACAAAGATCTGTCCCTGTTTCGAGGCCAGCACCGTCCCTCTCCTGAACCTCTGTATTTCTAGCTAATTGTCTGTCCTTCCTTCCATGCCCCAACCATGTAATCCAGCTGCCAGAAGACATTCTGCAGGCAGACACCCAGGCAGGTCTCCTCTAGTGTCAAAGCTTCCAGAAACATTCCACTGTTGCATGTGACAACGCTGAAGACTCCTCTCCCACACTAGCCCTCTCTCGGCACTCACACATCCAGGAGCCTGCTGCCTCGGGCATCTCCTTCCCCTCTCTGCTGTGCTGCAGTCCACCCCACTGCCCATCGAGCCCCTCTGGGTTTCCTCTCAGTATTCATCTCCATTCACAATACTATTTTTTATAGCATCGGAACCGGGGCTAATCTTTCTCCCTTTCATTTTCTAAGGGGGGGGGGCATCTTGGCTTTTCAAAATCTGAAAAATAAAAAGTGGGCATGTTTTCTTGGATATGTTGTAGGGAGCTGTGCTAAATGTTGCTGAGGGAAGATCACCCAAGGAGCTAGAAAGTAGGAGAGGGGGAAGGAAGGAGGAGCCGAGGAGATGTCGAGAAATGGGATGGAGGGAGAAGCCGAAAAAGAGACACAAGAGTGAACGAAAGCAGAAATGCAGATTAAATAAAAAAGAAAGGATGTGGGAGGGGAAATGAGTTAAAAAGGCAGGGGAGGAAAGAAAAGAAAAAAGAGGTAGAAAAGGTTTACCCTGGGCTGAAGAGATGGCTCTCTGGGCAAGAACACGTGCCACACAGCATGGAGATGCTTTCAGGTCACAGTATCTAAGGCACAAAGGACAACAAAGCCGGGCATGGGCCTGCGGGTGCTATAACCACATCACTGAGGGGGCAGAGACCGGAAGATCACGGGGGCTTGCAGCCCGCCAGCCTAGCTCAGGGGAATGAGCAGAGAATAATACAGCAGGCGGTTCATCCTGCTCTAGTCTCCACATACATATGTATCACACACACAGTGTGTGTGTGTGTGTGTGCATGTGCTCACACGCGCTCGCACACATAAGTGCATGAACAAAGGGAAAGAAAACGCTTAGCCTAAGATTATGTTGGAAAGGATTCTCTGCTCCCAGTCAAGACTTGGATGCTTTTAGGTGTCCTGAGCCTGGGGTCCTAGGCACTCATTCTGCCTGTCTCTGTCTCTGTCTCTAATATATATATATATATATATATATATATATATATATATATATATATACACACACACATATATATACACACATATACACATATACACACATATATGTATGTATATGTACATATATATGTATGTATGCATGTATATATACATACATATATATGTATATATACACATATATATGCCTCTATGTATGTGTGTGATCTCCCCCTTTACACACACACACACACACACACATACTTCAAGACCTACTCAGACATGGTGCCAGGAAGTCTTCATTCTCAAGACTGCAACACAAATACAAAGAAAGTCCCACTGTAAAGATGCCTTTGATCTCCAGGCTCTTATCCAACACCTCTATTCATGGAGTAACAGGCTGTCAGCAGAAACAAGGGTAAGCAGTAAATCTGCAGAGCCATCTGAGCCCTGGTGTGTAAGCAGCGGGAGGGAGCGGCTCTGTGCTCTGTTCCATCTAGTGTGAAGATGGATGCAGAGCATCCTGGGGGGCAAGCAGGTGGGCTCCCTCCAGCGAGTATCATTGTTACTAGCTGAGGGGTAACCGGGTGGAACCCTTGCTTCCACCAGGCTTTTCCGAAAGATCAGGCTTAATCCTCACGTTAGCTCTCCCGAGGGTGGAATCACTGGGATCCTCATTCTCTAGACATGGAATGGAAGGAACAGAAAACAGCGGAACAAAATCAGCTCTGAAATGCTGCGTCATCCGCCAGGCGTGTCCAGTGACGAAGTCGCCTCTTCTTCACTCTGCAACAGGAAGATGTAATACTAGTGGGGCCAGGAAGCCTCGTCCTGCTGCTAGGGCATGCTAGAGGCAGCCCCGCATCATGACTGGGTTAGGGATTCTCTGAACAGAACCATACTCAATCATCAGCCCGCCCTGCGCAGGGGACACCGTCTCATGTCTTACAGAAGAAGAAAAGAGAGGTCCTAGTGATGAGACCAGGGACACTGAGTCAATGAAGTCAGCTGGGACTCGGCCACCAGTCCCGCAGACCCTGAATGAGTACACTCTCCTCTACTTCACCCTCCCTCTCAGGGGCAGCAGAAAAAGAAAGAAGACCTCTTCAGATTCCCACATCTCCAGCCCATCGGGCACCTAGACAAGAGCTGGTAATCCAAAGAGACAAGTACAGCCTCCGGCATGCACACAAGCACCAGGAAGCTCCACCCTTGCCCCTCCTCCCTCTGTGTCATTGCCCCATTTCCACCCAGTTCTGGTTCCAGACTAGTGCATCAGAGCAGGGAGAGGGGACCACATTTGTCAAGACACCCACGGGCTAGCGCACCTGCCGCTGTGGTCCCTCACATCAGCATATCAGACAGGATGCCTCAAGAGCATCATGTACACCTTGTGTGTATACACAAAAAAATGGCTTCCAGGCCACTTCATGGGGAAGAAGTGTTTTATATTATACTCTTTATGATTAGCATGACGATCAGTGTTTGGTGTGGGTAGAATGCTATTCTCAGGCTCTCACTCATTCCTAGGACCATACTCTAGGACCTAGCCTAGAGGAGGCATATCGCTCATCAGAAATGCAGACAGATGAGGGCTTTTCACCCACAGAGCTCTGAGGCTTGGGGCCAGTCACTCTACCCTGAAGAGTCCTAACGCCTCATCTGCGAACTGGGGAGACAGACAACGCTGCACACCTCACCGGGAACCATGGCACACACAGAAAGAGGAAAGGCCCCGCACAGGTCTGGACGCTAACCTCTCTCCTGCCGTGCCCCATTTCCTCCAGCCCTAGCCTTGCTAAGCCTGTTAGACACCACCAAGTGTGACCCTGTGCCCAGGACAAGCACTTTGCCCTGGGGCTGTGTATCAGTACTCAAAGTGGCCCTGACTTGACTCGCAGCTTCTAACTTGGCAGGAGCTTGGCCCCGAGGATTAGCGAGGCCTCTCATTCCAAGGCTTTTTGTCATCAGGCCTCTTGCCAGAGCTGTCAGCAAAATCTGCCTTCTTGAACCCGCTGAGCGGTGGGACCAGAGCTCACAACCACAGCCTGGCAGAAGCCAGTCGGGTGGGGAAGGAACAGATGTTTCAACTAGAGGTCAGTGTGTGTGTGGCCCTAGGCCTTCCCATTTTTATCATCAAGAAAAGGACAACAGAGCGTCCTGTAGCTGCTCTTCCCGAGGCTCAGAACTTCTTGCAGCCCTGGGCGGGGGCATCACAGAGTGGCAGAAGTCAGCATATGCGGCTCTGTGGTTTCTCCATAGCCTTGACAGCACTTCAGGAGGCCACTTTCGAACTCACAGTGCCACAACGCTGAGCACCAGCGTGAGTTCCATTTGGGATCTCGCAGCTTTGAAGCCATAGAACTGGATGCACATGCCGGGGATGGGGAAGGTGGATACACAGGCCACAGATGCGATGGGAAATAATGCCTACCCCCACACCATACCTTGTCCCACACTCATCCCAATATATGGAACTACACATAAATAGTTTCTTAGCTTCTCTTGCACTTCTGAGGAATGGGCAAGTAGGGTTAAGTCCTGGGGAATGACAGGTGAAGTCAGGCAGCCACTTACTGACTAGTTCGAATTCTATAAACTGACTGACATAATAGTGGCCCCTCTGAAAGGGATCCCTCTTCCCAGGACCGCTTAGGTGACAGAGGTGTAGTCAAGAATGGCCATCCCCAGCTGTCTTTGAACAACCGCACATAATAAGGGACAAGTCAAAGGGTCCGGTGGAGTGGGAAGAATGGAGACAGACTCCAGAGGCCTCTGTGGTGTTGCAGGGTGACGGTGGCCATCAGTGCCACCGTATCCCCACAGAGGAAGAGGGAGGGCTTCTGCTCTTTTGGATTCTGCTGCCAGCCTATGACCTCATTCTGTTCTTCTGCCAGCCCTGTGAAATGGGTAGGACTAAATGGGTACATTTTACGGGTAGAGGAACTGAGCCAGTAAGCAATCTACCTGACTCCCCCTAGGACGGGCGACCTCCTTAAGGAGCCGGGAAATGAGCTGGCCCATACCTGCGGTCTATTTTCAGAAAGCAGCGCTTCCCTTTCTCAACGGTGATGCCCACCACTGGCATCAGCATTGCTAGGTCCCCGGAGACTCTCGAATCGCTGGAGTTGGTGGAAATCTGCAGGCCTAGTCATTTGAAACCTGCAGTTTACAAAGTGCTGCCAGGGTTAGTTATTACAGGGATGGTGTTCCTTTGGGCTATGTGCAAATTTTGGTTTGGATTTAGAAAGGGGGCAATGAGGCAGGAGAGCAAAGGAAGAGACTGTTTGCTCTTGTCCATTCTGAACCTAGGACTGAACTGCAAACAAAGGGCCTGTCTTCTCCACAGTGACACCCTGGCCCTCTCTCCACCCCCAGCCCAAACGAAACAAAACAGAGGAAGGAAACTAGGACTGTTTGAAAAGCCAACTTCTGGATAACACAAATAGTATTCAGGTATGTCTGTGGCACCTCAAGGAGAGCCACAAATTCTTCTCTGCACGAGGCACCGAGTTTGGCACCCACAAGCAAACGTGCTTCCCTCCCCCCAGCCACCCTCCTTGTCTTGGCTTCTGGCCAAGCGCTCTCTGCAACTCCCCTGCACTGAAGTTCACACAGAGTGCTGAATGCCCTGCCGCCTGCCAGCCAGTGCCTGCGACCTCACTGTCATCGGCCTGCCTGTGTTCAAGCCAGGATCACCTCCAGCTTCTGCTGACCTTCACCCTTCCTGCAGGGCTCCTCGTGCCTAGAAACTGGCTCTTTCTCAATGCTGTCCGGCTTTAAACTTTAACCACTGACTCCCAGGAAGAATGGAGAAATGAGCCATGGGCTGTGCTCCAAGGGCCCTCTATCATGATGGCAACCCCAGGGCAACTCCCTGAGCCTCAGCATGCAATCCCACAAACTAATGAGCTAGAAAGTTGAGAAGAAGCTGGGTGTTGGTGGCGTTCACCTTTAATTCCAGCACTTGGAAGGCCAGAGGCAGGCAGATCTTTGTGAGTTCGAGTCCAGCCTGGTCTACAGAGAGAGTTCGAGGACAGCCTCCAAAGCTACAGAGAAACCCTGTTTCAGAAAATCAAAAAACAGGGAAAAAAAAGGTTAGAAGCTAGATAAGGCTCCTTCTGGGTGTGGTCATCAACAGGGAGCCCAGGGTAGCCTCTCCTTTGTGCTTGGTTCCCCTGTCATGGGCTGGATGCAGTCCTGTTTACACGGGACTTGGACAACCAAGCTGTACTTGTACCTGGTCTTTCTGCCATCTGGTATCCCAACAGAACATCTTCACCCTGATCAAAGCAGCACATAATTCCCCACTGCCTCTCAGTTTCAGCTCTTTGATGGTGGATGACTTTCATGGAGCAGCATATCAGCCCTGCCTTGCACAATCTGCCCAAGCCAAACTCTTGTCTTGCCTTTGCCTTGGGCTCTCTGCCCTACCACCTAACGAGCCCCGATGCCAGTCCTCCACCTCCCAGGAACTACGACAAGGTTAGCTGAAGTTGGGGCAAATTGATCTCTCTTAGAATACTATCTATGCCATTTTTCACTTAACATATGCCAGCCTGGAGTTTCTATCATACTTAGTGACTCTTGACTTTTAAGTAATTACCAGTTCTCAAACTTGATCGCAAATCTTTTCAGGCAAGACCATAGCCACAACTAATGTGTGTGTGTGTGTGTGTGTGTGTGTGCATGTGTGTATGCGTGTTTGTGTGTGTGTGTGTGTGTGTGTGCATGTGTGTTTGTGTGTGTGTGTGCATGTGTGTATGCGTGTTTGTGTGTGTGTGTGTGTGTGTGTGTGTGTGACTTGCTTCAAATAGTTCTACTGGGTGCCTATTGTGCACTGGGTTCTGAGAACATGAGAGGAAATCTAAACTCTAGGAACATGCAGGCTGTTTGTGGAGAGTGGTAAGTACATGGATGAGTAGAGCAAGGGTGTTAAGTGATTGAAAGAACTCTGTCCAAAGAGCCAAAGGTTACAGTGGAAAGGTTGGTTGTTAATCTGTCTCTTTGGAGGGAATACAGGACATTAGGAAATGCTTTTCAAATGGAGCTGGCATCTATGCTCGGCCAAGTCTGGAAAGTGGCCAGAAAGTAAAGAGATGAAGATCAAGGGAAAAGAACAAACAAAGACTCCAGACCCAGGAGAAGTCAGACACCAGTTGGGGAGCAGTTGGAGCTCAGGGGCAAGGAGTGTGGACTGACAGCAAAGAAGAGTTAGAGATGTCCAGATTTTACCATCCAGAAAATAAGGGCCAGCTGGGAGGTTCAGAACAAGAACATCCCATGCATGGCTCTTTGCTGGGAAAAGATGCACGTGCGGCTATTGCACGGAGGCGGGGTTAGACGAGAACCAGAATGGGTGAGGGTCCACACATACCAGGGGTCGAAGACTCATTACTGGCGTGGGATAAGTGTGAGTTCTAGACAACTGGATGCAAAGAGAAGGAGAGGATGGTGTTAACGTGGCTACCTGGGCAGGAGGGCTTATCACTCACCGATGAGGGAATGGGCAGAGCGAACACATTCAGAGAAGGAGGCAGAATCTGGTGGTCTGCCTACGGACGCCTGGTGGAGAAGCCTTGAGGACACGCACCTCAGTTTTGTGAGTAGATTTAGATGTCTGAAGAGCTTTGTTAACCAGTTACAAAGTGATCCTGAGGCCACTCCAGGAGAGAACACAGAGTAACAAGAAAGTCAAGGAAAAGATTCTGTGGGAAGGAACACTGACCCTTTAGGGACAGGCAGAAGAGAGGACTCGGGGTAGTATACTTAAGAGAGGCTACCAGCTTCTTCATAAAACAGGAAAAGGACTGGCCAGAGAGATCCTCCGGGTTACACTGTTTATCACTCAGGAGCTGTTACCATGCCTCCTAAGCAAGCAGCTAGCATATCTCCTCCATTAGACAAGAAACAGTAAGCTGAGCATGGGTGCACACTGTAACCCAGCACGGGGAAGTGGAGACGAGAGGGTGGTGAGTTCAAGGCGAGTCTGGGCTAGTAGCCAGATTCTGTGTTTAAAAAAAAAAATTAACTAAGCCAACCAAACAGACAAACAATACAACTGAACAAATTAAGTCCTCGCTGAAGTTGAAATGGTGTGTTGACAGAGGCTATATTCAAAGTTAGGGCTAACTCCAAAGTCCTTTCTTTCTACACCTCTACTCCCACACACCCAAGACCATCAAAGATATCACTAACACAAACAGCTAATGCCAGACAATCTCCTTCAGGCAACACTCACATGGCCCCCGCACGAGGCAGGAATGCTGGGACCCTCACATGTGTCTTGGGATGTTAGGTGGAAAAATTCAGAGAGGTGCTCCTAAAAGCAGCTTAATAGGCTGAAAAACCTAGTTTGGTAAAGGTCCCCCTTTTTACTGCCTAGTAAACACGTGGCTGAATGGTGCTACGCCATCTTTTCATGTGTTTTTATATCAAGATCTGGAAAGTAATATTATGAAAGAAGAAAGAATGGCAATTGAAATGTCTGCAGAAACATCCTCTACGGCCCACTCTCAGGGACATCTGCCCTATAGGCTGTAAAAACAGCACCGAATAATGGTCATTCCCCCCTCTATATTTGTCATTGATAATTCGGAAAGATTATGAAACGTGTTGTTAGGTGGGAATTCCCGGGTGTAGGGGTTGGTAATATGCTTAGTCAGGAATATGAACCTCAGAGGACAAACTGAGTTAATTCCATGGGGTCAACTGGTGCCTAAACAAAATGAATTTCATGTTTCCAAGACTTCAAGGTGAATAATCTCCAATTCCACAGTCTTTGCACTCGATGATGGGCAGGGTAGTGCCACGCATGTATTCAGTGCCCAAGTCTTTTTGTGCTAACTGGTATGTGCCTGGCGTATGCTTTCTTCATAGCAGGAAGGATAGAATGAAAAAGCTTGGGCACCATTGTCAGTCCCTGAGGCAGTAGGGAAGGGAATACTACCGAGCCACGTGACTCTTACCGACACCTATAATCTCAATTAGCAGCCATGGAGGATATATCTGATTTTCACATTCAGATGCAAGCCATGATTTGGAGAAAGGCCTACTCAGACTTTCCAAATAAATTCAAGCCTTGCATGGGACAGTGTAACAGTCACTGATATAACAAGCAAGAAAAATGAGGGGGGCTTCATAAGAGGGGTACAGGCAAATCCTCATGCACATATCTAAGCATGCAGTCATTCAGCTTTGCCCTATGAGCCAAGCCGCTCTCTTATACATGCATGAGAACAATATTCCACACCAGACAATTTCTTAGAAATGTGTTATTTCAGTTAAAATGTCCCAGCTTGCACTAAGATTAGCCAAACTGAACCCATCTGGCTTCTGCATAATGTAGTCTGTGCAGAAACCTTCATGGGACAAAACCTGCTTTTCTCTTTCCCAGATACAAGGTGAGGTCTGTGTGCTTCTTGGTAAACAGACACTCAGCACTGAGTCATCACCAAGCAGTTGGGTCACCGATGCTCATGGCTCCCGTTCAGCTCCTCTAGCCCATGCCCATCAGGACCATGCACCAAAAAGAAGTCCCATCTTAGTCTTTGACAACATTTCCATGGACCAAGAACATCCTAGACCTCCAAAGGCCTTTGTCATTCCTGTGTGTTGACAGATAACACTCTATTTGGTGTGTGCTTCCAACACAACACCTCATATCGAAATCAATCCTTACCTAACCATGGGGATGAGCTGACTGAAGAGAAAACCATTTGTAAGGACATCCTGGGCTGGATGGTTCACTTTGCTGTCAACTTGGCAGGACCTAGAACTTCATCCGAGAACAGTCTTACTAAGGGATTGTTTAGATCAGGTTGGCCTGTGTGCATGTCTGTGTGTGTGTGGGGGGGGAGGTTGTCTTGATTGTTAATTGATATAGGAAGATTCACTCTGAATGTGGGCAGCACACTTCCCTAGGCAGGCAGTCCCGAACTATGTGAGGCAGGAGGATGCTAGATGAAGCAGGCAAGTGAGCAAGGATACACATGTTCATTCTCTCTCTGCTCCTGGCTGTGGTATAATGCTTGAAGTTCAGGCTTTGACTTCCCTGCGGTGTTGGTCTAAACCTTGGAATTGTAAGCCAAATAAACCCTTTCTTCCCTTGAGTTGCTTTTGGAAAAGTTTCTCATAACAGAAATGAAAGTAGAACGTTAGGAAAACCCTAGGTAGGAGGGGACAGGAGGAAGTTTTCTCAGGATGAAAAAGAGAGAAGGCTGGCATGGTTGGTCATGCCTATAACACCAGCCATTCTCATGCCCATAACACCAGCCACTCTCATGCCTATAACACCAGCCACTCTCATGCCCATAACACCAGCCACTCTCATGCCCATAACACCAGCTATTCAGAAGTCTGAAGCAGGAGTAGACGTTCAAGGGCAGGTTGAACCACATAACAAGCTTAAGGCCAGCCTGGGCAACTTGGTCAGGACCTGTCTTCAAAAAAGGAAAGATAAAACTGTGTAGGCGATACAGTTCAGTGACAAAGGAAAGGGCTGGTCTGCCATGTATGATGCTCTGGGTTTAACCCCCAGTCCTGAAAAAGAAAAGGGAAAAGAAAAAAGAAAGAAATGCTATTAGGTGAAGACAAAGGGTCTCTGTCTCTGTCTGTCTATCTCTGCGCGCATGCTAGTTAAGTGTGCACTGCGAGGGAGAGAGGGAGCGGGTGGGAGCTGCAGAGACTCCCAGGAAAGAACGGGATGGTACCGTCTCAAAGGACAGGACCAAAGAGCTGAAGTCTGCTGATGTTTGTCTGAAACAGGCCAAGCAGAAGGGCAGTAGCTAGTGTGAGTCTTAAGGTGATTGACATTTTCTGTCTCTAAATGTTTCGAGTTACCTGAGCAAGGGAGAGAAGAAACCTTGAATTTCTGAAGCGGGCAAGCTTTGCACCAACCTGGGACACTTCATATTGCAGTGTTAACTTTTAATATCTACGAACTAACTACTTCGAAGGAATCTTAGGCCATAACTTTTTCTTAAAAGCCTATACAAGGAAACACTGCATCGTGATTGAACAACGACAACACAGGAAAGTACTGGACAGAAGCTAGGCGGCACGTCTCTGGCCCTTGGTGCTTCAATATACCGTGCTGATGGATAGATGTTCATTTGATGCCATGTCTATCTAAATGGGGTCTCCCGCTTTATGGGAATTTCAAGGAAAAGGCATTATTCTGTTTCTCACAACTCACAACAGTGCATGAGGCCTTGCTTTTTAGACACGACCAAGTAATGACTCTTACTCTCTACCCATGACTCCTATGCTCCACCTTGTTGGAGGTCCTCCTTTGAGGCTCTCAGGAACACTGAGGTAACACTAACGTCCGGCACTCCTGCCAGCACAATCAGAAGATGGCCTGGACGCTCTGATTTCTGTTTTCAATGAGAGAGGAAATAGCTTTCTTACATGCTTCCAGTGGGAGTGTGAATTGGTTCGGTTCCTCTGGAGCCTACACATTTCGATCCAGCATTTCCACATCTAGGAATTAAATTTTGGGTCTACCACAAATGTGAACGATGGCATCTGTGGAAGAAAGCGAGCTAAATGCCTAGAAGCAACGGCGAACCCTGGAGCACCCAGACAACGGGATTCCACGCATCTGGCAGATCTGTATGTGCTAATAGGGATAGTTCTCCAGCAGATATTAAACAGGCAAGTTGTACAATAGCATGTGCCAGGAGAATGTAAGTATATATACATACATATATTTTCATGTCCCAAAACACACAATGTACACACGCCCACACACACACACATATATATATGTATATGTATATGCTTACAAAGGCAAAGGAACTCTCTGGAAGAGCATGCAAGAGTCTGCTGGAAGCTAATCCGGAAATAGGCTGTAAGAACTTAAGCTATATTGCTGCACGGTTCTGACTTTAAGAATGATCCTGCAGTACTTTGGTAATGGAATATTTAAAAATAGAAACTGTCAAGAATTGCCCCTCGTCATTCTTGTGTGAGGTCAAAGTTATCAACCACTACTAAAGTGGTCGGCCGAAGGGAGCCTCTGCTTTAGGGGCTTGCAAACCCAAAGCCTGCCTCCAACCGCGTTATACAACGATTTGCCAGAAGGTGGCACCACAGAGGCCAGCACCGAGGTCTTTGAAATTTGCCACAGCCAATTTTTCATTAGCCCAAATCTTTCTGCCACTCTATAAAGTCTCTCTTACTTATGTCCCCAAAGCACTCCGCGCTACTGCTTATCACAGCTGACACTCATGGAGGTCGTACACATTTATGTTTCCATGGAAATCCACAGGCTGCTCCATGCTTTCGAATATGGGGAGATGCTTCCTGGAGAATCGGGAAGGCTGGCTCAGATTCCCTCTCCCTCACTGTCTCCCTGTAACCTTCTCGCTGGTTTGCAAGACTGGCTTCAGTGAGCCACGTGGGGCATTTGTCCTTCTGAATTTGTCCAGACCTTTGGCCCATAGCAGATGACACTGGGTACAGCATAGTCCAGGGCAAAAGCCACGAGCTTGCCTGCCTTCCTGCAGACACTGACTCTCGAGAAGTAGGTGTGTTGCCACAGCAACTCCCAAATCATATCAATTATGCTGCCTCTAACCTCCCAACATCCTTTAAACCCACCATGTTTGAGACACATGGTTTGGCGCCCCGGGGGAGGAGTGCTGACACAGGCCCCACACTGTGCCACAAACTCCGCCTTCATCTGGGTGAGAAGATCCAGTCAGGTTGAGTATTAATCACAACTTTCATTGTTTTTTTTTTTTTTTCTTCCCTGTTTTCTGACCCAGGCCCTCTGTCCTGAAACACTCTGAATGGTCCTTGCCTGTGATTCACTGGTGCGGATTTGATCTCTTCCCTACAAATAACTGCTACACTGTTGATGCCTGTTCGGAAAAACTCATTAAGTCAGAAATCCTTCTTGTCTACAGATAGCGTTTTCGTGTATTCTTCAAGGAATTGAGGACGGAATTGAGGACCATCTCTGTTCCCTCTTCTGCCCGTGCCCAGATGATCATTCACATCCTCTCTCCGCCACTTCTCACACCCCAGTCCCAATCCCTTAGCTCCTTTTCCACTCATAAGCTTTTCAAAGGATAGCATCTTCCTTCTACCTCAACTGTAGACACCCAGCTCCGTGCAGGGCAAACAGCTGACTCTGAATAAATAAATGTGAGGTCAAAAACGAATACAAGCAGCTCAGAATGAGTATCCATAGGCTATAGGTGTTCATTCATTTTTATTGTTGCTAAACAATCAAGGAACGGATGTGAGGGCCACGTCTCTGACTCGAAGATAATACCTAAAATCCACATATGCACACGCGCTTTTGATAACGGACAAGCCTCTTGAACCGTCCTTTTGTGCTCCTGTTTTTCAGATCCAAAAATGATCACATGGGAAGGGAGGGAGGCTTCCATCTGGAGAGAAGCGGTGAAGCCCTGCAGAAGGAAGCTGTCACATTCCTTGAGTCCTCACCAGGCAGCCTGACATCTGGTCCACACTCGGGGAAGAGAGACCACATCCTCACAGGCAGAACTATTTTTGCATCGGGAGTTGTTGAAGCCTCACTCGCTCGTACAACTTGCCTTACACACAGGAAGGGGAAGGAAACTAATATTTATCGAGGGAGGCTGATGCCCCGTGCTGCCTCCCATGAGCGTCTCCAGAGAGGCTGCTTCCTTCATGTGTGTCTGGAAAGAACCCTCACCGGGTGCAGGGGGAAACAGATGGACAAAAATACTGAAAAAGAGCCTCTGTCTCCCACCCACATCTCACTGAGTGCTAAAGCCACAGTTGATGCCCAGCACAGGTATTCATGCATGTATCCCGACAAGAGGAACCTGTCCATGAAAGATGGAGGCTCTCTTGACTGTGTTCACATGTCCTCTGCTGCACTGGGCAGTGTGGGTTGTGACTTGTTTGACTATGCTGGGAACTGGGCGCCAGTGGCCTGAGGTAGAACATCATTCCATATTCTTAATCCCCCTCGGCCATTTCTACATACCGCTTGATTGCCGAGTTCTTCGTCCCGGGCACATCCCTGATGCTATTATATCAGAAGGAACCGGGGTTTTGCAAGTCATACAAAAAGCACAGAATTCACTTTTAAACTAAATCCTCATGATTTAAACATAAACCTTGTGTTTTGCAAGCTGGTCTGGCTGTCCTTTAAAATTAGATTCCATAGTTGCTGGTTGAAGGGAGCCTAGGACTTGAGAGATGCTGCTAGATCCAAATATCTTTTTCTCTCCTGTCCCTTCCACATTCAGGATCCCAGCACCGACCGGCCACCATGCTGTATCATGGGCACAGGTGCACTGGTGGTCCCCGACATCCTGCTACCTCCTGCGGGCAAAGAGCCCTCTCCTGCATAGTGGAGGTGGCGGCAGTGACCTACCATAGGGCCCCAGTGCTAGACGGTGGCACTGCATCCAATCCCAGCCCTGCCAGCTGACTGCTCTCTGTGACATTCTGCTCACTTTCTCTGGGCCTCATCTGTAAATGACAGCAATAACAGCACCAATCTAATGCTAATGCTAGTAATACCCCGGGGTGGCTTCCGAGTTTAATGAGATAACTAACACATATAAAACTGTGTAGCCCGGCACCTGAACTACCATAAGCGCAAAAGAAGGGGTTGGTAACTAGGGAGCTGTTCCTTTTCTAGGTCCTGCCTGATAGAAGGTCGAAATTTGGAGTCGAGGATACACAGTTGCTTTCCAGAGTAGGGTTTCGCAGGCAGAAGGAGCAAGGAAAGCCCTATCCTTCATCAACAGAACACAATGATGATCCGCTATTGACTAGTGCAGCTGACATACCCAGTGGTCCTTTGGCTGCCATCCTGAGGACGCTTGGGCCCAAGCTGCTCTTGGGTCTCGAGGCTGCACCTCTGTTGAGGTGGTTCTGTTTGTTTACATGTCTGTTTCTCTGGATCACTGAGAAGGGGCTCTCTCCATATGGTTCAAGACACAACCTTCCAGCAGCCCAGGGTGGAGCACGGAAGCAGCCCAGGCCACTTAGTCTCTTGCTCTCTGACACAGAATAAACCAAGTGAATGCAGAAAAGTCCACGAACTAGGCAAAAACCAGGCTGTGTGTAGTGATAAAATGGAAGGGCAATTCTCAGAGAGATTAAAACGGAAGAAGACAGATGTGCAAGCATCGCAGCTTGGTCTGAAAAAGGAAACGCTTCTTCTGTGAAGACAAAAGTCCTTACGGCCTGACCCGTAGTCGTTGGGTTCACACATGACTATAATCAATTATGGATGATATAGTGGATAATGAATGCCACGCAGGACTTCAAGCTAAAGAACTCTGCTCTCTCTACCTGGCAGCTAAGAGGGCTCTTCCTCTCCCTAACAGAGGGTTGAACCAAGGCATGGTGGACATAAGAAGGGTTAGTGACTCCAGCTGCTGCCAGAGACTCACATCCCGTTCCCTGGCATGGATCCATGGGATGGGATGACAGGCTCAGAATGGATAGCGGGAGGCCTGAGGACATCAGGAAGAAGCAGCTGGCCCTTCCACCTAGGGTGACACTGTAGTAGTGGCTGCAGCGAATCGTGATGTGGGTCTCCTCAGCACGGGCCATGGCCGTTTCAGCATCAACTGCTGACTGGTGTGGAGGGACTCATCATTTTGTAAACCAGCCAAATCCTACACACAGAGAAGCTGCAACTAGCATGTTGAGAAAGCAGTGCTTGCCTTCATCTATTATTCAAAGAGAGGGAACTTGATGGTGTGTGTGTGTATGTGTGTGTGTGAAGTAAGGGATTTGAACTCAGGTCCTAATGCTAGTAAAAGCAAACACTTTACCAATTAAGCCATTTCCTTAGCCCTTGGGGGACAATTACTTTTAAAAAACATACATCCTCTTCCCTCAACCCACTTAGATTCTACTTACCCAGTTAAACCCCAGGTAAGAACCTGTTAGGTGAGTTCTAAGAATTAATAGTGGGCCTGGGCACATACAGGTAGAGTGGCTGGATTTCCTGAGGTGTCTCTGTGATTACCGGGTGCAGAACTGGAGTTTTATATCCACCTGGACTTTCAAGTATCTAAATTCTCTGCTCTCAAAGGTCTCTTCATTCTTTCCTGTTATACAGTCAATCAGAAGATAATGACACGTAAGAAAAGCAGGTCATGACAGTGTCCTGTGAGAAGGACCCTAGGGCCTGCCCCTGTATCAGCTATGGGAGACTACACATGACCTTCCCCAAGACCCACTGGCTAAGGTGTACCCAGTGGCTCCCTGTGCCATCGGGACATTTTGTAAACAACAACCACATTGGGGAAAAACATTCTGCCAGCACATGCATCTCTTTAAAGCCATTTTTAAGAAAAGCAGGGTCTTTGTACATCATTCAATTAGTAAGTTCTGGCTACCGATTCTGTTGGAAAACACATGTCAAGGTGTTACCGACAAAAACCTAGTCACAAAGGGTTGACAAGATCTCATTATGAAGTACAGAGAGCTTCGGGAGCCTAGGAGATCAGTTTCCAGAAAACCTTTTCTTATGAAAAGGCAAGAATCATGCAAGCTTCAAGTTTAATACTGTGAGAGGAGGGGCCACAATCCGGTCCTACAATCTTAACGGTTCAGTCCAGAACAATAATTGTCCTCTTGTTATAATGTTTCAAAGATATATACTGCTATTTGTGACATGAAATTACATTTCCCCCAAACACTCCGTAAGTAGGGCAGGGGTCAATCATCTTTCCCTAGGTGGCAAACAGTAACCAGCCAAGTATTCATTTACCATACCAAGCACACTGAGAAGATAATGCACACATTCACAGTGAAAAACTGACACATGACGGACTCTCCATCCTCTCAGAGATTTAGTCAAGTCCCCCCCCACTCCGGCCACCTGCCCCCGTCGCCACTGTCGTCTTCCCCCCCCCTTCCCCATGCCATGGGTTTGACGGTGTATCTCAGTGGTAAAGGGCACGCTTAGAATGTTCGAAGCCATGGTTCAATTTCCAGTCTCCTCCAAAAAGAAACCAAGACTTAAAACTATCCCCGTCTTATATATGAAGGGAAAGGAGTGTGGCTCTGAATAGGTTTCTGAACTTCCACTATTCCTCAACACTTGCAGAAGATCTCTTCGCAGGTGCAAGGTGACTTCATCTCTAATAAACCTGATGTAACCCTGCCTGGAATGACTAATGTCATGGCCACAGCGTGGATCTGGTGAAGTAGCATGCTCATCCCTTCCCACTGAGCTAAACAGCTAAGCAGCCGTGTGTGAACCTGGCATTATTTTTAAAGCTAATTACCAACAGGTTTCCAGGCAGGTGGAAGGGTCTCTGTCACTTGCCTTCTGCAGAGAAGGCAAAGGCTTCGCCAGGAGCTGGCCGGCAGGAAGCTGCAGCCTGGTTCTGAGAGTCTCTGCAACCTCTACATGAGGAGGGAGGCCTCCCAGTGGCTGCTTGGCCTATGGAGCGCAGCCGGGCGCTTGCACCTGCCAGGGAAGGTTCTCTATGTCCCCATCCACTGCTGCTTGGCCACACAGTACTGACAGAAACCCCAACCTTCCCAAATTTCAGATGCTAGAACGAGAGCAAGGCTTGGCTCTTGAGAAATCCTTCTGTAGCATCTGGGTAGGGGATTGGCAAAGACAGAGTTTCTTCTCATGAGAGGGGCCTAGCTCAGTAGGGAATAGAGAGGTCCAGACTATGTCAATAAATGTTTTTCTGACCATTCCGACCTTAAGGAGATTTAAAATTCCAAAGCAACTTCACTGTTCAGACTCAAGTTAGGCTTCGGGTCATCGTTGCTTTACCAGAAGAGAACCAGAGGCAACAGAGGAAGACTACTCAAATCCAAATGAGACTTTCTTTCCTCTGATTCCTGTTTTGAAGTTAGGCAGAAGAGTGAACACAGTCCCGGAGAATATGGAGGTGGGGCAAGGAGCAGTATAGAGCAGGCAGGGTATTGCAGAGTGCTAAAGAACAACAGGGAAAGAAAGAAATAAAAATAGACAAGGGAGGGAGGGGGGATTGGAAGAGGGCTGTTTATTTTCATAGCATTTACCATTCCAAAGGCTTGCTGGAGTTCCTTCCTTCGCTGGCTGGCTGAGGCCCAACCTTAGGGAAGTCTCAGATCTTTCGGAATGAAAGATTTGGACAATGTTGTTTTATCTGGGAGAGGAGCTCCTTTGCCCCCGGAGTCGCAGAACTTGCTTTTGATGTTATTACCCCGGCCTAAGTTTCTTCATCCCAGGCAGTATTGGCTGTGTTTACCGATTATGCAGGGCAGCCGGGGACAAAAGGAGACATCTCTTTCTCCTGCTGTTGCTGCCTTTTGCTGGATCCTACGGATATCTGGGCACCCCGAAGAGGTGAGGATGGGGAAAGTAAAACACATTCTAAAGGTCCTATCTCCTGACACACTCCGAAGAGAAAAACAACACTTCTCTAACTTACTCCCCAAATAGACACCGCCAGGGATGTTCTGCCAAGGAGTGATTCGAAAGTGTGTTCCGAAGTGAAATGTAAGCTTGGCCCAGTGCCCAGCTCTCTGCTGTATTTTGCACAGAGAGCTGCAGGCTGGCGGACCAAAGAAACACATTTCTCTCCACGTGACTGCAAAACCAGGCAGCCCAAGCAGATGTCTTTGTGTTAATAAAATGTGATCTCTAGACTGTACATACACACCGACAGCCCTGGGAAAACATGAAGGACCAAAGAAACCCATGGGCCTGGCTAGAGAGAGGCGACGGATGCTGAACCCATGGCACACAGGGCTGGGGAAATGTAAAATGAGAAGCCAGAGAGGAAGACATGTCAGGTGCTCCCGTGAGCGAGCGCTGCTTAAGCAGTAAGAGCAACCCACGGAACCTCATCAAATGGGATGTGTACTTGTCCCCTCTTTCATCATGATCCACAGACCTAAGTCCTTAGTGGACACCTTCTCAAGGTTTGGAATATACCTAAGACTCAAGGTATCTGTTACCCAAGCCAAGATGCGGCACGAGCTTGACTCCAGGTTGCAGGGTTTATTCTGACCTTGTGCAAGGTATGGGTAGCATACCCATGTCTGCTCTCTCATCCCACAGGGACTCAGGCCAGGGTGGTCAGCTTTCTGTGAACTAGGATGACGATATCCAATCACAAGCATCCCCAACAATCACCTTGGTAGACCAGGATCTTGAGGAGCCTGCAGCACCTGCCCCCACTGTCACTGTGGCCTCAACTTTCACAGACCTCGGATGGGAGTGAATGCCTAGTGTTCTGGGGTTACATGTGTGGAGAGAGGAGGTTCACGAACTGAGGAGGAAGCAGTGGCAACCCCATAGCTGTATACTGGGCCTCCTTTCAACCTATTAGATTTCCAATCACAATGACTTTTAAATTCACAGCGCTCACAAATTCCCCGATTTGGAAAGTATGTTGGTTGAAACAAAAGGTAAGGTGAGGGTACAAGAGCAGAGCCCCAGAGGTTCAGAACAACGACTAGTGAAAACCTCTGATGGAAGAGAGTCAAAGGTCCTGGACAAAGCTGCCCCTTGGCCACTCCCCACCCCTTTACCCCTCCCAGTCCACACCCCCACTGTAAGTAACCCAGGGCTTCGGAATCCTAGAGCGGGCAATCAGCCATAACCAACTAACTAATTAATCAGCAAGAGCAAGGCAGTTGAAGAGCACCTGGCAGACCCAGGCGAGCCTTCACCTTAGTTAATCTGCAAACTGACTAATCGGGCTCAGGATAATTGAAAGTTAATTGTATGCAGAGATCAAGTGCAGTCACCGGGGAAACAACAGGAAGCAGCAGGAACCAAGGAAGTCGGCGCCACTCACTCTCCACTCTGTGAGGTTTTCAGTGGAGTCTTCACAATGTTTAGCCTTCTTCGGCCCTTTTCCCCAACATCGCCCAACACACTGCTGAACCCGCCCCCGCCCCTTATCGCACAGCTCTGGGGATCCCAAGGATCACATCGTAAGAGTGCCACACAAGGTAGGTGTAAGGATTCCAATGGTATCATTCATGGGCTTAAAGTGAGGAGGCTCGGAGACATTTGGCTGGCTACGAGAAACACTTTGAGAGCTGGAAAAAGCACTCCTCACCCCCTCCACTGTTCTTGAAGAAAAAAAAAATCTGAACTGCTCAAACATCACCCGGGAAAGCAGATCAACAGCATAAGAGTATAAATCACATCCCAAAGCTGGGGAGAAACAGACCTTAGATGCTCTGCCCCATCGCCGGGGATAACTGAGAGACACCCTCAATTTTAAATAGACTGGCATGTTCTCCAGGCCACTAGGTATGGAGTGTATGACTACTTGCCTATCAAGGGCTTAGTGTCCAGGGAATCTGTAACCATGACCTTCTGGCCAGAGGCAGGCAAGGCCTGTGGTCTGTGGTTGACTTGGCTGGGCCAGGGGCATCTCGCCTGGTCTTCACTGGAGTTTCCATGCAATTACATGGTCAAGTTTCCAACTTTCTTGACCTTGCAGCTCCTGTCTTGTGACTGTGGAGTCGAATCAACAGACTTCCTCTCTTCCATCCTCTCTGCTCGCTTAACTAGAGTGAGCCTCCCCTAGAGACTAAAACAGAACCTGCCAGAGGCTTGGAAAAACATATTTTTTTTTTCCAGGACACCGGAAACAACACTGGCCCAAGTCCTTGATCTGCTGCCCAGTGGAGGGGACACGTCCTGAAGGAGCTTCCCAACCTGCTCTGGGCTACAGCGAATATCTGGCACCAGTACTGCTGCACCTAAGCATGGCAGACATTGCTAATTAATTACAGAACCCTTTCTTTCCACTGATCCAGGCGGGGCCTCAGAACCTTTCAAGATGACATTCCAGGCTGTGAGATGAAACTTACCACCACGAACAGTCCTAGAAACCTGCATCCACATACACTAAAGCAGCAAAGTCCAGATGGAAAAACTGCCATCAAAAGAAGTAGCTGAGGACCTTGGGGGGGGGGGGTGTTCCCCCTCCCCCTCTGCTTTGTATGTTGTCTGCTGATGTAGCTAACCCTTGGAGCAACGATTCTAGACAGATAACTGAGGTTCAGAGTAGCTCTGGAATGTTTAAGAAACCAGTGGTTTTCATCTAGAATCAAGGTTGTTTGAAATCCACTTTGTTTTCCCACCTCAAACGGTGTCAATGCCTGGCATTTACGCTTCAGTTTTAAACACCATCGACTCTTACAATGCCAGGCTGTCAGGTTCTCGATCCATTTCCATTGGCACCATGACTCTAAGAGGCTTTAAAAAAAAGTTTGTTTACTTTTGGGGGGGGATGACCCCCCAAATATAACTATTAGTGTTATCTTTCAGAGGCATCTTAGCACACAGAAGCACAAAGCTAAAACCATCACCTGCATTTCACAGACAAGAACACTAGGGTCTCGAGAGCAGCGGTCACCTGTCCAGAAACACACACTGTCATCCTGCCAAAGTGGCTGCCAAGTCTAGATTGGCTGACTCTGAGTTTTTGTTCCTCAAGGCTATGCTACCTTTGAAGTGGTTTTGCTACGTTTCCCCCTTTTTGCCATTTCAAACCCAGTGGAAAGGAATAAAGCCAACCCAACTTGAGCTTAGCACTGAGTTTTGTTTGGTCCACTTTCTAACTGGCTGTCTTACATCTGGGACACAGAGAAGACAAGCACTGTTTCCATTTTATAGACAAAGAAGGAAGACCCGGAGAGGAGGCTAGCATAAGACTATTCTTGTAACTAGTCACACAGAAGAACTACCTGTAAGATCTCTTCACGTGCCCAAGCGAAAATCGGGGAACTTGTGATGGCTCAGTCTAGCAACCTGAAACTGATACGCCAAAGCTAGGAACTGCAAATGCGGTTTATAAAGTTTCTTTTAAACAACAGAATGTGACTCTGAATTAAAATGACAGTCACAGCTCCTAAGGAGGCCCAGCCCCAGGTTGTTTCACGGATATCATGTTTAATGTAACTCAACCCTCATGGTGACCGTGTGAAACAGGCCACCATTTCTAGATGAGAGGAGCAGAGCTCACAGTTGGTTCAACATTTCATGGCTTCCTGTAAGAGCTGTGATTTCAAATCCAATCTAATTTGGGGACACAAGGGTCCATACATGTGTGTGGATACTCTCAGGACTATGTCTCTCTGCAGAGCTTTATCAAAGCATGTTATTTCTGCTTTGAACATGATTTCATGCTGATCGCCATGGTTTCTGGTCACGAAGATATGCCCACCTTATTTTTAACCTGCCTGTAGTCAAGATGGAAGGGCTGACGGAGAACAAAAGGAAATGTATTTTGGCGAAGCATTTCCAACATTCAAGCCTCCCAGGAAGAGACTGAATTCCAAGAAACAGTATCATGCTTAGTCTGAGGAAATTCTCTACCCCTCTTACATGAAATCCTTAATGTCCCCCGGCTCACCCATTTCATGGGAGCTACAGAGGGACATAGGTTGGTAGGTAAGGCACTTACTCTTCGAGCATTAGAACATGAGTTCAAGCTTCGGAGGCAGAGATGGGACCCACTGGGCAAGCTGCCTACCTAACCTAACCAAACTGGGAAGCTCTGTGTCCAGGGGAGACCACATCTCAGGGGATAAGGTGAAGAGTGTTTGGGAAAGATACCTTGGTCAACCTCTGGTCTCCTCATGCATCTGTACACACACACACACACACACACAAAGGAAAAAAGCTCTTATGCATGAGGCAATGATTCCCTGTTGCAGTTTGCTAGTTTAAATTTAGGAGGATTATAGCTAATCTTTTATAAACAGAGAGTCCAGAGGTACTTGAGAGGATGAGAAGATATGACGGGGACACTTTAGCTGGGATGAAACATCCTTCTTGAGAGGGGGGAGCGTCATGTTAGCTTTGATGCTGGAGTACTATGTAACCACTTTGGGTTGCTGTACCTCCATTAGTTTTACCATACCTTGGTCACATGGGCATGCAGCACATGACAGGGTGCCAATAAATACGTTTAAAAAAAAAAACCCTCACACCTCTAACGTGGTATAAAAGCAAAGACATATCAGGTTAATCACTTTTCTTAATAATTGTTTTTTAGCAATCCCTTTATGTTTCCATTCTATGTCAAGAAAAGGGCGACATTTCCCTTGTGTGAGCTTTCCTAGACACATTGAGTCTCACATGGTGCTTCCCAAATAGTTCTGAGAAGATTCCAATGAAGGGGAGCATGGTCCTTTGGGGATGCTAGCTTTGGAAACCCACTGACATGGCTGCCTATGTGCTGTCTCACTGGCTCCTGCAGGAGTCCTAGAAGCAGCAATTTCCATGCCATACAATGCAGGAAATAAAGGCAGTGCCTGTATGCTGCTGGTAAGCAGTAAAGTCAAGACGGAAGCCAAGGGAGGAAGCTTAGGAAGAATCACTTCTCAATAAAAAAGGGGATGACTGAGAAGTGGCTCTGACAGATGAGTTTTCATTAGCAAAATTTATATATATTAAAAAAACATTATCTTTGGGAATTGTCTATGACATCTTCTCTGATGACAAATCAATAGAAAAAAAAGCTACTTGGGTTTTATGTACTCATATGGAATTCTAGAATAGAAGTAAGAAACGCTTTTATATTCAATGGCACTGCAGGGGGCATCTGGAGATAAACGGCGACAATGTGAAGGGGACACAGATGTGATCACAGAAACATCTTTATGTCCAAGGTTCTTTGGCTTCACTAATACATACTTGTAGTTAAGAAGATCATACAGATGCTCATGGCTAAAGTCCTTCATAACTATTCCCTACTCAGGTAAATCAAACATGCTTCCCAAATTATGTTTTCAGAATACCTTTCTTTATAAAGAGACAAAGGAGATGTCTCAGTGGGTAAAATGTATGCAAGTGTAAGTGCCCGAGTTTGTAATCCCAGGACCCACATAAAAAGCCAGGTAGGGTAATGGACATGCCTGATTCTATCACTGACAGGGTAGAGGCAGGAAGACCCTGGGACTCAGTGGCCAGCTACTCTGGCAGGATCAGTGAGCTCCACATTCAGTGAGAGAGGCTGTCTCAAAAAAAATAAGAGGGAGAGCCATAGAGGAAGACACCTGATAGTAATCTCTGGCCTCTGCATACACACGTGCGCATACACAAACATGGGCGCATGCACATACTACATACACGAAACCAAATTACGCAAACTTCAGTATCATTGATTCAAGATCAAACGATCATGAAATCTAAGTCAATGCAAGGCTACCACCAGACAAGCTGACAGTCAAAACAAAAAGAAGAAGCAGACACAAGCAGGCTCAAACGTTACTCTATGCCCAACTGATAAAATACCCACCCTAGCTACAGTACACCTTCAAATGTCTAAGGAATCTAGTAACCGGATACTATCCGCTGGCCTTCTCTATTTGGGTGGGTTTCACTCATAAGCTAAAAATGAAGTATATTTTTATATGGATCAAAACTTTAAAAGAAGTTGTTCATGTCCATGCACATTGCTGGCTATTTAAACCTACTATGGGTTCTATGAAGAAATGTAACCGTACACTTCCCTGAAAATGGAGGTCAATACAAAGAACTGTATGAAACAAAACCTACACGGGTGTTATAAAGTCAGCACTGTCATCCTCAGAAAGCCCACCCAGACTTTGTTTCTCTCTCCACATTCTCCTCTTTCTTTCTTTTCTACCACCCCTGCCCCCAGATCTTTCCAGGGCTTTTGGAAAATTTTAAAAGCAATACTAGGGCAGCGGACAGCTCATTGGGCAAAGGCACTTGCTAAATCTGACAACATGCGTTTAATCTCAGGGCATACATGGTAAAAGGAAAGAAGCAATTCGTGAAAGCTGACCTCTGACCTCTACGTATGAAATGTGGCACACAGTAAGTACTCGCATAAGTGTGTGTGCATGTGTGTGTGTGCGCGTACACACACACACACACACACACTAAATTAAATAAATTTTAAAAAATACAATGAAAGTAAATCAGCACTACCACGATTGAATTAGAGAGCACTTATTCCTTTGTTTCACAGTTCTCTCAAGCAAAATACAAGGTGCATTTTTAAGCCCTTACCATAACGAATAAGATGAATCAAATCTTCTGTGTCAGTCATGGGGATTTCTTTGCCCACATCCTTAACAGAGCTTCTATAATACCAAGGAGTCTGACACTCTCTGTCCTGGGTAAGCTGACTGTGTGTATCTGGGTGATCTTGCTCATCTGGTTTCCAGCACTGATCCCCATTGGTCAGGGCCCTGTGGCATCCTTGGCAAATTTTCCTCTTCCATGCTTGCTCAGTTCAACTCAAGAGGCATTCCCTGTGCTAGGGTGGACAGCAGGCTCAACCCTCTCCAATGAGAGGAGCAGCCCTTGGGCTGAGGAGCTAGCTCAGCTGTAAAAAGCTTATCTTACAGGTATGAGGATCTGGGTTTGATCCCCAAAATTCACATAAAAAGCCAGTGGTGTGTGGTTTGTAATCACAGCACTGGGGGAACAGACAGGGTGGGGGGATCCCTGGGGATCACTGGCCAGCCAGTCTTGCATAATCAGTGGGTTCAGGCCAGCAAGGGGCCATGTCTCAAAGTAAGTAGACTGTATTCATGAGGTTGTCTTCTGACTCCCACGTGCACATATGCATGCACTCATGTACACATGCACGGGCGCGCGCACACACACGTATACACACACACACACACACAATTTTTTTTAAAAAAAAATATGGCAGTGCTCAACAGACCACTAAGGAGACCTTAGCCTGGGTCTCTCAGCGAAGACATCAGGGAAGACTGCTACCCAGAGCTAATTAGAAGAGCAAACAGCGCTTTTCCCCACTCAAAGAGTTCTGCCAAAGCACTTATTTCTGCCGATCCATTTATGCAGTTCCACTCTTTGCAAGAACATTCTGTCACAGATGATTTAGAGTTATGGGTCCCACGAGCATCTTTCTGTAGCATGCACTCATTGTCTTTTAGGAATCCAGGGTCTATGGGGAAAGACTGGAGTGCCAAGGGGTTCCCATTAGCCACCAGCCATACCTCATTATAAGACCTGCAGATTCCAAAGCATTCTTACAGCAATCATAACAATAATAAACATGCAAGACTAAACTTTTAAGAATAAAACATTTAGAAACTTGGTGGGACCAGTGATTTTTCTTCAGGAGAGAACAAGAGACTGGGTAGGTGGTGATTTCAGAAGGTCATGAGTCAGAAAAGAAGGAACATAAACATTTTAGAAGATTTCATATAAACAGTCACAGAGAAACAGAAGCAAATCCTATATAATTTCTTCTCTAGCAGACTTATCCCGGGGACTGTCTGCTGTATGCAGCGAGATGTGAAACTGAACAGCAGTCTGTTATTTATTTATTTTTACTCAAGGGAACTGGTTTGGGTTCTCCTACATCGCCCAGTCTCCTGCAATGCTAGCTTGATACATACACACTCTAGGGGGACCCAGAGAGCTCATTTTGTGGTTGTATCATTCAGCAGTTATCCCCCATCCCATCGCCCCCCACCAAGTCTTCTTTAGCAATAACCTCCCCCCCCCCCACCTTGATACATATGAATACTGTAAGTATGAGGTACAGTTCAATCTGACTTCAGGGAAGACAGAAGCCACAAAAACAAGGTCAGATTGCAACCCTGCAGCTGTGAGTGCAAGGATGAGTCCTTTGTTTCTTGAGGAAAATTAATAACCTGGTGATAAACTTGGGTAAGTATTTTTTAGCTTGCTATTCCTGTTACAGTTAATCCTTACTATGATCAAGGACTGCTTGTACCACCGAGGCATTTATGCCTCTCACACTTGCATGTACATGCATACACTGCTACACTCACACAAGCACACATACACACACACACACATACACACACAAGCACACATACACACAAACGCACACACACAAATGCGCTCATAAAAACTGGTTCAATATACTTGTTTGCAAACCTAGTAAGCTGTATAAAATAGAGGCATTTAAGAGCAATGAACACTAATGGGCTGAGTTTATTAAAATCTATTTTTTACTCCTTTGAGGCCAGCTCTGTTTTTGGACATTTAAATTCTAAACCATTCAAATCCCTCCAACTACTTTCTTGCCAGATAGTGCTTCCCCCAATCACCAAAATTATGGGTTTCACAAATGAAACTTAAACCCTGTGTTTTGAAATTACTTCATCTAGATCAATTAGAACATTGTGTTTTTTAAAAAAAGCTGTTTGATGTTGGAGGGAGACTGTTTATTTTCAAAATAATAAAAAATAAGGAAATCCTAGTTTGCCAGAGGAAACTATTGTCAAGTTTCTAAAAATGTTCCAAATCTAACCTTGAACCCAAATAGAAATGTTCACACGCTGTTTCCCTGTTCATAAACCTCAACGGCTCGCCACTGCCTCGGGGACACATTTGGGGCTCTGTAGCCTGCTAGGCACGAAGCCGCCTAGGTGACCCGCCACCAGAGCTCTCTGACACTCTCCACAGCCTCCTGCAGACGGACATTCTGCACCAGCCCCCCGCCCCCCCCTTATTCGGGTCCTTGCTGCTCAAGCACACTGTGGACTTCATTCCTCTGCAGCTCTGTTCCTCCACTTCCCACTCTCCAACCGAGCTCTCCTACTTCCTCTGTGGTCCTAGCACTGAGTCCAGCTCTTCCAGGAAGTCAGTCCTGGGGGCACTTCCTGTAGGGTGTATCAGCAAGGGCTGGCACTGGTCTCTTCCATCATTTCAAATGTTATGTGTGTCTTCTTCATTCCCAAGTCACCCTATCCTTCTCAATGGACACGTGAGGCCTCCATAAACTCACCACTTGGCCCCAAGAGCAAGGTTTGTCCTGGCACTTAGCTATGTGCTGGGAGTTTGAACTGCTCTCTGAGACGACCGTCTGCTGGAGACAAGCAACAGGATCCTGCCTCATCTGTCTTCCCCGAGGAGCACAGCGGAAACCAAGCAAAACTGGACGCTATATTTGGGGCTGTCCATCCTGCCCCTGGCATCTTCCAACCTTCCCTGTCCCAGTCTAATCCCTGTATCTCTAGAGAACGACAGTGGCGTTGACCTGTGGGGAAACTTAGTGTCTGCCGGGCCCTTCTTGCAGAAGGGAAGTTCAGGGAATCTGAGGATGTACAATAAAGGAAGACATGGAGGTGGGATTACCTTCTAAAATGTTAATAAAGAGTTTTGCTGGACGCCAGGAGTATCAACTAAACCGTCCTTTTTCAGCATCTTAAGAGGCCTTGCTCTCCTTTCTCCTGGGGTCACGTGCAGTTATTAAAACTTACCATTAAAAAAATTAGGTTGTGGCATTGGAAGATTTACTAGCGAAGAACTCACAATAACTAGCAAATTTACTAGCAAATCTAAGCAAGGACTTCTTCAAGGTGCGCTTTGTTTGTTCGCTTCTGGTTTTCGATCCTGTAAGCGAGGAGAACTGAGTAAAGTCACAATTAGCCACAGCCGAGCACCTGAATAAAACCTAGAGGTTAGGTGAGGGCCAGGCAAGGCACACTGGAGAAGAGGCAGAGAAATCCAGGGTCCTTGACCTGTTTGAACTCTGGTCGAGGGGGCAGTATCAAGACTCTCTGAGTCTCAGACTATGTCCTCTAAGAGAATGACACTCATTGGACATTGGGGGTACTGCCCACAGTGGCTGTGTACCAGGCTCTGTGCATCTGCCCTTCCATGCCCTGCTCATATGACCTTCACACCCCTATGAAAGAGATCCCATGACTATTCCAGAATTCCAGATGGGAATGCAGAAGCTCACATCACGTAAGTGACTTACTTGACATCAACTGGGAGCCTGGAAGTGGCTGTGTCCAGATTCACACTTGGCTCTGTTTATTGGAGCCCATGCTCGAGAAGCCATCGCTACTTTATATGTGGGTATCCATGTCTCTGACCCAGAACATTCTGAGACACATGATAGGTGGTGAGCCACCAGGCCATTAGGTCTTGAGAAATTTAGGTTTAGGGCAAAATAGTGGTGATGTCTGCAGGGATGTGTGTGTATCAAACACAAGGAATGAGAAGGTTGAATATGAATGTTCCCGACATCACAGAACTGCATGCTGTGTCACCTGTTCCTCGCCGCCTTTTGCTTGCTCTTAATGCGCTTTTCCATCTTATTACTTCCTCTCTCCCCCCTCTCCCCTTCATTTTCACTGCTAAGACATAAAAAATGATTCCTGGGTAAAAGTGGTTAGTGCTAGTTGGAAGAGAGGTGTCGGAGTCACATAATAAATCACTGCTGTCTCCTTACCCTCTGGCGCTCTGCATTAGGATGTCATCAAGGCTTTCTCCCAACTCCCCCACCATCGCTCCCTTTTCTCCGCCTAATTCTGTCTTTCTTGCGCTATTTTTCTAGTCTGGTAGGCACGGCGCTGAACTGAAGACGCTCTGCCAAGACCCTTGGCAGCAGCCGGCCTCCAGGAATCCTGCCCACAGCCACGGCGCAGGAAAGACAGAGGAGACAGGGCCTCTGAGAGGCAGACCAGAGGGCCAGGCTTAGGGCCTGGCTTGGATGTTAGACAGAACAGGTTCCCCTGGCCTATCAATGGCCCTCCCTTTGGAGCTCAACTTTCTCATGCTAGGGTCAGGATTACAATTGCTCACTGGCACTCACTATAGTTCTCCTGGGAAGAGAAGCAAGAGGGAGGAGGGAAAAAGAAAGAAGACAAGCCAGTACACCACCCGGAGTTGGGCAAGCTCCACAGGGCATGGCCACGTGCCTGGAGCACACAGTCCTGCAGGCAGACAGCCAGGGTGTCCAGGGCTCCCATGAGACCTAGGGGTGGGGGATGGATGCTGGGTTGTTTCCCACAGGCAGAATAGGAGTCCCTAACCTAGAGAGGATAATGCTAGGTTAACATCAGGGAAGTAATTCGTTCTAAGCCAGGGGAGAGAGAAAGGTCACACCAGCTGCAAGAATGATTGTTGGGCATGCGGAAGGAGAGGGAGAAGGGTGGGGGGAGAGGCATGTCCTATTTTTGCAGAGGGAAGAGGACTAGATGAACAAATCCCTATAATGGAGAATGGGGACAGGGAACCCAGCCATTCCTTTACCCTGCTACTGCTCTCCTAAGGACCCTTTCCTGTGCCGGGCGCTCTGCTGCGTTTTGTCGTGCTCTATCTTGTTTTAAGCCTGATAAAACTCCAGAGGGAAAAGATTATTTTTAGCCTCCATTCTATTTCTACGTAAACTGGGGCTTAGAGAGGTTAAGAAGCAGAAACAAAATGACCTGGTAAGCCAGGGGTGAGTCTAGGATGAAAACCTCAGCGTCCAGTACCAAAGCCTACGTTCCTACCACCATGCTTTCTTGCTTCCCATTTCCTGGTCCAAGTATCTCTGGCTCCAGGCGAGGGATTGCTATTCTGTATGTATCAGTCACATGGACGTGAGAACAGGATAAGTCTGTCCCCTTCTGGGGCATGGTGGACAAGACAAGCAATCCTAAGAGACTACATTCAGGATCCACTGGACTTCGTGTCTACCTTTCAGAATTCTCTTGATCCAAAGGAAGTAGAAAGCACCAAGATTCTTAAGGTGATGTACATTCTTAAGGTGGTAGACACGACACCATCACTCACAGGGTTCCCAGCTAGCAGAGGGACATACACAGGGTAGGAAAATACATGATCTGTAGGTCCTTCAACATAAGCTCTATTCATTTTCCTCTGTGGGACTTCCCATAATCCTGAAACCACCTGCCCAGAACTCCCCACATAATTACACAAATTCCATAGCTGGAATTTCCCTCCTGGCTCCAAAGTCCGACCACCAAGGACAACAAGAAGAAAGAGGGCACAAACTGCAGACTGCGAAGCTAGAACAAATGTCCCTATCCCCTTCTCCCGGTGCCATTCACTCAAAGTCCTCCTCTTTCCTCACGTGACCACGCAGAAGGATTTTCACTTTTGTGTGTACCCAGCTTTCATCATAGCTCAGTCCCTGGGCTCAGAACTGAAAAGAAAACCTTCTTAATTCTCAACTGAATCTGGGACTTAAAGTGGCAGGACACCCCAAAGCTATATTAAAAAAAAAAAAAGAAGAAATGGTTTCAAATCCATCTTTACAAGCACAGGGTTTAAAAATAACTCTGCCTTTGTCTGTTATAGATGACTGTCCCTAAAGGGACAGCTGTCCTTAAAGAAGTCACTCAAATCTCAGGGCAAACAGATACTTGTTTTTCCAAGTATCCAGCACATGATGTCCATCCAGGAGCACGCTCCCCCTGGCCCCCCACTAGCTCTGATGCGATCTGATGTGCAAATGGCAAAGCCTAAAGAATGACTTCTGCCATCCTGCTGGGCTGACAACAGCCAGGATGCTGCATTCAGACCCTCTGAAGCCCCCACATCCAAAACCCACCACTCTCCCCTTCGTGGACAAGACAACCCATGGCATCATCATCATCATCATCACTACCACCACATCTTTCAGCGTGTCTCTGGAACAGGTCTTCAGTAAGAATTTTATCTCTCCAGCTATTCAGCTATCCTTTGATCAGACACCTACCTATGTGGAGGAACTGGATCAGGATGCTTAACATAGGGGAAGGGTCTAGGGAGCCGTCATGATGAAAAGATTTCAACTGTGCTCGGCTCCTTGTTTCCAAGGCGCTCTCGAGCTAGACCTCATCCTCCATGACTTGTTGGTCTGGCTTCACCACCTTTCACCCAGACAGGCAGCACTATTGACACAGTGCCACTAGGCACTACTCAAAAGTTGCACACTGAGCAAGCAGTTGAAGGCAAATGTTTGTTTGAACTCTGTTGCACTATCTCCTGGCTACCCTGATGACTTCATTCTATCCCTCCAAAGTGCCAAGCACTCTTATTAGTATACATATTTTTTTTTCTTCTTGGCAACCCATTGTCTCTTAATCTTCCCAAAAGTCTTGCCATAGAGTATTATAGGGGATAAAGAGGACTCATTTATACAATAGCAGCTTAAATTAAGTCTACATTTTGCTGCCCAAGTTGAAAGTCCAGGTCATAAATTCTCAGCTAGGAGAGATTTCATCCAGGGCACTTTTGGAGGTGGCATTTTTCCTTGCACAACTGGAGCATGGGTGCCACTAACAGCTAAAGGAGAGAGTAGGGACATCCCTTAACATCCTGTAATCTACAAGGTTGTTGTACCACAAGACTTAGGCCTCAAAGGAAGAGTGCCAAGGTTGAGAACTTTCAGTGGAGTCTGAAATCTCACAGTTCCCAGAATGCTCATGGCTGCATCTGCGCTCTTCCACTCTGAGGACTTATTTTCCTCAAGATTTACTTGGTACTTCTATTCTGGTCACTCCTATGAGCTATGCAGAACAGTCAAGAACTTTGTCTTTTTTTTCTGGTTGGCTTGACATAACACATCCATCAAGCCTGTGAACCTTAGAATTGCATTTCTCAGTATAATCTGTATCATGAACAACATTGTAAGAATGGCAGAATGTGATTTTTTTATCTATTATCAATTGAAAAAGAGTTTTGATTTTTTTCTTGTTACAACTATCACTGGGTTTTCAATTCAAAGAATAAAATCATTTTGAAATGCAAGTCTACTAGTTTTTAAAGGATATTTAAGTGGAGGGGTTATTTACAGACCACTTGGCATGTTTCTTCTGTCACTGGATAAAGTGATACCCACAGACACTTGGGAGTTCCTTGCTATGGCAGGAACTCTGGCGGGGGAATCCCCATCACCTGAGTCATGGACGATGTGGTCTCTAAGGAGCTCTGAGAAATGACTTGAGTCTCAAATTCTAAGATCCCAGTTTCTCACTCCCAGCAGGAGCACCCTAGACAATACTCACTGGGTAAAATCTCCTGCTATTTCCCTCCAGAGGGAGGCGGCTTACTGTATCTAGTGACTTTAAGAAGGTATTTCAGGTGACATTGTCATAACAGTAAAAGGTAGCAACGACCACGACCACTTGAACTAACAACACACCTGGAGCTAGCCATCTGATCTTGGTGCATTGTCTATAACTTCCAAAACAACCCCATCAAATCAAAATTACACCCTTCTATCAAAGGGGAAACTGAGGCTCCAAGAGGTTATGCAATGGCTAAGGGTCACTCGGACATAAAGAAGAATGTGGGAAGTGCCAGGGTCCACTCTCTGGGACTCTGCTCTCTCCCTGTGACACATCACTATATCCGGAATGGAGGGGCTAGCTGCCTCTCCCAGTGAAGAGACTGAAGACAGTGGCCCTATGCATTCTTCATAGGAAGTCGTCTTAATCACACCAAGAGGGTGATGCAGCCTTTGGAAGTAGCTCCTGGTTAAGACTTCATTCCAACAGAACCCGTGGCCTAGAGTTATCAAGCAAAGTGGATATGGGAGATGAGGCGAAATAGATCTGAAAGCCCAGAGATTTATGAAAGGGTGAACTTGAACTCTAGGACTAATCTGTAAAGGGAGGTGTGCTCTCTCCTCCTTCCCCTACTTCCCCTCCTTCCCTTCCATCCGTGTGTGGCAGAAATTTCTGCCTGAGCAGAGGACACAGAGTTCAACAGCAAATGCTAACACAAGTCTCTCATTGTCCTGTTTTCTGTCTTTCCCTGCAGCTAAGGCCTTCCGTTCAGTGACCTTCCTGTCAATTTATCAGTCTGAATCTTTGTTCCTGGTACCCGTGCATAAAATGATCTTTCTTCCTTCTTGGTTGATGCTGTGGTGAGTTGTTAAAGGTATGGCTGCCTCATTCCGTGCTTACCCCTGCCCATCTGGCAATGGGCTTTAAAGCCTGGTTCTTTCCAGGTGATGCTTTTGTTTCTTTTTAAAATACCTTTTATTATTCATCTGTGTATTGTGTGAGCCCATTTAAATGGGGGGGGAGGGGAATACATGTGGGTGCATGTGTGTTTGATTTGATTTGGCTGGCTGCCCACTAACCTCAGTGATCCTCTCGTACCTGCCTCCCCAGTACTAGGATTATAAGTGTACCACCATGCCTGGCTTCTTACATGGGCACAGGGCTCGAGTTCTGGTCCTCACCCAAGCATATACTGACTGAAGCTTGTCTCCCCAGCCCGGCCACAGCCTTGAGAAAGGTGGAATAAACGTGAAGAGAAGATGATAGTGGGAACAATATAAAGGCAGATTGGCTCATGGGAACACAGAATGCTAAAAAGAAAGAGGCTTAGCCTCACTTCATAGGAGAGCCTGTTTTCTTCTAGATCTTTCTTGGTCAGCGACAAGAGGAGATGGTTGAAAAACACAAAAACCAAAACTGTCCCTCACCTCTACTGGCATTGACCCCTTTAAGCCAGAGAAGAAGGGATATGGGTGTACCCAGCTTTCTGGGGGGTCTACCCAAATTATCCAGGAAGATTCTATTATCTTTGTGTTTGGGGACCAGGAGAAGGGGGCAGGAGATAGGATGAATGTTTACATGGACCCGTTAGCTCAGTCATTTACTCCAGGCTGGGGTATCTTAAACTGTAGCCTTTGAACCAAAGACTCAGAATTCCCCTGGGAGTTAGTTAAAATGAACACTCTGGCTTAGCACCCCAGACCTGAAAACACCAGCTTTCGAAGGGGAGGTCCACAGAGTCCGAATTTAACCGACTCTGCAGGTGAGACCTGCGCATGCTCACTGAAGGAGGAAGGCTATTCAGAAGGCGAGGGCTCCTCTCTAGGTAAGTGCGTTCAGGTCTCCTACTCATGCTAACTTCTCCCCCCCCCCCCCCCCGATGACCCCCACATCTAAAAGGTGCACTTTCCTGAATTTACCTGGTCTGATAGGACTCTGCATACAGTTCGGAGATGGGATGCCAGGGTGGAGGGGTGCAGAAGCCCGGCTGCTGAGGTCCATGACGGAAGGAGCAGTGGAGGAAGCCGGCTGTAACCCAGGAGGGTGAGGGCTGTGGTCATGTTGCGATGGGCTGGGGGGGATGCCATTTTCCGACAGGAATTCCTCCAGGTCCATGTATTCCAACTGGAAAGTATCTCCGTCGTAGGGAAGGGTTTTGTCCCATAAGGTGGGTCCCAGGAAGGCCGACTGGGGGACCGTCGGGCTGTTGCTCTCATCGTCCAGCTTCTTTCCTTTGTCTTTATCTTTGCTAAACGCTGAAGAAGAAGGGAAAGGTGAGCTTTGTTTGAAAAGCAGAAAAGAGAAGGGGGTCACTCTCTCACCAGCTTTCCTGCCATCTGTTACAAAACTACTTCTCGGGGGCACCGAGGTCCTCTAGGTGCTGTCTTTTTTGAATCTAGAGTTTCGACATCTTCCTATTTACTTTGGAAAGAAAGCCCTGGTCTGTAGGATGGGGCTACCGCGCTGATTTGGAGTAAAAACAAGAGAGCAGTCCCCGGTGAGCTATTTGAAGGGCTAAATCTACGCTGGGAAAATAACACCCAAGATTATAGACAACTGATGTGATTTTCTCTTTAAGGAAGCCACCAACAATCTGGTATGATTTTTGTCTTTCCCAAATTGATTACAGCCAGGGCCTGAGGTCATACAGATTTAGAAGCCAGGGTTTTCACGCTTAGTCTTAGTAAAGCAGCCCTCCCACCCTTTCCTTATTACTATGTGTCTAGTTCTCACACCATCCCTTTCCAGAAACTATCTCAGTGAACTTGCAGCCATCCCCATTTACAAGGAAGATAAGGAGGATCCTGTCTTAGAAGGAGCCAGGGGCCTGTGGGGGAGGGGTAGTACAGTGGGTAGAGATGGGGGCGGTGGTTGAGGGGAAGAACTTTCAAATCCATCCATTTGCTTGAAAAGCCACTGGGACACATACAAAATGAGTAAAGCACCCTAAACGGTGGTTTCATCTTTCTTTCCCCCAAACATTTCAATATTACCTAATTTACAAAGAAAGTGTACATTTATGCATTCCATCTGAAGCAGTGCTATTGCAAAGGTGCTGTATTCGACACTAGGATGGAAGAATGTAGCTACTTCCTGCCTGGAAATTACAGCTCCCCCGGATTTGGTCTTTACCAAGCTCTCTGCATTTTGCCAATATCCAGGTGTGGGTGGCATCTAGGATTACAGAATTTGCTTCTGAGTTTTGATTCCTTAGAGATCTACAGCCCCGCTGCCACTCTTTCTAGCTATCAATCCTCCACAGTCTCATTAGAGAGTTGGACTTAAAACAACCCACCGCAAAAGCCTACCGCATCCGCATCCGCTTTCTCCCAAATGCTACTCATTAAGGAGCGGGAGGGTACGGGGTTGCGGGGTGGGGGTCCTCTGTACGCGCAATCAAGCAAGAATAACTCTTGCAATGCAACAGGCGTTCTCTCCCAGAGAAAATGATGCAAACACCCCAAAGCTATTTGCAACCAAATAATCTTTCAAGACTTTATGCAGAAGCCGCATGATCTGCTTTTGCCACTGCGATGCCACCAAAAGGCAAGAAACTGCATCCGCCCGAAACCAAACACAAATCCGTGGGGCATCAGCTGGTTTCCCTGCCCGGTCTCACATGCATGCCTCCCACCCCACCCTACCCTATCCCTGTCTCCCCAGCTCCAGTCACGGTTGCCGAGGGAAGGTTTGAGACTTACCAAGAAAGGGCTCAAGCCAGAGGAGGCTCCTGCACGCGGTTACACGTGAGCCTGCTCAGCTCTCCCCTCCCACCGGGAAGAGTGCACCGGGAAAGTGTCAGCGCTGGAGGCGTGCACCGCTTCCCGCCGACAGACCACTCCCCCCACCACCCCCACCCCGCTTTGTGAATTACCCCGCTGCGGGAGAAAAAGCCTCTCCGCTCAAGCCGCGTGAGTTCCCAATACAAAACAGTAACGGAAACAGTAAAGCAATCCTAATAGCCAGGCTGCCGAGTGAGACCACCCCCCTCCCCTTTACTTGGACCCCCGGCTCTAACCAGCACCCCCCTCCCATTTCTTCTCCTCAGTTACAGAGACCAGGCTCTCCCGCAGAAGCTCCTGCCCTGACATTCCAGGCAAGGATCCAGACCTGTCAAGTTCACCTGCCACCTGCGCTGGGAGGACAGACCTAGACAGTTCAGGCAAGGTCCCCAGCGCTATTTTAAATGTTGCCCGGGAGGGATCCCCTTTGCATTGAGGAGAAAGTGATGAGCTAGTCCCCAATTTCACTAAAGCCAGGCGAGGGGAAGAGAGATGAGGGTGGCGGGCCGAGAAGGAGGTCCCTGAGAGTCTTGTCCCTTCCCTGAGCCCTGCTGGCCGAGGTAACGCTCACCGTCTTCAGGATGAAGGGGGAGCTTCAGCGGGTTCTCCAGCAGGGACCTGAGCACGCCGTAGGGAGGCGGGATAAAGGTGGGATTCAGGGGGAGCTGTCGGGGCATTTTCTCCATCGTGATGCACTCAATTGTCTTTTAAAAAGAAGGCCAATCGCCGCCCCAAAATGTTGATGAGCTTTTTCCTCCGTCCTTTGCCAACCAAAAAGTACTCGCTTTCAAAACAGTTGCAGAAAGGAAGAAAAAAATATTTACTTCTGTCTTTGTAAATATATCAGCATGCAAATAGTAAAATAAAAAAACCCAAAAAACTTTCGGGTTCTTAGTGCTGACAGTCCCGGGAAAGCGCCCTCAGCGCTGCGGGCTCTCCGGCCCTAGGCAGGATGCTCTCACCTGCCTCCAAACACTCAGTCTTGCAAAATGTTCAAAACTGCAAGAAAAGAAAGAAAGAAAGAAAAACTAGGTAGATGGTAGCTGACGAGCAGAAGGCAAAGCGCGGGCCGCCGACCCTGGCGCGAGCACCCGAGGCGGTGCCGTCCCGCCCCACCCCCCTCCCCGGCGCCGCCGCTGCTCCCCGCGCTCAGCGGCCCCGCAGCGCCGGGCTCAGCGCGTCAGGCAGTCCATGTGCGGCTGCCCTGACAAGAGTGACGTCAGGGCCCGCACCGCGCGCCGATAGGCGTGCAGGGGCGGGGCACCGATCGTCCCCGCCCACCATCCCCGCCCTGCCAGGGCTGCGTGTGTAGCATCGCCGCACGCTCTGATTTTCTGGACCTTGCCGCGACGGTGGGCGGTTAAAAGCGCAGGTGCCAGATTTTGAGGTTCACTTACTGCCTTGACACTCACCCTCACTTTGTCTTTCGTTTACCAGAGTGAGCAGAACAATGAGGAATTCACATCCGTGGCTTTCAACGTGGAAACTGGTGATTTTTAAGGAAGAGAGAGAGAGAGAGAGAGAGAGAGAGAGAGAGAGAGAGAGAGAGAGAGAGAGAGAGAGAGAGAGAGAAAAGATGGCCAATGGCATCCCAGATTTAAATTAGACCCCCTGGGGTGATGTCCTGGCAATCGTTGGTTTTTAAAGTTCCCTGGGTGGCTTCAACTAGAAGCCAACTTAGGAAACTGTTTGGATAGAGTTAAAGTAGACGACTTCTAAGTATTTCTTAAGCCCCTGGTGAGCTTAGTGCCTTCTCTCTAGCCCCACACCATAGCCAACCTAAAATAACTACTTTCCTGAATTCTAAACAGGTGCAAACGTAGAATGGCGCCGGAAACTGCAGACTGAGCTAAAGTGAACTGTCTCCCACACTGTCAGAGGGAGTTAAGGAGAGAGACGCTTGCTTGCAAAGGAAGGGTGGCATGAGAGACTCACACACTGAATGAGCGTTTAGCAATATATACAAGACCTGGCACAGCTGTAGCTGGGCACAGCTGTAATTGGTCTGAATTCTAATTAACATAAGTTTACATTTGCCGAAAGGTAAAAGGGATCTTGTCATCTGTGGCTGCTGCACTTCCCTCTGGCCTTCTGAAAGCTGGTGGAGTGGCCAGTCTTTGGACGTTGGTGCTGAGGTGTGGAGCAGATGGGGTGGGCTTTGGCCATTCAACATCACATGCCAGGAGAGCTTCCCAAATCTTTCCATTTGGTTTTTCACATAGAGCATGGAAGTTAGGTGGTATAGTTCATTAGGAGCCGAGAGAGTAACTCTCTATCTCATTCTGTTATTTTCGTTTCAAATGAAGACATCAGGGGAGTTAGTAAGTAGTAGATAACTTTTGGATATCAGCTCAAGGAGTCACGAGTTGAATGTATGCCCCATCAGCCATTCATTCCATTCTAAGCCATGGCATGCACAACTATCTGTGAGATGCAAAGATAAACCAGACTGAGCCAGTGTTGGGAGCTCAATCTATGTGGGTTATGCCAGGAAGAAGCACAATACATGCCTACTGGTTTCTCACGTCTTCACTCAAGATGTTCATTCCTGGGATGCCCCTGCCTTCCTGGTCCCATCTCTGAATTCCAATGGACAATGACTGAGCATCCTTAGAGTCCTAAGAACTTTGCTGATTGTCTTTCTTCTGACCCATCAGTTTGCTGTTCAGAGAGGGGGACAGGACAGGAAGAAAAAAAGGTTCTATGCTAGCTTACAACCCCTGCTCTGTTTCTGAAAACTGGCCTTATGTACAATCAGTGGTTTCTACCTCTTGTTATTTCAAGAGATGTAACAATAAGGTTAAGTAGGGACACTCTGGGACTGTACAGAGGAAAGTGGGGAGGGCAGGTGGGAGTGAGTCATCTTGGGCCTGGCCCTGAAGCTCTCTGGAGGGACTTTGCTATGTGAGCTGTGTGTTTCAGACTCTTGGTGGCTGTGAAATCCAGCTCTGCACACAGTGCCTGTCCCTGCTCCTATGCCCTCCCAGGGCCTGGGAACCTGTGCATTGGTAGGACTGCCCTGCGATTATGAAGTGCATTATATAGTGGGGCCAAAGCTCTGGGTGAACCTGTTTGTCCTGTTGCCAGTTTATCCAGGAATTAATTTCGCAGTGAAAAGCGTCAAATTGCCAACCCAAAGGTTGTTCTTTCCCCTCTTCTAGAGGCCTCCAACTCACCCAAAAATATTGAAAAGACAATCATAATTAGTTAGCTTAACTACTGAAGACTGGATTCTCTGGATTCAGGATTATGGAAAACAAAATTAAGACATGTGCTGGGAATGCTGGACTCTTCTTTAAGAATGACTCGTGAAAGGATCATGGCTAGACTTTCCTACTCTTTCCCTAAGTCCAGCACTGCTCTGGGATACATCAATGGCAAATACTCAGAGAGGTGTAGAAAGAATAACAGTAGGCGTAGATGGCAGGACTGATGTAGGTGTGCTATAAGACCAAGGAAATTGTTTAGAAGAGAAAGAAAGAAAATCTGTAAAGCAAGAGAAAGAAAAACAATGTAGAGCATTACATAGAATGCGAGCACAATTTGAGGTCAAATGTACCTTGGTTCCTGGGTACCTGCTGTCGTTAGTATGCATATCAACAACAGCATGGAGGAGGAAAGGGGGAGAGAGATGGTGGCAGCAGCATGTTTATAATGTGCTTAACTGTGACACAAAGTATTAATCGTGACAACTCGTTATCTCACCCAGAACTTGTTGCACAGTATGGGCTATATGGCATTATCGTTCCATTTCACAGATGAGCCAGTGAGGCCCAGAGAAATGGGAGACTTGCTATGTTTTCCTGTGGCTAGCTAGCACACACACAAGTTACGAGTCAAAAGAAGCTCTGCTGGACTCTAGCATGTGGGTTCTCTCCCTCTATCTTGAGAACAAATGACACACATCCCTATAATAAACCCACTGAATTTTCAACAGGTTCAACGCCTAGCCTGTGACCTTGGATCATCCACCTGCTCTCTTTGGATGAAACAGAAACAGACGCCTGTGTTTCCCAGCTTGCAGAGTCACCAGGAGATGGAAATGCTACAGTGCACAGGCAAGGGCTTAGTAAACTTTGCAGGCTAGACTAAGGTGAGGGCTTGCTATTGGAGACTTCATTTTCTCTTTCCTCCAAGGTACATCCCAGATTAACCCGCCTACCCATTTCTTTAAGTCCACATTGTTAGAGGCTATTTTGCATCTAAATATGAATACTTTTTTCTCACCTTCTCTCCCCTTCACCGGGTAACCACATCACATTTATCCTAACCTCAAAAAATGCAACCTAAGTTTTAACGATGATGATGATGATGATGATGATAATGATGATGATGATGATGATAAAATCCAGCATATTCCAGGTATCCAGAGTAGGGTAGAGTTGCCCTTATCTTGGTTCAGAGTAAGGGGTGACAGAATAGAATTGTGTTGATTAGGTAACAGTTTAAAATGAGCAAACAGCTGAAGGGAGAGACTAAAGGGAAGGACACAGGGTTTCGCTATGATTCAGAATCGAATGTGTCATTCGATCAATTGATAGGTCAGGGGAACAGTTTACCCAAGCTAACATTTATCAACTACTCTAAAATATCACTTCTAAACCTCAGATGACCAGAGTTCATTTTTAGGCCAAAGAGAAGAAGACTACAAAACAAGCTTCGCGGATCAAGTACTGCCGTAGACGGTTTCCAGTAGAACTGGGGAGGCCTGAAGCCATGGCCAGCTCACTGTCTTAGCTAAGGTTTCTGTTGCCGTGCTGAAACAGCGTGACTAGAAAGCAAGTTGGGGAGCAAAGGGTTTATTTGACTTCTACTTCCAGATCATAGTCCATCATTGGAGGAAGTCAGAGCAGGGACCCAAGGAGGGTTAGAACCTGGAGGCAGAAGCTGATGCAGAGACAATGGAGGAGAGCTCTTTACTGGCTTGCTTCCCCTGTCTTCCTCATCCTGCTTTCTTATACAACTCCGGACCACCATGGGTTGGGCCATGGCTGAGTGATCTCTAATTGAGAAAAGGCCTTACAGTTGAGGCTCCTTCCTCTCTGATGACTCTACCTTGTGTCAAGTTGACACGCAAAACCAGCCAGTACAGTCCATTATCATCATGGCGTGACGTGGTGGTATGCAGGCAGACACGGTGCTGGAGAAGTAGCTGATTGTCCTACATCTTGGCTTGCAGGCAACAGGAAGTAGTATCAGACAACGGACAGTATCTTGAGCATAGATGAGATCTCGAAGCCTGTCTCTGTAGTGACACACTTCCTCCAACATGACCATACCTATTCCAACAAAGCTACACCTCCTAATAGCGCTACTCCCTTTGGGAGTCTTTTTTTTTTTTTTTTTCAAACCACCACAGCCAACAGTCACACAGAGGTTCAGGGCAAAGTCCCCTCTATTCATTGGGCCTTAAAAATCAAGATAAGGTTTTGATTCTTCAACATTGTCACCATCCTATGATGTTACTGGGCTTTTGTAGATCCATGTCAAGAGTGATTGGCCAATTTTATGTCTATATGTGGTGTCTCTGCTGGATCATTGATAATTGGCTCCCTTGTTACAGGCCAGGACAAGCTGGTTTAACTCAGACACATGGGTGTCCCCTGTGCAGCCAGACTAGCCGGGCATGGCTTTTCTTTAGACAAGAATTTTCTCTAAGGAGCTTGCCAGTTTTGTTGAACTTTAAGCAATACTTAAAACCAAACAAAATACCTGGTCACCTGGACAGTATGTTCCCTGCCCTGTAGGGCTGCTATTTGTGGGAGCCTTTTTGCTAAACATGGAATCCGAGCACAGGAAGTGACTAGCATGAGCTTAAAGATGTGAGACAGCGCCAACCAGGTGCACAGAGTCTCACCGGTTCCTCTCTAGCTGAGCAACTCTGTGGATGTTGGCATTCGTCACAGGGACCTGGATTGAAGGGAGAGACCTGGGAGGAAAGATTTTGTGTGGCCTGGAGTGATTCAGACATTTTTACATGCAATGGATAGATTCTAACGTTACTTTCTTCCTGTTCATTATGCCTCTTGGGCACCTGCTGGTCTGTGCCTCACGAAGGAGGCAGCATTTCCTGACTTTTTAGCCTCCACTTTACAAGGCTCCAAGCGTACTACTCCCCATCTGTTAATGCCAGGCAAAGAACCTTAGAAATGATGGGCTCTTAGCAGCACTTCTTTCCAGAGATGACAGCATCGTGGTCTTCTAAACACACACACACACACACACACACACACACACACACACCGCCACCACCAGTGGAGGGCTCTTATGGACCAGGAACTGGGCTGGGTCCTGAAGAGGGGAGCAAAGGGTACTGATTTAGCCCCAAGACCTCTGCGGTCTGTCTACCTACCATTTATGGCGGGGAGGTGGCACATAGGGTGATTAGCTCTGAAGACTCAGAGAAGTCTTCAGAGGGCAGCTGTGGGGAAGCTTTGAAGATAGGAGTGGACCAAGGAGGCAGGGAATGGGGAAGCTAGTCCAGTCAGGACAGACAAGTGGGAATAGCACTGTCCAAAGTGTGAGCTTCTCAGTTTTCCTCTATGTGAGCGTTACTGGAGAGAGAAGACGCCGCTGACTGTTTGTTAAGGGGCACCACTATTGCTTACTATGTTCCGCCTTCGTGAGGCACGTTGCTAGAAGGTTTGCATGGCACATGGTCATCCATCTTTAAAACAAACCCCAAGAGCCAGCTGCTAACATAACTCTGAGTTGTATCCCAGTCAAAGTGGCTGATGCAGCCCAGGGCAAGTATCAGAAGCCTCTGCATCGCCTTGTAACCTCTCTTCCCGGTGCTTCACTCCCTCTCTACACCTCACCTGAGGTGCACACCAGGGCACGCCGCACCCGGGACCTCAAGAGTTTGTTATCTTTGGAACCCTTCTACTGACAGGAAAATTCTCTCCCTTGGTTTTAGTTGGTGTGTGTGTGTGTGTGTGTGTGTGTGTGTGTGTTGGTGCGCGCGCATTGGCCACCGGGCTAAACTGGCTGTCTGTCCTCAGGTACCATCTCCCATGCTTGTTTTGAGGCAGGATCTTTCACCATTCTGCACCTCACTAAGTAGGCAGCCCCAGAGATATTCCTCTCACTCCCGCTAGTTGTGAGATTTTAAGCACATGCCGCCACACGCAGGTCTTTTATAGGGCTTTTTGGAATTGAACACAGGCCTTCATGCCTGCAAGACAAGCACTCTATCAACTGAGCTGTGCTACCATCCCTGGGCATTGCATGGAAGACAAATCATCATTGCTTGAAGCTATATTTAGATTCTTCTGGGGCGGGGGTGGGGGCAGTGCCCAAGTTCAGGGTTATATGCTTGGGCGGATCTGTTTGTAGAAGGATTGTTTTCTCTTGCTCTCCAGTTTCAACTGTTCTTCCTTGCCTACCTCTGAAGGCCTGAGCACTATCACCCTAGAGTGAGAAGCTTGTTCCTTCCTCCTTTGCCTATCAGGTCTTACCCACCCTGGAAGGTTAGCCCTTTGTTATCAGTGCCTCCCCTTTCTCCTTTTCCTCTGCGGCTTGGGTTTCTGTTTACCTGCTGGGGCTTAGCCCTGACCATTCAGCTCTTCTTCCTAATTCCTTTGGGAACACGCCCAGGCACAATGGGTTCCCATCCAAATGAGACCTACTGTGGTGTCTGCAGCCTCCTGCCTCCAGCTGCTGGCTCCTGAGCACTGAAGTCGTCACAGAGGTCCAGTAACTAATCAGCTGGGTATCTCATACCACTGCCTGATTGTCTTGGGTTTTTTGTTAAGAGAATGGCAGGCCGCCCATGAGATCTACAGTTTTATTTCAAAAACATCTTGCAGTGCTGAGCTATTTGAGTCCAGAGAGACCAATGCCATCCTCCGTTGCCCTTTTCCGGGAGCTGTTGAACTTGATTGGTCCAAAGTTCAGGGGAATGTGTCAGAGTGCAGACCCTGTAGCTAAAGAGGCTGTTCTGTCTGAGGTAGGATGTGTATGTGCTTTTTTTTTTTAAAAAAATATAACTATAGCCGGGAGGTGGTGGCGCAAGCCTTTAATCCCAGCACTTGGGAGGCAGAAGCAGGTGAATCTCTGTGAGTTCAAGGTCAGCCTGGTCATATATATATATATATATATATATATATATATTCAAGATTTATTTTAGTTTACATTTTACATGAATGAGTGTTTTGCGTGCCTGTATGTCTGTGCACCATGTGCATGCCTGCTCAGAAGAGGGTGTCAGATTCCCTAGAACTTGTTGTGAGCTGGGTGTGGGTGCCGAGAGTCAAGCCTGAGTCCTCTGTAACAGCAGTTCTCAAGCTGTAGGTCTCGCCCCTTTGGGGACTGCATATCAGATATCTACACTACAATGCACAGCAGTAGCAAAGTTACAGTTATGAAGTAACAATGAAATAATTCTATAGTCGGGGGTTACCACAACATAAGGAACTGTGTTAAAGGGTATTAGGAAGGCTGCGAACCACTGTTCTATAAGAGCGAGTTGTCTCAATCTCCGAGTCATCTTTTCAACCTGGGTCTTAGAGATGGGTCTTGTTGCCTGGAGCTGCCTAGCACAGCACCACACATTTGACGTCTGAAAACCACAGAAAGAAAAAAGTCTAGAGCGAACATGTCAGCAAGGACTCGCTCCCTCTGAAAGTGTGAGGGAAAATCTGGCTCTCGTTCCTCTGGATCCTGAGAACTTCATATTTTCCTTCCCAGCCACCAGCCTCAGCAGAATTTTTGGGGGAGATGTTGTCTCCCAGTCAAAGCCATTGAGCCTATGACTTGAAATAGAATGTCAAACCTGTGACTGAATCAGCAACCACGAAGACATGGGGGCAATGTTCTCTTTCAGTTCATTCAGGATTTTATGTATTGAAAGATGAAGGATTCCCCTCCTCTCTTTATAACACACACAGACACACACAGACACACAGACACACAGACACACACACACACATCACTCTAGTGTCTTACCAGTATACATTTACCAATAAGATAAGATTTCTTTCTTTTCCGGTGCCTTAACCTCCTTTCCCAAGCCCATACAAAGCAAAGGTTTTAGCCCAGTGGAAAGCCCAGTCTCAGGACTGCAATCTGCTTTGACCACAAGAACCCCTTCTCTGTGGTCCAGTGTTCATTTCCTGTGTCCCCAATCCTCCAACTATCAGCTACAAATCCTTGCCTTGGTGTCTCTCCTGGGACAAGACACCGTTTACTTTTTGCAAATCCTCCACTTCCTCTTTGAAGGCAAGTCCCGGTCCTGGGAAGCTCTCCAGTAGCTATGACCCCCAGGTGACCCCCAAGTCAAGCATTCTAGCCCAAAGCTGCCTTCTGGAACTCAGCAAACTTTGTACTCAGACCTGCTCTTGGTAGCAAAACTCTAGACTACCTCTTCATACCGTTTCTCTCTCTTGCCCTTGCCTCTCTGCAGGGACCCTTTCTCTTCCTAGTGATTTTGTATCATTTTACCACCAGGGATGAACCTCACATGATATGGGGAAAATGAAAGCCCAGAAGTACGTTCTATAAACAGCATGTCCTGTCATCCCGTGTGTGCGTGTGTACGTGTGTGTGTGTGTGTGTGTGTGTGTATACGCACGCGCTTGTGGGTGGAGACCAGGCATTGATGTTGAGGGATGTCAATCAGTCCCTTCCACCATACCTAGGTTTTTACAAGGGAGCCTAGGGGCCTGAACGCGGGTCGTTATGATTTCACAGCAAGCCCTGTCCCTGCCGAGCCACCTCCCCAGCCCTGAACTATCAACAGTTTGTATGATTTTAGAAGCTACCATGCTCTTGTCGGATCCACACGTCCGTTCAACAGCTGGCTCTTGGTGCACGTGACCCATGAGTTGACGGTATTGGCTGGCTCCCGTGGTGTCCAAGCTCTTACCGTGCCTGATTTAGATGACTAACGTGACACACTTAACCTGGAGTCGGCAAAAGGAGGCTGTCAGCCAGGAAGTGAGGCATTTCCTCTGACACTTTCACAAGTGAAACCACCTCAACAGCATAAATGGCAGAGCACTTTCTACACTAAGCCTGAAGCAGGGAGTCGGAGTTGATTTTACCCATGTCCAGATGGTGGGAGAGCTTCCCAGCATCTCTCTTTCACTCTGGGGTGAATGCCTCAATGGCTCATGTCACCTGAGATGACAGGATTTACCTGGCTTTCAGTGTCCAGTCACACCTTTGGTTTCCACCTTCCTCGTCTATCCCCAAGTCTAAAACACACTTACTCAGCGGGTTAACAAATACTTGGTTTGGGTACGTCTTTCTTTCTTGATAGTTTTATTGAAGTTTAATTGGCATTCAACAAACCATACATGCAACTTGATTAGCTCTGGCATCTGTATACATCCACGAAGCCATCACTATAATCAAAATACACAAATGCTCACCCCCTGAAGTTTTTCATGGCCCTTTCTGGTCCCTCCCTCTCTCCTCCTCCTCTCCCAGACCACAGGGATCTGCTTTCTGTTACTATATATTAATTTCCATTCTCCATAGATTTCTCACCTCTGCATTTAGCATGGTTTCTTTAACTGCACGTCTATATGAAGTTATTTTTAACAGGACTCTGTAATTCTCAGCCCCTAAATTGAAAATGTGAGCATTAACTTTCAGAAGCCCCAAGCCGGCAGCTAGGGTACGCGAGTGAATGGAACAGAATCTGAGAGAAGATGCCTAAGATACATGACTTGGGGGGATGTTCTGGGGTGTGTGTGTGTGTGTGTTCATATATGTGCATGAAGGGGCATGCATATATGTGGGGTATGTAGAGGTCAGAGGTCAACCTTGGCTGCTGTTTCTCAGGAGCTGCCCACTCTCGTTCTTTGAGATGTTCTCTCACTGACCTGCTATGTAGTTAAGCTGGGTGGACAGCGAACCCCAGAGCCCTGTCTGCAGACTTCTGTGCAGCTGTCACATCTATCTCCCACGGTCAGAGGCTCCAATTCTGTAGAGAGGGGACAGAGCTGGAGCTGCGGTGCAGGGAGGAGCAGGGGCATTAGCTGGATAGAGTCATGGAAGGGGGCATCTAGTTTTGCAATCACCTCGCTTACCATTCTTAATCAAATAGTCAGTGCTTCCCAACCTCCGTTTTCCCACCAATAAAACCAGGATCATAATGGCTACTCTGGGAATCCTGTGAGAGAATAATACAAGTATTGCAAGCAACACACGTCCCTCATTTTTTGGTATTTAGCAGAAAGCCCATTGGTTTCCTTTCTCTCGCGCAGTTTGAACAGCTGGTCGGAACTAGGTAAAATAAAACCTCGCCTCAGGATCCCCTGAACATCCTAAGCAAGACTCTGATCGCTGCACTGTTTAATTGATGCGCTAGCAGTGGGCTTGACATGTACGGGCTTTAACCATCTAAACAAAGTGCCACTACTGTACTTCGCTAACACACCAAGCTTCTGCCACTGAGTGTCTAGGGCACTCATTCCTGTAGGCGCTCAGAGAAGAGTGGGAAGATTAGCTGCAGATTGCACAGAAAGCTCTCTATGACAGTTGTAATGCATATAGTCAATAATTCCCACATTTCTAAAGAACTAGACTCTTTTAAAAGTCAGATTAAAACACGAAACCTCCCGACACACATGCCTACGAGGCTATCCTTTTATTGAGCAGCTTTTTTCTCCTAATGGCGGGTATTATTTAGGTCCCTATTAAAACTCAGCTACACTGATCTCAGAGTCCCAGGCATTAAAATCATGTGCTGGGTAAACAGGAGGCGGAGAAGGGGACGGATCTATTTTTAATCTTGTTCCAGGCACTGTATTGTCTTCCTGTGAGACACACACTATCTTCTTCTAATTAAGGGCCTCAAGTTTCACTGGACTATAACAGAAAATATATCACTTACACAGAATCTAAGAGGCGAGGCTATGACCAAGAGATTCTGGATGTCCCCAAGTTCCAAGACATGACAAGTTTGTTTCTTGCTCACATAACTATCCAGAGACATGCAGCCCAGGATGCTGTGGTGGCTCTGACACCCTCAGGGGCTGCTTCCATTTCCGAGTTCTAGGTGGCTGCTATCTTTGTCACAACTGTGCACAGGCAGTGAAGGGAGGGTGGTCTTTTAAGGACACAATCCAGAAATGCCACACACAATCACCATTCACATTGCTGGTGGCGGCGATCTGATGAACATAAAAATGTTTTCTCTCGTGTGTAATAATCCGAGCATAGACGGCTTGACGCCTCCACAGTGCTGGGGACCTCACTTCTTTCCAGCTCACTATCCGCAGGAATGGCCATTTTTTTTTTTTTTTGGCATGGAAGACAGCCGTACCCTTTCATGTGGATTCTCGCTACAGCCAACCACAAAGGGAAGAGAGGGGGACAAGCCCAACCTCGAAACTGTTGGCAGTCCTTCTCTTCCTAATCTATTCATCAGCCAGACTTCAGTGATGTGGCCAAAGCTGACGACAAAGGAAGATGAGAAGTGTGTCCAGCCCAAGCTGGATGATTTCATTACTGAAAGAGAAAGCAAGATGGGAAGATGACTCCCTGTCATAGAAAGCCATTGCTAGGCTACGTGCAGGGCAGTGACATAATTTGACGTATCTTTCAGAAGTCCCTGTGGATACTGGGTAGGAAGGGAGATTCCAGAGGGTAGGTTCAATCATGAAAGCAAGTGAGATAGCCGTCGCTGGCTTGCTTTGGGACAGCTAACAGGGTGAGAAGTGGTCTGATTGAGGACGCATTTTGCAAATCGTTTTGCCAAATCCCTCAGCAGGACTTTTAAGGAGCCGGACACAGAGTGTGACGGAGAAAGACAGTCTGGGCGGGGCGAGCAGCTTCTTCGAGTCTCTCATAGTTCTGCTGAAACCACGACACATCCTTTTGATCCACTGCCTTGTGGCAGTGACACCATTGCCTCATCGCCCAGGATTCTCTTCCTGGAACGCATCTCTATCCAACATGACCTTGTTTAGTTTCTGTTTGCTTAATTATTTTCTGCCTCTTTCACTAACAGGCATGCCCCGTGGAGAAGAAATGTCCTATCCTGTTCATTATTCTAGTCTTAGCCTGTTGAGCCGTGCTCGACACCTGGGTATATGCGGAGCAGAAGCCAACTTTATTGAATATTTGTTGAATGGATGAATGCATTGTGATAGTTGAGCTACCAGGCATGGTGGTGCATGCCTGTAACCCTAGCATCTTTAAGGTGGAGGTGGGCAGACTGAGAATACAAATCTAGTCTCTGCTCCACGAGAAGTCTGAGGCCAGCCTGGGCTACATGAACAAACAAACAAGAGAGTTAATGCTTCTAAAGGTGATAACAGAATAGAAATAAAAATTAAATGACAGAGTAAGAAAAGGGGATCATCAGGATTCTACACATTGCAGAGTTTATGATACTCTTTGAAGATAAGGTTAAATAATGACCGACATCATCACATAATTGTGACCTTGTTCTTCTAAAGCCCTAGTAGAAGAGTAGAAAAGACCAGAGACTGTCCCTAGAGATTTAAGGGAAAGTAAGTGTGCGTCCAGAGTCAGTCAAATTATCACTCAACCACCTAGGAATTTGGGAAGTGCCCCACTCCTGCGACCTATATTCATAGGGCCTCTGTGCACGGTTGGAGTGTGTGATGCTCAAGTGTATATCTGTGTTACCAGCGAGCACTAACATTTATTAAACCTAAAATAAAATCGGAACGTTTTAATGGTCGTCATAAAATGTAATGTAAATGCTGTAATTCTTAGAAGGGAAGTTGCACAATGCAAAGTAATAATAGAATATAAATTTGGCTGCTTTCACCGTGCTGTGGTTTGGCTACAAAATGTCTTCCAAAGACTCCCGTGCTAAAGGCTCCATCTTCAGTGCAGCAATGTTCAGAAGTGGGGCTTTGGGGAAATACTTGGCTCATGATGTCTGTGTGCTTAGTGTCTTCAGCTTGACTGAAGCTAGAATCACCTGGGAGATGTGATCTGGGCATGCCTGGCGGGGGGGAGTTCTTAATTACTGAACTGATGTGGGAAGACCCATCTTAATTGTGGACAAGGCTATTCTCTGGGCAGAAAATTTATCTCTCTGTTTTCTGAGTGTGGATTTGATGTGACCAGCTGTTTAAAGCCCCTACTGTCTCAATTGCCCTGCAATGATGGACACTGTATTGAACTGTGAACTAAACCAAACCCGTACTCCTTTAAATTACTTGTTTTTCAGAGCATGTTACCATAGCAACAGGAGAAGCAGACAAGGGATCTCGTCTCATCCATGGGTGAATCCTCTAACAGACTCACAGGTACATGGACAAGTGAAGACACAGTCATGGGTTAAGCCGTATAGAATATATGGGGTCAAGTTGGGGTCAAGTGAAGTAGTTGATGGAGACACATCATAAAAGAGACATCCTGTTCCCACCCCTGCCTTCCCCCTTCTTTGCTGTCCTGTGAGCAGCTTCGACACACCATATATCTCTGGCCATGTTATCAAGCCTTGCTTCAGCATCACAGTGATGAGGCCAAGGACCATGGGCTGAAACCTCTGACATCCTAACCAAAACATGAGAAGAATTTGAGATAGTTTATGTAGGGTATTTTGTTGCGGTGATGAGCTATTGACTGATAGACGCAGCTGCCAAATTCATAGTAATGTGAACAAAATAGAGGTTGATTTCTGCTTTCGTGATAGTCTGATTTCAATCATTTGTTGCATAATTATTAGATATTCTTTTAAAATAAAAACCTTATAGACATGATAAATGTTGACTAGAAGGTGATCCAATGGTAGAAAAGACCCTCTCTCCTCAAAGAAGATGGCTTGGAAAGCCATCTTAAGAGTCAAATGCCACAAACTCTGCGACCACAGTTGATCATTGATAAATCTCTTCCTTAAATCTAAGATGCAGTAACTTTAAAAAAAATGTATCAATATGCCGGGTGGTGGTGGTATACGCCTTTAATCCCAGCACTCTGGAGGCAGAAGCAGGCGAATCTCTGTGAGTTCAAGGCCAGCCTGGTCTACAGAGTGAGCTCCAGGACAGGCTCCAAAGCTACAGAGAAACCCTATCTCGAATTATCAATACTTTAAGAAGAATCATTTTCAATTTAAACTTCCTGTAACTCAGTGATTTCAACCAGTTAGCTATGTTTTGTACATTTTTCCAAGTTATTTGGTGCAAAATATTTATAATATGTCTTCATTGTGGAAGTTCCACTCATGAAGTAGTTCACGTTTTCCCTCCATTCCAACTGTCACATGTTATGGTCACGATTATTCCTTTCTGTTTCCTCTTGTCTGCACACATTAAGACTGATACATAAACTTACTCCCAAGCAAGTTCAAAACCTGAGTATGTTAATTCTTTAAAGGTCTGAAATGTCTTCTCCCCTCCCCTTACAACAACTAAGTGTCCTTTCATTTATTATCAGGTTCTGAGAGAACCTGCAGTCTTTTAAGTCTTTTCTTTATTCCATAAAGAAAAGGACTGAGCCGGGTGGTGGTGGCACACACCTTTAATCCCAGCACTCAGGAGGCAGGCGGATCTCTGTGAGTTCGAGGCTAGCCTGGTCTACAAGAGCTAGTTCCAGGACAGCCTCCAAAGCTACAGAGAAACCCTGTCTCGAAAAAAACCAAAAACCAAACCAAACCAAAACAAAACAAAAAACAAAAAACCCAAAACCAAAAAAAAAAAAAAAAAAAAAAAAAGAAAGAAAAGAAAAAGAAAAGGACTGAACCAAATCAAAGCAGCAACTCATCTCCATTGACTTTGTTGTCATTCTGGCCATTTCTGTGTAACCTTAACTCTCCTCAAACATGGGATTCTCCTGTCTCAGCCTTCCATCTTCTATGACGATGGGCAGGCACCACCATACTCACCAAATCTGAGTCTTCAAGCAGATAGCAAATGAAACCGAGTTTACAGCTACTGTGTTATCCAAAGACATTTTAGAGTCTTTAGTTTGATTCCTGTGCAAATGTCATATACACGCTAACATTTTGTGTTCCATCTAGAGAGAAGCTTGCATATCAGGGGTGGTGCTCTATTTACAAAGAGGCAATTAAGAACTTTCCAAATTTAGTCTTATTCCTTCTGAATTTATCTCCTTGAGATGAAACTAAGGAGCAAAAGCAAACAGGGATTCGTTGCACCTGCCTGACTTTTGTAAGAAAATAATGATGATATATTTAATCATTTGAGAATACTTAATATGTGTTGGGCATTTTATCTACAATGTCCTTCCTAGGAGTCCCACAGCAACACTGCCAGGAGTCGGGTGATGGCAAGTCTGCCGGTGGCTCAATGAAGCTTGGACATCAAAACAGAAGAGGAACGATGGATGTGGACTAGGTGTAACCAGGGAGAGCTGGAGGTCAAACTCTATTGCATTTGGTCTTGGTAAACTTCTGCTTGCTCTGCTGCTGCGATAGTTGGGTTTCTGGAGAAAATGAAGGAACTGTTTCTCAGTGTTTTAAAGAGTGTTTTCTCCTTCTCTCTCCTTTGATGCTTTTTTTTTTTTGATTCCTTAATATAGCAACAGAAATGTGAGTCTGAAGGAATTGAGAGCTAGAACCTGTTTGATTTACAGTTCAGCAAACAAACACGATTTCCTTAAGTAAACTCTCCGGGAGGGTTGATGGGATCAAGCCTCTTGTTATTTCAGTGCTGTAATTCCAGAATGTACCTTGGTGACTTAACAAAGAGCATTGGTTTCAAATATTGCTCCCCATCTATTGTGAAGGACAAACATTTGCTGTCGCTGTGCATGGGTAAGCTCTGTAGCAGAACATCACACATAATTTCAGAGATGCTGATTGCATTTGCAATGGCAGAAAACAATTTTCTGAATTGCCTCATTTTATGTCTTATAACCAACTAAGAGTCCTACTGTGTGTCTTTGGACAAAAGATGTGTTGTCCCTCTGCTGTTGGTAGTACTGGGATTTGATCCTAGGGCCTCACATACACTAAGTAAGTGCTCTATTGCTGAGCGATAGTCCCAGCCCTGAGTTGTTTGTACCTTTTAATTACATATATATATATATATTTCCATTAACGTAAACTGTACTGGGAAAAGCATGGTGTTTTAGAATCACCGAGTGAATGAATGTTGCATTGACATAATAAAAGTGAAGAAATGATGGTTTGGACAGAAACTCCTGCTCTGAGCTGGCGGTAGGCGGCATTGCATCTGCAGAACTGTCCTTGCAGCCCCTTCCCCAGGTTTACCGAGTCAAAGTTTTTTAAGAGTGGGGTCACAGGCAAGCATATCTAGCATATCTTACAAGTGATTTTGATGTCCATCTTTGGGTAAGATCTCGAGACTGAGCTTTCCCTTCCTGGGATGTATCCACAGTACAGTGGTTAGCAATAACACATTACTTTCCTTGGCTGTCTGTCTTCCATTACAAGCAATTATTCTTCCTTCTCTCATTCCAGGAAAACAGAGAATTATACAATGAGATGAAGACCATCAGATGCACTAGGATGAGAGGTCTGGACCTTCTCATCCTCAGGGACACACATTTACAGTCTGTCATGAATTTGGGTCAGAGGTCACTCACATGCTGGGAAAGGTTTGGGTGAATAATACCTGAGGCATTTATTAATGCCTTCTCTTCATTCACTAATCTGATGAATAGCTCAACTTCTAGAAACCATAAATTCCAACTGCTTCATTTTACTTTGAGAGAAACTGAGACCGAAGTGGGAAGTGATTTCTGTGTCCCACAGTTTGTCTTTATTCTACGATCTACCCAATGCAATGACCATTGTCAAAATACAAACCAAAGTCTTCTTTCTTTTGGGAATGCTGCTTAACTGGACTTGGAAGGCACACACAGACATTTGTTTGACCATGTTCAGAACTGAGGTCCCACTGCTCAATAAAACACCAGCAATCTGGCCAAGAAATGTTAAGAGAGGGGGGACAAAGAAAATCATCCTGAGGCAAGTCCTGTAGCATCACAGAAACCAAAAGAGATACGACCTCCAGAGTGCCTTTTCCATTTGACGCCAACATGAATTGCTCGCGCAGGAAACATTTTTTGGTGGTGCTAGGCTGACCACAACTTCGCAAGCTGTTTATTTGTTTGTTTCTTTTTCCTTCTGGATCTATTCTCAGATGAGACCTTTCTAAGCCCAATCTCAGTGTCCAAACCCTAAATAAAACTTAGAGGAGCTAGTTAAGATGTAGGCATATGTCTGACATCAAATAACACATATAAATAACACATATTATATATGTGTTATTTATATATATTTATCTTTATATATTTATCTATATATATATTTATCTTTATATATATATATCTTTATATATATTTATCTTTATATTTATATACATATTATATATATATATATATCTTGCTGGATGTTATAGGCTCAACTGTGTCATTAAATGCAGATGTTCAAGGCTTTGCCACATTCCTGAGGAGACATGAACAGATGTCTACTCACCCCAGAAAGGGAACTAATCACAGACCAACGTAAGCGTACTACAAAAGTCTACCTTGGTGAGCCAGTGAATTATATTGGGGTTACATACAGGAGTCTAGGTGAGGGGTACTAAGAGAAATGACTCAGAGCAGCTGCATCACCTCAGCATGGGTGACAACTCACAAAAGCTGGAAACCTGGAGCACAGTGGACTACCTTAAGTCAGCTCAACAGGCTGGAGAGCGTCTTTGCGGGTAGCTCAATTGGTCTGAGCCTATTCCAGGCAACATGGATGATCTCTTCTGCTTCTAGGTAGCTCTTTCGGACAGTTTGGCTGGTCTGAGGGTGTCTCTCGGCAGTCCTCGCTACTCCTCTGTGGTTGAGGAAGGAGGGACCTAGTAAATCTGGTGAGTTTCAGTGACTCCGTGGCACTCTGTTCTACCAGCCTCCCGGAGACGGGCACACTGGCCAGTGCATTCATCTGCGTGGAGATGAGGTTTCATTCACTCTCTCATGCTTGTGCTGAGAAAGAAAAAGCCAGTTTTATTATTTAGTGCCTCGGTTAAAGGTAGAACACTGGATGGCATCAGGGTGAATTTTCTGTGGGCAGTTAGCAATAAATGTATTCTACAGATGGAAACAATAGATAGCATGTGTTTGGCTGAACCAACAGAAAAGTCTGCAAGCGCCGTCTGTTCCAGGGGTGACTTTCTTCATCCTCCTGTTTATTAGGTCAGTGGCTAGGTTATCCTTCCCCCAGGGTGGGAGGATGACATTAAAAAAAAACTATCCATGCTTCTTCACCCTCACTCAAGGAGAAAGAAGAGCACCAAAGTAAGTCCAGGACAGCCTCTGCTAATGAAGCGACAGGGGCAGTAACAGCAATTGATATTCACTGAACACGTAATGTGTGCCAGCCTTTTCTAAGAGCCGCTGCTGCGTTCATTCCAAATGCTCACGGGAAGAGTGATGGTGTATGAGGGGAGACAGGAATTATGGAAACAACTCAATGGTCCTCCGACAGATAAAAGAAGAAGAAAAGGGGGGCATAAACATCCAGCAGAAGAACTCTGTAACCTTTAACAAGGAGGAAGTGTTTCCATACGAGACAACTCAGATGAACCTTGAGGGCATTATTGCTCAATGAAATAAGCTACTCACGGAAAGATGAACACTGCAGGGCACCACATCCGTGAAGTGTTGGGAGCAGTGAGACCCCAGATCCTGAATTTCTTGTAATCCCCTGAGCTGAGTGCCTACAGCTGCTCTGAGCACGAGACCTTCAGGAGTTCCTGATGGCAGGAGAGTGGTTTCTGATGGGTTTGGCTGGGGCGTGGCTATCTCTATTAATCTGCCCCCTGAACACAATAAAGGGGGAATTCTTGGGGAATTCAAGGATGACCCGTGTCGCTGTCTCTCTGTCTCTGTGTGTGTCTGTGTATTTTAGCCTCCTGCCCCTTGCCCAAAGCTCGGTAACTGGGTAATAGCGCACAGAGCGCAGACACGGGGGGCGCGGTGTGCGGCAATTGGAGGTCTCCACCAAGATTTCGGCAGTGAAGTATCTAAGACTGTATACTATCTGACATGGGATGGAGGGCGCTTGGGGTTGAAAGAGGGTCGGGAGGAGCTGCAAATGGATGAGCATGAAGTTTCAGTCAAACGAGGTAATAATCTCCAGAGAGCTGTCTTAGAACACTGAGCCACGACAATGCACTGTAACATTAAACATTTGATATAAATGGTGAGTTTTCTGTCAAGGGTGTCACAAAAAAAAAAAAAAAAATGAAAAGCAATAAAAGAAAAAAAGCCTGGCGAAAACCAAAGAGCAACAGCACTGCCCTGCTATCCTAATTTAGTCCATGCCAAGCCCTGCCGCTGAGGGGAGGTAGATTTCCCCATCCCTTCTGAAAGTGGATGAGGAATGGACAAACCAGACCCAGAATAGGTAGTAGGAAAGCAGCCGTAGTGTGAAGGACCCGCTGAAGCTGCTCCAGCTTGGTGATGGGGTGTGAGGCCCTCAAAGGCATGCTCTTCCTTTAGTGCCATTGTCCTCTCTGTCACAGAGGGCTCTCTAGTAGCCCTGGCCAAATTACCTAGGTGCCTCTGGGTCTGCTGTAGCTTCCTTAACATTTATTGCAAGGAGTTAAAACAACACTGGATTTTCTTCAGGTGTCCTATGCTAATGGCTTGGTTGACAGCCCTAGGGGCTATTAGCAAGTACAGGAAAGCAGTTACCGCATTGGTGAGTGTCCTTTAAGGACTCTTGGAAGCCTCATTCTTTAAGTCTGTTTTCCAAACTTAAGCCCTAACCCTAACCCTAACAGGGTGAGGTGAGCAGTATTCCCCTCAGGCATCCCTAACCTTGAGGTCTTCTCTTGCCACAGGTCAACCGGGCCAAGTGACCAGGCACTGACACTTCTGAGATGACAAGCCAAGAGGAAAAAATTCCTCCCTTTAAGCTGATTGTCACAGCAACAGAACTAAGACACCTTGTCACTTGTTCTGGCTTGGGGGCATCTGTCATGTCTGTTACTCTTGATTCACGGCAAGGCGTGCATTCCTCTTGCACCCCCTTTCCTCCTTTTCCAGCCCCCCCCTCCCCCAGTTATTATTCCCTGTATGGATCAAATGCACTGACTGGACCTTTTCCAACTCCCGAACTTAAGAACTTAATTCCGACTAGACTTAAAGATGGCTCACAGAACTCAGAAATGCGCACACTGGGATTTACTGGGATTTACGTCATTCTTATGAGTCAAGTGTCACTCTCAGTAGCACTTGTGCATTTGACATGAATAACTGGCAATTCACCTGTTGAATAAATATCTTACAAAAATTAATCCTAATTTTTAATATTTAACAGTAATACACAATGTTTGCCATCTCGATACTACTCAAGAAACTATTCGACAGTGTTTATAAAATGTTAAAACTTAGGGATGAGGAGGTGGCTGAGTGGTATACTGCTTGCCTAGTGTGTGCATGCCTCGGGCTCCATCCTCAGCCCTGAAAAGGAAAGGTTACACGATATTTGTATTTTTTTTTATATGGCAATCTAACTCCTAGGAATTACCTAAAAGCAAGAAGAAGAACATCATGGCCACTGACATTCTGTCACGGACCAGCTTAGACTCACATACACATAAATAATGTACATGGCAGCCATGTGCATAACTGAGACAATTCTAGTAAAAACTCCCCAGAGAAATATTATGTAACTATTAGTAGCTCCTTTTGTTTGGAACACTTTCCCACCCCCTCTGCCTCGCGTCTCTGCCAGCTCACTCCCACTTAGCCTTCAAAACTCAGGGTACCCACCCCTGCACTTGGACGCCCCTCTTCCCCTGCTTATGTAACTCCTGGGTACACCTCTTGTTAAGAGATTTATAATCTACTGCATGGTAACCCATTGATTTGGCTTGCCAATCTCGTCTTAGAATGCATTCATTGAACACGCAACAAGTCCAAAATCATGGAGAGGGAGCAGCCCTCAATTCATCCTAATACATACAAGCTTGACTTCAGCTGTTCCGGAGCTATGCTCAACCCCCAGCCCCGTTCACAACCCCTTCTGCTTATCACCCCCTTTCCCTAAGACCTCGTATAGAGAAGGGGATCTGAGTGTTTTCTGGGGTTGGTGGGTGGGAGATTAGAAATGGGGATTCTGAGACATTCCTGCAAAACTCCAGCAACCATTAACCTCGTTTGCATTTTCTTTGGAGGTTTGTTGACGGGACTGTTGGAGTTACCTCAGGTACACACTGAGACTGCAAAGGATGCTTGAGATTATTTTCACTTCATGGTGACCCAGGTTCCCTCTTTCCTTGCAGAATGTCTTGAAAGGTGGAGAACAGTGGACTCAGTCTGAGCTCCTAGCCCAGTTTCCTCCCCCACTCAATTATAACTCTGCTTCTATCTACCTTATGCTGCATCGGCTTCTGCCCGCCCGACTCCAGACCAAGCACTCGGAAGGAAGGAGAACCCACAAATCCTCCCTCGTCCGGCCCGCCCCTGCCCGCGCCCGCCCGCGCCCGGCCCCATCACGTTGGCTGCCGAGCGAGCGCACCCTGGCTGCTGCGCCTTGGCGGGGAGGCACCGAGGGTAGCTAAGGGGAGCGGGTCACGTGAGAGGAGGAGCCTGACCTACTTTCAGCCGCGGGAGGCGCATGCGTACTGGGCTTCTGCGCTCCGGGCGGGAGGCTCACGTGGAATCGCACGTGCCTGGCCGTCCAGGCCAGGCTAGTAAGATCCTGGGGTAGCACTGCAGGGGGAGCCGGTGCAGACCGCGGGATGCGTGGGTGCTGCTGTGGTCACTGTGGATCTGAAGTTTGCAGAGGACTTTTTTAGGAGTTTCGATTGCCCTTTGAAATCTGTAACTTGCAATTTACCTTGTGACTTGAGGTCCCTAGAAGGATCATAGCACCTCTGCCAAGGCGAGGGGGTGAAATAACCTCAGTGCCTGACAGCGCCTCTGGCTCAGTTCGTGGGAAACAGAAAGATGGCTGGAGCGCGCTGGGAAAGAGCAGCGGCTCTGAGATAGCTCTGTAGACATCCAGGCAGAAAACTCCAGATACATTGTGTGCCTTTAATCTTTTTTAGGAAGTAGGCTGGTGGCAGTTTAACACTGTAGCAGAGCACAGACTGGCCTTAAATTAGTGGCAATCCTCCTGCCTCAACCTTCTGAGAGCCAGGGTTACAGACTCCTAGCTCTACTATCTGACTCTACTTTGAAAAACAGCTACAAATAATGAATAAGATATTAGCATTTGCGTGAAAGATTACGTGCGCGCCCACGTCCACGCCTACCCACCCCTCCGCTAATCCACTAACTCCAGAAAGGTGGAGAGAAGATAAGAGAGGCTGGGAACACAGGCGCTGGAGTAACTTTTAATTTTGTACCTTATGGGACTATCTTGTTTTTAGAATTAAAAACCAAAAACAGCAAACAAACAAGACAGAACAATTTAATCCTGTGTGTGGTGCCTAGTTTGGGGTTTTATGTAAATCATTTCCTTTGCATTTACAGAATCTGCTGGGTTGCCAGCTCTACCCAGCGTGCGTCTGAATGTCTAAAGTATTCTGATAACTGGCTTGGAAAGTTTTGAGCTCCTCGGATGAAACACCCAAGTGTCTTCACATCTTTAGGAACCTCCCAGGTCCTGCCTGTTGAGGAAAAGGGTACTACCCAGGGATGCCCACTGATCAATATTGGCATAACAGTGCACTTTACACCTGGCATTAGCTTGCACTCTCCCCATTGCTCTGAGCTGTTAGTGAGGACCTTAATACTTTTGTAGCTATTCTGTGGGTAGCTAACAGTGACTCCCCATTCTGACTAGGATTGGCTACAAACAACAGAAAATAACAAAAGCAAGAACTCTGATGAGACAGCTGTCTAACTGAAATACCTAGAAAGACAGCCTTCCAGGGTAGTTTGAGTTACCAGCTAAACAATGCAGCTTAGGGTTTTTTTTTTTTTTTCCCACCCACCAGAGCTTTCTGTGGTTTCAGCCAGGACACTTCATTTTCTGCAGTGTTTCTTCCTAAAGGCAACAAATGAACATCTTCCTCATACTCACTGGCCTGTGCTAGGGCCAGTGTGCACATCTGAAACCCTTCTAGAATACAGGATTCGGGACTGTGCTGATTTGTTAGGGTTCATGTGCTGGGCCCTGAACTTTGGGGGAGCAAGAGAATACAGACCAAAGATAGGAGTGGTGGGCAGAGAGCCACTGTGTCCCTCACACCGTTCCTGCTATTCCAGGCGAGGTGGGATGAACTGAATGACAGCTTCTGTCTTCCTGCACATTCGCAGCCAGTGTGTTTGCATTCTTCCCTGAGCTGCACACTTCTCCGGTTTAGCATAAGAACAGAAGAACTTCTCTGCTCCTGCAAACACCACCCGAGAAATGAGAAATCAGCATTGCTGATTTGACAGAATTCTATAAAAGGAAGTCTGCAGACACCGTGGTGGAGAGGCTGTTTCTTTATCCACCCAGATAGTAAGCAGTCAGTGCCTACTATATGTAGAAGTACAAGTGTTTTTGGAAAACAAAAGACAGGAGCAAAACAAACAAAGAGACAAACAAAAAGACATCCGTGACTAAATCCAGAACTCCAAGGGGGGGAATATAATGAGACCGACAGGCACTTAGCAAACATTGAAGGAGTACCAGACATCGAGCAGTTAAGAGCCTCTGTAGAGGCAATGCGGTGTGGCCGGAGTTCAGTGCATAGGCAGGAGAGTGGTTGAAGAAGACAGCCAGTGGGGGAGGGTCATGGAGGATCGCTGAGATTCAATCAAACAGACAGGAGAGACCATACGTGCATACGGCAGGACACTGAGCACAGGAGCCACGCTTGATTCTTAGAGTTAAGAGGCCAGAGCTCAGGACATGGGGAGATTGTGCCAGAGGAGTGAGAGGTGATGAAAGGAAGGTCAGGACCCAGGATCCCCAGGTCCTTCGCTCCTGTGGCTGTAGTTGCATGATAAGGACTGGAAGACACTGGCTTCCATCCCACCTGCCCTTTCCTATGCGCTCACACATCACACCCAAGGGTATCTGTGACACGTGTCCTCCCCGGTTCTGGTCCCTGTCCTAGCCTACACAAAACAGGGTGAAACAGGCCTCACTACCACTTAGCTAGCTGTTTGGGAAGAAGAGGGATGACCCAAGCATGTTTGCTGCATGCTAAGCCATATCAGCACACCCACCACCATCATGTGTATTAAAACGGTTAAGCATTTAAAACTATCACCTCAAGTCCAAGGTGCACTCAGGGCAGGGCCAGCAAGGAGGGGAAGCAAGGCTGCTAAGGTGCAAAACTGGATTGGCACTTATCCCGAGGTCACAAGAGGGTGGTGATACAGAAATGTCATGCTGCTGTCTTTGTCTTGTGGACCATGAAGACCAATAATAGTAACCGGAAAATGTCTCTTAAGAACTCCAAGACCACAATGCACCGAGGGCATCCTAAGAGAGACTAGGGGGCAGGAGACACAGACCCTTTTCTTTGTATGTTTGCTCTCTCTTTCAAAAGTCTTTCTTATCCTCTGTTTTTTTTTTCCTGTAATGCAAGCCTTGTTTTAGGCTGAGCTGTCAATGGATGTACGAGAGTGTGGATGTGTGGCTGGTCTGGAAATCTGTATATCCATCTGAAAACTAAGCACACATGCATAAAGGTGTATAAGGCTAGGTCAGGATTGGCCAGTTGTTGGCCTCTAACCAAGATCAAGTCTTGCGGAGAAAGTGGTTAAGATAGTTCATCTTTATTGTTCTGTTGGACTGGCTTTGGGATCACCTAGGAGATACATGTATGGGTGTGTCTGTGAGGGTGTTTCCAGAGAAGTTTAACTGAGGAGACAAGACACACAACACACACACACACACACATAATGTGTTCTGTATTGTCCCATAGACTGGGATTTCAGACTGGATAGAAATGAAGAGAGGGAGAGAAAAAGAGAGAGAGTGAGAGGGGAAGGAAGAGAGAGGTTTGAGTGTCACCATCATCTTTGCTTCCTGGCTTGGGACACCGTGACTAGCCATTCATGCTCCAGCCACCAACCTTTCCTTTCACGATGCACTGTGTCCCTTCAAGCCCAAGCAAACCGTTCTCTCCTTAAGCTGCTTTGGTTAGGTGTTTTGTCAGAGCAGTGAGAGAAGTAAGAAAATCCTGTATTCTCTGGGTGGGTCGCAGGTTTGTATACAAAGAAGAACAGTACGGAAATTTAGTTCTTTTCAGAGAGGATGTTTTCATTTGAAGAAGGCGTGGACGTTCCTGCCATAGTCAATATCCCACAGCTGTGCAACATATGGTATCTGAGTTAGGTCTTCACAGGTGAGACCCTCCCTACCCCTCCCCCGAAAATAATTACCAAGCCTCATGTCAAACAGCTGGGGCAGAGAAAGAAATGGTATTTAAATCCTGGATACCAAAACAATCAATCAATCAAACAAACAAAAAGGCCTTAGAGGTTTGCAAACAGAAGACTCCCCAAATCTTCAGAGATGACCACCTAAGGATTTAACTCGCTTTCAGCAAGGGCTAGAAGACCAGGCACGGTTCCTATTTCAAGACCTGGGAGATCAGTTTTGAGCATTACAACGCTGCTCATTCCATAACGCCTGGAGATGAGAAGATACTGGATGGGTTGCCCGTGTTTGAATAAGGTAGCAAGGATTAAGACAGGAGGTTCTGTTTCTTCCTCCTGTAGTACATTATTTGAAAACACCCGATTATGGGTCAATTGCCACGAGAGGGTACTAACATGTTCAGGTGATGGCGCAGGTACGGCTGCCAACAGAACCTCAGGGATCAAAGTGAGATTGAAACATGTCTTCCTGGGTAGGACAGGGTATCTCCAAGATGTATTGGTGAGGAGTGTCTGCAGTGTCAGGACAGACTTTCTTTCTCTGCATTTTCTGTGAGACAAAACAAAAAACAAACAAAAAAACAAAAATAACAAACCAAATCCTCAGATACATCAATTCCAGACTCTCTCTCTCTCTCTCTCTCTCTCTCTCTCTCTCTCTCTCTGTGTGTGTGTGTGTGTGTGTGTGTGCACTCTCACACAGTGGTCAGAAGAGGGCATTCCTCCATCTGGCCACTGCCACTCTTAGTTTTATCCCCTTGAGGTAGGGTCTCTCACTGAACCTGGAGATCCTCCTGCCCCCCCCATCCCACCATCCCTGAAGTGTCAGGCTTACAGAGGTTTATGGCTACCCTTGACTTTAAAAACTTTTTTAAAGATTTATTTATCTTTATTTTTGGTGTATAGGTATTTTGCCTGCATGCATGTCTGTGTGCCACGTGCATGCACTACCTGCAAAGGTAAGAATTGGGCACCAGACCTCCCTGGAACTGGAACTACAGATGATTGTCAACTGCCATGGAGGTGCTGGGGCATCGAAGCTAGGTCCTCCGCAAGAGCAGTTATGCCCTTAACCAATAAGCCATCCTTCCAGTCCCTACAGTACTTAACATTTCGTATGATAGGGATACAAACTCAGGAACTTATGGTTGTGCGTATATAGCAAAAACTCTTGTCCACTGAGCCATTTCCTCAGTCCAACAGGAAGATTCCTTTTGCATTCCCTATAAGCTATGGCTTCCTGCTTCAGTGATACACCAGCTAGGCCATAGCTTGTTCTCAGATGTAAAGTGACTGGTGTGTATCAGTCAGGGTGAATCAGGGCCAGTCCCAGTAACAAAGAAACTCAAACCCTAGTGGTTTGAGAGAGTCATGACTTATCTCTTGTTCCTTACAGGTTGGTGCTCCCTCCCATCTCTATTCTTGGTTGGGGACTGAGGACAGAAGGCACAGCCATTATCGGGGTCTCTTTGGCAGAGTGAAAATAGAACTCAAAGGACCTCATGCAACAGCAATGAAATACTCCAGCTTGGAGGTGACTCTTGTTGCATCTACAATTCTTTGGCTAGCACTAGTCATGTGGCCCCCACTCAACCAGAGTGGGTAAGAGTAACTGTGTCTGCGGAAGAAGGACCTGGAATTCTGGTGAGCATCTTTGACTGTGTATCCTTTGCCTCAAGGTGGGTCAACAAAGTCCGACTTTCACGGGCAAGTTGAAATACTAGATATAATATTGATGGTAGGAGTAGTAATATATTGTATTCACTGGGAAGGTGCTAGCCTTATCGGAATACAGCTAGACACTTGCCTAAGCCCTTCCCTGTGACGTCAGAGACAGAGCTGATAAGAGAGAAGGTTGCTGTAGGGTAGAGAGGAGAGCAGACTTGGAGCCATATAGGTTTTAATATTAGCAGAAAAAATGACTTGTTTTATAAACCAGGTTTGAGGATTGGCATGTGTTGATTGTAGATGTATATCCACATCCACTCTCTAAAGACTGGGTTTGGTATGTGAGGCGTCAATAGGGCTATTCATTCTAGGACACTAATACATTTGCAGGACCTTGTTTCCTGTCCTGTCCTGTCCTGTCCAGTGATAATACTTACTCTGTCAATTCAGGCACCACATTTTATCTCAGGCTTTCTTCATCCTAAGCAGTCACAAAGTCTCAAGGGAGACAACAATGACACCTCCTGCATCTACATTGATGCAGGGGTGATCCCTGGGGGAACAATACCAGAGTGTGATGTCCTGTGTAGAATTCCATCAAAGAGACAGATGGAAAAAGGTGGGTGGGGGGGCAGGGAGGAAGGGAGTGTGTGTGAGGAGTCTCTCTCTCTCTCTCTCTCTCTCTCTCTCTCTCTCTCTCTCTCTCACACACACACACACACACACACACACACACACACAGAGAGAGAGAGAGAGAGAGAGAGAGAGAGAGAGAGAGAGAGAGAGAACACACTCTGTTTTTCTCTTGATGTCTCTATACCTTACCCAGAACTCTATTGAGAATCTCTCCTCTAGAGCCATTTTCACAGCCTCTGTCAGGAATCACTAAAGTATTTCTGAGCAACTGATGGTGATTTGGGAAAAGGTTTCATGAATTGAACATGCCAATCACGAAACAACATTTAGCTCACGTTTCTGAGTGTACTGTGTAACAAGCACCTTGTTAACTATCCCACAGACATTACGGTATGCCCTCCTCAACAGAACCCCAGCAACAGCAGCAAGCATAAAGCAGGACTGTGCTGGGCATTCAGGAAACAGCACCGGGCAGTGGCGGCTGCAACACCCAGAACAAAGAGGATGCAGTGAAGGAGGCCATTGAGGTGGGTGGGGCTGGTGCGGATTGACTCAGGCTTTTTAATCTGCTGAAGGATAGGGTTTTAATGAAGACAGTGTTGGGGAAGGGTGGAGACCAGAAGAATGATGTGGTGTCCAGATTAGATAAGCTCTGCTGGTGGCTGGACGAGGAGAGACTGTGTAAGGGAGGTCCACAGTTGACCCCTGCAGCCGTCAGGAAAGCTGACAATGCTCAGCCTAGAACAGTGGTTACCAACTACACAGTTCTTTCTCCTTGTGAAACATCCGGCAATGTCTAGGGATGTTTGGCTTCTCACAGCTTAGAGGGAAGGGAGATTGGTATGTGTTTCTAGTGGGTAGATAGATATGAGAGATGCCACCTCAGAGTGTCCGGCTGCCTCCCCTTTACAAAGAATTATCGGCCCCCGATGTCACTAGAGCTGAGGCAGAGGAACTGGTGTAACCCCCGCTTGGCGGGTCAGCTATTCAGGGTCCTCTGAAGGGGCACTAACCTGCAAGACATGGGCTGAAGAAGAGGAAGGAAACCAAGCAAGATTCTATTGTCAAGGTCTCCGTTTATTGGGGTGAAAGTTACAGCTTATATACCCTTGAATGGAGTGGAGGTAGGGGTAGGCAGGAACTCTGCCGGGGTAACTGAAGGTCATCAGCCAGCACCTGGTGTAAGCCATATAGTTGGGTTGAGGGGTGGGTTCTCCGTAAACATCCTTAGGGCAATGACCTCTGCTTTCCCTGTAAGGACGATGGTCCCTGACAAATCTATCCTTAGGAAAATGGTCCCTGACAAACTGGTATAGCATGGTAACTGGTAATAAGGGGGAGGGATGACCAGCTTCTGAATATGTCTCGAAGGTAGGACCCGGGGCTCTCAGTAGACTCCAGATGGGCTGTGAGAAACAGAAAGGGGCCAGGGGTGGCCTTCCGTTCGTCACAGGAGCAGCGAAGAGTGAAGTTTCTGAGATGGGGAGGAGGAGCAGATTACAGGAGCGAAGCCAGGAACTCAGTTTGGGATGTGTTCAGTCTCATCAGGGCTTTCCCCCATCCCTACGGGTCTCCTCCCATACTGCTAGTGAAAAAAAATGCATAGCTAATCCAAAGCAGGGAACCCCATGCCTGGCTGTTTATAGTTAACTCTGAATTGCACTGTCTGCACCTCCTGCAGCTTTGCTGCCTTGCTTGTCTTTTTTCTATTACTGCTTTTAGTTAATGGGTTTCATTATGATATTTTCACACATGTGTATCATTGTTCTTTGCTCATACTCCCCCATCATTCTCTTGGCTCTCTTCTCCCCTTCTGACTTAGTCCCCTTCCTGACTCCAGTCTCTTTTCTGTTGTCTTAGAGGAGGACTGGAACAGGATCCCCATTCTGAACCACCACAGAAACAATTTACACAACTCCCAGGGCAGTTGAAACACCAACCTGAGATCCTTACCACCAGGTAAGCAGCCCTAAGAGGAAGGGGAGAGCCCAGGACAGGTTATGTTGCGCATTATTATGTTATGATGTTACAGTATATTATGCTAAGTCTATGTTACAGTGCTTGTTATCTTAATTTTTAGATTTTGTTTTGTTTTAAGTACATGAGTGTGTTTTGCCTGCATGTATATATTCCACAAATGTGTCTGGTGCCTATGGGGATCAGAAAAGGGAGTTAAATCCCCTGGCACTGGAGTTGACAGATGACTGTGAGCCACAAATGTGGGTGCTGGGAGTCAAACCCCAGTCCTCTGCAGGAGCAGCATGAGCTCTTAGCCACTGAGCAGAGTCTCCTGACTCATGCTGTGTTATTTTTAAAGAGGAGGAAGAGGAAGTAATGATAGCCTGAATCTATGATAAGAAAAGTTAAAGGACTCCTTACACCCAGAAGAAGGGACAGAGCAAGTTCCATGAAGAACAGACACTTGGGTGGGCTTGAGTGGCTCTTGGCAGTGTTGCAACAAAGTCCAGATGCTATAGGGGCTGAGCAGGAGAGTGCCAGGTAAGTCACTGGAAAGACAAATGCTTCATATTTCTCTGGCCAAGACAGCGGCATCAAGAATCTGTATATTCTTGGTCACTCCTTTGCTCACGTTCACTGAACACTCCCCCACCCCCCACTACATCACCACATCAGCTGTCTGCCGAGAAAGAAGAGTTACTGTCCCTGTCCGACAGCACAGTGATATACGCGCCATTAGTCTAGGTGCAAAGCCGGGTGCAATTTAAGGCTTTGTTGGAGGAGGCGTGGAAAGCAGCTCACCCCCTCCTGAGTGCCATCAAGTATAAAAGAGAAATGCTAGCTTTGATTTTGCCACAGCGCTGGGAAGTGAGAAAACAGAGTCCGTGCTCCACAACCCCAAAGCTCTGAGAATGTCTGGGTGCGGCGGATCGCCTGTGTTCAGAAAGACAGCTGTGTCCCCAGATAGACTTCCTGTCCTCCCCAGGGTGGTTGGCTTCCCTCAGCCCCTCTCCTTGTTGTTGGGATATCTACCTTGTAAGATTGGTAACTCTGGTTAGGACAACTGCTTAGAGACTGTCCATCCAATGTCCTTCAACTTGGTTCCAGAGTTTCCCAGGGTCTATAGAGGCAGCGGCAGGTGAGAAACTAGAAAGAAAACATGGACCACATTCTCTTAAACTTCAGCCACGGCAGCAGGTTTTCACTTATTTTATTGGTCTTCATCTTCATATGAGATTTCATTTAATGGTGGGTTATAAAGCTGGAAGTGGTTTGAGGGAGCCCCCATTCTATCTGTGTAAGGAAAAATTCTGGGTGAGCAATTGTTTTTGAGGATATCACACTCAGAAAGCTAAGAGAGAACCTGGGTTTTGTAACTGTGTCCCCAGTCACCTCATTGCAGTGGTGGCCATTAGAGGGGCTCTTGCTTCCCCCTGAAGCAAACAGAGCAGATTCAGGTAATGGGATTTGCTGAGCAGGGAGAGGAAGAGCTGGGAGGAACCATTGTTCAGGGATTGTGCTGAGAACCACTCCTTGCCTGCAGGTCAAGGTGGTGCTAGGGAGAGCAGGAAGAACAAGGGTGTGCACAGGGTAAGAAGCTTGCCTTCCCCCAGGGAGCACCAGGAAACCCCAAGAGCTGGCAGGTGGTAACCTAGACTGCGCCCTAGAAGAAATAAAGATAAACAGTTCTCTGTCACCATGGACCCAGGTAGCTTTTCCAATCAGGATTCATCTCCAAGCTCTATGAGGGGACACAGAGGAATTAGACGGTGATAGAGAGGAGTCTACAGCCCAGCAGGGGAGTGAGGGGGTGCATGTTTATAACTGTGACCCAGAGAGAGCAATGAGAATTGAGAGAACAGGGACCATGCCACAGCCGCTGGTGAAGAGGCAACCGTTGGTACCTTCCCCCACAGGTGGCTCTGAGCTGCCACCCGAGGCAATAATCAGACAAGAATTGACAAGGGAAGGCCCAGTGGGAGGTGGGGACAGGGAGGACCTCATTAATTCTGAAACAGGGAGAGTTCCGAGATATAGATTTCAAATATCCACTAAATCCCATTCCTTCTAGAAGTGGAGGTGGGGTCTCCAGGCATCACCGTACTTTGAAAACCAAATGGGCCATAGCAGCAGAGCTTCCAGATAGCTGTGAGATTTGATTGACAATGACCCCTAGGCTCATCTATTTGAATGCTTAGTCACCTGGGAACTGAGCTGTTTGGGAAGGACTAGGAGATGAAATCACTGAGGGTTTGGGCTTTGAGGTTAAAAAGCCCTTGCCAGCCCCGCTCTCACTGTCTGCCTGCTGCCTGTGAATCAGGATGTAGCTCCCAGCTCTTCCTCCTGTGCATGCCTGCCTGCTGCCACACACCCACCATGCTGATAAGGGACTAGACATCTGAAATTGTAAACAAGCTCCCAATGAAATGCTTTCTTCCATAAACTGCCTTAGTTAAGGTGTCTCGTCACAGCAATAGAACAGTAAATAAGACTGTGGCTCAGAGGGATTCGAGTTTGCTGTCTGAGGAGAAGAAACCAGTTACAGACAGAGACAGTGGAAGGCTTCCAAACAATATAACATTGTAACAATGAAGGGGCCAGGCCTGCTTGTTTGGGTTTCTGTCCTGCCCAGTACCCCACAACTGTTTAGCCCCAAAGAAAATCACACATACGTCTCTAAAGTTATAAAGCTGATTGGCCCATTAGCTCTAGCCTCTCACTGGCTAACTCTCACATCTTGATTAACCTATTTTTCTGATCTATGTTAGCCATGTGGCTCAGTACCTTTTTTCAGTGGGGGCAGATCACATCCTGTTGCTTTGGTGGTCTGGGCAGGAGTGGGAGGAATCAACTTCCTCCTTCCCAGAATTCTCCTGTTTTCATTATATCATTTCTACTTCCTGTCTAGTTTTCCCACTTATACTTTCAGTCTGGCCAATCAGCGTTTTATTTAAAACATGATTGACAGAATCCAGACAATTCTTCAGCACCATAACATCTCATTTATTATTCCTCCCAGGGGAAGAAGCTGATGATGACAACAAGGGAAGGGACCGCCTCATGCCTGGGAAGGTGCTATGTGGATGACATTCACTTGGACTTCTCCCTTCTTTGGATTTGCTTGGAAATCAGTCCAAAATCATAAGGAATTATCATCCTTCCAGGTCAGATTGAATATGGTATTTATTATCCTTTTGGCCCTGCTTCACATTGGTCACATGACATCACTCAAACTGTGGTGAGAAAATAAAGAAACACTGTCAACCCCAGGCACCTCCTCAAACCTTTCTGGAGAGAAGATGCCAGATGGAGTAGTGGGAGGGAGGTATTACAGCCATCCTTGACTGATGTGGTGGCTGGATTCTGATACAATTCGTGCTTAGAAAATTAAGTCATAACTAAAGAAGACTTGGAGGCAGTGAAACCTTATTCTTCAAACTCTTTGCCTTGGCAAAATACAATTCTAAGTGCATCGAGGTTCACTGTGATGTGTAGACAGTGGGTCTGGCTAATTTCACTGAGGGATTTTCTTTTATTTACAAGGTCTTTTTAATAAAGTTCAAATTACTAAAATAGTTCTGTGCATTCTTCAATGGTCTTGAAGTTGAGTGATACTTTTATGGTTAAAACATCTTAATGTATTACAAAGCAGAAAAGATAGCAACAAAGTATTGCATTTCCCATCATTGGGACACAGCGTCTGAGATAAATACCTTACAAAATAAAAGGGCTGGCTATGGTCATGCATGCCTGTAATCTAAAACTCAGGGGGCAGGAAAATCAGCATGACTTTCAGTCTAGCCTGAGCTACAAAGTGATCCTGGGTCTCACAAAAGGAAAGTTATATGTTGCTTCCTGACTTCAGAGATTTAAGGCCCTGGTTATATGACTCTAGTGCCTTTGGACCTACAGACAGAAAATCACAGCAGCAAGTACACAGCAGAGGAAATAGCTGTCTCCTAAAGGTCAGGAAGTGTGTGTGTGTGGCAGGAGTGGAGGTGGGGCTGGAAATCCTAATTCCCTTTCCAAGGACATGTTTCAATCACCTAACTTTCCCTCACTGGGCCCTATCTGTGAAAGGTCCCGCTAATTTCAAATATTGTCACACTTTAACAAACTGGCCTTTAGCATAATGGCCTTTGGAGCAGGATGGCAGTGGTAACAAGTATGAATCAGCATTTTTCTATAAATACATATGTGTACGTGCAATGGAAATACATGTGCATTTGAACTCTTCTGTCTTCTTCAAATTTTAAGTATTAAGCATGCTTTTCTAAACATATATATTTGTATACACATAATACAAAATAAGTATGTATTTTGAGGAGGTAAGAAAATTCCCCTCTTCCACTTCCCTGGTAATCGGAAGGAATACTCTCACACATAGGGTAGATTGTTAGGTCTTCTCATCTTCACTTTTTGGAATATGCTTGTGGGTTACTTGCACAGAAACAAGTCCTAGGTTGAGATGTGGTCTGGTTCTCACAGAGTAGGTGGAGAAAGTCGGCAGGGTGAACAGATGCTTGCGGAGGCAGGAAAATAACGAAGGCCTGCCTCCTAAAAGTTCCACCATCCCACTTGGGATGGTAACTGATAACAAAGCCGTTAGTACAAAGCCCTTGGAAAGTATTTCAGTTCTAAACCATTACAAGACGGTTTGGACCGGAACACAGCAGTCCAGGCTGCACTAGCGCATTTCTATGCTTAGATCCAGTTTATACTTACTTTTTAGGAAAGTGAGGGCCTGCATTTTCGTATTTGAAAAGATTGACTGATTCACCAAATCGTACATCCTTGAGCTTGAGCTATCTATGGTCAGAGTGTGTATGGCTGTGGTTCCCAGAGACTAGGCTCAGAGATGATGGTGTGTACAGCAAGAGAAGTCAAAACAGCATCAAGAGGATCATACTGGCGGAGGGGTACTTATCCTAGCCAGAGACAGCAGACTCTCTCCAGGCAGGCACCGAGGCACAGAACTGGGCAAAGCACACGTTATCTGGTAGCATTGGCCACCAAGGCTCAAAGTTTGGGCTGAGAAAGGCGCTGGGCACTGAACTTTCTCTATCATCACGTATGTGGCTTGGAAACGGTTTGGTTAATTTAGAAGAATTCGGCTTGAGCACATGTGTGGTGGGTCTGTGGAACCCAAGTACATGCCTTGGTATCTGTCTCTATTAAATTCAGTTCTGCTACAGTCAGTTCATTGTCACAACTCAAAAAAGTATTTAGTGGGGGCACGATTCCATCACCCACATGTCCTTGCTCCTATCTCTGTGGTCCGGATTTGATCAGTGTGTACTCTGGACAGTCTATCATCCGCTGAGGTCCGTCACTAAAGACCCCTGCTGTATCCTCCAGGACGGTTCTTCACTCCTATGTCAGTTTAATCACCTTTCTCTTTCTTGCTTGTGAGAAAATCCTTTACTGTAGATCAGCTCTAGCAGCTAATAACCTTGACCCAGCATGAGGTGAATCTGTCAAGCCTCATTTAATAACCCTAACCCCTAAACCGTGAGGTGAATTTGACAAGGTTTATTTCTTAGCGGATGATACCTCGCCTCAGAGTTTTCTCCTGTGTTAGGTAATCCCAGGAGCTCTGAGGGCTCTTTCCTGACTCCAGCAATGAGTATAATGAATTGCAATACGTGGCAATAAACCAAATCCATCTCCACAGACATGTCCAGAATTTGATTTGCAAATTGTTCATTCCCAAATATTTCTTACAGCTATGCAGTCACACTGCCTACGGATTCCAGCTGTCTGCCTACCCAATCATTGGACTTTGGCCCTAGACTTGGCTCAGAATCTATCAATTAGCTTTGTTCGCTTAGAAGTTCTTTGAGAATCCAAAAAGTTCAGGAAAACTAACGCATAGAAATCATATGCTCCTTCAAAAAATTCATCAATATGTTTTGAAGAGAACGTTCCTTGAAAGTCTGATTACTGGCTGGCGCTGCTCTGGCTGCTGAGGTGCAGTGGCAAATAGGTAGAGCCTTAGACCTCGTAGAGCTTCCAGTGGCGAGAACAATCATACAAATGGAAAGTCAGGTAAAAATAATGTGTCAGAGTTGGGGACAGAACTCAGTTTGTAAAATGCTACCCTTGCGAGCATAAGGATCTCATTTGGTCCCCAAGCCACTGCAGGACATAGTGTGTGTGCACACTTGTAGTTCTAGTGCTCCAGGGACAGAGGCAGAGTGAGCCCTGGGCCTCACTGGCAGCCTAGCCTACTTGGCGAGAGACCATATCCAAAAGCAAACAAACAAACAAAGAAAAAAGTGTACGGTACCTGAGGAATAATACCTATTCCATAAGCATAGCATCAATGTGCTTGCACGCACACATGAACACACACCTACACCTACACACACACACACACACACACACACACACACACCTGCACACGTCCACAAACAGGAATACAATTTCAGGTAGTTGCAAATGCCATGTAGAATAATTCAGGGTGGGACATAGATGTAATTAGCATAATGTAAGACATAATAACTGGAAAGGAGGTTAATTATGTCACTATTCACTTAAAATTTGGATATTCTTATCTTTAAGGGGATTAGTCTTTGCCACATGAGGGTAGAGAATTAAGTAGAAGAAAAGTTAGTAACCTAAATGATGAGAAAAGGATGCAATAAGTTATAGTCCACCCTATTGCATTTGAAGCTGTTAAATAGATATGGCAGAAGGGAAAAAAAATGAAGTTCAAGACATTATACAAGTGGCTCAGCAAGAAAAAATATATATACAAACCAAGACTATAACTTAGATATGATCTGACCCAGCCCCTCTCTCTCTTTTACCTCTCAATCCCAAACTTTACAAAGACAAGATACATACATGTATACTGCTAGGCTGTTCTGCCTTTTCAACCTCCCTCTCTGTAGGACTGTTAAGCCACCCTGCCTTTGGAGTGTCACTTAAGGACACATTGGGTCTACTACCTGCTCACTCGAATTAGCATGTATTCCGCTCACTCACGCCATGTACAGTGTTCACTGCCTAAGATGGTAAATTTAAAGTCAATGAATGGAATAACAACAGCTGAACTGGGTTTATTAAGTTCCTTTCTCTCACACGTGCTCCAGGTTCAAGGAACGCCAGTCTAGTCTAGAACCAGAACAATCAGCACAAAATGTAAGGACTTTGGAACTCGTCTACATATTTTACATGGATGCATGTCTTTCAAGTCTTGCAACAACAGCAAAAGAGGAAAATTAGGTAAAATGATTAAATGCTGTATTAGATTAATTCCTAAATGAGAGGTGGTTCTGGGTTGGTATTGGGACTTTGCACTATGTAGTCACTCAAATACTCAGGATGTTGGAGGTTCTGTCCCATCCCTCAGTAGACAGATAAAGAAGACGGAAGATTATGTAGAGGAAGATTGCATGTGCAGCCTTGGAAGAGTCCTATAATATTCAGCTCATACTTCATGAGAAATTGATTTCATGATCATTCCAAAACTTACAGAGGGATCTGGAAAATATTGTCAGTCTGTGTACAATGTGCTCCGGCCAACGAGACAACAAATAACCTTTATTATTGTCTCAGTTTTTCAAATGAAGAAACAAAGCTTGGAGAATAGAACTACTTAAGACAGTAGCTAATTAGTAAGCAGATCAAGGCACTGGCGTTCAAGCTGAGTTGGTAGGAACATTCTAGAGTCCTAGCCAAGTGTTGTGTGCTCTGTTGAAGGATATTACATGAGGGCTCTAGCGAGTATCCCATGGGAGGTCCTGACTGCATAACGCCAGATTTGGCCTCTCCGGTGCCCATTTTTCTGTACTCTAGGTAAGTAACCATTTCCTGTTGTAATGCATGGCTTTAGGTTGGTTACTATCTATGAGACTGGGGCTAAGTTTCCCTTTGCGTGGCTCAGGAACACCTTCCATACTGCACTCCTGCATTGATCCTGCGTTCGCACACTCAGAACCCTAAGGTCCATTCTACTCATTGCTTTGCTCATATAGACAATTCTGCCCTCTGTTGCTGAAATCACTACAGAAAACGGGAATAGTCTTTGACATCTATTTTACACCTGGGCATTCAAGACAGTCAAGTTAGCACTCGGTGTTGTTCCTGTGAGTAGGTTCTCTCATACTTTATAACAATCTGAAGTCCCTGGTTCACACAGGCCTGTATGTCTCAATTTAGTCATTTGTGCTGGCCTCCTGAGTACATGTCTATCGTGAGGGGGGGGGGGGTCAATGACTGCAGCTGGTTGTTTTTTCTCCTTTGCTCCTTGTCTTTGGTCTTTTTGGGGAGCTCACCACCCACCTCCCAAATGAATCACACACAGAGGCTTATAATTTCTTATATATGCCCAACCTTCAGTTGGCTTGTTTCTAGCCAGCTTTTCTTAACTAATTATCCCCTCTACCTTTTGCCTCTGGGTCTTTTCCTTTGCTCACGTCTGTGTATCTTACTTTCACTATTACTCCATGGCTGGCTGGGTGGCTGCCCCCTAAGTCCTTGTTCTCTCTTCCTCCTCCTTTCTTCCCAGGTTTCTTCTCGTATTTATTCTCTCTGCCTGACAGCCCCGCCTACACTTTCCCCTGCCTTGCTATTGACTATTCAGCTCTTTATTAGACCATCAGGTGTTTTAGACAAAGAATCACAGCTTCACAGAGTTAAACAATTGCGGCATAAACAAAAGCAACACACCTTAAAGTAATAATCTACAACAAATGACAGTTGGCAGGATTAACTATAGTTAATTACACAGGATAGTTAATTTATAGCTGTTTAGGCTTTATTCTGTCTGCACTAGTTAACACTGACCTTACCCCTACCCTAGTTCATTCTGCAAGCATGCTCACTTCACTATAAAATCTGTGCCTTACAATATGTAAAATGAATTTCACAATAAACAGGAAGAATGAGCCTTCTTACTGATGACTTCAATTCAGAAGTATTTGTTGATGAGGGTCTCATTTTGTTTTGGGAGGGTCATGATGTGCTCTGTTAGGAGTAACTGAAAATAATGGTCCCTGTTTTCACATTTGAGCCTGAAATTCCAGCCTCGTTATCCCAGAGAATGATAACCTGTAGTGCAAACTCTAATAGGTCTTAATAATAAAAACCAGGAATTAAATATCAAGGTAAATGCTGAAAGATCAGAGAAGTAAAGGAGCCAGCCAGTAGAGAGACTTTTTACCTCTATCAAATCCTCAGACCGAAGGGGACAAGATCCTGTCTCCACAGATTCTCAGATTGAATGGCCTGAACTACTGTCTCCTCCCACCTTATATACCCAGACAATTTCCTCTCTGTCTGCACCTCCCTAGTATTAGAATTAAAGGCCCCTGACTCCCAAGTACTTGGATTAAAGGTGTGAGCCACCACCACCTGACTCTATTTCTCTTTAAGACTGGATTGGTCTAGTGTAGCCCAGAGTGGCCTTGAATTCACCTAGATCCTCTACCTCCTCAGTGCTAGGATTAAAGGTGTGTCAGCACCACTGCCTGGCCTCTAAGGCTAACTAGTGGCTCACTCCACACTCTGATCCTCAGGCAACCTTTATTTATTATTATTTATTATCACAAACAAAATATCACCACAATGACCGGAATGCACCACGAATAGAATTTACAATTATGGCTAAGAGTAAAGTACAGCCTCAAGTACCTAACTCCAAAATTTCTTAAGAAAAAAAAAGAAACTTTGGTTGTCTCTGCCATGCAGGATTTTAGGGCAGAATAAAATAATTATCCTCAAGAGCTTGGAATGATGGCATGCATCTCTCATCTCAGCCCTTCAGAAGTTAAGGCAGGAGGATTACATAACATGATCTTGTGTCAGGGGGCTGAGGGAAATCAGTAAGGGACTGAGTTAGATATCCGACCTCCTTAGTCTGGACAATCCCCTAGCGTTGAAGACAATTCTGCTTAAGTTCTCCCACTTTCAAAGCTCACTAAATAAGCAAAAGCATGATCTGGTCGTTGCCTTCTAAAATCATTAATGGTTTCTTCACTATTCAGCCCCAAGAAAAGTGTGCAAAGCATATAAAATATTCCCCGTTTGTTATTCCAACACTTCCTTGCCTCCAGTTTTTTAATACTATGAATATTCAGCTCTCAGGTTTAAATATTTTTTTTATCTTTTCACACATAACCAGCATAGTTCTGTCCTATCAGGACACATACAATTCTATTTTCAATTACACATACAATCTCTCTTGGGGACAATGGAAAGTAGTGAAGTACTGGTTTCTGACATGGTAATAAAAAAAAAAAATCTTTGAGAAAGGTGCAGAAAATGGGAAGTGCCTGAGCAAGAAATGAATCTCGGTCTGAAGAGGTGAGACAGCCCGGAGATGCCAGCCATGATGAGCAGGTATGAATGCCAGTCCAGGAAGTGCCACCCCATGGTCTTCTGAACTGAGCAGCTTGTTTGAATGATGCTCAGCAGGAAAGGGTGATAACATTAACACCAGGTAATGCTACTTCACCAAGTCTACGGCTGCCATCGATGTTTTGTTCCCCAGTGTCCCAGATGAAAGCCCAGTGCCAGGCATGTGTTAGGTGATAGTTGAATGCGTTTCAGGTACCTGCTGCATGTCTGCATGAAAACAACAGGCAGGCAACTCTAGTGGCTGCTTGCCAGAACATTGCTAGGGAGAAAAATGTCCCCCTTCTTGTTGAAGGGAGCGAGATCAAGCCAGGGACCAGCCAGGAAGTCAGGAATGCAGCAGGGAGACAAAAAAAAAAAAAAAAAAAGAAAAAGAAAAAAAAAAAAAAAAAAAAGGTTCTGATGGTGGTAGAGATCCTAGGATGGACAGAGGTCATAAAAGGACAGAATGACAGCCCAGCAGCAAGAAACCAGTACATGACTCTCCGCTTTCCCAGGGCGCAGGAGGGGTTAAAAGCCAGGAATTCAGGCCAGACAATGGTGGTTCATGCCTTTAATCCCAGCACTCAGGAGGCAGAGGCAGGCTGATCTCTCTGAGCTGAAGGCCAGCCTGATCTACAGATCAAGTTCCAGGGCAGCCAGGTTACAAGGAAACACCTTGTCTTGGAAAAAAAGAAACGAAACAAACAAAACAAAACCCAGAGCCAGTAACTCTACTAGAGATAAAATACCAAACCGCTGTGATTATTACCTTCATCTAAGTGGGAACAGGACCTTTCTTATCTTACTCCCTCTTACTTTCTGTGTTAATGAGACTTGGGAGAAGTCGGAGTAAATTCGTGGTTTTAAAGAGAAAGTCCCAGGTTGGCAGTGCACTGGTAAACTCCTGTGAGCTTGTCGTTGTTCTTGAACTGAAGTCTGATTTTGCCTCTTGGAAGAAGAAGCCCAGACAAGTAATTTCTTTCCTATCTGTTGTTTCTTCAAATGGAGGGTGGTGGCAGTAGGAACGGATTTCATTTTTCTTCTATTATTGATCAGAGACTATGGTCCCTCTACTTACAATTGTCCCGGGAGACCTTTGTTTAAGTCACATGTGAAAAATGTTCCTCACCTTGTGGAGGCTCATAAGGGGTTTTATTTACATAATTTAAAATGATTGATGATTGGAGGCGGGACCTTGTGCTCCCCAGTTAACTTTCTAGACAACTCCAAAGTCGTTTCAAGCTGTAGACATATTAATCTGCCTTTGTTATAAAGTTAAAATATGTTCACTGTCTGATATGCAGGAGCCATGGGGATAGCATTTCTCCATTGTCATTTCTCATTACCAGATTTGTAAAATTAAAGTGCCAATCAAACAATAATTCCTTTTGGTTCAACTGCCTTTATTTCTATTCTTCATTTCTGGGGATACTTCTGATGTAGAAGGGTAAAGGTCGGGAGGAAACATCTCCTGGCTGACCTCCATCACTGCATATTTCCTCTAAGGGCCTTTTGGTGACTGACGGAGATGTGTGTCTGGTGTAGACAGTTTCTTTCCCTGGCTATAGGCTCAGAAAACTAAAACCCAGCTTCCATGCACATGTTCATGTATATGTTTGTGTGTATATGTATATATATGTATATATACATATATATGAACATCCGGATATATATATATATATATATATATATATATATATGTGTGTGTGTGTGTGTGTGTGTGTGTGTGTGTGTGTGTGTGTATAAACACACACATCAAGAAGATTAAAGATTCTGGATAGTTATAAATTGAGCTACTGTAAGTTTGCAAAATTATGTGTTCTGTGTCTATGAGTTTTGTCAGATAAGTACTGTCCATTATTTATTTTAGAGTTTCTCAGTGTCAAAAATTAAATAAAATAACTGTTCAGTAGCTCCTGGTTTAACTTAAGGTCCTTTCTTAGCTTTGCTTTTGTTGTGGTGTTAGGGATTGAACTCAGGGACTCCTGAATGCTAGGCAAGCAAGCACACTACCCCTGAGTTAAACCTCAGTCTACAGTGAGGTTTCCAGATGACGTAGATGGTGTGATTATAACTTACAGACAGAGAGAGCAAGTTGATAACATTAAGAAACCATCTAGCCAAGTGATGGAGCACAATTTAATCCCAGCACTCGGGAGGCAGAGGTAGGTGGATCTCTGAGTTCGAGGCCAGCCTGGTCTATAGAGTGAGTTCCAGGACAGCCAGGGCACAGAGAAACCCTGTCTCAAAAAAAAATGGGGGGATGTAGGGGGAAGGAAGGGAAGGGAGTGGAGAAAAATATATAGTTTAATAAAAAATAAAAAAGTTAAAAAGGAAAACAAACAAATAAGGAACCACCATAGGCTGACTGGTTTGATATCTGCTGATGTCTGTACTCTCTTTGATCTATTAGTTAAATTCCAGTTTTCCAATTGGCTTAACTCCCTTTATGATTTATTTGTTACTATATAAATATAATAATTTGAAGAAATCTTCACTGGAATACTGAACATCAGTATTTGAAGAGAGCAGAAAACAGCTTATCCTGGTTCTACGCTGCTGCTGCATCTTCCTTTAGGAGGGAACGCTCCTTCCTGCCTTTCTGGGTGAATTCTAAGGCAGACGCTATGATGCTTCAGGCTTCTTTCAGAACACTAAAAAGTCTTTGGATCACATTAGACATCTAAACATCCTCAGCCTAGTCTAAAGTCTGAATCTTGATTGAACTGAAAGTACCATCATCTGCTGGGGGTTTCTGTCCTCTGCTCTTTACAGCCCAAAGGCAGAGGTGTGGTAGAGAGGAAGGGTGTGCTGCTAGGGGATAAGGAATGTTCCTGTCACATCAGTACTGTTCATCACTTTGGTTCAGATGTTTGGCGCCTGTTGTTGGAGGGCTCTCAGGGTGCTCCGTGGGTCTCCTAGTTCTGAGGACAGGATGAACTCTTTAACTCAGTTCCTGAGTGTCATGCCACCCACCTCCAGCATCCTAGGTCAAATCTTCTTGATCTGCTAGGTGGTCCAATTAACCAGAGAATCCTGACTTGGCCTGAGGAGAAACTGCTATTGGTGAGACACAGTTTCTTTTAAATCACAGCCAAGAGCTCCCATCTTCAGGCCTTCCTTCTCAGGCACATGAAATATGGATCAGATTCCACACAGCTGGGTCCCCACTTCCAGGGAACATTTATAAAGTTCCATGGGTGTCCAGGTAAAAGCCGTGTCTTGAGTATAGATGACAGCATTCTCTCCCTTTCTCCGTGGTGTATATAGAAGGTGAGGCAGGCTTCAGCGGAATGCAGTGTGAGGGTATAAGGACTAACATCTCTTATGAAAAGGCTCTTATGTCCAAACTCACTTCCACCCAGCCATAACCTTCTTGGGAGTCACGGTGACACGCTCTGTGGGTGGAGAGCATCTCCCAATAAGATCTCTAAAGGGTTCAGAATGAGCGTCAATCTAAAACATAAAAACCCAGCTGCCAAGAGTTTAAAGAGATATCTGGTGTCAAAATTATATTTGAGCAGTGTCTTCTCCTCACAAAATGGAAAAAAAATGGGCATCATCTTTGCAGGCAGTGAGAAGGAACCCTCAAGGTAATAATGATTTATGACTAGCTGAGGATGGGATCTTATTTAGACACAGAACGTTGGTTTTCACAGGATATAGTCAGTGGCAAAAAGCAAGGATAACAATATAAGATTAAGTGGAAAAGATCAAAATGCAAATTTATGCATCGCATATGATAGCAATTTTATAACATGCAAGCTTATTTGTGGGTTTCTATGTTTATATCTTCATAAAATTATTAGAAAGACACATAATCTGGTACACGTCTATGCCCAGTGGCAAAGTCTGCCCATCAGGAATCAGCGTCTTCATCTTTCTAATTTTGCCATCTGATGAGAACATTATAAATTGGCAGTAAGTGGGACCATGATCTTATTTTGGGGTTTGTTTGTTTTTCCTTTTTAGCTGTATCAAGAGCAGCACTACTAGCCTTTTAGATGGCAAGTAGCCAGCACCGCAAATCAGGATTTTAATGAATTCCCTCCTTCTGATGCCTAATTTAAGCCCAATTTAGAGTGAACAAAACAAACATATTATCCCATAAAGGGGAATGAGAGCTCCTTTGTTGTCCTGGCTTTGAGTCTTGGATCTCTTTAGAACAAGAAAAATAGAGCAAAAGAAATGAGCTAAATAGGCTCGACGCCTCTTCTGTTCGGGCTTTTCTCATTAAGGCTGAATGCCATAAGATGACATTTCAAAAGGTAGGTTTTGGAAGTGTGTCTTTGATTCAGTTTCTTCACCTGCAAGTTGAGAAAGGAATATTCTATATCTGTGTGTCGTGATTCCCCAGGGTGGTCAAATGATCCTTTCATAGGGGTTTCCTAAGACCATCGGAAAACACAGATGTTTGCATTATAATTCATAACGGCAAAATTACAGTTCTGAAATAGCAATGAAAATAATTTTGTGGTTGGGGTGTCACCACAACATGAGGAACTGTATGAAAGGGTAGCAGCATTAGGAAAGTTGAGTCCCACTGTTCTAGATACAAACAGTAGGCATGTGTGGGAGATATTTCATCCTCAAACATTTTTATCTCACGTCTTTCCCCCAACCAAAGATACAAACAGACACAAACACGCATACATGCGTGCACACTAGTGCGTACACACAAAACTTTCCTTCCTTCTGTATGTATATAAACACACTCCCCACTAATCTGTCTTCTAAATGCTCCGAATCCCACAGAATAATGAACTCATGACTGACCTCCCCAAGAGAGGCAACTCCTCAGAGAGATGAATGGAGGATGGAGATCCACCACATCTGGAGGCTACATCTGTCTTTTAGCAGAACGTGACCAACAGAACCACAGTGAGAAGATGCCCACCGAGTCAACATCAGATAAGACACTACACCAACGGCTTGTTCGTGGGACAGAGGCTGCCATCTCTCCACTTGGGACAGAGGAGATGCTGTTTCAAAACAGAGATCTGACTCTAAAATTTCCACAGAATTTCCCAATTTTTTTACAATCAAGGTAGTTGTTCTCATTTGTAACGATGGAAGAGGAAAGGTGGGTCCCAGGCAGGTAGTTTGCTAAAGTCTCTAATATGACATCCAGTGTGGGCCCTTCCCACTTGCTCTCAGGAGAGAAGGCAGAACGAGACAAGCCTCAGCTTAGCTGAGCCGAACATGGGGTGTCAGCTGCCTCCCAGCAGCCTTTGGCACAACCCTCCTGCCAAGGGTCTGATCTCCCCTCTGCTCTCTTCTCTTCCCAAACAGATGAAGAGGCTGTGTTCCAAGGTCACTCTGCCTTCCACCGGTCTGCAGTCCCCTTGTCCACTCACCATTTGTCTGTGTGAGTTGAAAACAAGTGATTATTTCCTTCAAAGCCTCAGACTCCTTTGCATCCTCTTTTCCTTTCTCCTCTCGGTGCTCTTCATCCCTCTCCTTTCATGAGACTTGAAATTTCTAACTTCCAATAATCACACTCATTTATTCAAATAAGCTCTCTCTCCCGGGTCTCCTTTATTTTCAGGATCTTCACCTGTGATGGTGTAAGGATTAGTTGATTATTTAAAGATCTGCATATAGAACACATAGATATGTCCGACTTCAGCTCCTTTCCCCTTCCAATGCTTCCTCCATCTGAGTGAACCATAAAATCATCTTTGGCCCCTAACAGTGGTCAGGCTCCTGAGGGGTTTCCATGCTCACACTAAGAAGTGTCCTGGTTCAACTGGTAAGCTGTGTAGTCAATAGACACAACAGGACAGGGGGCATCTAGTAGACATCTACACAGGACTCTCATGGCTGTTCCAGAAGCAATGGGGCACCTCACCATCTGTAATCAAACCAACAGCCCTGAGTGCTCATTACCTATAACCTAGCTAAGTCGTGCAAAGATTGAGAAAACACTGTGGAACTGTCTTGGATTCTGTGACCCTGGTGTCTAAGCTCAGCACTGAGATTAGAACATTCGCCGAACTGGGCAAATAATTTGACCCCTTATTATGACAAAGGCACAACCATAGAGCTGTGGGTACCACCAAAATGGATCACATTAGTAAACCATGTTGCCTGGTATTGTGAACCATAAGTGACTGATGTTATCAATGCAAACAAAGCCCAGCTCACAGGCTTTCCTTTGGAATCTTCGTTTGCATGACGGGTCTCTGTTGTAGCCATCAGTCAGGATGAGACGAAAGAAAAGATTAATGAGAGAACATTTCTCTACCCACCCCCGACGCCGGCCCCCAAACTATGATTAGGCATGGGCTGGGAGGAGGGGAGAGAGTTCTAAATAAAAAGTAAAATAGAAGTTTCACTTGGACTAAGTAGTTGTTAATACTCAAGGGTGATCCAGGAAGAAGCTACTGCATGAGGAAGTAGTGTTATGGGTGGAAGGGGATGACTTAGCAGCACATACAGCGTGGTTTCTGAGCTCAGGTTTTCCAGCAGCACACACGTGTACACACACATACACAAGCACACATGTACACACACACAAAAGCACACATGCACACATGTATACACACACAGTTTACAAGTGTAGATATTTTAAAGATACACTATATTTTTTATTTATGTGTACACTTGTACATGAATACTCGTATGTGGCATCTGTGGGTGGTATGTGCACAAGTGTATGCGTGTGCACAGAGGCGAGACGAAGAACTTGGGTGTTCTGCTCTAACACAGTCCACCTGATTCCTTTGAGACAGTTTTTTTTCCCCCCCTGACCTGGAGGCTGTCTGGTGGCCAGCAAGCCCTAGCGATCTGTCCGCCTACCGTTGCCCTCCACAGTGTTGAGGTTATCAGTGTGTGCAGCCAGACCTGGCTTTGGTCACAGGTGCTGAGGATCTCAGCTCGGGTCTTTATGCTTACAGAGCCGGCATTCTTACCTTTGGAACCCTTTACCTTAAAATTTGGTATTACTTGCTTATTTTTAAAACAAGTGAAAATACTATAAAGTAATCCTTGTATGGATTGTATTTTAATATGTCTTGTATTTTAATAGATACATAGTGTTATTTATAATATCTGTACAAGCAGCTAATCATTCTTTTACCTAGGGACTACAAGGTAATTTATAATTTTATACTAATAGAAATGATAGTTTAATATATTCTTTTATTCAAGTACCAATATTGTTAAGAGAAGCTCTTACAAGAGTATACTTATTTGAAGTTTGTCAGACTTATTTCTGTAAAACTTGCACCAATTTATCTCCCCAATAAGTGTGTATAAGAACTTTTGTATCTCTTCATTCCCTTGTCAAGAACTTAAATAAATATTTGTACTTTTTGAAAGTTAAAAAAGTTTCTAGTTGGGTTGGAGAAATGACTCAGGTTAAGAGCATTGGCTGCTCTTCCAGAGGACCCAGGTTTGACTCCTGGCACCCACATGACAGGTCACAACTGTCTCAGTGCCTTCCTCTGACCTCTGTAGGCATCAGGCATGCCTGTGATGGACAGACAGACATGCAGGCAAAACACCTAGAAACATAAAATAATATAAAATTTAAAGCAAGGAGGGAAAAGCAACAATTAATTTAGAAACCTGATTACTATTTTTCAGATCATTTACTGTCATTAAGTAGAGCATTTGAGTGGGTTTATTACCTATTTCCCCTTTTATATAAGCTGCCTGTTCACCTGTTCTACTTTTCGATTGGACAAAGGGTTTTACTTTTTCTTGACTTGTGTAAGTGTCCTCTCCCCATCTTTGCCTCTCTCTCTGTAGCTAGTAAATGTGTGTGTTATGTATCTTTCCTGTCTATTGCTTGCCTATTGCTTAATACTGCTTATAGTATTTACATAAGATTTGTCTATATTTTAGTCTGCATACAAATTAGTGGCTGCAATATTATGTTTCACACACTGTGTCATTATCTTTTGTTCAGGTCCCCAAATGTCCCCCATTCTCTTTTCCTTTCTATGTATCTAGCACCAAATTGATGGACTCAGGAGTTTAAGGCATCCTGTCATAAACTTTTGTAATGAGCCAACCAGTATAAATTGCTTACTCTTTGCTTCATTTATTATTCATTAAATATCTCTTAAACACAAATGTAAATTATTGTATTTTATTAGGATTTTTACAGTCCTCTTAAGGCCATTATGCAGATTCAGAGCAAACTCAAAGTGTTTACTTTGGTGGAATTGCTATAAGATATTCCTAAAACTGTAGAGAACAATGTGGAGACATACTTCCTTTTGTATTCTTATTCATGTCTCCCAAAACATGACGTGTGTTTTGAACCCTTGCCTTCTCTGCTTTGCTTGTGCCTGTCATCCCGAATCAAGCCACTATTACCGGCGGCACAAACCATTTCAGTGGTTTCCTTTATTGTCCTTGTTTTCCAGGTTTCCCCGTAATAAGATATATATTTGACTTGAGCTTGAGGGCAGGGAGACCGATGCAGCTAGGTCCCTGGCAGTAGGAGTGTAAGGCTATTTGTTCACATCTCTGTGGATAAGATTGAGGAGAAAGAACCCTGGCTGGGAGTGGGGTGAGAGCTAGCCCACATAAGGCCTCCACTCTAGTAACCTCCTTTCTCCTGCTGTGCTTCATCTCCTAAAGATCCTTCATCCACCCAAAACAGTGCCACATGCTGGGAACCAGGTGTTTTTTTTAAGAGAAAGTTTTTGATGGTGAGTAAAATACAGTGCTATGAGTGCTGCATGAAACTTGATTAAAAGGTTTCCAGACCCATAGTGAAGCTCAGCAAAATAAATCCTGATCATCGACTGAAAAAAATAATTAAAATTTTCTTTTATAGTAACAAGTTAACCGTCATTTTTCTAACATTATTTAGACTTCAACAACACAAAATAAAACAAAACAAAAACAGATAGGCAAATGGTGAGGCTTAAACAAACACACACATACACATACACACATGTGCATATGTATGTATATGTATGTATACATACATACATATATATATATATATATATCATACCACAGATGTAAACTCAAAGGTGATTGGAATTTGTAAGGCTTGAATTTTATAATTAGTGTGTTGAGAAAATTAGATGCCAAAATGGAGAATTTCAGTAGAAGGTTATATTCTAGGAAAAAGAATAAACAACAAGAAAACTTTGAACTAACCAAACACAAGAACTGAAATTAAGTTAAATTGTTTCATAACAAATTAACCAAAGCTGAAGAGGAAATCAGTGGACTGGAAGATCAGAAGAACACAAGAGCGACATTAAGATAAGAACATGGGCAGGTGTGGGAGACTGACTGTGCATGTAGCCAGAGTCTTGGAAAGAAGGGGAAGGACTAAGATTTTTGAGACATGATTTCAGAAAATAAAGTCATATTTTCAAGTAATGCTATTAATATATATCAAAAACTCTACATCTATATACAACAGAGTAAAACTACTAAAGAGAGAAGGGGAAAGGAGAAGAGAAGGAGAGAGAGGCAGAGAGAGAGAGGGAGATAGTGTCTTGAAACAGTGAAATAAGACATAAAGGAAGTTCCTTCCAAATACACCCCCAAAGTATGCTGAAAAATTGCAAATTGAAACAGGAGAGGCCAGAAGATGATAGACTATCACCAAGAGCCTCACCTATATATTCTAGAAGATTTTCCTTGAACACCTGTCAAGAAGTGTAAGAAAGGCAGTTCCATTTGGACCTGGGCATAATTGACACAAATTAATTCATATTAAACATGATATAGTAGTATATTAAAACGTGTCTGTGTGTCTGGTTTTAATACCAACTGGTTCCATTTTTCCCCCATGAGAACATCATGGACAATGGAGCTGATTTTCCTGTGTATGGAAGGCCATTTTCAATGTTTTTGAGTTTGAAAATCTTCAACATTGACTTCAGCCTTCTATGCGCCACCTGTTCTCTGAACACTCAATGGCTGTTATACACCAGTTACTTTCCTGAAGGATGTGAATACAGTAACTGTGTCATGTTTGTTTTATGTGACAAGCTCTTCATGAGAAGGGTAGGGAAGATGGTGCTGGTGACTTAGGCTGATGGAACGTAAGATACTTGAATATGCAGTAAGGCCATCCGACTCAGCCGGAAAGAGGAATCAGCCCTTACAGGAGGGACAAGTGGGATCAGACTAAGAATCAACTGTTCTTTCTTTCTTTCTTTCTTTCTTTCTTTCTTTCTTTCTTTCTTTCTTTCTTTCTTTCTTTCTTTCTTTCTGTCTGTCTGTCTGTCTGTCTGTCTGTCTGTCTGTCTGTCTGCCTGCCTGCCTGCCTGCCTGCCTTCCTTCCTTCCTTCCTTCCTTCCTTCCTTCCTTCCTTCCTTCCTTCCTTCCTTCCTTCTGTCCTTCCTTTCTCTCATTAGAATTATTGATTAGTTATGGGTATTTCCCCTGCATGTATGTATGTGCACCATGTGTATGTGGAGGTCAGAACTCTCTGAGACTGGAGTTACAATTATAAGCTCTCGTACTGGAAACTGAACCCAGGTCCTTTGGAGAAGCAGCCAGTGCTCTTATTTGCTGAGCTATCTCTCCCGCCCTATGCTTTCTTTCTTTGGAAGAAAAGGCAGGATGCACGTTCCCAGCTTTAAACAAACACCTTGAGCAAGAGCAGAAGGAATTAAGGAGTGAGTCATCTGATCTATCTTATTCTCAACCACAGGAGCCAAACTTCTTCCTGCAGCCCCAGTACAGCTTCCAGTGCCTGGAGAATGACAGTGCTCTAGGTGAGGTCACACGGTGAGAGATGGCGCTTTCCCCTTACCACGTTCCAGAGATGATTATTAGATGACCTCGCCTGACTGTGTGTCCCTGTCCCTGTAGATGTGGTGGAAGAATGTACGTCCAACCCTAAACAACCTGGAAGTCTTTACACATTCTCAAATACATTATGGATAGAAAAGAATCCCTAATTTCTGCCCCCAGTGGAATCACATATGGTAGTGAAGCAACAGGACCACAATGGATAAAATAGTCATTAGAAACCCATGAGGTCTGTTATACCCCTTTTTGTCCTTTTCTAGTTAATGCTATTCGCAATTCCGTTCCCAAGACGTTTTCTATCTTAGCATGGTGAGAAAATGGGATTCGGCATGTGTGTTACCGATCTCACCACTTACCAGCATCTGTGTCATCCCTGGCAAGTCGCTTCAATTTCTTTGTCTACAAAATTCTGTGCAATGTCACATCGGCTAAATTCTTGAGAAATTCAATGAGATCATCAATCCATATCCTCTTACGCCAAGACACAGCATCTATGTAAAGTAGCTTTCTCTTGTTCTTCTTAGATTCTCTGGCATCTAGGCTATGTTTGAGAGTGAGAAGTGTATGTATGTATGTATGTATGTATGTATGTATGTATGTATGTATGCACGTATGCATATTCCCCGAGATCAGGAGACCCTGGGGTGCCTAGAAAGGGCTAAGTTGGTGAGAGAAGAATGTAAATTTAAGTCATAATGAAGAAGAGAATGTGGGCTGGGGTAGAGGGAGCTTTATTTAGATTTTGGGTTGATTCTGGCACCATTTTATCTCTCTGTGTGTGTGTCCACAAATTCGTTTCTCTTAGTTCTCTTAGTTATAATGAACAAGTTAAAGTAAAATATTGTTGCTACTAGAAACAAAGCTAAAGAATGAAGGGCTGGGAGAGAAATTCCTGGTGCAGTTGCAACACTTGTCCTTATGTAAATCAATGACCATTTGTGCTAATTCCCCTAGAGCGTAAGGAGAGCTTCGAAGATGATTATGAAATATGCTTCAGACCGAGTTCCCTGCAAGTTGCCCTGACAGCAACAGTTATCTGGGCTCACACTTGCTCAGCCTGGCTGGGTTGTGGCCCTTGCAGCCCCGCTCTCCCTTTGAACGTGGAACTGAGAAAGAAAATTGCTGAGGAGGTAAATTCAGACAGAGCAGACATCCCAGGGAGGCTTCTCTCGCTCCTCCTTGTCTTTGCGGCGAACGTTTCCTCCTGTGTGACCTTGGCAGTTACATCTTGATTGGATTTCTTCCCTGGAATATGTTCAAGTTTCCTAGGCATGCTGAGAGGAGAATTGAAGGCTGATGGGAATGAGAAATGCTGTAATTACTGAGTATCTTAATAGTGAGACAGGAATTCGATCTCTAAATTTATTTTCATTAATAACGAAAGCAGTAGTAGCCTCCTCTTTTACTCCCCTTCCTCTCATCTATCGGGATCCCTTCCTCCTTTCCCTTTCTCCCCATCTTCTTCCTCTTTCTTAATTTTAACCTTTCCTGAGTGAAAAGAAACGACTAACCGATAATTTAAGATAGGTGTTTACCGTTTCGATATACAACGATACAATCGCCCTGCAAAAAGAAAGACAAAGACGCCTAAGTGATTGGAAAACTTGCTCTTGCAATTATCACGTTGAGATCAGCGTGGCTGTGGAGAGAGAGGCTGGTTGGTTCTGCAGCCCCGGCTTACGTGCTGCCATGGAAACATCTGGGCTGCAGTGCGAACAGTGAAGCTTGTCAGAAAAAATCAGCCCTGGCACGGGGAGGTGACAGTGAATGGAAAATAATTTCGACCATGGGGGATCTTCTATTAAGCAAAGCATATGTAAAACTGTCTCTGGAGGCAGAAGAAAATACAGATGTGTCTCGTTCCTGCAACTGTCCTTATTAAGATGGATAGAGCAGTACTGGGGGGGGGGAGGAGAGGGGGGCTTTGTTGACTTCTTTTCACAGTCCTTTATGAATAATAGTTTTGCTTTTTAATATATGCATGACATTTGTTAATTGTTAAAAATGAGCACCGAAAACACAATTCCTCTTGCAAGCTGACTTAGCTGCACATTCAATCAAACGTGAAAGCAAACCATATTATTTCTCCTTTAGGGTAGATTCCTCAAAAAAAAAAATAATAATAATCCTCTCCAGACTTTGGCAGGAGGCAGCTGACATCGAGACAGGGAAAAAGATGGGACAAAGAGGGAGGCTGGAAGGAAGGACCAGTACATTAGGAGCTACATCAGAGTGCTTTTGCTCCTTAGTAACTGGTGATCTTAGGCCACCAAGAAGAAAGGACAACTCTGCATTTCATGTTCATTTTCCTCTTTAGAATGGGAAAGGCTGTAGGGTAAGAGTCCAAGGAAGTGCTGTGTGAGTTTCACTGTGACTGGGATTGCCCCATTGCGTGTGTCCGCTCCTTTTCCCAGAGAAGAGAGACCGAGGCTACCTGCTCCACTGCACAGCACGGTGTGGCCACGCCCTGCAGTGAGGGAGCCTTTCAGAAGTTGCCTTTTCCCATAGATGTCTAAGGGGAAGGCACTGTGCTAGGAATGAGCCTGTGATGAATCCCAGGAAATTAATTAAGCTCTAATTACCTTTAATCGTAGACAAAATCGAAAGTATGGTAGGCAGAATCCCACACCCTGCTAAGGGCTGCGGAGAAAAGGAGCTCACTGGAAGAGAGGCTTGAAATAGTCTAGCGTGTCTGGGTCGTGGGAGCCAAGGAAAGGGAGGTGCGGGCTGAGATGAGGGCTAGGTAGTCCTAGGCTCAAGCAGTGTCACCTAAAGTGAAATAGGAAACCTTCAAAAGGTTGAAAACAATTGAGGCACATCCATCTTGTTCCTGGGTTATGCTACAGAGTCTTTTTTGAGCGCAAATGTTAGCTATTTTTAGAGTACCTTAACACACCCTTTAAAATCAACTCTGCTTCTCACTGTTAAGGGAAATCAATAGATTGGGCCGAGCTCAGTTTACTGTCACCTTCAAAGCTTCCATTGGAGACCTCCGGCTTCCACGTGTAGTAGACAGCGAGCTTAGAATGCTGGTAGCTTTTTAGAACTGAGGAACAAGAAAGAACAGACCGAAGCTTTTTTAACAGAAAAGCTAGCATAATGAATAGAAAATCTGAACTTCACTGCATGTGGGGAAAAAGACATTGTTGGAGGATTTTTGATAATTCTCTATAATTTTTTTTCTAAAACAGTCAAGAATTTACAGAATAATGTTTTCAGCAGCAAAACGTATTAAAGTCAGTTCTATTATGCTTTCTGTTTTAAAATTTTTCTTCTGGGCAGAGTCCTGCCACAGAGGGGGGAAAAAAGCTAATTGGACATTTGATTCATCTGGACAGCTGTGAATGGAATTTTTGCTAACCAGCAGCAGATGCCGACCAAAACAGTACAGCAAATGGCCATTGGCATGAGGAGGATGCGAGTTAGCTGCATGTGCCATGCTCAGGTCCCCAAATGTCTCTGAGTTCTTCTCTTTATTTTCCTTGAATTTTTTAAAAATTATATATGTCTCGAAAAACCAAAAAAATATTAAATATGTCTATAAATTAATCTTAGTCATTTTAAAGGGGCGTGTCAGTCCTCCCTTTGGCATGAAGAGACCCTGTCTGAGTTTTTGTAGTACTCTAGAGAGGGACTCGGTAAAGCCTGGTTGGGGAATGCTTGCTTTCCAATTGGAAACACAGGGCAGATGCTGGCATTAGGAACACTACCTCTGTGCGCTTTATGCTCTGGATGGAATGTCATCCACCTCGGTCCTCAAACCATACTTTTTAGTTTATTTAGGAATGGATGATTGTTTGTTTGTTTGTTTCGGAGACACAGTTCCTCTCTGTAGGCCTGGCTGTCCTGGAACTCACTCTGTAGACCAGGCTGGCCTCAAATGCACAAAGATCCACCTGCTTCCACCTCCCAAGAGCTGAGATTAACGGCATGCACCATAGATGCCTCTGGAGACGAGCCACCTCAGAGAAGGAATTCTGGGTGCTGGGAAGATGGGCCTTCCAATTTGTTTTCATGCTGGATAAATTTGTGAATTAATTTTGTGTTAGAAGCTGGTTTGTTTTAAGGAATTGCAGAAAGTCACGAGTGAGCTCTTAAAATCACTTGTGCGGTTATAACACATAAAAAAAGTATACAGGATCTATGTCTAGTGCCTCTTCCCCCACCCTGTTTGGTGGAGTCTGTCTCTTAAAACTAATACTGTGGTGTTTTTCTAAGCACTACCATTAGTTTAGTATGGCATGTATGAGCAGCCATGACCCACTCAAACTGTCAGGTCTTTCTGTGGTTTGGCATTTTGAACCCTCCTTCCGTTCTCCCCACAATGCTCTTCCCTGTCTAAACTTAGAATTTTGAAAGCAATCACGACGACTTCCTTCTTGTACCTTGGTGAATGCCGGAGGCTAGCATCTCATTGTGGAGGCTCTCCCAGTCTTCCTCCTGTGCTTTGTGAAACCAAACCCTTTCTGTCATTTACTGTCCTTTTGAAGGGAACCACATTTTCTCATGTCCACCTGAATCTCTACAGTGGTTTCCTGGAAGTAGGGTTTCTGAAGGAGAGCCCAGAGAAGTTCTCGACTTTGTTTGCTATTCAAATTGTACAAGGTCCACTTTTGAAAAATTGAGTCTTTTTGCTCCCCACTCCTGAAAAGATTCTTATTTAGTTGGTTGGGCTGTGGTGTCTAATTGTTTTAGTACTTTCTTTGGTGGCTTAGCAGCCAAACTTAAGACCCAACTGGGCCCTAAGCATCCATTTTGCTCTCCACAAGTCTGAAGATCTGGATTATTATATTAAGGATTCAATAAAGAGAATTTAATTTTCATTCAAGTGCTGGCTGGGTTTGTCAGAAACACACTGGAATGCATGCGTGTTCTTCATCATAACATTATTATGGCTTGGCTGTTTATACTATTCTGAACGAGTTGATTTGCCTAACATCTGTGGGTTTTGACTTCAAGCCCCAGAGAATGGTTATCAAATTTATTTTAGAACCAGGTGGAATTATTATGCTTTGGGGTTAGGGGAGGCTGTTCTTGTAATGCCCATTCATCTATTCTTTATTGTAATACCCATCCATCTATTCTTTATTCATTCATTTACCAATTACTGAGTACTTCCTATGTGCTGGAACTGGTGGCAGATGCTAAGGAGGTATGTATTTTTAAGGATGATCTGAGTTCAAACCCTGGGACCCATTTGATAGAAGGATAGAACCAGTTTCTTCAAGTTGTTCTATGACTTCCACTTGCGTGCAATGTTCATGTCATTAATGAGCAAGTCTATACACACACACACACACGAGAGAGAGAGAGAGAGAGAGAGAGAGAGAGAGAGAGAGAGAGAGAGAGAGAGAGAGAGAGAACCTTTAGCAAAAGTAAGATAGTTAGAAAGCTATAAGAATTCTCAATATTCTGGCACTTTGTGTAAACTGAATTTAATTTGGAGTAGCCTGGAGCTACTCAGGTGTATAGGCGTGTGACTGTAATATTATGTATGTCTAGATAAAGGAAGGACTTGCCCAATTTAATAAACATGCTTAATAAGTTTTATATGGTCCAAGATCCTTCATAAGGAAATGAAGACCCCAAGAAGACACACCTGAGTGTATTTTATAAGAAATTCGGTAAAGGATGGATTATTTTAGACAAATAAAAAAGAAAGACATGATCTGATGGCAACAGATTGGGGCAAACTTAGACTGGCTTGTTCATTTCAAGGCTCCTGTGCTTTCTTTCATTCCTTCAGCTTCAGAAGCAAGGATGCTCCTTACCTCTAAGTGAAGGAAGGGCACTTCCCACAAGAGGGTCAGGGTTTCCTCTGGGGAAGGTGATAAACAAAGACTGAGTCAAAGAAGGGGAGGGTGAGAGGCTGGGAGACTTCCTGCACTGCTGTCTTCTGACTCGCCAAGGTGGGCAAGGTATTTGGGGGGGTCCTGTGTTCTGAGTCCCATCACAATCCTATTGTTTTAGTCCTGATGTCTTGGTCTTATATTAAACTGACTTGGGTCTCATTTCTGGGAAGGTAAGCCTGAAACACTGGGCCTGTGGTGCACACAGAAGCGCCTAATGAATAGGTGTTGACTGGCAACCTGTGCGGGTAACTCTTCTTTGCTTGTTGCACAGGAAGGCAGCATGGTGCCTTGGCCTTTGCTTAAGGAGGGAAGGCAAGAAGAAGAAAATACAATGTGAAAAACGCCTGGGTGGTATAAATGAAGTATGCGTTTCTGTGGCCTTGGCTCCCGGCACAAAACTTCTAAAACTCTTGGCTCTCTAGAGTGGCAGGCATGTCTTCTATATGCCAATAAGGCTAGTGGCTGGGGTTTCTAGCCTGGAAGGGGGAAAGTGGCTGATGCTTAATTTCAACCATGATGGTTAATGGCTTGTGCATTTATGTCTATGTGAGAAACCCTCCATTCAAATCTAAACAATGGTGTTTGCGGAGCCTCTGGTTGGTGATCGCATCAACAGTGACAGAGAGAGGTGTCCTCAGAGGGTGTGGGAGCTCCATGCACTATTGTCCTATTCTTTCCTTCCTTTTAATCGTGACTAGGATGTTTTCTTTATAATTATCTAATAATAGCCAACAATAGTCAGTAAAACACTGCTTTCTTTAGTTCTAAGAACTTTTCTAGTAAGTTTTTGAATCCAAGGCGATCATGAGGACCCATACTTGGTAACCAATTAATCTGATTCATGGGAGGCCCAGGTCTTGTGACTGGTAAAAGAAGTTGGGGGTACCTTGGGAGACGAAGCACTTAGACTGTAGGGTCTGGTCTAATCCAGGGTAATTAGCACTGGAGTCATGCTGAGTTGTTGGGTGTGCGGTCATTATTCAGGGAGTTAGCTGTTATGTTGAAGAAGGCTTCAACTTGTCATTGTAGAGTCAGTTTGTTGGTCAAATAGGGGCAGTGACAGAAAATTAGAGACTAAGACCAGGATAGAGAACTTAAGAAGCCGAGGCCAGGGAAAGAGCCGGGATAGACGCGCTGTGACAGAGAATGTCCAGGCTCCAAAACCATCAAAGGAATGGAGACAGGTGCTGCCTGAGGAAAAGGCATTGAAGGCAATGATTTGGTACTTTGAAAAATGGGAAGGATAATCCACTGTCATAATCGTTTGAAATAATTTCCCCTGGGAAACAGACTAAGATTGCTTCTGACTATGAAGACTGTCCTTTTCCCAGGAACCGTGATACCCCAGTGCCACCTGGAGAAGCAGATGCCCTGTGTCGGCCCAGGCTCATGGATATTAGTCTATATTTTGATTCACAGCTGTCTTATATGCCCCTGAGAAGTAGAGAAATCTGGCCCCTGTGCATTAGGAGACCATTGGGGTGAGAACTGGAACACAGGGTCCATTGCTTCACCATGTTTCAGCCAGAGGACTCTAGAAACAGCCTATTCCCTTCCTGGCCCCACAAGTCTCATTTTCCCCATCCATGCGGCGGGGATGAAAGATCTGCATCCCTTGTGTGTAGGACTTGTTGGGAAGAAAGCAATTAAATTTCTATATAAAGATACTTTGAAGGGAAGTGGAGAGCTGGCTTAGTAGGTAAGACCACTTTTTATGCAAGCAAAAAGACGTTAGTTCAAATCCCCTGCGTGTGCGCATACACACATGCACACACACACATGTTATAAAAATATATATTAGAAAAAATAAAGCCAAGTATGGCCATGTGTTCCTATAATCCTAGCATGGGGGTAAGACAGGGGGATCCCAGGAGTTTGTTGGTCAGCCAACCTAGTCAAAGTACATAGCTTCAAGGTCTCTGAAGGACACCTGACATCTTCCTTTGGCATCCATGGGCACATGAACACATAAATGTACATATACCAGACTCTAATACTCCTGCACCAAAACCCCAAGGCATGTACAAAGATACTTTAAAAATTGGCCAGGACCCCGGATTCAAAGGCATTCCATTGCTTAGCTCAGGATGTTTCAGAGGCAACATTGACCTTCCCCTAAGCTATCATTTATGGTCCTAAATTGACTGCTGTAGTCTTTTTCCCTAGCACTGAGGAAATCTCACCATGTGCAAAGATGTGAGCGCGTCAGCAGATGAAGCCTTTATTTTTGAACACGTTAATTTCTCCATCGGCTCTATTTCTTTTCCGAGGGCGTCACTGTATTACATTAATGCTCTGAGTTGTTAACAATACCAGCTGGCACTGTGAGTATCACTTATGTTCACAGTGTAAAAGTTCGGGGGACAGCGTGAAAACTGCCACCTAAACCACAATGTTGGACTACCTCCTGGGTGTGCTTGCTGGCTCCCCTTGGGGACAGAACCACTATTTCCTCATCTGGTTTCCATGGTCTTTTATTTATAATCTATTTGGCATCAGTACAATCTATTTTGTTCCTTTTCAGTGAATTTTTGAGACCTCGGCCAGACAGTAACATTGGATTTTCTTTTTTAATCTGTTTTTGAGAGTTTGGTGTATATTAAGAACATGAGAATTACCTGTGAAAAAAAATAAAAACCTGCCTTTTGATCCTTACTCTTTCTTCCTTTCTCTGTGTCGATGAACCTTTGCCTGATAAGACCACCCTTTCAGGGCAGAGAAGATGCTGTTACTCATAGGCTCCCCTGGAGCCCTTTCAAAATGCTCTTCAAAAGGAAATATGGTCATTGCTGTAATTACTGTTTGTAGAAGGCTTGATAACATCTATTAAACTATAGTCATCATAACATATTTTCATTTAGTCTATTAGTTAATTCTTTCTTTGATACTTTGAAGCGACTTTCAGCATGTTTGCCAAGTATCTGTTGGATGGCTACCTGGATTCAGGCTTTCAGCTGAGTAATAGAAAAAAATGCCTGGGGATGAAATGGACTTTGGCTTGTAGAGTATTCATTTCCGAGGAACGTGCCATTGTCTTCCCAAGGAACTTGTGGACATACTCTGAGAGGAGATGGGTTTTGAGAGCCTGAGAGCCGATGGCTCCCGAGTTAAGATGAAAAATGGGTAAGACGGGGTGGGTTAAGAATGGATATAAAAGGAACCTGTGGTCCAATGAATCACTTCTATTTAATGCCTTTAAAGGAAAAAGAGAGGATTCTTTTAAAAGGAAAGCAAAGGAATGTCTGCAAATACTCAAGGGGATGGTTTCACTTTGTGCACACTGTAACGGCTTCTTCCTGTCATTATGCGGTCGTTTTTGGTGGAAAATATGTCTGTATTCCAGTTGCTAGGAAAGAGCCATGGAGCTGAGCAAAGAGAAGAATCCTTTGTGGGTCTTTTCAAGTCAGGAGTGGGCACAGTGCTTTTGACGGGGACCAATAAGATCATGCGGTGAGAACGCCACGGTGGCTATGATGAAGGGCCATCCTGTTTATGGTAGTGCCCTTCCCAGGCAAGCCACAGGGGACCGTGGAGTGGCAGGCTTGTGTCTTTCCAGTCCCCACACATCTTTGTTCTAGGGGGAGAGGCACAATTTCAGTCAGCTAGACTTTGGACTGAAGTGACAGCGGGGATTCTGGTTTTGACGCGATGCATGGCTTTGAATTGTTGGCTCACCGTATGACTTGTTCTTCGTATCCTTTTACCTGGACAAAATCTAATCTAGACCCCTCCCTCCTTTCTGATGAAGATAACAGAACACAGATACATCAAGTAACATACACCATGTTACGTAACAGCTCTGAGCCAGCTCTGTTAATCCAGTCATGCTTCTATATGGCCTGAATAACATGAGCTGCCATTCACTGTTTTTTCCTGGATGCTTATGGCGGGTTAAATGTCTTCGTTGCAGCGGCAACATCCAGCAGTGGTTTCAGTGCCCTCTTGCTTGGTCTTTTGGTTGCATAAGCTCAAAGTCTCCGTTTCCTCACCTGTCGGGGGGCGATGATAACCATACCCATCACAGACGTCAGAAAGATTAAAGAAGATAATGACTGTGGAGCTCAGCACAGCATCTGGCACACTTAATACCGAGATTGCTCTGATTTAATCTTTCTGGGCTGTTACGTCATAGCCAGAGTCCTTAAATCTTATGTTTGGTTGCTATAAACATGATAGGAAAGGTTGATTTCCTCTTCCGTGCTTTCTTTCTCAATCCCTCTAAATCCCTGATTGACAGTTCTGGAAGGCCATGACTTACTTTTCTTGTATTTTCTGTCCTGTTCTGATGCTCCTGCCCCCACTTTCAGGTTCTGGACAGCTTCCTCTGGAGGGAATTCCATGTGTTTTCATAAGAGCCTCATCACCTTGGGAAGAGGCTTTGTCAGTGCCCTGACCTGTACTTCCTAAATCCTTCCTGGGAGGGTGAGGGGTCAGCTCTTGGATATTAGATCGTCAGTTTCTGAGACCAGTCAAGTGTGTATTGGCTCACATAACCTGTGACTTGTTATGATCTCTGACAGTCAAAGAAAAGTTTTCATAGAGCTCTGGAATTATTATTTTTTTTAAAAAAAAAAACAACCACTCCATAGCAAGCAGCAGCAGCAGAGAGCATGCAGAAGCATCAGCAGAGAGCATGCAGCAGCATCAGCAGAGAGCATGCAGCAGCATCAGCAGAGAGCATGCAACAGCATCAGCAGAGAGCATGTAACAGCATCAGCAGAGAGCATGCAGCAGCATCAGCAGAGAGCATGCAGGAAGTGCAGGGCAGTGTGCACCTGGCTGTGCACGATTCTTAGCAGTTCAGTGGCCTCTTTGATTCCTTCTGAATCCTGACCACCTCTAATGTAAGAAGCCGTCTCCTCAGCAAGGTCTCTGCCTATGCGTGCTTGTCTCTAGCCCTCTCTGTATGTCATCCTCTCTGGGGGTGAATGTGCTGCCTGCTTTCATGAACAGCCAATTGGAAGGCAAGTTCATCACTCCCTATGCATCAGTGATAACAATATACTCCTGAGGGAGACAGAAGCCTCAGTCAAGGTCGGGAACAAATTTTCAAAGCCCTCTATCTGTATAAGACAACCCCAGACATCACTGTATTCCTCCTATGCCTCACAGAGTCCTTTTGTGATCTCTTTTGATTTGACGAATATGTTCTTTTTATTTGGAGTCAACTTTGAAGTTTACTGACTTCTTGGACATCTGTAATAATGAGCATATGAATCTGAGGGAAGAAGAATGAAGAAAGGAAGAGAAGGGAGGCTGGGGAGATGGTTCCGTGGGTAAAGTGCTGGCTGCACAAGCATGAGGACCCGGGTTCAGATCCCCGCGACTCAGGTAAAAGCTAAGACTGTGCATCTGCAAACCCGGCACTGAAGAGTGGGAAGATGGATCCCATCTAGCCAGCCAGTCTAGCAGTAACAGTAAACTCCATGAAAAAGGCAGAAAAACCACTGATGAAGATATTCTGACAGCAGCTTAGAGCCTCCACTTTGGCCTTCAGGGGTGAGCACATGTGAGTATCCCCTACCTACTTACACACACACACACACACACACACACACACACACACAAAAGAAATGAAAATCATAGTATTTGGACATATGCAACAGATTCTTGAGTTACTAATTGACTGACACAAGACAACAGGATGTTGTGAATTCCTCTCCAGGTTTGCATCCAAAGAACATGCACTCCCCCACCAAGAAAGTAAACCCACCATTTTTTTCCCTCTTCCCTAGGCTGGGAATTAAATTATTTAGCCCTAAATCAGTCACTTTGTACCACTTTGGTATTCCTTTGATCTGAGTATCTTGGAGCCTTTAAAAGCGAGTTATTGCATGTTTTCTCCACCTAGTGTTAGTATGGCTGTGTTTTCTTACACACTTCCTTACACGCCTTCCTTCACGGAATTACATGCTTTGACTTGTCAAAGTCACTCAAGTCTCTTCTAATATGATTCACTTTGAAAAGTCTTAGTATGCAATGAAATTATTCATCCTCGGAGACTCATTTCTGTACTTATACCAGCTTGAAATGCACCTAGAGCTTTTGTTTCTACTCATGGCTTTATTCTGAAAGTTTATTCATGGTGTCCACTATAAAAAGGCATTACCCCCCCCAACTACTTTAGGGTTTTTTTTTTTTTAACATTAATTCATTGTTGTTTAAATCGTGAGGAAATGTTTGAAGAAGTGTGTAGATAGATGGTGGCCCTAAAATCTCAATTTATAGCAAATATCTGGAGAGATGGACCAGGCTGGGCATCTCACCCAAAAGTACTTCCTCACCCCATGTCCCTAAGGACACTAGGTGCTGTCCAGCCTGACAAGGAGGCTTGATGGTTCTCAAGGCCTTCCTATTGCCGCAGTCCCCTTCTATGGAGAAGAATGGACACCGTATTTCTGTCTTTCGCAACCAGCACCTATTGAAGAACATACTGCTTTGTGTCTCATTGAGGAAGGGAAGAGAGCGTGGGAAAGAAGGTTGCTGGCGTGGAGAACTTACTAGCTGCCCGACACAGCTAGGTACTTTTCTTAACTTGGACAACAACTTTGTTTAGTTGGCTTCATGACCACGGGAAAGAGTCTTCGAACACAGATATGAATATTTGGCTCAAGATAACATGGCCAGTATGTGGTAGTACTTCATTTGGAGTTCAATTCTTTCAAATGCATCATTGAACATTGAAAAAATTGAGTACCCTACTAAATGAGATATAAGTTGGAGCCTAGGAAAATATCATGAAACATTGTGGTGTGTGTGTGTGTGTGTGTGTGTGTGTGTGTGCATGTGTGATCTTCTTGCCTTCAGATTAAGTTAATTTTTCTTGCTATGTAGTTTGATGTGGGAGTCTAATAAGTTGCCCGTGTTAAGAATATGTGATCTTAGTTGAATCTATGATTTTTTCTAACAGGCCTAACCTAAAGTAACAGTAAGTAGCTGTTGGTTCAGCATTCATTTAATTATGTTAAAATAATATTTAGTATTTATGTATAGGGGTGCTTTACCTATGTATATATCTATGTGCCATGTGTGTGCAATGCCTACAGAGTCCAGAAATGGGCATTTGTTCAGCTAGAACTGTTACAGACAGTTGTAGCTGCCATACATATGCTGGGAATCAAACCCAGGTCCTTTGGAAGAGCAGCCAGTGCTCCTAACCACTGAACCTCCTCTACCCATAGGTATTTATTTTAGAAGTAGGGATCAACATGTGGTATCCCCCTATCTGAATTGGCATTAACTTTTGCTTAGAGTTTACAGAAAATAGTTTCACTTGTATAACTGTTGCTGTGAATTGCTGGAAGATCACAATCCAAGACTATTTGGGCGGCACAAGTTGGCCTTCATAGGGAAAAGGCAAAAAGACAAAGTTGGGTAGGAAGGGGAGAAGGTGTGGATCTTGGAAAAGTTAGGGGAAGGAGGCTGAATATTATAAAAACTCATTGTACAAAATTCTCAAAGAACTAATAAAATTTTTCCTAGAGGAAGAAAAACAAGTATGACTTTGGTTTCATTACTGTTATGCTGATGGTTGATCCAGGTTTTGAGACAATGTGGAAAAGGTTTCAGAGAATGCCACATCTACAGTAGTGAGTGACATTGTTAACAAAGTGCCCTGCGATGGAATGGTCAACTTTATGTGCCCCGTTGGTTTGGCGTTAGGATGCTGGGGCATCTTGTCACACCCACATTCTAGGTGTTTGTGTGTAAGAGTTTCTGGGTAAGGGTGACACCCAATTGGTAGACTTGCTTACAGGGACCGCCCTTCCAAGTCACAATGGCCCAGCTACTGAAGCCCTGGTAGAGAGCAAGGTGGGACTGGAAAGAGCTCTTCCTTGCTGCACAGCCGGTTTGTTTGTTTGTTTGTTTGTTTATTTGGAATGTTGCTTCTTCTGTTCTTTGACTTAGCTTTCAGTTTTCAGATACTAGACTTCACCTCAGCAGCTCTCCGGGGTCTCCAGCTTGAAGGTAAAGTGTCTGTAGGATCCTCAGTCCACATCTGTCAATCACATGTCTTAGAGTTCCTATGGCTGTGCTGAAACACCGTGACCAAAGCAATGTGGGGAGGACAGGGCTCATTCGATTTCGGCTTCCACAGCGCTGTTCCTCATCAAAGGAAGTCAGGGCGGGAACCTGGAGGCGGGAGCTGATGCAGAGGCCACGGAGGAGTGATGCTTGCTGGCTTGCCGGTTATAGTTTGCTCAGCCTGACTTCTTAGAGAACCTAGGACCACTAGCCCAGGGACGGCACCACACATATTAGGCTAGACCATCCCTCATTAATCCCTAATTAAGAAAATGCTGTCTAGGCTTGTCTACAGCCCAGTTTTAAGGAGGTATCTTCTCATCTGAGGCTCCTTCTTCTTTGATCATTCTAGCTTGTGTCAAATTGAAACACAACTAGCCAGCACATTAGACAGGTAGATTCTTTATAATAAATCTTCATAAGTATTATCTATTATATTCCTTCTGTGTATGTATCTACCCATGTATATATGTATCTATCTGCTTGCCTTTCTACCTTCATATTTATCCACATATTCATAATTTATATCTTCACCATTATTATCTGTTTGTCTATCATCTCTCTACCTAGCTTAACAACCCACTCCCTCTCTATATATACATGTGCTTCTTTCTTTCTGTTTCCTTTGCTTTTGGTTCTCTGGAGAACCCTGAATAATGTAGCAAGCAATTGATGTATAGCAAGCACTAAACCAATGTGCTGCATTTAATCTACTTAATGCAACCCTGTGCCATCTTAAGATGTTATTTGCCTCCTGCCAATGAGGCTTAGAGCACTTACATAACTTTGCCAAGCACATATGGCTTTCGTGAGGGATAGTCACATACCCCCAAATCGCATGGCTTTGTGTAGGTCAACAAATTTATCATTTGAATTGATCTGCTAAATGGGGATGGTAACTGCCCCCCTGAAGGACTGTTGGGTTTAGATGGTAGGTGTAAAGTGCTTGCAACAGAATTGAATGTATGGTAGGGGACTCCGAAACACTGGCTTTTAGCGCTTGATTTCCTATTTGTGTTAACAAAATTCAGAGGTTGTACAGCTTGTGGGCTAGATCTGACTCCTCTAACTTAATATATCACTGGCAACTAAATCTGATCATTGGTTCACCTCCATTAAGCTCTAGTGATATTTCATGTTATCCTGGGGGAAAATGTGATTACGGTGACATTTAAAATTCTGCAAAGCCCAGGGAGAGGGAGAGAAGGCACACTTCCTCATGCAAGAGGAAATCCTGGTTCGACTGTCATCATCCGACTCTGGTCGCCACCCTCTAGAGAGCGAGGCAGCTGCAAGGTCACGAAAGGTGCCTTGTTTCCCAAAAGGTGTTGGATATTGACTTTTTCTCAAGCATGTTTCTTCTGCTCTGATAACCCTTGTCATCTTCCGTTACCATAAAAGCTGTCAAAAGGGATTTCACAGGCATATGGCATTAATTTAGTTATCCCCTCTGTGGTCATAAGAGGGCTTGCAAAGACGAAAACAAAACAAAACAAATCTCTTCTCAACTGTGCATCAGTTCGTATTATTGGATGGTGATCACGCACTGCACAGCCAAGAAGACAGGGTTCCATTCGGAAAGCTAGGGGATGAACATGCTCCTCTCAGGTACCGGTGTGCTTCGTTCTCCATTTCCTCTCCAGGCTTTGGGAAATAGGTCAGAGGACGGCACGGATCTCCATGGAAAACATGAACATGTCAGTCACGTTTGCTTGTCATGGCAACGTTAGATGGAATGATGACTATGTCCTGTAGCTGCCAAACCCTGCTCATTTCCATGTACAGCATCTGCAGTTCTTAGGGGCTGGCAGCACAGATCTGCCTGTTCTTGAAAAGGTAAAGAAAGGCCGAGACACTTGGCCGAAGCACCACGGCCAGAGCACAGACTGTAAAATCTCCGTGCACTTTTGCTGCTCGCCAATTGGTCCTTCATAACTGTGAGAAAAGAAGGGGCTCCAAAGGCAGCTCAGTTGGTAACTTGCCTGCCATGTAAGTGTGAGGCCATGAGTTCAGATCCTCAGAGCCCATGTTAAAAGCTTCTTGTGGCTGTGCAGACATACAGATCTAGAGTTGTGGGGGAGGAGGGAGATGGAGCATTGGCCAGCCAGTCTTTCCAGTTGGTGGGTGTTGGCTTCAGTGAGGGACAGTGTCTCAAAAAAATGAGGTTACAGGTGATAGAGGATGACACCTGACATCAACCTTTGGCTTCCACATGCATGCACACATGCACACATACACACATAAACACATATACAAAGAAATATGAACATGTCCACACACATCTTCTTGTGCCATTACCCAATGTATTAGTAATAGTTCTCCTGAGAAACAGAACCAGTTCTATATCTATAACTACAGAGATAGAAATAGACATAGACAGATGAGCTATAGCTAAAAATAGGTATATACTAGGTAGTGAGCTAAATACTTAGAAAGCTAGGTGATAGGGAGATAGATGATAAACAGGCAGATAGGTAGACAAACAGACAGATGGACAGATAGACACAAGGTGATGGCTTAGATGATTTTGAAGGCTGAGCACTCCCACAATATGCTGTCTACAAACCAGAAATCCAGGAAAACCAGAGTGTACTTCAGCCCACGCCTGCAGCCCTGAGAACCAGGAAGCCAATGGTGAGACTCTGAGGCTGAGGTCAGAAGCTTGAAAACCTTGGCATGGGATGGGACTGGTGCGAGGCTTCACCTGAGGTCTCAAAACAGGACTCTTAAAGTCCAAGAACAGAAAGTAAGTGTGTCAGCTCAAAACGAGGCAAAAAAAACCAACCCAAACCAAAAAAAAAAAAACTCCCCTTTCTCCCCTTTGCTACTGGATGGACTTGGGCACCGAGCATATACAATGATGCCCACCACATCGGTGAAGGTGAACATCCTCTATTTAGTCTACCAATTTGAATGCCAATCTTCTAGAATCACCTTCACAAAGACAAATCCGAAAATAAGCTTCACCTGTTTTGTGACTGTTTCTCAGTGCGGAAATGTGACGCCTAAAACCAGCAATGGCACCCGGCTGAATGTCTTCCCTGCTTTCCCCATGTTTTTAGGATTGTACCCAAGCTTCTCCAGAGTTTCAAGGCCATTTGAGGCCTGACCTCTGGGACCTTCTCTAAGATTATTTCAAGCCATTCTCAATGTATGTATCCCATCACCCACCTGAAAGCTATGTTCTGGTTACCCTAACCCACCCAGGAGCACACTGTCTCACCATTCGGCCATTATTCCAAAGCAGCCCGCAGCTGTCCACTCTTCCACCTGGCTGGATAACGTTCACAAATGAGTTCCCTCTCCATTTTTGATGTGAGCTCCTCTAGGAACTCCTTCTGCTGTCTTGTTTCTGGTTAGATGCCTCTGCTGTATTCATCTAGCACGCTGGATTCCTCTGCCGGGTCCAACTACTTGCCTGCCTTATCTTAATGCTGTGCCATAAATCCGGTAAGATGAGGAGTGGGCACATCGCATCCACGAGCAGCACCAGTATCCCTGAAAGATGTGTAGTAGTTACGCACCAATGACTGAGTAGACGGTTGGCTCATTTGTACTTAGGTTCTTGGCCAATGTCTTCCGGCTTACAAATCAGAAGTCACTGGTTATTGCTTATCCTGGCTGTTTTCCATCTGCACCTTCAGTTCCTTCTACAATCAGCTCCACGCCTTGGAACAAGGCAGAGCCATGTGGACCACCTCCCCTGGGATTTCCTTTGTACGTTTTTGGGAAACATTGAAAGGAGACAGGACAGGAAGGCAAAGAAAAGGAGTAAGCTCAGAACATCTCCCTTTCTGTCTGCCCCTTGCTTTTATGTTACAAGTCCGACAGGAAGCCTTCTCCTCTGCAGCTCAATGCCCAGTGTCTTTCAGTGATGTGCGTATCCATATCCTTCAGTCCTCCGAGCAGACATGGCTTCTACCTCTACTGTAGTTATTAATAGTTGAGGAGACTGCCTCTGTCACTTGTTTGTGCTCTGAACCACCACCAAGCTACCTATGAGTCGGATCTTCGTTCAGACCATCTGTGGTGGAGTCTATTTCCTGCTTGGGTTTTGGTACATGTAAAATTATGATTTCCAAGTTCTCCGGGATGGCTTCTGTCAACTTTAGATATTTGAAAGTCAATCTCAAGAGATCCCCCAGATTGTTGCTTTATTATACATAGAGGAGAGTTTCCAGAAAGCTTGCTATAAAATTTCCACTCCCTGCTAAGTTTCAGCATTCCTGCTATGAGCAGCTGTCCTTAGATCTCAGAAATCACACTCTTCCACACCGGTGTGGTATCGGCACACCTATATAATTCAGCAGGGCAGATAACAAAATTTTCCTCATTTCATTGAGTTGTTTGTCACTTGGCTAGCCTAGTGATTCACTGGTGGAGGTCACATCCACGCACATATAACCCCAGGATCTAAGTGTGCTGGAATTAGACATTGGTATGGAAGTTGCAGATGTCATGTGCCTTAGCATCAGCATTTCTCTTTAAAGATGTATTTGATTATTTTAGGTGTGGTGGTGGTGGTGTGTATGTTTGTGTGTTTGATGTCATGTGTATATGAGTGCAGGTGCCTGCAGAGGCCAGAAGATATTATCAGAGTCTGTGCCGGAGTCTGTGCTCCACAGTGCATGTATGGAGGTCAGAGAAGGACACGCTTACACCACAGGGACTAACAGTGCATATCCCTGGGAATGACTAAGCTAAAAACTACCGAGGACATGGGGTAACTGGAACTTGCCTATATTATCAGTGGGAATAAAAATTGTCATAGATATTCCAGAAAGCAGCTTGGAAGTTTCGTGAAAAGCTGGGTGGGTAGCATACTTACCTATCATTTCTAGATATCACTAATACGATATCTAGAACATATCAACAGCTCCAGAAAAATTGCAAATGTGTCTAAGATATAGGCGTTGAGAAGGTGAAATTATGTTGGGTTATCAGAGTCTGGCTGGGCCCGAGTATTACAGCGTGGTGATGGAAGCAAGGTCGGAGAAGATGAAAATTAGAGAGAGATGATGTGAGGACAGCTTGCCTGGCCATTACTAGCTGTAGCTGTGAAGGAGAGGTGCTGCCGGCCAAGTTCTGCACCCACAGGGAGCTGAGCTCTGCCAATAGCCTGAACAGATTCCCTCCCAAAGCCTTCTGAGAGGAACACAGCCCTGCTGACACTGTGGATTTATCCCAGCACTGTTTTCTGACCTGCAGAACTGTAAGATAACAATCCTGTCCTGTCTAACTCACTACGCTTGGGATAATTTGCAATGGCAGAAATAGAAAACGTATACAACATGTGATCAGGTAATTCTTTAGGGGTATTTTATCTAGAGATAGAAACATTTATGTTCATGTCAAAAAAATTATTTACAAAAACTCCTTTCCACCCCAACCCCAAAATTCCTGGAAACAGTCTATTGAACTTCAGTTGGTAAATAACTCATCGAACTATGATGTTCTCATACAGTAGGAAAAGTTATGGATGTACATGGTGGCTGGAGGAGTTCCCTCACAAGGTCTAGGAACTGCAGGGTACAGATGTGGAGCAAGGGCCAGCTCTTAGATGCCAGCACTCGTCTTCTCTTGATGTGGTGATGGTCAAATGTATCTATGCATGTATTAAACTTCACAGTCTGTCATTATAGGAGTCTGTCAGAAGTCCATTTCTCTGCATGGTAATTGAAAAATAATAAACTCACATGATAATAACCTAACAAACAAAACAGCTAAACAGCTCTAATTGCTGACACTTTCTGGGGAATTCCAGCCCCAAGGAAGAAGCAGTCCTTTCTCTTCATGTTCTCAACGCCCCTCCCCCTTTCTAGCTGGAGTTCCCAGGAGACTTCCAGAGACTTCCCCAGGTGTTTTCTCCTCACTGGAAAACGAGACCTTTGCTTAGAATGTACCTGTCCTTTCTAGCAGGAAACTGGGACTCTTCCCCGTATGGGTCTAGGGGTCTTTCCTGGCTTGCCCTGCCTGGCACTGGAACCTTCATTCTGAAAATCTGAGCAATTATTCACTCAAGTATGGCCCTCCAAAGACATGTCATATACATAAACTTCAGTTTTTCATGTATGAAATAAAATCTTTGCCCTCTCTCACCAGGCCATATACATTTTCATTTGTAAATTCTATATAAATGTGAGCTACAGGTATTATTAGGAACATGAAAATTAGACTTGGGGTAGTCTTAGCATTTGGAAAAGGGAGAATGTTTTTGAAGAAAGGTATGCAATGAGAGAGACACACATCTAAACAGAGAAAGAATAGTATATACCTATGCATCCATACACATATATCTATACATAAACATATACTTTGTGTGGTATGTACATTTTATTTCCTTCAGGCTTTACTCGTATCCAATGCTTTTACCACTTAAGTAAATAACTCATGCATTTAATTAGGGACCAGCTTTTTATTGTTCAGATCATCAAACAGAAACCTAAAGTTGACACTCAACTTAATGCGTGGAATCTCTCTTGGGATGGATGGCTAGGCTCCTCACTATGAGCCAACAGATCTGACTATAAATATCCTTTTGTCTGCTGTTTCACAGAAAGCCCAGGCTGGACTGTCCTTACTCTAGCGAAACATTATTATCCATTTAATTTGTATTCTTTTCCTTGGGGAAAAAAATGCTGACAGAAGGTGAATTTCTCCCCTGCGCACTAGAACAGTCGGGAAATCCAGTGGGGCTAGTTATATATGGGATGATCTCTGCACTTCCAGCTAACTACAGCAATCCACAGCTCCCATGTGCCGAATCACTTTGTCAGGAACATAACTAATTAACTTAGAAGAAGTTTAAGTGCGCTTGCCTCGAAATGCACCAACCTTGTCTTTGGCTTTTAGGGTTTATCATCTTTCCTTGCACACCAAAGTCATTCTGCTGTGACTTTTCGAAACCTTGGGCACATCAGTACTGTCTGAGCATGTGCTTTAAAACCTGTCACGGCAACCAAGCTGGGTACTTCCTTGTCGTCGAAATCCATTATGTTTCCGGTACTAGTGGAACTAGTTAGTACAGACATGCTTAGTTAAACTCTCAGCTCATTTTCTCCTTTACTCAAATTGTCGTTCCCTGCCAGAAACAGGAAACAGTTCAAAGAGGTTTTGAAAATTATAAATCACTTTTACTTTATTCTATAAATATTTATTGAATTTTACCTAGTGTGAAATTAAAACACACACACACACACACACACACACACACACACACACACACACACACACAGTATATGGACTTTGATGTAAAGATCCAGGGTGAAGAAGGTGAGACAAATGTTCTCTGGAAATTCAGTGAGACAGACCTTTTTTTAAAAAAAATTTGTTTGTTGGTTTTTCAAGACAGGGTTTCTTTGTGTATCCTTGGCTATCCTGGAACTCCTCTGTAGACTAGGCTGGCCTTGAACTCAGATTATGCCTCCAAAGTGCTGGGACTAAAGGCATGCACCATCACCACCCAGCAAGATAGAGACCGTTTTTAAACAAAAGCAGACTGTAATGGGGGGCAGTGGCATGATTTTAAACTATAGTGCCTCCAAATTAACTGACTTAACCTCCAGAGTTTTGGATTAAAGTGCCCATAACAATAATAGACAATAAACAAGATACCTGAGTCTTATTTCCATCTTGTTCTCCTACTGAGTTACTCACGTAGTTGCTAATATTGAGTGGAACAGCCATAGGGAGAGTTGGACTTTTATGACCACATAGATGATGAACAAAGCAGGGGTAGAACCAAGTTTCTGAGACCCAGCAACTCCGCTTCTCAGAGCAAACTAAATCTGCAACCCCCTTCTTGGGTGCTTCCCTTGGGCTGGAAGTTTTTGCTCCAGTATTCTGGAGTGGGAAGATTAGCTGTACAAGGCAGTGAAGGAATGGTGTTGGCACAGTGATAAACCTGAGCATGGGAGGAGGAGACTCGTAACGACAGCTTCAGAGAATGAGTGGAAGAGGAGCAGAATCTTGTGGCAAGGGAGATAGCTCAGTAGGTAAGGGTTCTTGCTGCACCAGCGTGATGATCTGAGTTCAATGCCTTGAGAACCCTTGAAAGAAGAATCAGGTGTGGCAGTGTGAGTGCCTACACGTGCCAGCAAAGATTCCCCTGGTCTGCCAGCCAGTCAGTCTAGCTGAAACAGCAAGGCCCAGGTTCAGTGAAGAGCTCCATCTCAAGGAAGTAAGGCAGAAAGTGATGGAGCAGGGCGCCTTATGTTCTCCTCTGGGCTCTGTACAAGCATATGGGTGTGCTTGTGTTTCAAAGAATAAAGGAATGTTACAATAAATAGCGAGGAATTTGATGAGGGAATGAGGCAGGAGAAACTTCCCAGATAGAGCAGGATACTTGAGTTTTGTAGATGAGAAATGAGACCGGAGAGAAAATCAAGAGTTCAGGAAGAAGAGGATGCTAGGGACGTAATGAAAAGGACTAAGGGAGCGGGGGTAAGAGAATCTGATTTATGCTTTAGGAAGTTAATTCTGAGAGGTGTGGGGGCTAGGTTCTTGTGGACAGGTGTGGTGTAGAAGAAGAAAGGCACGAACATGAGAAAGATCTGGAAGCAAACAAAGAATGCTTCCAGTCTTGGAAGGGAATATATTTAAGAAATGTTCTAGAAATAGTATATATCTTGCTTTTTAGTTATAATTCACTTTATCTACAAAGTGGCACTCAACATGTACTGGAGACCTGTACGTGACAACACCTATACGACAGACACTGCTATATCCCTAGCATATGTCAGAAAATGGAAGAAATGGCTAGGGAACAAAGTTTTTTGTTTGTTTTTTGAGGCAGGGTTTCTCTGTAGCTTTGGAGCCTGTCAGGGAACTATCTCTTCTAGACCAGGCTGGCCTTGAACTCACAGAGATTTGCCTGCTTTTGCCTCCCAAGTGCTGGGATTAAAGGCATGTGCCACCACCGCTGCCGGCTGCAAACAAAGTTCTTGACTGACAGTGGTCTTGGCAAACTCAGTTCCTTCCTCTCTGTTTGCTAAACAAGATACTCCTGTGGGAGTATCTTGGTTTGCTCTGGCTATTGTAACAAAGACCTTAGGCTGGGTCATTTACAACCAATAGAAATGTACTGCTTGCCGTTCTAAAGGCTGGGGAGCCCAAGACCTGTGTGCCTTTGCTTTCAGATTCAGTGTCTGGTGTGTCCATGACGGCACCGTCCTGCTGACAAGGCAGAAGCAGCCAAGTTTCTCTGACTCTTCATTCACTGTATCACTCATCACATTTGCGAGGGGGGAGCCCTCATCGGCCACTTACTTAATGGCCCCACCCCGTACTACCATGCAGTAGGAGAGGGACACAAACATCCCGAGCACATTAGGGGTTTAATTTGGTCCAAAGTAGATTTCGCTGAGAGGCCATATGGATTGAATGGAGAAAGCTTATGCAGACCTAGTGTCTTCCACTCCTGCGAACCTTTTGGGTTTATGGAAAATTAGTCAGGAGGGAGTTTCCTGAAGTTGCCCGAATCTTCATGGGTCCAGGCGCACTGTGCTATCATTTCCAAGAGGACAGTGAGAAGCAGGTTTTCTTCTGCTCTTTAAGAGACATCGATTGGGCATCTTCGTTCCTTGAAAGTTTCCCTAGGGGGTGAGATCCCGGTGTCCCTCTCTGAGTCCCACTAACGACTATTTTTTCCTCACAGCTAGTGAGGTGAAATATTTCTGGCCACACACAGGAAAGCCTATCTTCGTCACACAGGGCTCTCAGGTCTGCTTTGGGATGCATTTATCATTTCCAGCTTCCCACTGAACGATGGTACTGGCACTCTTTAAAAGAGCATACTTTTGTCTGTTTTCTTACATCGCATCTTTTCTTGAGGCAGTGAATGTTAACGGGACTAGCTGTTTAAATACGTGCTAAAGGAGGGAAAAATAAGTGGAAAAAGCTTTGGTTAATTTCAGTGACGTGTGCTTTGCATAAAATGCAAATCACTTGAGGACTACAGTCACATGTGTCTTGCAATGCACCCCTAATACTCAACCAAGTGTGTGGGACTTGGTGTTTTAGTGACTAAATGAACACAAAGGGATGAGAGCTCCACTGGAAGCCACGTCTCAGTCATGGGTGGCACGTTATAGATATGATTCAGCAAACACATGTTGAACATCTACCATGTGGCAGGCACTATGCTGCATTCTGAAGGCAAATAAGGGTCGGCTAACTTCCTGTCCCTGTGGAGCTTGGTCCATTATCACTCCCATTTCCAAGGAAGACAACAAAACAACATCCTGACAAACAGATGATTACCACAGGACAAAGAAACAGGGTGGGGAGGCAGAGAGGATTTTGGCGAGGAGGGAATAGGAACAAGGGAGGTATTTTATTTTTAAAGATTGTTCTTTTATTTTTAATTATGTATATGTACGGCTTTGTCCTGTGAGTGAGGATCCCTGCAGAGGCCAGAGATAGTCACTCTCTCCGGAGCTGGAGGTATAGGTGATTTTAAGCTGCCCAATGTGGGGCTGGAAACCCAACTCTAGTCCTGTTAGAGCAGTTATGTGCTCTTAACTGCTGTAACCACGTCTCTTTCCCCAGGGGTGGTTTTGATACAGCTGCTGATCTGAGTGTCCAACCTGCCCTGGAAGAAGAGAAGTCGAACCTGAAATTAGTAAAAGTAACACAAGGCTGATGGTAAAAAGTCAGATGAAGGGGCTGTGGAGATGGCTCACTCAGGGAAGAGGAAGCAAGAAGACCTCTGCTCAATCTCCCAGAATCCAGTGGAAGAGGCACTGCATGCTTGTGATCCCAGTACTGGAGATGCAGAGGCAGGAGGGTCCCTGGGCTTACTGGTCAGCCAACCTAGACAAATCTACAAGTCCCAGGTTCAGCTGGAGACTAATGCTTCAAAAAAAAATTGTATAGGGGAGTGTGATTAAGGAAGACACTCGACATCCACCTCTAGCTTCCACAAGCTCCTGTACACACACACACACACACACACACACACACACACACACACACACACGGCGGGGGGTGGGCAGGAGAAAGGGAGCTTAAAGGAAATCTAACACCGCATTTAGTATTTATAAAATCATTTTACTGATATGATGATATTATGTGTGAACAGCTATGGCTAAGACATCTCGGGTATAACATTTCTACAGTGATGTTCCACAGGCCTATTCTGTTTAATTCTTTAAATTCCACAGGCGATTTCTGGACTTTTCATCATCTTGAAAATGATACACAAGACTGTGAAAGCTTGTGTTGTTTGTTCAGTTCTTTCTGTTTAAGTATCATAAAAATGTCAAGTGTGTTGACCCTTCAAAAAGTTACATTTTGCTTACCACGAGAAATGTCCCATTTCTCCCTAGCAAAAGGATAATATTTTCTGATTATGCAAGCACTTTATGTGTGTGCTATTTGATTCTCTATTTTGACAGCTGCCTTTCATTTGTTATTGGAGAGCCTCTTCCAGCATGTTCCTTCTTACCCTTTCCTAGCCGGGGTGTGTGTGTGTGTCTACATTTTTCCAGAATTATTCAAATTTAAGGGTTTCTTAGGAAACAAATTCCTTACTTCTTACCCTATATAGAAAAACAAATCAGTAGTGTGTGTGTGTGTGTGTGTGTGTGTGTGTGTCCGCACATGCAAATATCAGGATATTGAGGTCTTTGATTTGGGAATCTGTGCTACCCAGAATGATCCTAACACCTTGGTGGTGCTTGCTGAGTTGAGCTGTCAGGGCATGAGGAGGTATTGCTGTTGTCCCACAGATGGAGACGTGGAGGCTCCTGTATGTATGTGTAAGAGAGCGTCCTGTCTGCTGGTGTAGAAGCCGTTCCTCACCACCATTCTATACAGTGGAAAACAATGAGAGCCGCCACGTGTGTGAAACACTGGCTTGTCCCCTGCCAGCCTCTCCTATCACAGCAAAGCAGTCTCTGATGCTAGAGAAACGCTAACACCTAACCATTAAAACACCCACGATTTTAGATAGGGATGGGCAGGCTCTTCTTTCAGTGACAAAACTTTGATTGTACTCTGTCATGGTGGCTCACTCACAAAAGTCTCCACACCAGAGACAGCAGCGTTTGAGTGAGGGGTTTTAAAGAATGCTCACTGTGACACTGTAACTGGAAGGAACTTAAAGCAGCCTAAGCTTTCATTAATTAGTTGCTGAGCACACATACAATGAGTATTCTGAGAGGCAGGAGCTTATGCAGACATTTGAAAGACAACAGAAATGCCTATATTGCTATAAAAGATGGCCACAACATACTAACCCTTTAAAGGGGCGATGCTTGCCCTTGAGGGAAAGTCTTCACTGAAGGATTGGGGTTGGCAGCTTCGAGAAACTGAAACGGAAATGTAGCTCAATTTATTTCCGCAGTACTTTCATTTTTTTGAAAGGAAAATAATTACTTTTAAAATTCAGAAGTTAAAAAGTACCTATAATTCTGACTTTCAAAATCATTTTATTTTTAAAACAGCCCAAGAAATGGTTAGCTGTTGCCCTACTTTGCCCTGGTACCCAGAGTGCTGGTCACATTGCTGGAGGCTAATGAGCATTCCGAAGGAACAAACGAGTGAGGACAGCCAGGCCTTCCCTTGTCACTCTAGGAAAGTGAGACTTTTGCAGCAGAACTGATGGGCAATCCACTAAAACATGCACTGGGAGGGACGCAATCATATTTACTTCCTAAGGCCCAGAATCCGAGTGGGCGAGTCAGTGGAGAAGCATTTCCGATGGACGACCACAATGATAGAGCTAATTTAAGTCATAGACTATCAACTTCCCAAAAAGTAATTCAGGGTTCTATCTGGATCAGAAACGCATCTGTACCGAGCCCTCTTGAAATTCTCTGAGCATCTGTCTCTTACCTGCCCTTCTGGAGGACATGGATACTACAGTGGGAATCTCAATGAGTGTTCACCTGACTCAGCTGATTCGGAGGCTGAACCTCCTTAGCTATGTTCCTATGAGAAGCTCAGATGCACCAGAACCTGCTGGAGTGCTATTTTTTTCCCTGTGGAATTCTTTTCTGACAAACCAGGAAGTCCCTCAGGATTGAGTTCTGGAGCCTTGCAGAGATGACTAAATCCAAGCAGTTCTGCCCTCTGGATTAAAGAAGCCCTGGCACCAAAGACTTGCCTTGAGGTCCAGTATCATGGCATGGGCATGGTGCGATCCATGGGCAACAACACTTCTCTCTAAACCTAGGCTTCTGCACAAAAGGGGATCACTATGGTTCTTGCCTTTTGGGTTGAGATAAGAGAGATGTACTGGGAGGAGTAAGTCCTAAAAGAAGCTAGTAAGCTATACATGCTCACTGCACACTGCAGTGTAGAGCACTCAGGAAATAGCACTGTGAGTTTTATTGGTCTTTCGATTATGTATTTGACAGAAACAGAGGGAACTGGTACAAGCAGCAGAGAGGTGGTGAGTGCCACACATACATGAACACATATGGACTAGAGACTGCATGCTTCAGGATCCCATCTGAGCTTCCCTTACAAACGGGAGCAAGCTCTCCAGTGAGGCATGGGAATCTCCTGAAAGGAATCTGTCTTTCACCACATAGATGCTCTCTTTGAAAAGTGTGTGAGTGCCCATTCACCTCTTGGGGACAGAGGAAAGAGCTCCCTCTGGGGCTGCTCAAAACCATCCCCTCTGAAGTACCCTTGTGTCCAGACAGCTGTGAGGAGACGGGTATATTTGCTCCAGGTGTTCTGTCTTTCTCAGGGCTAATGACTCCCTGCCAGTCTGTATTTGACTGACTTTGTGTTTGTCCTCAAGACATAAAGTAGGAATCCTAAGTGAATTCAACTTAAATCCTAAGTCTGTAATGTATGCAGAGAGGCATGAGTGAGCACAATGCCCAGGTGTGTTCTCCATGTAGATTCCATATGCCAGGTAAAACTCAGTGGAAAGCTTAGGAGCTAGTGACTGACGCTGGCATAGGTGCTAACTCACTGTAGGAACTCAGTGCCTCACTTATGAAGTGCCTTTATGTGGAGACTCTTACACTGTGTTCTCGGGAGCGCTAGGCTTGCCTAAGCAATGCAGGGCTGCTTTAACTGGCTTCAGGCCTTCGTTCTGTTACAAGCAGCCTGGGCAGTATTATAAGAGATACCTTTACTTCTATGGGCTCTCCTTAGATGCTCCTACTGGCCATGGTACCCAAGCATGGAAAACCACTGGCATGATCAGGATCTTTATTTTAGAAAATATGAGCTGTGGGACAAAGCCTGCCGGGAGGTCACAGAGCAGTTGGTGGGGGTCCGGGAGTGATGGGGGGCACAGAAGGAGAAGAGTGGGGTTATGAAGAGGCCATGGTTGAGTGTGGGGTGTCCTCTGGATTGCTGTGGAATGCACAGCTGTGGGCCCAGCTGCATCAACAGAAGGAAGGTGCTCTGCTGGACTGCAGCCTCCCTCTGGGAAGATAGTGGGAGCAGGGCAAAGGGGACTGGACATGGGATCAGGAGATGAGTTGTCAGGCTCAGCCCTGGGTCAGGACGCTCTGTGTCTCTAACCACTGTTTCTCCAGCAGAAGACACGAATGAAAACAACAGACCAGCCCTATAGCCATCCTGTTTGGTTTAAATAAAATGAGGTTCAAAAGTGTTTTGTAAATGATAGAAGTCTCCTAGTGATGTAAGTTAGATTGTGTCCTATGAGATACAGATAAAATAAAAATAATAAAATAGTTGTATTCAGCAGCTAGTGGGGTAGCAGTATAGCACCCTCCCCAAGCATTCTCAGATCACTTTCCTAAGCTGTGATTAGAGAGGGTGCTCCTCAGACAAAAGTACTTTCCTATGCTCATACAGCTTTTCAGTATAAAGTTTTGATATAAAAACCACTGCATCTAATACCAAATAATGAACTACATACTAAGTTCTATACACCTAATTATATATGAAAGGTTACATGCATATAAAATCTAATGATATATGACTTTAACAAATGCAACTAAATTCTTTTCAAAGAACCATAGTGGCAGCTGATCTTTAACATGTGTATAGAAAACCACAGTTTCAACCTGACACCCCGTCCGGTAGAATGTGCTGGATTCCAGTTTCTCAGGCTGTGGTGTCTCGTCTCGTTGTGCACATGGACTGAAAAGCTGGAAACTCTGAAGCATCACTTCCCATGAAGGTAAGCCATCAGCTTTTCTGGTCTGTTAGCTCTCTGGGACAGTCCTCTTCGTTCTCCTCTGAGCAGGACAGGTTCAGGACACTCACCATGGGGTGGATCCAGGACGTGGTCTGTGTTACATGGCTTGAGAAGAACAGGGAGAGGAGATTAGAACGTGAAAGACTGCCTTCCTACCAGCCAAACAAGTATTATCCTGGGACACTGCTTCTACCCAGTCGGCAGCCCTTGGGACAGGAAGCAGGGTCAGATAGATGTATCACATCAAACTCACTTTTGCTCGCCCAGTGCTGTCTGTGAGCATGTCCAATGACTGCCTAGCCGTGAGCATCATCTCTGGAGTCTGTCTCCTGCTTTCCTTTTCCAGGGGAACAGTCTGCTACACTGAAATAGCTTCTCTGGTTCAGTTCTATTTCTTTCCTAATTCATTCTCCACTCCAGCCCCGAGACTTCCTAAATGACAAAGCACTCACTGTCATTTACCTGTGAAACACTAGGCTCCAACCGATTCTGGGTCAAGCACATTCTACGGTAGGATTCTGCGCTACATTTCTCCTTCTTGGGGGAGTTACCACACACTAACTCCAAAGAAACAAATTCTCCTTAAGATTCCTCCATCTGAACCCACAGTCTTAACTCTAATTTTCCTATATTATAAATGCATGTTTACTGCCAGCTACCTTGTGGCTCAGAAAGCTCCCTGACGGCAGGAACCGTTTTCTCATTTCTGCATTCCTGGTGCCTGGTGCATCCTCAGAACAAATGACTAGTGTCCTGAAGAGCGTTGTGGGAAGAAGGGACAGGAGCAGAGATAGGGAAGGGACTCTAGGGCAGGGAGCACACGTAGGAAGTAGCAGAACAGCACAAGCCACATTCCCACCTGGTGGATGTGTGTCCCAGATTTCATTCCCTAACTCAGCTTCCAGCTGGATGATTCTGACACGTCCACTATCATTTGCCTAGCCTTTTGGAGTGGGGGTAGGGTTGGAGGGACATTTATAAATGTATCTTTCTATAACAGTAGATTACTAATAGTTTAACAATGGGGTAGAGGATTCACAATGGGGTAAGGTAGTTCAAGAGTCATTGTGGAGGTGACAAGGCCCAGGTGTGCCCACAGCTTCCAGAGTTTCAGTGTGCTGGGAGAGAGAAGTATGACAAGCGACAGCTAACACCAAAGGTCAATGAAAAGCCTATATGGAAACCTACTATAGCAGAAGTTTCCTAGAATACATTCATATATAAAAGGCATTTAAATTGTGTTCCGTTATTATTGGGGGATAAAGCCAAAATACCAATCTCATATACAACAGAGTCCAGTGCCAGGTATGGTTCACTTACTTTTGAGTTGTTGGCAATGGGGTTCCGCAGCTCCCAAGCCCCAAACATTACAGGTTGTAGGTATTGCTTTTGTTTTCCCTCCAGAACTTGGCAGTAAGACTCTACTGCTAAAGACACTACATACTTGAGTCATAGGACATGGGGAAATCAAGCTGGTACTTAGAAGCTTCTCCCTTACTGGGTAGCTTTCATAGGGCCCGAAGGTTCTGTGCATGCTGCCTGGGGAGGAGTCATAAACAGTCTGACCTGGCCATGAACCCTGTGAACTAAGGTGACAGGTCTGCCAAGACACACCCACTGGTGACACCGATGTTATAACAGTAACCAATCACTCTCTGATTGGATTTAAAGCTAGTTCTAGGAGATGTGACTCATGCCTGGTACTGTCTGTGGGGCTAAAACCCGTGACTGTCTAGGTCATAGGCTGTAGGGATGAATCTTATATACGATTATTCTGCTAAATGGACATAGTACTAAACTGCCCCCTGAAATTCTCATCTCCACACCTATATGTGAGCACGACTCTCAACCCTCATGAGGTGATTAATACAGAAATCCACAACTGCTCACCATGCAGACAGTAAGAGACTGGGTAGTCTGAGTGGAGTGCTCAGCTCTAGGTGGGACGTCACCCTACCCCCCACAGCCCATAAGGTTCAGGGATCACTGAGAAATAGAGGATAGAAAGCCTCACAGGTAGGGAATGTCTGTAGTGGAAAAGTACTTGCTGGACAGGACAGAGCTGCTGCAATATGAATTCACAGCAGCTGCGACAGCATGCATAGAACCTGCACAAGAGAAAGCCAACTGAAATTCCTGCTAGGTGGGGAGAAATGCATGAAGCCTCACCTAGCTATTGGCACCTGATGGACTGTCATACATGCATGCATGTACAGAATGTACTAAGTAGACTTAGGGAGCTTCAAGAAAGAAAAAGAGAACACATGAAATTGGGAGGGAAAAGTCATGGAGGTGGGTAAGGGAAGAAAGGGAAGGAAGGAAATGGGGAATGGATTTGATCAAAGCACATTGCATATGGTATGAAATTATTAAACAATAAATAAAATATTAAAAAGAAATCATTATTCTCTCAGAAGTAACTCATATTACCACTCTCTTCAAAATGATTTAAAGGGGTGTCTTATGAAGGCTAAACTTACTAGAGCATCAACTCAGCTCAGATTCATTTCATTTCAAGGCCTTTTTGTTACCTAAACTTAAATCACTTTTAAAGAAATTTTAAGGAGTGTAACCAAGAGACCTGGAAGACACTGCAAGGTGGGACGGACAGGCACAGTCCTGCACAGCACACATGTTTAAAGGCATGTGCTGGATAACACTGCTTTGTGGATTTGACAGTCTCAGTATCTAGAGACTCAATGTTTACCAGCAGTTACAATGTACTGGTGCAGCTCAGAGAGTGTAATTTACATTATTTACATTATTTCAAATACTCCTTCCCTTATAATGTTACCTGAACGGGAGAGTAGAAAGCGGGAAAACCAAACTCAGTTATCTGCAGGATAAGTTCAAGATTTGCTACAAGTAGACCAAACTATACAACTGTCACCCATATGTAGAGGGCCTAAGTCAGCCCCATGTGGTCTCCTTAGGTGTTGGTTCAGTGTCTGTGAGCTCATATGAGCCCAGCTTAGTTGTCTTTGTGGGTTCACTTGTGATGACCTTGACCCCCATGGCTCATATAATCCTTCCTCCCTCTCTTCAATGGGACTCCCAGAGCTGGGCCCCGTGCTTGGCTGTGGGTCTCTGCATCTGCTGCCACTAGTTACTAGGCGAAGGCTCTCTGATGACAATTAGGGTAGTCACCAATTTGATTACAGGAGATGGCCTGTTCAGGCTACCTATCCACCATTGCTAGGAATCTTAGTAGGGGTCATGCTTGTAGACGGAACTAAAAAAAAAAATCATCCCAGGCCGGGTGGTGGTGGTGCACACCTTTAATCCCAGCATTCGAGAGGCATAGGCAGGTGGGCATCATGAGTTTGAGGCCAGCCTGGTCTATAAGAGCTAGTTCTAGGGCAGCCAGAGATGTGACACAGAGAAACCCTGTCTCAAAAAATAAAAATTAAAAAACCCAAACAAACCAAAAACCAAAAAAAAAAACCATAAAAAAATCACAAAATAACAACAACAACAAAATCCTGAGTGAGTTAACCCATACCCAGAAAGACAAACATGGTATGTACACATTCATAAGTGGGTATTATCTGTAAAGTAAAAGAGAACATGCTACAACCCACAGCCCTAGAGAGGCTGGGTAACAAGGAAGGGGAAAGAAAGGACCTCTCCTGGGTAAACTGGGGGCGGGTGGGAATGGGAACATGAGGGACTGGGTTGCGGAAGGATAGAGGGGAAGAGTAATGAAAGAGATGTTTTGATGGGGGGCATTTTGGGGTCAAGTAGAAATACGGTGCAAGGAAAACTCCCATGAATCATCAAGACTTTTTAATTGACAAAATTTGACCTCACTCAAAAGTCAAACTGTAACTTACACTTTACAAACAGTAATTTATATTTGTTTGACTAATCTTATATTCACAGTATACTTTTCTGTAAGATAGAAGCCCAAAATAATAGTTTGATTTTATTGGTGAAGAAATACACATATACATCACCACCAACCATCACCACCACCACCAAAAAACCCTACCTGCACACACATCCCCAAATATTAAAACATGTAATCCCAATAACTGTTTACTAGAAAAATAAAACCAAGGCAACAAGAAAAGGCTTTTGGTGGCTCAGAGTCAATGACTGTTGACTCTTTAGAAAAAAAAATAATGCAAAAGTACTCAGAACCCATGAGACAGAACTTCTGAAGCCCAGGTGGTGTGTGGAAAGGGCCTGGCAAAGAGTAGACATTCAAGAAATAATCATAGCTGGTTTTATTGATAATTGAGGCTTTTTGATTAGTGTAAGAACACCTTGGAATTCTGCCTATAATGCTGGAGGAGAGCCAGTCTTGAGTCTACCGTTCAATTCTATGTCTCAGTGAACACTGTGGCTAATGGTCTTTGACATAATCAGTATGATGAGATAATCCTAGATTTACTGGCTTGGAGAACATTCCAGTACTAGAAATGTTTCCCCCGATATGTGTTTGGTAATTTGGCTAAGGATGGAGAATAAATCAGTCCAGCTGACAACTCTGTTTAATTAATAAAGACCTCGGGGTTCATAAAGGGAGATGCTGCAGCTTAGAAGGAAAGTTTAGAGAGCTGGTGAATACAGGAAGCTACGATGAGATGCAGAAAGTCCTCATCTGAACATGCAGTACCCCTGGCAGATGCTTCTGTAGAGACACTGCTTCTGACCTGATCTGGGGAGTCACCAACAGTCACTCAGATGTATCTGAAAATCTGAAAGGCCATTTGTTTTTGAGTGGTTGCCAGATCTGTTGCAGATCAATAGCTATCAAGCAGTGGTTGCCAGTGCTGTGTGTTTTTAAAAATAATATTAGTAAATTGAAAGACATATTGTAGAGTTTATTTAAAAAAGCCCAAGAGAACATGCTTTATTTTATTGGCAAAGAAATGTTAAGTGAATTATTTAAATCCCATTATAATTATCCTCCTTATGTTTCTTACCTCTTAGCTAGAGGATCAAAATGTGTTCTTTCGAAAAAGAAAAGCAAATTTATTTTTTTCAAAATAAAAATTAAGGACAATCTCTTGCAAAAAAATGACTTAAACACAAAAAATACAATAGCTTTACAGAAACCTACTCTTAGCTGTCTGCGATGTGAAGGATGTCCCCTAGCTCATTCTCCACTGCAGGCATGGTTCTGCATCGCTGTGAGTTTAGGGAGACTTGGCTGGATTATTTTATCATGCTTAAGACAAAGTTGCTGGTAATAAATTTCCAGTGTAATTTTAGGGGGACTATATATAAAATATACATAAAATTAGAAAATGAAAATAGACAAAGACTTCTTAGTATAATTTGTTTCAGGACCCTGTTATGCTGAAGCACTAGAAAAATATATAAGTGGCTACAAAATACAAGTATTAATGACAGCAAAAGAGTTAAAAGAATATTTGTTTTAAAGGTAACAAATTAGAATTTGATTTTTATTCTGTTTATGACACTTCTTTGAAATATATAACACATCAAATATTAAGATCCGATTAATGAAACCATCTTTAGGTCTCCAATATAAAACTGTTTACAAGAATATAAATATATATACATATATATGTATGCGTGTGTGTAATAGTAGAAAAATTGTTGTCATTAGGCTAGTAAAAGATGAATACTGAAATTCCTGGCAAAAATATTCATTTTAATGAAGATTTTTTCTTTTTTTAAATTTTTTTTTTTAAAAAAGAAGAAAAACATCAGCAGGTCCATGAGCTCTAAACATTGTCTGTTTTTGATGATGCCACCTCTGCAAGTGTGGCTGGGGGGCTTATAGGAGGAAATGGCACTGGGAAGGCAGCACAGTTTATTCCCACAGGGCTGGCACACAGCAGAGCCAGTGCCTTGATCCAATGAACGACTTCTGAGAATTTAACCATTACGTTCAACCCCTCTGTATCCAGGCTGGTTTCCATAGCAATATGTGAAGAGACTCTGCGATGGATTAAGTGACCTCCAGAAAGGGGCTCTTCAGCTTTGCAAAATGAAATTAATTAAAGGATCAATTTGATGACCATAGATTATATATGTAAAGCTATTATGTCTTTTGAAAAATCTTTTCTATGAAATTCATGAAAAATGTTATGTGAACAACTGAGAAAATATAAAGCTTGCGTGAAGCCCGAGCTAGAGGCTTTGTGCTTCCTCCCAGCTAGTAATCCTGTTTTCACTTGTCCTGTCTGTGTCCATAGGCTGCCTGCTTCAACAGGGCAGGGCCGTTTCCGTCTCTCCCATCTCTTGATAGCCGAGTCCATACACTATGTGTGGCATTAATGCCTGCTTGAGGCACGTCTCACTATAAACCCTCTGATTACTACTGTAGTCAGACCACTGACAGAAATATGCAACTGGTAGATTCGCTTATTTATAACTGAGGGTCACGTCATTCTCAAATGTAATAAGTATTCAGATTTCCCCTACGTGGTTTATGTGTGTTTATAGAAATTGAGGATTATCAGGGCAATTAGAGTTATCTAAATAAAACCAACATCACCAAATAATTAGCATTCATATTTTCCCTTACCAATAATCTCATTTCAATTGATTTGCAAGATCTCTTCATTAATTTGGGGGCAAGCAGTAAAAAAAAAAAAAAACTGTATGATAATTTAAAAATTTGGGCTAGAATTTATTTCCTTAAAGCCAGTGGTCTAAACAAGCTTATTAGAATTCCAGACGCTAAGATTTTATTGCTTATTATAAATAAATATAATCCTTAGTTAAAAATCTTGTTTTAGCCACTAGAGTAAAAATGCTACAATGTTAGCAGAGGCAACAGAAATGATCAGCTAAACCCCAACCTTGTTTGCAGACCCCTAACGCCCCTCTCCTGCTAGAAGGAGATTTTCTCGGAGACAAAGTGGATACTCATCCACAGAGAGTGGCTGTGGTTCACAGAGACTACTGCAGCCCCCAAATGACATCACAGATTAGATGCAGACTTCAGGTTAGTGTGGTGGTACGTCTCTGCCACTCCCAGCCCTGGCAGGTTGAGGCTGGGGCATTGTGAGTTCAAGACCTACATAGGCTGTCCTGGTACGAGGCAACTAGATGTGACTTTCTGTCAGACAGGCATTTTTCTGGTCTGTAATGGTCTTTGGTCATTTTCTCTGTTTACTCTTCATAAAAATCTCATAAACATTACTTTTCCCTATAGTTCCCACAGCTGACAAGGTTGAGGCTTAGAGAGTTGAAGGGCTTTGTCCAAAGTTAACAGAGGCAGACCTGGGACCCAGAGGTGGGCACTGGTCACTCTTCTTTCCTATTTTACATGCATACAACTCCAGCTTGCATACGAACAGGGCCGCCTGTGTGTTACTGGGAAGTTAGGTCTGAATTTCAGTGTTTTCAACCTCTGTGACACAGAACACCTCGATAGTTTAAGAGACAACATGAGTCAGTGCCCTGGATCTAGGCCTGACACATTTCTACATATAGTTAGAAAGCCCCTTCTTGCCTCTCTCTCACACCCCTGTATGAATTTCCCATTGAGATACTTTATCACCAAAAATTTGGTGACATAAAATGACTTATTCACTGGCTGATGATCAGAAGTCTGATGGGGGTCTTACTGGAGTGTACGGAAAACATCAGCAAATGGCTACAGTCCATTTGGGGCTCAAGGGAAGAACCATTCCCTTGCTTTGCCAGCTTCGGAAGGCCTCCCACAGTGCCCATCTTCAAAGCTGGGGACATTTCTACTTCCGTCATACACATCCTTATTTGACTCTTCTGCCTCTTTCTTCCTTTGTGAAGAACTCATGAGGTCAGACTGGACAGAGTGGGACAAGCCCTGCCCAGGGCCATCTTAATTCCCCTTTGCTAGGTAACCTAACACTTCACAGGTTCTGGGGCTTCTCCATACTCGGTGGCTCCTCGACAGCTTCTAAGGTTAGTGCCTAAAGGAAAAGACACTAGCTAGGAAAACTTCTTATAACTTGTGCAAAGCTAGGGAAATTTTAGCAAGAGTAGGTCTGATGGAAACTAAATTAAGACAGCCAGGTCTTGGAATATGCCTGTAATCCCAGGAACTTGGGGGCCTAAGGTAGGAAGATCACCAGTTCAAGGCTAGCCAGGGCAACATAGCGAGACGGTGAGTCAAACTGACAGGTAAAAGGAGCTGGGGATGTAATTCAAGACTTATTGCCGAAACCCTGTCTCGAAAAACCAAAAAAAAAAAAAAAAAAAAAAAAAAAAAAAAAAAAAAAAAAAAAAGACTTATTGCCATGGAACCTGGATTCAAGTCTCAGTGAGGGAAAGGAGCAAGGAAAAAGTAACTTAAGGACAATGCCATGGCCCACAAGAATTCACCAAGAGCCCTGCAGGGTAAGGTAATAAGTATTAGATGAGATCATGGGGGGATGACTACTGGCCTGGGGACCTTTGCTCTGGGTCACTGTGATAAGAGGAAGACGCAATAGAGAGCTCTCTCCCTCTTAGACACACACACACACACACACACACACACACACACAGAGAGAGAGAGAGAGAGAGAGAGAGAGAGAGAGAGAGAGAGAGAGAGAGAGAGAGAGAGAGAGAGAGAGAGAGAGCGCCATGCAGACACTTTAGACTTCGGCACCAAGAGCTGCGAGAAACAGTTTTGCTGTCTAAGCTCCTGTCTGAGGTGTTTTCTTACAGCAGCGCTAGTAGACTAACTCAGCAACCAAACAGTGGAGAAAGTTTTGGTGAAAAATTCAGTATTTGTTTAAAAGAAAAGTCTAAAAAGGAGGGTGACTGATTCTAAAGAGGGTGAAAGAAGAACAGCCCCAGCAAGACCACAGGTCCAGAGCAGTCACGTGCTCTCAGGGACTCGGACACTGGAAAACACGTTTCAGGCCAAGCCGTACCTGTCACTGGGGGCAGAGCGCGGAGCTGGGTTTGTAGACCTAGATGTTTTATTCATCTCAGGGGCTTTGCCATCCTGAATAACCCAAGCCAGCTGGCTGGCCTTTCACTTAAATGACAAGTTCTTCTCCAGCGCTTCAGATTCCTACACCGCTTTGTAGGTATTTATAGAGAATCCTGGGCAAGCTGTCTGGGCTTGTGATCAATGCAGCCTTTCTGCTCCCGTCCCAGGGCTGTGGACTGGCCAGAGAGCAGTAGAAATGTAGGTTTTGGCTACTGTGTTCTATTTGCAGCTGCACAAATGTTGTCATTTAAAAAATCTTTCTCTGGCATATAGCAGCAAGAGCGGGGATGGCCTGGGAAGCTGACATCTGCTCAGTGCTTGCCCTGAACCAAGGACTTTGCCAGGGCCTTCACACTCCTGGGTGCATCCAATTCTCCAACACTCCTTGTTTTTAGGTAGGAATCAGGACCACAGAGGGACTGAAATGACTTATCAGGTCACTCTCAAATGTGGCAGTGTCAACGTTAAAATCCAGGCCTAGCAGATACCCTCTTTCCTCCTTCAATGGCTTCTCCAACTTGTCAATGATATTCATCCATTTGAACTTCAGTCCCCACGCATGCTCTGATCTGTTCCAGGTAATTACTCCTAATCAGTTATCACAGAGAGAGTCGGGCCTGCACATTCAGCTTTGGGTTAAGATGTACTGCCAGACAGTTCAGCGTAGGTGGAAGAACCCCCTGCTGGATGCAGCCTCCCCACTTATTCGTCAGAAGAGGTGGTTTGGGAGAGCCATTTGGAAAGACCTAAACTTCCCGCTTTCCTCCGTGCGCTCTTTTTGGTGGTTCTGATTCTCACACACATAGAAGTCACCGAGGAGCCATTCTTGTAAGAACAGTCAACATACTTTTATAAGCCCTGATGTCAGTGCATAACACTCATCCTGACCTGTTAGCAGAAGAATCACAGGTTATATTATTCTGTCAGTGGCCACTACCTAATTCTCTGAGAAGGAAGCAAAACAGCTCAATTCACGAGGCCTAGGCGTAGGGGAGAGTTCTTGAGAATGTCCACTAAAGTGAAGCTGAAATAATCTGCAAAGGATTTACAAAGCAAAAAAAAGTAGTTCTTATTTTCAACCAAAAACCATGCTTCCTCTCTTTCCTTCCCGCAACAATCTCCTTAGTGTTTACTTGCTTTGCTGCTGCCTAGGATAACACCTATTTGCAAAAGAAAGTAGGGGTCTCAGACCTGAGAACGTCAAATTGTTCATTTTGTGCTTTCTGTTCTTTTAAATTCTATAAATATAGGCCAGCAAGGTAGCTCAGTGGGTAAAGGTGTGTGCTGCCAGGAGTATAATTTGGCATTAAATGTCAGTATTTGATATTAAGATTTCTATATTACTTATTCACATTCCTAGGTCATTGCCTCCTACATGGCACTAAGTTGATCCTTGTAGCCAGCAGCTTGTGCAGATGTGAGGGCCAAGCATGCACTCTCAGACTGGCTGGAGAAGACACTCAGCAGCATTTGTCTGAGTGTCTCTCATCTCTTGCTCTGGGGAAAGACTGTTGTTATGTTGAGAATAACCCTATATCCCTAATGCCTGAGACATGGTGAGGAGCTGGAGCATCCTGCCAATAGTATCATGAGTATGTTTGGTGCAAGTATTCTAGGGAGCTCACTAAGCTATGCTTCATTTCCCAGCCTTTTTACCAGACAGTCTGACAACTTCATGATATATATATATATATATATGGAGAGAGAGAGAGAGAGAGAGAGAGAGAGAGAGAGAGAGCGCAGGGACGGAGAAGGAGGTGAGGGCAAGTGTGCCAGAGCAATCGAGTGAGATCACCTTTGTATAGCTGCGACTCTAAAACTGGTTGAGAAAATAAATATGCACTATCCTAAGCTTCAAACATTGGAGAAAATTTACAAAGCAGAGATGGAGAGTTAATAAATTTATAAGAGTAAACTCAAATCTTTCAATATAAAGATAAATATAATGACATCAATTAGTAGTTATGTCCAATTTATAACAAATTTGATTTTGCCAGCAGAACTCATGGTAATTTTGTCATATTATATGACACGTATCAAATGTATGTGTAATTCAAAGTAGAATCATACCAAAAAATTCTAATAAGCTTTTCATAGTATATGACTTTAAGAGGATGAGAAGGAGCTGTGAAGAAGGGCTGGGAGACAGTTCAGTGGACAGAGTTCAGATAAAGGTGCCTGTCAACAAACCTGATGACCTGAGTTCAACCTCTAGAGCTCACATAACAAACAACCAGCAGTAGTTCACACCTGTAATCCAAATACTTCTATGTTGAAATGGAAGAAAGAGACAGGAGAATCTTCAGGAAGTTTGCTTAACACAGCTGCAGAAACAAGAGACCCTGCCTCAAAAGCATCAGAAGGATATAATTAACTCTGTTGGGGCCTATTTGATCACATTGTGTGAAGATGTGTGCTGCTGTTTTACCTCACCTGCCTAAGGCACCTTCTGATTGGTTTAACAAAGAGCTCGATAGCCAATAGCTAAGCAGGAGAGCATAGGCGGGACTTCCAGGGAGAGAGAGAGGAACTTGGGAAAGAATCTGAGAAGAGGGGATTCTTCAGCAAGATGTGGAGGAAGTCAAATGTACAGAGTTGAAAAGAGGTATGGAGTCACATAGCAGAATGCAGGTTAATATAAAGGGGCTAATTTAAGTTTTAAGAGCTAGTTGGGAACAAGCCTAAGCTAAGGTCAAGCTTCCATAATTAATATGTCTCTGTGTCATTACTTGGGAGCTGGCAGTTCAAAGAATGAACTGTTAAATAACTCCTGGAAAAGCTGTCTTCCAATCTCCATACATGCACTGTAGCATTCAGGTGCCCCACTCTATCCATAGGGGGAAACAAGAAAGAAAACCAAATAAACAAAAAAGAAGTTTGGTGGAAAAATGGTCATTCATCCAAATAATCTCATTACAGCATGCATAAAGTGTTGGTCTTTTTTTGTCATTAAGTTTAAGGATGCTACAACTATTTTATGGAAAAAAAATCTGTCCCAGAATGCAGTGCTATATTTTACACAAATATATGTATGTAGATTTACATATTTATTTATGGCAAGTGAGTATGCCTACATGCACATATGCATACACACAGAAGCACATGTCTGTTAGTGCTATGAAACACGGGCTCTGGTGATGCCAACACCAGTTATTCATGTTTACACAGGTGGGCAAGAAGCTCTCTTTTCTTTGTTAGAACTTAAGTAGATGACGCAGTATTAATAGAAGTGCAACAGTCATGTGGATGGACAGAAATATTTTACAAGGACCGTAAGTGCCTGGGCATTCTTGAGGCAGCACTGACAGTCATTCCCTTGCCTGAGGCTTGGCTCCCATCAGATGTAGCAGTTCCATTTCTGGGATGACAGTGACAGGTGCCAATTTCTGTCAGGAGATCATATGCATGCAGACCATCAGCTCCTCCAGAGCTTTGGGAGGGTAATTTTAGGGATTCTTTTTAAGGGAAGTTCTTTATTGCCAGAAAAGTATCATCTACCTATAAGTGAACCACTCCTCCCTCAAAATATTAAAATAGGCTGCCCAGGCTCAAAAGTTTGGCTCAGGTGGAATAAAAATTCAAGCAAATCAATAACTTTAAAATTTCTGAAAAGGATATTAGGAAGGTTGTGCATGTTTCGCTCATCTGGCAACAGCTTTGATTGTGGCTAAAAACCACGCAGAAACCCCATCGAAATGCCAGAGAGGGAGTGGAGTAAAGAGATTAGCTTTATTTGAAGCATTTTCTTGAGGGGGTGGGCAAGGACTTCATAGAGTGGAAATTAAAACACACATACATTACTCTGTGGAGACACTAGCATTGGAATCCCGGTTTCTCTATATCCAGTCTCTCTCTCCTGACATTAGAAGGCTTTCTTTGCAATCAGAGCCACCTGTAACAGAATGATGCACTTGACCCACACAGGGACCCCTGCAGACCCATATTGAAAGTCTATTGATGAACAACTCAAACCAGTCTGCATATGGCCTTACAATCCTTTTCAAGCAAACAACTCCTGGGAAGAGGGCAGCTTTCTTAGAGAAACAAAAGAACGTGGTAAAGATGAAGAGACGGATAGTCACATTCAGGTCATTGAGAGGTGTGGCTTAGGCTCTCTCTGTTCTAGTGAGGAGGCTATCAACCCCTGCAGAATTCACTGTGTGTTTAATGATGGGTGCTCATAACAATTTTTTTCAATAGCTCCCTACAAGAAGGTAAGTATATAAAACACAAAAAAAACCCAACAACATGGGTACAATGGTTTGGCTAAAATGCATCTTGTTTCTTGAACGGGGTTATGCTCTTGGAAAGAAAGACCTATCTCAGAGCGAGCATTCCATCCTTTAGGAGGCTGGGCCTGGGATAGTGTTAGATTTTCTTATTTTTACTCTTTGACCTTCCAATCTACAGAAGATTACTACCTGTTCTTAGAAGCAATCTATGCTATTTTAAAATGGACAAAGTATAACCTTCTACCAAAGTCAACATCTACTTAAAATGCCCTTCCTGTCACCTCTCACCAGATGACCTTAAAACAAGGAAGGCGGCGTGATGCAGCCCAATGTGTACGTGGGGGTGGTTCTAGAGCCAGACAACACTGGGTCTGAATCTGGACCCTGCAGTTTGATTCAAGGTAACCTCTTTTGACAGCCTATTCTGCTCCAGCAATGCGACAACAATACCCATGCCCTTTGGAGAAGAAATCTGTCTTCTTTCTTTTTTGCTTTCCTCCTACAGCACGATTAAGGTCAATGAAAAGAACGTATGAATTTCTAGAACACACTTTGGGCTGTTTTCTGAGTGGAACAAAGGAGGCTGGGTAAATGTCCACTCTTTTCTATCTTTTTACCTCTATCCACAGGAACTGAGCTAGATTTTGGAGTGGCCACAGCTTGCTGGTTTTCTTTTTTGATCCACTCTTAAACACTCTATTCCTTTTGGTAGTAGAAGTCTGGTTAAAAGCTGTTCCATTATCTAAGGGCCAGTGGCTCATCCAATTGGGGACCAGACAGTGAGACAAACTGATTTTCTGGCTGGTCATATCTGGGTCTGTTTTTTTCCTGTGTTACGGACAACTCTGCCCTCAGTACCCTTTTCTCACCAAGCACTAGTGAGAACCTGCCATTCATCTATCAGTATGACACACTGACAGACAGCTCAGCATAGGTCAAAGAACTCTCTACAGGGTGCAAACCTGGGCATTTTCTAAGGCCTCTGAATGCAGAATCTCAGTTTTTCTTCTTTGGATGACTATTTTCCTTGGAAGACCTTTTAGGAGGCACAGCTAGGGGCAAGATGAAGCTCATCATCAACATGACACCATGATGACATGATGTCATCAACATGACACCCTGTGTAATGATCTTCCACATTAGTAAGAGGATTACATAAGAAAATGTATGAACAAATACTTTTATTGTGCTCCTGGCTACTGAGCATCAGCTGAAATCTGATGTAAAATACAATCTGGTATTTCCTTTTTCTACCACCTATACAGCATAGAGTATAAACTCTCCCAGAAACCAGGCATGACCAATGCAGTGTATCAGAGGGTAGGTTTGTCTCCAGGAGAATGATTCTGGAAGTGAGCAGTGGGCTGCTGAGTGCGATCTACACATAGGATTCCAAGACTTCTCTCTACTTCATGCTATAAGCTGCAATTCTGCTTCACCAACCACCAACAGAACAAGAGAAAACAAGCCAGGAAAACTCTGCCAGGTTTATCTATGAGTCTTCCTTAAATCTTTAGAAATGTGAAAATTTGAATTTATGATCTTTTTAAGATGGTGATTTGCAGGCTTTGTGCTTTCTTGATACGATACAGTCTTTCCATAAAAAAATAATGATAAGTCGTTATTAGTCATTTCCTGAAGTCAGGATGCATGGTTGATAGTTAGCATCAGCAACTCTACCATGGTAACATACTCTCCTTGTCTGAAGGGAAAATGAAGTTAGGAGAGATATTGGGTCGGACGGTGATGGTACACACTTTTAATCCCAGCACTTGGGAGGCAGTGGCAGTGGATGTCTATGAATTTGAGGCCAAATTCCAGGACAGCCAGAGCTACACACAGAGAAACATGTCTCGAAAAACCAAAAATGAGAGAGAGAGAGAGAGAGAGAGAGAGAGAGAGAGAGAGAGAGAGAGAGAGAGAGAGAGAGAGAGAGAGGAACCTATGTAGAACAGGGTTTAGTAAAGCAAAATCTGCATATTGCTTGGAAAGTAGGGGTGCATTTGAAAGGACACCAGGGGCTTTTCTCTCATAGCATCTGCCAAAAGGATGTACAAGGGGTTTTCTAGGAATCCCTGCCAGGACGTGAGTTTCCCCTTGTAACTCTCATAACACTGGCCCTGACACCAAAAAACTTATTCAGAACACAGTAGAAATGTGACAGCCCACTGTAGTTAGGGAAAAACCATCCAGTCCAGCACATGAGTCTTCCTGCTCAGGAGTGACAGTCTAGTACAATAGGAAAGCTCTCGGGCCAGGAGACTTTGCTTTTGATTCTGGTTTGGTAACAACAGCTGTGGATTTCCTGGCAGCAACTACAGATTAAGGAAAATGCTAGGGTTGTACACATACCCTAAATGTCACTGTTACCACACTGGGATCTAGGCTGTTCATATACTGTCCTATTTGTATCTTAGGCCATGTACTCTCTGTCGTTTCTTATGGCTACATGAGTTGTATGGTATCGGGTATGCAGTCTGTATATTTCACCGCTAAGGTCCAGAAATACTGCCAGTAACCAGAACCATCTGTGTATACTGTACAGCATTGCAAGGTAGGGACGGACTGCTGTTAGTATTGTTTTAGGGCATGACGAATGGATTTTTAATTAGATACTAACTTTTCAATAATGGTAATAATATCATCCTACAAGTGAGTCCAGACAGGCAACATTCAGGTTCGAATCACGATTCTGTTCCAGTTTTTGGTTCTTCCCTGGGAAACTGTTACTTGGGTTTCACCCCCCCCCCCCCATGACATCTGATATCGGCATTTAAATCACAAGAAATGAAGATAGGGAGGTTTCATTTCTTGTTTCTAATTTTTGTAACCTCCAAGAGGGTTTCTTGGTTTTGCTGATTATTCTGCAACTTCCAGGTTCTCTCCAGATGTGAGCAAAATTGCTTACTTGGTTGAGAGGCTTGTACTCACTTGATGAAGTACTTGATTCCATCTGCTGTGTAAGCTTCCTCCCACCCGTAAGGTAAGCCTAGAGTGAAAGGAAACCAGAAATACATTTAATAAGATGATGAAAATAACTTTATTTTCTGGACACCAACCTCCCCCATGCTGACAGTTATCGGAGTGCATTTCTTGCACAAAATTATTTCTTGAAAGGCAGAATTAAGACAATTCAGATGAGCTCTGGCACTCAGCATCTTTACGGCACAATAAATAAAGTCCCGAACAGTTAACAATCTGCTTTAGCAGCAATAACTGGATTATGACTTATCATTTACATGTGGTGAACGTTTTTGTCAGCAGGATTCACACAGAAATTGGTGTTTGCAGCGGATGGTTCTTGCCCGGAGGCAGAAGGATGGACAAGATGGCCTCTGCTTGTCTATTCTGGCTCAAAGATTCTTTAATTGGCTCCCTTTACATTCTTTCGCTCAGCTCCACAGGGAATTGGGCATGAGTGCCAGATCAGCAGGGGTTTGAGAAGCAGCTTTTGGACAAGACAAGATTCCTTATTAAGTTTGAAAGTTTAGTAAAGTGATTTACAATGGATGGTGGCATTTTCTTTGTTAATTAAGAATTTTGTGCGCTAACATAAAGGGCCAAACAATTTGCTAAACTTAGCTTCCATTTCTGTAATGGGATTGAGAATAGTTAGCTAAAAAGAATGAAGTAAGCAGGCAACATAGGGGCATATTCTATATAGGAGTTCTGCTCTCTCTCTCTCTCTCTCTCTCTCTCTCTCTCTCTCTCTCTCTCTCTCTCTCTCTTCTCATTTAATATCTGTTTACTGAGGTTTCAATCCATGGCTTATGCATCCACTTATTAGAGTTGTACCACTGAGCTACAACCTCTTCTTTTTAGGGGTAAGGTCTTACTAGATTTCAAGGTTGGATTTTGACTAATTCTGTAGCCTAGGCTGGCCTCAAACTTGAAATCCTCTTACTTCAGTCTCCTGACTAGTTGGAATTATAGGCCTATGTCAGCGGGCTGGGTTGCCATATTTTCTTACATTTAGATTGTGGGTAGCATATCTTTAGACTGCAATGGTTTCTACCCATTCTGCTCTAGCACTGGGTTATATCTTATATATTGCTATTGCTAAAAAGTTTAACTGACCTTTCCAGTAAGCTCTATACCACTGGGTTATCACAGCTCTTTTGATAGGTAAAAATACATTAATTCATTGAAAAAAAGGGTTGCATTACTCAGGTAGCCTGAGTCTTAACAACAAATACTTGACTTTTATTCCTTCAGATATCAGCAAGGGGGAGAATAAACACACAGGGAAAGCTTTACAATATGGATGAACTAAAACTTTGCCTCATTACTATTTAATTCTTAGAGAATATATTTCCTTGAGAAGAGGGTATTATGCTGTGTGTGTGTGCGCGCACATGCATGAGTGTGAGTTTGTGTGTATTTGTGTGTTTAAGAAAAAGAAACAAAAGACTTTAATTTATATTGATTCCAGTCTGAGACTGTAGGCCAAAATTTTATACCTATCTCTTCCATACATCAACAAGGCTATCCTGGGGTCTCTACCCTCTCTTCATGAATGTATGCCCATTTTTAGTAGTGGTCAGAGCTTCGGAGAACTCAGTACAAGCAAAGCTCTGGAGGTGACATCCCGTGACACAGGAAGTGATATCCGGTGCATGTGTTCTTTCATGTCCACTGATCAGCCATGATACACTGTTGCTGCCCTACAAGACTGAGTTGACTTATTTTTCTCTCTATACTTTCTGCATTTTTTTAAATAGCTAAGTCATCTGACAGTGATGAGATCCTTTCCCTCCAAGGAAGACTGTGACTGTGAGGACCTGGCTTATACGACAGAAGCACTCTGATTAGTTTTGGGGGAAAATAGCAAACTACTGGGGACGTGGAGAACTGTCGTAACATGACTAAGGTTTTTGCTTGCTAGGTGAATTGTTTGACTGGCACAATTCCATCTGTCCCTCTAATTCTTCAAGTAACAGGCATTTTTTAATGAAGTAGAAGAAAGAGGTACACTTTTTTATTAAAAAGTTTTAGACTTTATCATCATTTGTGTGTGTGTGTGTGTGTGTGTGTGTGTGTGTGTGTGTGCAGGATGCGAGTGCGGGGGACTTGCACACAAAGCATACACTGGGGGTCAGAGGCCAGCTTTGTGGCATTATCTCCTTTCACCTTTATGTGGGTTTTAGAGGCTGAACTCAGGTCATTAAACTTGCATGAAAAACCCTTTTACCCACCAAGTCACCTTGTCAGCCCCAACATGATCAACTTAAACATGAGTTGGCTGAGAACTCATTTTCTGAGCCCTAAAGAATACATTCATACCACTCCTTTAGAATCAAGGGATATTGGAGAAAGGGATACAAGACTGTAAGAGGTAAAAGATAGGGAGGGCAGCCACAAAATGTCACTTTCTGGGAAGACAGAGTCAGTACAGGAAGAAAAATGGCAGCGGTGGCTACTTGCACTGGGTTTGCACAAGAATGGTCCATCCACAATCAGATGAAAGAGGACTTAGGGAACTCTACCCTTCATGGTTGAGCTAGTTACTAAGACAGATGAGGGTGGGGGTGTCACTGCCTTCTGTTGCATACCCACTGATGACCCCATCTGGTTCTAGTGGGCAGTTTTAATCCAGTGATAATACAGATGGCCCCAGTTAAACAAAAATCCACCCCAAAAGTCATGATTATAAGGAAGGGACTTTAGGGAATGGGGAGGGGTATTGATAAGAAAGGGGAAACACTAGATATTGTGGGGAGAGAATAATCAGAGTCCATTATATACATGTATAAGATTGTCAAATAACATGACTAATAAAAACAAAAATGATATTCTCTGCGATGAAAAAATAAGTGCCTAATTTTTAAAAGATCAAAGTTTCGTAACTTAACATCATCTGTAAGTAGAACTGGGTACTAAGCTGACCGTCATTAATCTCCCTGTAGTATCTCAGTAATAGAAACACAATCACTATCTAGTGTAAAGATAGAGAGACAAATAGCCTACTTCACATGAAAGAGCTCTTTTGTTATTCACAAATACATGATATAGTCGATTTTTCAATGGTAATGCTTTTATTTCTTCACGATGATGATTTGGAAGTAATTATAACAGAACATAAATACTTTGAAATAATCATTATTGTTACAAATAAGGAAATAGTTATCTAGTTACAAAATCTTTACAGACTTGTAAATATATGTTTCTAATTTTTCTTTTCATATTTTTTAAAAACTGTTATTGACAGCTCCAAGCACCTGCGATTGCTTCTAACTGAAAGGGTTCGTCTGTGAGTTCTCAGATAGCATTCTTTCCGCCGGAGATCATCTGTTTCTAATCAAAACCTTCATGGTGATGACTCCAAAATCTGCATGAGTATCTTGCCAGAGTGAATTTCTGGAACATATTGAACTTAAGAGTCCTGGCTGTCCCCTGAAATCCAACATATACAAATTCAAACTCATCATGTTTCCACCAAAACGATTTCCTGTTTCCCCAGAATCATTACCACAGATTCTCTTTGTTATGTTTGTCCCAAGTACTAATCTATTAGTATTTATTGATTATTATGTGTTCAGACTTTTGCTTTGGTGTTCAATATATAATAATGAGAAATAAACATGGACCTTGATCTCACAGAGCTTTAAAATAAGGACGAGGATGTAGCTCGGTCTGTAGACTGTTTGCCTAGCACACCAAAGCCCTGGCTCTGTTTGCCAGCACTGTGTAAACCGGGCCTGGGTGTGGTGGTGCACACCTATAATCCCAGCACTGGAGAGATAGAGACAAGAGGAACAGGAGTTCAAAGTCACGCATGGCAGCATAGGGCGTTTGAAGCCAGCCTACCTAAGACCATGTCTCAAATATGAACAAAACCCTCAGAAAACAAAACAAAAATCGCACAAAACCCAAACAACTTGCCCCCCCCCCCATCATAAACAAGCACATAAGTACAAGAATAAGTTCAAGTAGTATAGAGAGAATAGGACAGGTGAGAGAGGAACTCAGCTTCAGGAAGGAGGAAGAAGAGCAAACCAGGGAGAAACAGTCAGCAGGGCTTTCCAAGAGGCTGTGGAGGGAAAGCACAGACCTGGGGAAGAAACTGCAGGTAGACAGAGCACAGCCACATGGCTGGCACTTTGAGAATCAGGAAACTGCTCCCTCCATACAAGCACAAAAAGATTCTGCTGGAAACATTATTACATGGAGATTTGCAGGCTGCAGCAGGATTGTATGGGACTCCCCTCCCCTCCTCTCATCCATTCTCCCTTCCCCTCCTTATGCTTCCTTTTTGAGACAGTGTCTCAGAGCTTCAGATGACCTTGAACTGGAGAAGATGTGCTCTCATTGAGGATGTTTGTTTCTCTTTTTTTAATTTTTTTTTTTTTATATATTTTGAGACAGGGTTTCTCTGTGGCTTTGGAGCCTGTCCTGGAACTAGCTCTTGTAGACCAGACTGGCCTCGAACTCACAGAGATCCACCTGCCTCTGCCTCCCGAGTGCTGGGACTAAAGGCGTGCGCCACCACCGCCCGGCTTCCCATTGAGGATGAATAAGCTGTAAGGGAATGCTGTCCCATTATACTTGTGGAAAGGCCACATAATCTAATCTAAAAGACTTTTTTTTTTTTTTTGAGATCCACCAGAGCCCAAGTTTTTTACTTACTTTCAAGGGAAAGTAAGTCCTGCAAGGAGAGAAGGTGTATACACTCACTGGAGACAAAGTATTGCCAGGAACATGGCCAAGAAAGCAATGGAAATTAAACCATACATCTGGGAGCCCTAAACACAAGCACAGTTGTCCTCCTGAAACAGTTCTTGGCCCCCAAGATTTGACAGGGATACTGTACCTGTGATATCTCAACAGTATGGCTGCATGAACAAGACCTGCATAATGGTAACACTAGTTGATATGGCAATGTGGATGGTGGGAATTTCACAAGGCCACATCCAGAGGAAGAGCTACAGTCAATGGGGTGAGAGCTATGGTCAAATTTTATACCTAGGGGTATAAAAGTATGTATTTAGAATACATCAATGCTCCCATTGTTTGAATATCGTATGCAGAAGGTGGGTGATTTCATTTGTTGAAGCTTGGAATCCTGTTAAATGATGTGGTGTAAAGAAGGAAGGCCAAGTGAGCTTAGGGGACTGTGAGAAAGACTGGAACAATGGACCATAGCCTTTAAATGGAGAAAGAAGACAAGGGGACTGGGAGGTGGAACAGTAGACAGCCTTGGTGAGGATGATCACTGTGTAGTAAGCTGCAAAGATGTGAGGTCTGCGTGAGTCAGCACAGTGTTCTTGCTGCCAAGATTCACAGGGGGCATCGAGGGGCTGATGTTGGGAATCTCCTATGTGTGCTGTGATTACCATTAATGAATAAAGAAACTGCTTTGGAGCGATAGCAAGGCAGAACTTAGGTAGGTGAGGAAAACTAAACTGAATGCTGGGAGAAAGAAGGGCGGAGTCAGAGAGAAGCCATGTAGCCCTGCTGGAGACAGACACTGGAACTTTAGCCTGTAAGCCACAGCTATGTGGCAATACACAAATTAATAGAAATGGGTTAAATTAATATGTAAGAGTTAGCCAATAAGAAGCTAGAGCTAATAGGCCAAGTAGTTATTTAATTAATACAGTTTCTGTGTGATTATTTCACTTTCTGGGCAGCTAGGAAACAAACAAGCATCCTCATCCAGGGGCTTGGTAAGGAAGGCACAGAAAACACTTGACAAAATTAACTGAAAGGTAAAGGAGAACTGAGGGACTCAGATGGAGAATAGCAGGAGCTGGAACAGAGTTAACCAGAGACTGAAATTCTAAAAGTGAAATTGACCAAGATGACACTGGACAGGAAGTCTCTATTAGACCTTAGCAAAGCCAAGTTCATTTGAAAATCTCTAGTATCTCCAGGTTCTGGCTATAACGAATAATGCTGCTATGGACACGTCCTTATAGTATGATTGAACATCCTTTGGGTATATGCCCAAGAGTGGTATTGCTGGGTCTTGATATAGACTGATTTCTAATTTTCTTAGAAACTGCCATACTGATTTCCAAAGTGGTTGTATAAGTTTACACTCCCACCAGCAGTGGGGGAGTGATCCCCTGACTCCATATCCTCTTCAACATAAGCTATCCTCAGTATTTTTGATCTTAGCCATTCTGACAGGAGTAACTGACAGGGGACATGGTAACTCCGCACCATTTTGATTTGCATTTCCCCGATGGTTAAAGATGATGAGCATTTCCTTAAATGAATTTTGGCCATTTGAGATTCTTCTGATGAGAGTTCTCTGTTTAGCTCTGTACCCCATTTTTTAATTGGATTGTTTTGTACTTTGATGTCTAATTTCTTGAATTCTTTATATATTTTGGAGATCAGCTCTCTGTCAGATGTGGGGTTGGTGAAGATCTTTTCCCATATTGTAGGCTGTCATTTTGTCTTATTTACCATGTCCTTTACCTTACAGAAGCTTTTCAGTTTCAGGAAGTCCCATTTACTGACTGTTTCTCTCAGTGTCTGTGTGACTTCTGTCAATGAGTTCAAGGCTACTTCCCACTTTTTCTTCTATGGAAATAACCTAGATGCCCCTCAACTGAAGAATGTATAAAGAAAATGTGGTACATTTAAACAATGGAGTATTACTCAGCTATAAAAAACAATGCCATCATGAAATTTGCAGGCAAATACATGGAATTAGAAAAAAAAAACAGACTCAGAAAAAAAAATGGTATGTACTCACTCATAAGTGTATATTAGACTTAAAGCAAACAATAACCAGAATACAATCCACAGCTCCAGAGAAGCTAGGTAACAAGGAAGACTCTAAGAGGAACACATAGATCACCCTGGGGAGGGGAATTAGATGAGATCTCTTGGGCAAACTGGGGGCAAGAGGGGGCAGTAAAGGGGAGGGGATGGGAGATGAGAACACGATGGAATGGGAGGGTCAAGAGGGGAGAGGGATGGAGTGGGAGAGCAATCAAAGAGATATCTTGATAGAGACACCATGGGGTTGGGGAGAAACCTGGTGCTAGGGAAATCCCCAAGGATCCAGAAGGATGACCCCAGCTAAGACTCCTAGCAACAGTGGAGAAGGTTCCTGAATTGGCCTTCCTCTGTACTAAGATTGGTGAATACCCCAACTATCATCATAGAGCCTTCACTCAGTAACTGACAGAACCAGATGCAGAGATCTACAGCCAAGCACCAGGCCGAGCTCCAGAAATCCAATCAAAGAGAAGAAGGAAGAAATATAAGAGCAAGGGAGGTCAAGATCATGATGGAGAAATCTACAAAGACAGCTGAACCAAGCTCGTGGAAACTCAGGAACCCTAGACTGACAGCTGTGGAGATTCTGTGGACCTGAACTAGTCCCTCCATATGTGGGAGACAGTGGTGAAGCTTGGACTATCTGAGGAGCACCTGGTAGTAGGATCAGAATCTATCCCTGGTGCATGAGCTAGCTCATTGGAGCCCCATTGCCTATGGTGGGATGCCATGCTCGGCCTTAATGCAGGGGTTCTGCCCCAACTTAATGTGCCAGATTTTGCTGACTCCCCTTGGGAGCCCTTACCCATTGGGAGGAGTGGATGGATGGGGAGTGAGCTGGTGGGTGAGGCGTGGGGGGGGGTGCATCAGGAAGGGTAGGAGGGAGAACTGTTTCTGGAATGTAAAATGAAATTAAAAAAAAAAAAAGAATTGCCGGGTGGTGGTTGTGCACACCTTTAATTCAAGCACTTGGGAGGCAGAGGCAGGTGGATCTCTCTAAGTCTGAGGCCAGCCTGGTCTACCGAGTGAGTTTCAGGACAGCCAAGGCTCTTACACAGAGAAACCCTGTCTCGAAAAACCAAAAGAAAAGCTCTAGTGTCATCATCATCTCAAGGAGACTCAACCTGTAGTGTAGGACATCCCAGGAAGGGATGAAAGGGAAGAGGGAGGGGAAGGGATGGATGGATGGAGGGAGGGAGGGAAGGAGAGATCTTGAATTAAACAGACAAAGTTTTACTAAATATTATGGCATCCATTACATTCCAGGAATTTTTAATTGATTTTTAGACAAAGTTTTACTAAATATTATGGCATCCATTACATTCCAGGAATTTTTAATTGATTTTAAATCAGAAAAGCTAAATCCACATGTACTGCTTTTGACTCTAAGTTGAATAAGGTGGTAATAACTGTGTAGGACCTCAGCTTTCTCATTTATATGAGTAATGATCATAGTTATTCCGCTAGCTTGTGGTGTTATCATGAGACTTTTTTTTTTTTTTTTTTTTTTTTTTTTTTTTTGGTTTTTCGAGACAGGGTTTCTCTGTGGCTTTGGAGCCTGTCCTGGAACTAGCTCTTGTATATCATGAGACTTTTATTAGTTAATACATAATGATACAATTATATGCAAAAGGAGGCCACTGTTATTAATGGCAACAAAACAGGAACTTCTTCATTGCCCACGATTCCATGCATACATCTAACACAGGAAAAACTTAAATACCTATGGGGCGAGTTTTACTAAGTGGAAGTCCTACGTTTCCACAGTCCTTTCCTCGGTGTAGGGAATTACACAGTCTCTGCTTCACCGCCGTGCTGCCAGCTAATGATGTGATTGCCATCTCCGACACCGGCATTCCCTCACGAAAGCGTTATTCTGGTTCCACAGCCTCAGCCTTGGCACTGCTAACAGCTGATAGCAAAATGACTAAATAATACCTTTCCCCAACTCGCCAGAACAAGAAGAGAAAGAGAATCCCCAACATTCCAATCTATGCTTTACTGTACTAAGCAATGATCTCCTAAAAGGAAATGAACTAGATTCTAGGTTTAAAGACAAAATGGTCTGTTTTAAAATCATTTTTTGTTAGGTTTTAGGATTGTTTAACTTAATTTGTAGGTCTGAATTGTGGTGCCAATTTTAAAGAAACTACTGATGGAGGAGAGTTATCTGTCTATGTTACTTTCATTGGTTAATTAATAAAGAAAACTGCCTTGGCCCTTTAAGAGAACAGAAAATTAGGTAGGCGGAGTAGACAGAACAGAATGCTGGGTAGCAGGAGTGGGGAGACGCTTCAGTCGCCATAGTGAGTCTCCATGCTTCTCCTCTCTGAGATGGACACAGGTTAAGATCTCTCCTGGTAAGCCACACCTCGTGGTGCTACACAGATTACTAAATATGGGTTAAAGGAAGATGTGAGAATTAGCCAATAAGAGGCTGAAACAATGGGCCAGGCGGTATTTAAAAGAATACAGTTTCTGTGTAATTATTTTGGGTAAAGCTAGCCGGGTGGTGGGACACAGCCCGCCACTTCCTTCTACAAACTACACTTAATTTTCCCATGAAAGAGAAATCTATTACACTAAGCAATGGTCCTCACCTATAAATAACCTGATAATTTAGTATTTCAAGGGCAAAAAAAAAAAAATCCTAAGGAAACAATTTACAAAAGAACCATCTAAGTTTTGGAATTGTGCTCTAAGTGTTCCTTTAACAATAGGCATGATTTTGCATTTGTGATTTGGTTACATATGGCCATTGTCTGGGGAGGGAGGAGAAGAAATTGCACCTATACATGTATAATATAGATGTTACATATTTCAAGTTAGAAGCCACACACCTCCCCCCAAAAGACAACGACGCATGGAAGGAAAACACTGAAGGCACACTCATAAGCCAACTGGCTGCCCGCTGTCTTCTCAGTCAGGCCTCACTCCGTTTGGCAGACAAATATATTCTAAAATAGTTTGCAGTTAAGAAGGAGAGTGAGGAGGCTATCGTCCATTTTCCACATTTCCCTTTCCACACATGCCAACTCTGCATTTTCATAGCATTTGCTCCCAGTTAGGATTTAGCATCTTGAACGCTGGCATGCCAACACCTGACAAGCCAGCTTAAGTGTCCTCTTTTCTACTGTTCACTCCCATCCTGTGACCGAGACTGTAGGTGAGAACACAGAACTTCATTCACAGTAGTCTCTGGGCATTTACTCAATGTTAGGGGAGCTGCCTGGGGATTTGAGTTTGCTTTGCTTAAAACCAGTAATATCTAGCAGACTTTACACTATGCATTGACCATACTCAGTACAAGGATTGTTGCAGTTTTCCTGGCTAAGGTATGCGACCTCATTCTGTACAGCCAGCCTACAGAGACAGGCTAGCAAAGGGATTAAAAGGTCCTTTCAAACATCTTTGTGTTCTGACAAGCTTTGCTCATGACTAGTCATCTCGTCTGACTTGATCAGTGATTAGAGGAGTAATGGCCAACAGCCCAGAGAGCTGTTCCCACCCATGTTTGTAGCTCGCTCTGTCGCTTCCTTCAGGGGCTGGCTCAGATGTCACGGAGTCAGTGGTGTTTTCCTGGTCGTTCAATATAAAACAGCCTTCTCCGCTGCCTCTGGCACACACTAGCTGCTGGAACCAGCTTTCTTTCCTACCCAAATTCCCTCATTTTCATTCCCTGCCCCACTGCCAGCGGTATTGTGCACATATACGATTCTTAATTGCTATTTGCTGAATTAAGGAATCAATGTTTACTATGCCAAAAGACTATGGTAATACAAACACAGACTATTTAATCAGACACAAGATAAAAGTAGAGGATTTTAGGAAAAGTGTTGAAAGGGTGCTAAGTTAAGATCAAAATTGAAAAGTTGCACCATTAAGGGTGGACTTAATGACTTGAATTATTTTCCTATGAGTTGACAGTTTCCTCTTTACAGGTGACAGAGATGGAGGAGAAAGGTGGAGGTTTCAATTTTTTTTTCTTTAAAGGCAGGTCTTCTTTTATGCAGACCAGGCTGTCCTGAAACTCATCATAAAACCAGGCTAGTCTTAAACTCAACAGAGATCCATATGCCTCTGTCTCTTGAGTGCTGCTGGGATTACAGGCACACACCACCACGTCTGGTTCCGAGTCCTTACAAAGATAAGCAATATTGCTTTAAAAACACTGTTTGATTAGTATACTACAGATATGAAGGGCGAGCGGCTGGTGAACATGAACTAGTGGGTCTACCAACTGCGAGGGAAGAGGCCTGGAAACTGTGCTCTCTCCTTCCTGTTCCCTTCAGGGAAACTTGTTTGGCAAGGAGAGGTTGAGTATTGCTCTGCAGCAAGCTCGACTGTCTCTGGTGAGGAGTAACAACAATAGAGCAGGGAGTCCAAATCAGAGGGGCGTGGTTATTGCAGCCAACAGGAAAGGCAGACTTACCAAGAGGACAGAAGACAGGTTAACTAGTTCGAATGCTAGGAAGACCTCATGAGTAATCTCTACTGAGTGTTACTGTCCACTGCCTCACCCTCTGCCTGAGAGCATACCATATCAGGTTTCCAAAACTCATGAATGAAAAAGAGATAAATAAAAAAAAGCTATTTTGAAAATAAGTCTGTAAAAAAAACACATTCCTGTGCACACTTCTTTAGTTTTTCCGTGTTGCATAGCAAACTTTCACAAATGTAGCACACGCGTGTATCAGCACAGAGCTCCACGGGTGGGATGTGCAGCATGGTATGACTCGGTTCTGTGCTCAAGGGATTATGGGACAGAAATAAAAATACTGCTTGGGGAGACTTTTTGTCAGGATGAAGTAGGAGATTATGCATTTCTAAGTTAATTTGTTATTGACAGAAATCAGTTTGCAGCTCTAGGACATAAGCTGCTCCCAAACCTGCTTTGTTGGGCCTAGAAGTGGCGAGCATTGCTTGCCCCGTTGACTCCTTCGACCTTCAGACTGGCTTATACTTCCAATGGGACTTGTAGATCTCCAATATTTAGGTTTCAAAAGCTTGTGGAGGTCACATCCACAGGGGGACGTCTTTGTCTCCAGGTTAATTAATTACACACAGGATTCCATCATAGGTACACTTGGCTCATAGTTCACTGACTAGTTTGTACATGTGTGCTTGGCAGGAGCAGGGAATTTGAAGGGCTGTCTTAGAATCCTATCTATTGAAGTGCTCACATGTTACTTCAAATAGTGTCCAGGATGGCGAGGGAAGCCTTCTATGTTTGCCCCCAGAAAGGGACATGTCACTGAGAAAACATAGAACATATTGTTCACATAGAAACAATAATCAAACTTTCATAACTAATTTTTATTTTTTCTTTAGAGGCAAAAAACATTAAATAAGCATATAATTTAGAATAGTCCAAGAATTATAAAAATTCCCCCACAATAAACCCAGAATCCATTCTGTGGTGAGCAGATGGAGAAAGTGATGATAATGGGAGGAGAATGAGGACATAAACAAGGCACCAAAAGGTGAGCAAGTAGGGAAGGAGAGATTTAAAACATTTATAGCTCTTAACTGGATTGGCTGTACAATTTATAGTTGTGTGCATGATTATGGACTGAAAAAGAAAAAGAGAGAGACCGAATAGCTGGGATTAGCAGAAGCTATGTTTCTGCAGAGCACACTTGGGTGGCTAAAGTGAGTTTGTGAACGACTGACTCAGTTTCCTGATCTTCCTCCTATCAGCTTTGAACTCTCATCCCAGCTATCTCCAGAATACTGGCCAAAATCTCCCCGACAAGTCTGTCGTGGCAAAACTCTGGACCCCTCTGAGCAGGTGGTCAAGCCGCCCACCTGTCCGGACACTGGAACTGTCAGAAATTCATTGAGGACATTTCCTACTCACCCTTGCCAAACGTCTCTTATTGAAAGCCTGAGAGATCTATTTCCATCACGGGGCCTAACTGTGCTTGGTTAGATCTTCAGGGAGACCTGCCCTACAGTTTTCCTGTGGCATCCTTGGACCAACCCAATGTAGTCATGCCAAGCCATGAAACACTAACAGTATTGTGTTCACAACCACTCACGACACATAGTTAATGGAGGAAGGTCATCTGTCTATGTGTTACTTTCATTGGTTAATAAAGAAACTGCCTTGGCCCTTTAATAGGACAGAAAATTAGGTAGGCGGAGTAGACAGAACAGAACTGTGAGAGAAAGAAAGCTGAGTGAGGCAGACGCTTCAGGCAGTCGCCATAGGCAGTTGCCATGCCTCTCCTCTCTGAGTTGGATGCAGGTTAAGATCTCTCCTGGTAAGCCACCACCTCGTGGTGCTACAGAGATTACTAAATATGGGTTAGTCAAGATATGAGAATTAGCCAATAAGAGGCTGAAACTAATGGGCCAAGCAGTATTTAAATGAATACAGTTTCCATGTAATTATTTTGGGTAAAGCTAGCCGGGTGGTGGGAAGCGGCCCTACGCCATTCCATCTACACATAGTTGTCAAACAAAAGGCACCAACAGACACAAGGATGTAGTGTACGCAGCAGGAGAGTATTGTCTGTTAGAACCTAGTGGCAGATTTCTCATTTTACCCTGTTCTTTTATCTCCCATCATGTTCCTTACTGTCTGTCCCTGTGGTCTGGCTGTTCATTTTGGTTATATTAAGTAGGAATATTCTGTCTCAAAATTGCAACACTCTCTTTTTTTCCCTCCACATATTTGCCCTTAGTAAAGCAGACACATATCAAAGGAAGAAAAGTCCCTTCTCATTTGACCAGTGACAGTTACTGATAATTTAGTACAAGAAAAGCAATGAGTATCCACATTTTACTTCTGCATACTGATTTGCTTTGAAAGATATAGACAGCAACCATTCCAAAACAGAGACCAGCCCGTCAACTCTTTCCTTGACTTTATATTGTCATATGAGCACTAGGGAAGCCTCAAAGTATGCCTGGAATACTTTGTAATACAACTAGTAAGAGAAGAAAAACAAAGGCTGTTGGTGGTTAGCCCCAGAGTTACAGGTTACATAATACTAGGAGGTATTTAGCTTACCTAGTTTGTCAGAATGAGTTGGTCAATGGGGAACATAAGCTCTCAGTACAAACAGTACATGAATAGCAATTCATATCGAGATAAATATTTTGAGATGGAGGTTGCTTATGATGGCATAAACAAGATGTGAGTTTCAACCTCACATGCCTTATCTCGTGTGCCTTTAAATTATGATGGTTTCACTTCCACTTGAGAGTGACTTTATTGCTGCCATTTAAAACTGCTAAGAGCTCAAATCTTAAACAGTTCCTTCCATATACACATCTCTCCATTTAAAAATAACTTCCCTCATTATTCCCGAGCTATTTTTACTATGTATCATAGACAATATATTTAATCTATTAAACCTTGCAATATGATTATTTTTATAATAATTTTTGTCCCCATTTTGCTAGACTCCTTGAGGGTTCTAAATCATCCTTACACCCAGCAGGTTTCAAAAGAGGATTCTCTGAATAGAATAATTAATTCATTTCCTTCCTTTTGTTAACTTAGACTATTGTATTGGTTCTTCTGTGAAAAAATTTAAAAAAGCACTTATGTGTGTTTATGTTTGTGTGAAAACATATATACACGTGTGTGCAAATCTATGTGAACATGTGCAGAACAGAAGTCAACCCCGAGAGGTGATAAGCGCCAGAGATCTGCTTGTCTCTACTTCTCCAACACTGGAATGACAGTGTGTGTCCAGCATTTTTAAACATGGCTTCTGTCCTGGCTAGTTTTAATGTCAACTTGACACATGCTAGAGTCATCAGAGAGGAGGGGAACCTCAGCTAAGGAAGTGTCCCCATAAGAATGAGCTGTAGGTAAGCCTGTAAAGCATTTTCTTAATTAGTGATTGACGTGGGAAGTTCCAGCCCATTGTGGGCAGTGGCACCCTGGGCTGGTGGTCCTGGGTTTTATAAGAAAGTAGGCTGAGCAAGCCACTAAGCAGTACTCCTTCATTGCCTCTTTATCAGCTCTGCCTCCAGTCTCTGCCCTGTTTGAGTTTCTTTCTTGGCTTCCTTCAATGATGAACTACAATGTAGAAGCATAAGGTAAATAAACCCTTTCTTCTTGTTTTTGGTCATGGTGTTTCATCATAGCAACAGTAACCCTAACTAAGACAGCTTCTAGGACCAAACTCAGGTCTCATAAGCACTTTGCCAACTGCGCCATCTTCTCAGTTCCACTTCTTCCTTGAGGGGATGCTGTCATGCTCCAGAGCACACAGCTGGATAACCCAGCAGGACTGGACTCCACTTCCCAAGGTGCACTGCTGAGTTCTTATTGCACAGAGTGAATTCTTCTGTGGCAGCCATACAGAGAGGATTTCAGAAGCTTCTCTTTGATTCTATGTGTATTATTTTTCTTGATTTCTCTCGTCATTTTAAAAATAGTTATGGGAACCCATAACTTCATATTCCTTTGTACATTTGAGATAAAATTTATCCTGATACTATTTCTGTTGGTCCAAAATATAATTTCTGGTGCAAGGTATCTAGATATAATAACCACTGTTTGTTTGTGTCCTGACAGGAAGTAGCCTCCTAAGCAATACCCATAATAGACGATCATATAACTATATACAACAACCTGCTAATTCAAACAATCAAGTCTACTTTAAGAATATGGTTTTAAAAAACCTCACAGAGACCTTAAATGTCCCTTTATTGTTCCACACTGGATCATTAGATCACCTTCTATTGTCCTTCACTTCGGTATCATCCATTTCTGGTGATTGATGTGGGGTAACTAGACGTCCCGCATTCTTCACTGATGTGACATAAGAAAATTCAACTTGAAAGTCAAAACAATCAAAGGCTAGTGACTAAATTGTAGAAAACACGAACTGGCACATGAAAGGGGTACTAAACACCACTCCTCATGTCTTCTACGAATCTTTAAAAAGGCTAAAAATTAATTCTAATTAGAGTTTTCGAAAATTGGGGGAAGATTTTGTTTTCTACTAAAAAATGTATGCTTTTATTATCTTCAGTGTGATTATTTGATGACGTCACATATATATATTTAAAAAGTTAATGTGAAATTGAGGCAAGCAGTAAAGGATAGTTTCAGAAACATAATGTGTATACATTTAGAGAACTGAAAACACTCAGAGGCTTGCTGTCCTTATTTGAGGTGTGAATATCAAAAACATAAAAGAGCAAGCTAACCTTGTAAAATTCCATTTATGCAATAACGGGCGTATCCTTAGTTTAAATCAAAATGCATAGACAGATATGTTTGTTAATGATTAGGCCAAAATAACTTTCTTGCTCAATGGACCTGTGCTAGGGTTCTGGATTATTCTTATGGGAAGCACACTCAGAATGCATCAGCTGTTAGTCCTTGCGTTGGCTGCTGTAAAGTGGTCTGAGAATTATAGCCGGGAAACAATCCAAAAGCAGGATCTCGACTTCTAAGATCTTGCTGCATCTTTCTAGATGACTCCTTCACACCCTGTCAGTGGCACTTTAAACTCATCATTAGAACGGTCTCAGATTCTCCACTTCTTCCAGATTTTACTTCAGCAACTTAATTTGTAAGGAGTCTAATGAACACATCAACTGGGAACTGTGGAAAATGAATGGTAAGTAGCGAGAAGCCTATTAGATGCTGATAGGAATCCGTGTCCCTATGTTACTGACAGAGAATTGGGGAGGTGCATAGATGGGCAATTGGGTTAAACACAGAGATTGGTTGCTCTCACTTCATTTGGAGAAAATGAAGAGAGGAGTGGGAAGAGAAAGGCAAACATTAATGGCCATGGACTCTTCAGGATTTATTGAAGAAAAGAAAGTACTATCAGAAAGACTGAAAGACAAATGCAGTTAAAAACATGATTTTTCTTGGTTTCCAAAATACCAAAATGTATTGGTCAGGTTTTCCCTCTCTTTCTGCTACCTCTGTCTTTGTGTAGACTTCTGAATGTCTATGCTGTTCTGCCTGGACATCCTCTTTCTCTCTACTTCCATTCCCCAAGAATTCACCATGTTCATAACCTTAAAAATCACATGCATGTCAAAGATTCAAATTTCTTCATCTAGCCTGGTAACAGCGACTCCGAGAGAACATCTCTGTTTAGATGCCTCTTACGTAACCTGTTTCTTTTCTCCAGATTAAGTTTTAATATACATCTCAAACCATCCTCTCCATCTCCCCAGTGTTCCCTAGTGAGCCTCCTCTGCCTGAATAGGAGCCCTTTGCCTCAGCCTGAAAGGCTCATGCCCGTCACTTGCCAGAGGTTGGCTCAGCGTCTCACTCTGCAGCAGCCAGGCCTTGCTCGCCCTCTCCATTCCTATCACAGCACTGAGCTCACTATCCACAGTACCTTCTCAGTTTCAGAGGATAGCTCTTGGTTTCTTGTTTACTATTTGCTCTCCCTGGCTCTCCACATAAGTTCTATGGGGACAGGGATGAAATACCCATTCTCACATACCAAGAATCTGGCAAACACCTGCTATCGGGTAGGACATCAAAAGTGTCTGATGGTTAGTATTTTATTTCCATTAAAAATTATTTATGTAGATAAAACATGTTGTTATTATTTTAATAAAAGAGGACTGAATGTTTAAATATTTCCCATAAAGAAATGTCTTTAGCAATATTCTTGGTTATATTTCGTTGGCTAACTCATCAGCACAAAACAGAACCATGCACTTGTTTTTTATTAATAAAAGGTCTGCTTAAAACCCTCACACAGACAGCTGCTCTATCTGCTGACACATAGCTTTATTATGGGGGGGGGTGCAGAGAGAGAACACACTGGTCTTCCACAGGAAATACTACAGAGATCTGAAATCTAGGTCAGACAACACTGCTCTAAGAGCGCAAACGCCCACTTAGCTGTTGTTGCTGCTTATCGCTAAGATAAGAAAATCATGCTTAAACAACAACGAAAAATTACTTGCTCTGCAATTATATCTGGTTAACTTACATGAGAATGATCTATTATCATAGCTATCTTTGGATCTTTTACAATTTTAACGTGCTATCCAGCTCTGTAAGAAGGCTCACACTCAGTGTCTGGTGGACCCACTAGACAGAACGCTGGACTGGAGTGATGCTTCGGGGAGCAGTGTGATCTGAAACCCCCAACAAAGTTTTAGATACAATTAAGTCTCTCTAATGCTGGCTTGTCACATGTCTAGTCAATAACTAACAGAAGAGAGCTGCCTGGGATATTCCATGCCTTCATGATTTCCTGCATGTGACAGCATGACACATGCATAACTGTGTGCTGTGGTCCAGGCAGTCCCAGCCTTCAGAAACAACACTAACTGCAGTCCTGCACTCTGATGGCTGCAGACCCAGTGCAAATACCCAAGGCGCTGCTTTGAGTGCATTTATCAGGGTGTTGGGAAACAGTAGCATTTCCTCTCAACATTTAAACAACTTTGGTAAATGTATGTATGCTCATAGGGCTATTCTGGTCCTGAGACACAAGAGGCTAAGGTTGAACAGCAGACACATAAATGATGCAACAAAGCATTATTTCCTTGAGTTTGTATTTATGTCTATATTACAAAGATTACATTATAAGACTATATATTATGTCTAGGTTACTAAGACTTAGACTGAACACCTAGCCAAAATCTTCTGCAGCTCAGAAAAGACATGAAGGAAAGTAAAGGTTTTTCTGTCATTTCCTACTACAGTTAAATCTAGCCCATGAATCATGTCTGATTAGTCAAATTTAGCTCAGACATAAATCTTGGTTGTAAATTTCAGAACTTGTCTGAGCTTTGGAGGACAGCAGCATCTCTGCATCCTAACGCGTGACTGGTCCAGCTTAGCTTTCAGCCCTTGCTCTAGGTCCATTGCTGGGGGACCTCTTCTGAGGAATTATTGTTTTAAATTAATCCTGCTCAGGAGATCCATATGACATTAGTGATCCTATTTTGCAATGACTTATCATTGCAGTTTATAAAAGACAAAAATGGTGGTTTCTACTTCCAAAGATAAAAATAAAGGTATAGTTAAAAATTCAGAAAATGCATGAACAAAATCTGCACTTCTATTTGGGAAGCAGCACATAATTAGCTCCTTTAAAAGAAAACTTCAAGATGATGAGAGGCAAGACGCCACACACATGTAATTTTTCTTAGTCAACACTGAACAGGCGAGAGCGTGCAAAGCACTGTGAAAGTGATTACACAGGGAACATCTGAGCTTCGTGTTCCTCAAATACACAGCAAGGCACACTTCATCTTGATACATTTTTCTTATCTTTGGATAACAAAAGAGCTATGTGGTTGGGAGGGGTGGAGGGAGGGGAAACTGTGGTTGGGACGTATTATTTGAGAGAAGAATATGTTTTCAATTAAAAAATGATGTTCGGTCTATTGCATTTATATTTTTGAAAGGGTCAATGTGTTTCCTAAGGAAGTCTTTGGGAGTTGATTTACTGCAAGATACTCAGAAAAACCTGCAATGGTGTATTTCCTTAAGTTACTGACAATTCACCACTTATCCAAGTAACGAAATGACAGCTTAAAAACAAAACAAAGCTGTAGAGTTTACAAATACACACCACAGAGCCTAGGCACTGCCTTACAAATACACACCACAGAGCCTAGGCACTGCCTTACAAATACACACCACAGAGCCTAGGCACTGCCTTACAAATACAGACAGGTTCAGCTCCAGATAACTCCCACTGCAGTGCCAGGCTAGAGTAGGTTATTTTCTAGAAAGGCTAAGGTTAACAAAAGTCTTTATAGATACCCCTTATTTTTTATCCATTGCTGAAGAAAGTTTTTTTTCCCCCTGAGTAACAAAGAAAAATTATAGACAGAGCACTTCAAATACTTCAAACCAAGGCTGATTGCAGACGATTTATAAAATAGCACTGCCACTCCCCAAGAGCCCATTGTGTCTGATGGGGAGAACTTAGTTTTGTTTTAAACCATGAAGCTGAGAAAGGCAGTACATCTTTAAAAGCCATACTTTACTTTTAATGCTATCTGACCAGCTGTTTTAACCAAAAGGCCAACGAGACCATTTCTCTTAATCTCCCTTTTACTTAAAGACATCGTGCTTAAAATAAATATTAAGCCTTCTAAGAAATGACCAAAAGAAGAAAACCGTTCTCCCACGTAATCTTCATCAGTGAACACTTAGCAGTTAGCCTGGTCTCAGAACCAGTTTTATTACTATGTCTGCACAAAGCACACACACAGTGCAGTATGGATCCCTTAGGGACATATTACTGTTAACGGCCCATCCAGTCATTTGATTATCATTGTATGGCTAATGGCTTTTTAGGATAATAACTCTGATACAGACAATAAAATGCCTTAATTAGTTTATCATCCCTTATTCTCTGAGAAGAGACCCGGGCCATATCTGACTTTATGAGAGGCGACAGTGTGATGTCGCTCTGAAACTAGGTTCCTGGTATTTGGTTCCAGGAACCAAGGTGGCTCACAATCTAGATTATATTTGCAAATAAGATTTGTTTATAATAATTTTAAATAAAAATGACAAAGCCATAGGACACCATGGAAGTAAAAGATAATAAATAGCAAATGAGATATAAAACCTTCCAAATAAATAAAGTGAGAGGGGCCTGGAGAAATGGCTCAGCGGTTAAGAGCACTGACTGCTCTTCCAGAGGACACTGGTTCAATTCCCAGCACCCACATGGCAGCGCACAACTGTCTGAAAATCCAGTTACAGGTGATCTGACACCTTCACACCAATGCACATAAAATAGATAAATGAATCATAAAAAAATTAAAAGAAATAAAGTGAGAGGCACAAGAACAACAGGACAGTGATGTTTGAAAAGGTGTGAAAAAGATGGGATCACCTTTGTTCTTTTAAAAAAAAAGTATTGATTTTTTTGAGTACGGTGTGTGTGTGTGTGTGTGTGTGTGTGTGTGTGTGTGTGTGTGTGTGTGTGACTCATGTGTGAGGGCATGCATCTGCCACAGCATATGTGTAGAGGTCAGAGGGCAACCTTAGGTGTTTGGTCAGTTCCTTCCTCCTGTCTTAGGCAGCATTTTTGCTGCTACACTTTGTACACCTGGCTCAGTTCCTGCGAGCTTCCAGAGGATCCTTTGGTCTCTGCTCCCATCTCACTACGCATGCTCGGATCACAGAACGCACCATCCTGTCTAGATCTCACACGGCCTCCAGGGACCTCAACTCTGATTGTCAAAATCGCTCACCAAACACTTTTACTCCCTGGCTTAACAACTGTTTGCATGCTGGCTATTATAACAGAAAGGCTCCACTATTTTATGGCTGGGAAAACAGAGGCAGAGACAAATCAAGAAACTCACTGGAATCATGCAACTCCTAAGAGGCAGGGTTTGAACGTAGGCCCTTTGGGTCTTGAGTTATTAGCCACTGTACTTTTAAAATCACACAGACAACAATAACAACTACAACAAGAAGCCCAGTAAAAATGTTTTAAAAATAGAAATCAGAGACCGAAGGTCACAAATCATGGCTGACTCTTGGTGGCAGGCTATGCCAAAGTTTTTCTAATGGTTAGAAAAACATTCTATTCTGTAATCTTTCAACAAAAAGTCTAACACCATTCATATGTCAGCAGAAGACAAAATAAAAGTGCTGCTGGCCTAAACTTTCCCTTCTGTCCCGGCAAGCCTCTGCTTAGAAGAGGCTGGGGATGCCATGAAGGCCAACAGCTCTCAGAGCACAGCTCCCAGGAGCCACAGGAATCTGGACACAGGCAGGAATTTGTTCAAATGAAGTAGCTTTCAACCTATGGTATAGAATCACAGTACAGATTCTGTTGAGTCTTCTAAAACTTTCTCTTTCATTTTTTATTGTGTATATTTATGATGTACGACATCTTTTGACATGCACATACATAGTAAAATGATGTGTTTGTCCCTTTTTGTGCTGTATGTGTGTGAAGCACTTGGAATGCAAATTTGCAATATGCAATTTCTATATCTTTTTTTCTTAGTTCTGTAACTTAAACTATAGTTACACAGCGGGTCTTTACAAATGATTTTCTAGCAGATACGGAAATACTTTATGAATCACAGATTAAACTGACATTCAAAACAGCATTGGAGTGAGACGTATTTCTGCCCTTAGCAACCAAGAGGAACTTGTCTCTTATAGGTCAAAATGCTTATGCTTGCTGTCAAGCCTTTCTCATGTGTCTTCTGAACAACAGCACTTGGCACTGATAATCATTCCTTAGAAATTCTCTCCTCTCTAGTATCCCCATTCCCCAATAATCAGATCTTCATTTAATGCTGTCAGCTTGAATGCTCCCCATCTGGTCCCTCTACCTCTTTGAGCTGTCTCAGAGGACTTCTTCTGTTTTCTCTCTGCAATGTCAGGGCTTCAGCATTCAGTAGGACACAGACACGGACATACTCCCCTCTCTCTTATCAAGAGCACCACATCCTGGTTTTGCTCCCAAACCCTCACTAGACATCTACCTGCTCCTCAGAGTTTCTACTATTGGGTTTGTGTTCCTTCTTCCTGAATATGTCTTTTCTGCTGACATCCTTGATTGCTACAAATTTTGCAATCTCCAAGAATCCAGCTGAAAAATGCAGTTTCTCTTTCAGTTGTTGTTCGCTCTGACACAACCACTTCTGTGAAGTTACTGATTTATTTATTCAGTAATCCTACTGAATGATGGCAGCGCACAGTCTGGAGCTGCGGTGAGGATGAAGCAGTTCTAATAGGAAGACAAAGCAAGTGAACAGATCACGAGCGACGACAGTGATGACGGTGACGATCAAGAGGTGACATCGAACCAGAGAATGCAATGAACTGAAGGAGTAAGCTTTGTGCAGCAAGGGAATTTCATTCTGGGAAGGTAGGACAGCCAATGCCATAGGTCTGGTGTAGGAGCAGGCTTGACATGTCTGAAGGACTCAGAAAGATGAACATGGCTAGCAGGCAGAATCAGAGTGACCAAGATATCAAATAGTTGTTACAGTCCCAAATGAGGGCCCTACTAAAGCCATTCAGTACCCTAGAGCTGAGCAGACAGAATTTCCTGAATCAGAAACACAGCGCCAATTACACTTGCTCCTTTCTCAAAAACACCAATAGCTCCTCATTGTCTATTAAAACAAAATCCTTCAAAACACTTTGCCAGGCATTTACATAGTCCCCACCAACTCTCAACTTATTTTCAATTACTCTTTTCATACTTCTTGTGCCAAAGACTAACGCTTGAAAAACCATAGTCTGGGGACCAAATCTGGTCTATTACTTGATTTTATAAATAAAGTTTTATTAGAACACACCTCAGCCACTTCTTATTAACAATGACTGCTTTCCTGCCACAATGGGAGAGTTGAATGGTTGCAACACAGACACACAGTTACTTTTTTTTTTTTTTTTTAGGACAAAAAACCCTAATAAATATTTTGCTGAGCCAAGTTGTGAGCCAAATAATCTTTTAAAAATTTCTTACTTATTTCTCACCTTAGATGTTTTAGCTTGTTACTTTGTTATTCATTTACAAAGCAATTCCTGTGTTCTTCCTTCTACCTTCATGAGCCTACATTTATCCATTCCTCAGGGACCATCTGCTCCTCATGACCCCTTCTTCTGTTCCTATGGTAAGTAGAATAATGTCTCCCTGGAGCTGTTCCCACCCTAATCTACAGAATCTAGGCTACATGTGTTATATGTAAGGGAGAAGTCTGGCTGCTAGTGTCATCTCACCTTAAATCAGTGAGAATGTGCTTGTTCAACACAATGACAGGGAGCCTTAAAAGTGGGTGCTGGATGTAGAAAGTCCAGGACTGGAATGAAGCGATATGAGAAAATGTGGACTGGCCAGCTGACTTTGAGGATGGAAAGACCAGAGGTCAAGCAATGTGAGTACCCAAGAGAATCTGAGTAAAGAAATTAAAAATTCTCAAGAGCCTCTAGAAGAGCATGAAGCTTTTCACTGAACCTCAATTTTAGGCCAGAGAGACCCATTTTGAACTTCTGGCTTTCACAACTATATGATAATGCATCTACATTGCTTTAAGTCACCAAGTTTGTGGCAACTTGTTGCAGCATCTATGGGAGACAAGTGTATTTTCCCTCCTTCCAAATCCATGAACATCTGAAACTCTTCTGTGGCCCTACTATGCTACGGTTGTATCATATTCATCCACATTTTGATTCTGTCTATAAATGGCTAGCTCTGTAAGGGAGGAGCACAGAGCTGTGTCCATTACAATGACAACCACAGTGCCTTGTCCAGGGCAGGAGATCAAGAAATCATAACTAACGAATATTTAGTGTGTTGGAAAATCTGAAATGCATAATGCAGCATATAGACTAAGGTCAAACAATCAGAATATCCACACAGCATGAATGATTCAGAGGAAATAACTCATTCTGAAAATATCTTAAAAATTCGGAAAGTTAAAAAAAGGCAATAGTCTTAGCTACACATGGCTTTCAGGTTACCTGTCATCTCTCTTTTGAAAATGAATGTTTGGAATAAACACACAACCCAATGAAGAATGACATTATGAATTAAAATGTATTTCTGCTAGTTTAGCCAAAACAATGCAATGATTCTGACAGACAGCAAAAGCAAATGGCACCATTCTTGCCAATTTTCTACTTACAGGTCATGTGAATGAGGCCAAATATGGGGGTATATTTTTGTTATCAGTAATGTCCAACAAAGCAATTAGGAATAATTAAAGTACTTGCTAATAGTGAGGGATAATGCTCAGGTATCCACTGTGGCAAACACGGATGAATAATGCTAAAATGTGGTTTCCAAAAGGGGTCTTCACAGGGGGCTCTGAGAATGAAAATGAATAAAAGATAAAGCCATTTCAATTACTGCCAGATTATAAAAGGTTTGTGCCTTCATGTGATGAGGAGACACAGAATAGAGACAGAACAAATGAGTCCATCCTGTCGGTTCCATTTGGAACCTGACAAGTTTATGGCATCTACTAACTGAAGCAAAAGCTCATATAAAACTAAACACAGTTCTGCGGACCGAAAGGAAAAAACAGAACTGTGAAATGGACCACTTTCACATTAGAGATTTAGCATTCTTTTCATTTACAAAAAGTCAGCCAATCGCTTCTGTACTCTCACGGTTGATCTACTGTTTTTTCTTATATATAGTTGTTCTCTCCCCCGGTTATAAGGAGATGTGTCCTTGTAGGGAAAGGTGACTTTCCCCACTTTTACTTGTTATGGGTGAGATGACTTAATAAGGAGTTCACTCATCCATCACCGAGCATCAACTATGTGTCAGATGCCGTGACAGGTACTGGAGGGTTGAGCTGACTGAGAAACAGCACGTGGTGAGGCGGGAAGTGTGCCTCTGGAGAAGATTCATGACAGCATTTCTCATACAGCAGCGGCTGTCTGCTTCTGGAGGCTGCAGTCTTAATTAAACCTGGAGAGGGGCAACCTTCTCATTCCCTCACACGCCCTCGGTTAGATGGAGAGGTCCAGGGAATAGAGAGGCTGTTTGTAACCTAGGAGTCTGAAATTTGACTCAAAGCTTTAAGAATATAATTTTGTCTCTTATTCCAACAGAAGAGAACTTTTTATTCCCAGAAAAAGTTAGTATTTGCTTAGAGAGGCCATTTCCTTACTAGAGAGTTAGAAGGAAATGATAGTGTCCTGTGCTATTAATTTTCTTCTGTAGTATAATCAGTTACTACACTCTGCAGCTACTGGAAACAATGCTTATATATGGTCTTCCATATTCTGCAGTGAAGGGGACTGGCAATGGCTCAGGCAGTCCTCTCTGTAAGATCTCACGAGGCTCCTAAGTGTGGAGCATGTATGAGGTTTGGTTTTATCTGTGGCTTGTCTCAAGGAAGATCCAAGGCTTCCACCACACGGTTTGCAGATCCTGGCCATGTGAGTTTCCCTGCACAGCAGTTCAACCCTTTGAAGCATCCCAAGATCAAGAAAAGCCTGGCATAAAACAGACATTATAATCATGTGTGATGTAGTCAGGAAATCCTCTCACCTGGAAGGGGCTGTACTGGTTACAAACAGACTGCATGTCCTGAACATGTTCTAGGGGAGGGATTACACCAGGCCATCAACACAGGAAGCACAGGCCACGAGAGCCACCCAAAGAGCTTGCCTAACACATTATTTTAGACCTTTCCCCTGTTCTATTTCACATCAGAACTTACCTATTTTATTACATCAGATAAGCTCAATTTTAATATGTTCAATAGTATGCTAATAATTAAGTAAATCCTGCTTTAGTACTTTGGACGACAACGTTTTAATTCTTTAGGTGCTTCTCTGCTCATCTTTTGTTTAAACATGTTAAACTCATCAAAGAACCGTACGAAGCTGAGTTGTGTACTATTGCCTTTTCTTCTTTTGCCGAGACTGTAATTTTATACCATGGAATTAACTTTTTAGAATTATTGCATCCACTCCTTTCTATTCTCCAAAAATGAGAATGAACTCATTTAATCCAAGTTTAAAAGCAAAACAAAACAAGATAAAACAACCTTGCTTTCATGGACTCTGTGATACGTATTCAGGTACGTCTATTATTAAATAATTGTCAGGCCAGTAGGTTAAGAGCACTGAAGACCTTCGTGATTATGGCAGCCTAGCAATCAGCAGTTAGCAAATGACCTGTTTGGAGATTTCTGCGCTGGATGGTCCAGGCCTCCTCTTGCTGCTTCACCATGGTTTAGATCTTTTCTCGCCTCCAGCGCCTCTTTGGTCAGCGTCACTCACATCCTCGACTCTCTCTGCTCAGGAACCTTCCTCTGAGGTCTTTCTTACCCTCCTTCCATCAGACAAATTATCCTGAAATCTGGCATAACCTTCCACAGACATGCTGTAACCAGGAAGTCCCAGAAAATGGTGCAGAGCATCCAGTTAGGGAGGTACAGATGCAGGAGAGGTGATTCTGTTCTTCCACTAAGTTTTATTTGAAAAGGTAAAATATTAGTCTCAAGGATTTTTGTTTGTTTTGTTTTTCCATCTACTTCTTAGAGGAGTAACTGAGTGATGATAGATTATGTATATTTGCATTAACAGAAAAGTTTCACTGATTCCCAAAGCTTTTAGGTCTCATCGGGGAAAAGAAAAAGAGGAGGGAAAAAGAAGGAATTTGTTTAACACTTACATTGGGCAAGGAGACTGAGAAGGTATGTGTCAAGTGCCAGCCACTGAGAGACAGCAGCTGGCCACTCCAGATGCATCATCTTCAATCCTCACCGTGAACAGGAGCTACCGTTACCTCCTTCTTCATGGGCAAAGAAATGAGGCTGGAGGAGCTGACAGAACCCCAGGCACCAGTCTACTGTGGCTGGGCTGGAACCTGAACCCTGCAGCACACTGCCTTATCACTACAGTTCCCTGTCTCTCAAAAGAAAAAAAAAATCAGTTGCATAAAGATGTCATTTAGGACATCAACAACTAATTTTATGTCAAAAGTAAAAGAAACTGTGATAAATCTTTTTATCCCATGATACTTAGGAAGCCAGATGCATTAATTTAAAAATTTATAAATGTATAAAAAGCAAGTTTTAGCTATCTAAGGTTGTGAACAATCTTCCCCAGGAGGTATATTTTCTCAATCTCCTATTCTCCCTATTTTACTTTAACTTTAATTTTCACTAAAATTTGGCGTTATGAAAGAAATGGGCAGCATTACCACACTGTGTGGTCCTGAGCATGAATGGCAGTTAAACCAGGCTAGTATAGAGTCATATTGTTTCAGCAAACAGAGAGGAGAGGCAGGGCAATTGCCTGAGGCATCTGTCTCACTCCCAGCATCCTGTTCTGTCTACTCCACCAACCTATGTTCTAACCTATCAGGCCAAGCAGTTTCTTTATTAATTAACCAATGAAACAGCAGATAGACAGAAACACTCCTACATCATTCCAGAAGCTCTCCCCGGTGACTCCATACCCTCTCTCTGTTTTAGGAGTGTTACTGAGTGTTACACCCTTCCCATTCCCTGCTTCCCATTCAGTGCTTTTCAACGTTCCTAACACTGCCACCCTTTACCACAGGTCCTCATGTTGTGGTGACCCCAGCCATAAATTATTTTCATTGCTACTTCATAACTGTAATGTTGCTACTACAGTCATAACTGTAATGACCCATAATGTGTTTCCTGAGGGTCTTAGGAGACCCCTGTGAAAAGGTCATTTGACCCCCAAAGGAGTTGTAACCATAGGCTGAGAATCATTGCTCTATATACAATACATATATGGCCCAAAGGTGTCACTTATGTCTTGCTGTGAGGTTTCTATGCTGTCTTATGATTCTTTTTATTTTAAAGAGATGCTTTACATTGCAGCCATAACAAATGATTTCTCTTTAAAAAAAAGTTCAGAAGTTTCTAAGGAGAACAAAACACTCCCACTTCTCCGTCCCGAGAAAGCCAGAGTTATCACAAGCTAGAAACCTTGTACCTGACCCAACAGGACTGAATTCCTCTAAGTCATGAAAATTAGACAAACTATTTTGTTCATTGACTTTAATTTAGAAACCTCTCTACAACGCAACCTGCTTGACATTTTCAAGAGCAATTTCATGCCACACCCCTAAATCCTCAAGCTGACCTTACAAAGATGATATCCCTTCTCTGGGGTCAGAAAGCTAAGTCTACAGAGAGACAGAGAGACAGCTCATAATATTCTCCGGCTCTTGGCTGCCATTGATTTTGAGACCATATGATTTTATATAGTTCTAAAAATGAAAATCAAAACAAAACAAAAACAACCTCCACAACAACAACAACCATAAAACAAACAAAAACCTTGCCAATTCAGTTGTGACATACTCTGTCAGCTATACTCTTATTACACTCAAAGGGCTTACCAGGTATCCTAGACTTGAAACACTTCCTTCTAAGCTTGCGACTGAAGTGAATTATCTGGGCCTTAATATTTTCATATTTTTGTGATGTGTGAGTGTATGTGAGTGTGAGTGTATATGGGATATACACACGTGAGTGAAAGCATTCAAGCCTGTCTGTTTGCAGAGGCCAGAGGAAGAATTAAGGCATCTTGCTCCATCATCCTCTACCTTGCTTCCTTGAGACAGGAGCTCCCAGAAGTCCTCCTGTTACTATCCCCTCCTACCTCCAGCAGGAGGGTTATAGGAATCTACACAGACATGCCTTGGCTTTTTATGTGGGCACGAGGGATTTGAACTCAGATCCTCCACACCTGCTCAGAAAGTGCTTTCCACTCTTCTCTTCCCCACTGGAAATAGCACCTACCTCACAGGGCCTAACGAGGCTGTACTGAAATAAAGCTAGTGCTTAAATTGTAAGACTGTAAATGGCAAACGTTAGCATACCTTCTATATTGATGACACAAGTTTAAAGATAATATCTGTAATGATAGTATTAATATTGTTGTGAACAAGCAGGAGCTGAACTTTTAGAATTAAACTGAACTGTTTTATCATATTAAGCAATTATAAAACCTGTTACAGTTGCTAACCTGTTTAGGTGAACTGCTAACTCTCTGTCCTCATATGAATTCTGGAGACCATCAATTATTATCTCAACAGATTGCCTTCAGTTTGAAAGGAGACATTGTCAGGCCTAGTGGGAAACCATTTCTGTCTGGCTGTAAATGTACAGCCTCTCTAGCTACAAGATGGAAGTAGGAATTATATTCTAGGCATTTTGTGATTAAAGTTAGTTTTGTGAAAATAACTGGTGTTTCATCTCACGGAAGAGTGATTATTCCCTGTCAATTGCCATCGACACGGATCCTCTAATGCATCCTGTGGCCTTAGGAGCAGTCTCTGCATTTGCTCTTTCTTTTTGAACTCAGTTCACGTTAAAGTTTCTTAGTCATGCTCATTCTAGGGTCTATAGGTTTTTTTTTTTTTTACTTGATTAAATCCTAGACTTTGCACATCCTGCAATCCCCTTGACAACTTTGTTTCTGCCTTGAGAGAGAAATGAAATCTCTCTTGTCTAGCCATGTCTTCACAACTTGAGGCTACTGATAGTATACAGGATTAAAGTATAGATCTGAGATAAGTTCCTGGAAATCATCTTCTATGAAAACCCATCATCTGTGGTAGCTTTGGGATTGACTCACAGTAGAAATTGGGTTGCATATATTAAATACAAGAAACATGATGGTTTCTTGATTTGTATGACTCATAGGGCTGTATATATTTACTTCCTATGCAGCAACAGAAAAAGGGCAGATTGCTGCTATAGGTCTGATAGTACTGAATAGGCCAACATCCAATTTCTCAGAATTTTTTCTATTGAAAAAGGCACAAATTTGTCAATTGATTGATACACAGATGGGTCAATAGGGAGGCATGTAGTTGTCTAAGATCCAAGGTGATAGGTAAGTGTTTATTGCTATGGGCCACATGAATACCAAACTGAAATATTATAGTGAATTTCAGGTTTTCTAACATCTAATACATGATGGAGAAGCATAAGTATCTCTTTAAAATAGTCTTTGCTACTCAACGTGACCATTCATCCCTACCCTCATCACTATATCCAACTAGTCTTTTTGTTTCCTTCATTCTTGCTACTCTTATATTCAGTGTAAGAATTGTCTACAAGACTTTTGCAAATGTAGGTCATATTATTTTATCACTGCTTAAAACCATCGATGGCTTCCTGTGACTCTTAAAATAAAAGACGAATATCTTTGCCTGCCATTCAAAGCCTACACGAGCTAGCGGTTGCCCACACCTGCAGCCTTATCTCATGGTACTCATAGGCTTGCTCATATCTGCTGGGTCCACAGCTTAGTTCTTACTGTCCCCCACACACTGCACGGTTGTTCCTGGCAGAGCTACTGTATTGGGCTGGAAAAACCCTTCTCATCGCGTTTTCTAGTTGCGGTGGGCCCCCAGTCCCACTCCTTCAGAAGAACGTTGTCGACCATTATTAAGTCGCATCTTCATGTACTTGCTGTTCCTGGCTGGTTTCTGGGTGTGTATAACATTTACTCTCCTCTGGAACTAGGATATTTGCTTGTTTGACCATTTGTTTAACATCTTTACCTGGTACATTTATCCAGGTTGTTGGACAGCAAGGAGATATGAATAATCCTTCAGGCGTTCTGTGTTTTATGTTGCTATTTTAGTGCCCAGGTCTGAGTCTGTCGAATTGAAATGATTGCTTTTTCTTAAGGGATTTATGTTTCTCTTTACTTTTCTTCTTGCTCGGAATAAAATTTAATCCAGGATGAAATTATTTTTCTTGAAGCTAACCAGAATTAAGTTGTCCAAGATTGAATTCAATGCAATTTCTTAGTAGAACCATATGGTACTGACCTTTCATTTGTGATAATACAAGGGAATTCATGTTTAGCATTTCTTGATGGTTTGTCTATGAATATCAAGTCTTAAATACTCAATTCTGAAAAATGAAGTTACCAGAGAAGAAACTGACTCTGCAAAAACAGCTTAACTTTTCTCTCTGCTGAAACAGTCACACAGCAAAGCACTGCCTAGCAGACCAGTTCCAAGAGAAGCAGGTGAATAACCCACGTGACAACTCTGGGGCAGGCAAATCGCACAGTGCCAACTCTGCACACTATAGTTGACTTCCACCATAGAAACATGGTTTTTCTCTGACAGATTCAGACTAATCATTAAAATATATTATGAGGAGAAATTAAAAAAAATGATGGAAGCGTGAGGCACTGAGTGGTGGGAATGAGAAGACACGAAGGATGAACTTTGGACCTCAGAGAAGGGAGGCGTCTCAACAAAGAATCCTGAAGGTGTTTCGGATGTCACACCACTGTCTCTTCCCCACTTCTCACCACTGTCTTTCCCCACTTCATGAGATGTTTTGTCCTCAGCTTAAGCAGCTTCCATGTTGCTTCTACACTAAATGTGTTACATACTTTTAAAAAATTGAGTTATCTTCTTAGGGCTGGTTTTTGATCTTGGAAAGGATGCCCTGAGACTTGATAAAGGTGTCAGTTATTGTCTCAGAGCATTAAGAGAAGACACACTAAGTTGAGATCCTACTTTTAAGAGTTAGAATCCTGGGCTCAACAGTTAACAGTTCTACTGCTCTAGCAGAGGACTGGGTTCAGTTCCCAGCACCATCATGGAAACTCAAAAACACCTGCGACTCCTGTTCCAGGTGCTCTAGTGCCCTCTTCTGAACTCAGTGGGTACTACACGCACATGTGGCACAGAGACATACAAACAAAACACTTACATACTTGTAATACAAGTGAGTTAAAAATAGAGTTAAATAATTGCTAAATAATGATACAGCAGAATCGATGGAGTATGTTTGCATAGACAATGATATATCATCACAGGGCTGGTGCTTCTGGGAAGATGGCTGAGTAAATCTTAATTAGTCAACCAATTTTTAACAGTTGGACCTTCACTTTTTAAAATAAGAAATGCTGTAATCAAAATATTTACACATATATCTTTTATTACTCACTTTGTAAAAATACCAGTAGTTGAAATTAGTGAGTTAAAATATGTGATACTTTAAAACATTTTTTAACATAAAAAAACTTTTCAAAGACTCTTTAAAAAGATCGTGTGTTGTGTGTGTGTGTGTGTGTGTGTGTGTGTGTGTGTATTCTGAAGAATGCTGTGCCAAATTACATTCCCACCTGTAGTTGATGGGAATGTTTACTTTCAACTTTAATTAGTGGTAAGCCCAGATGGCTCCTAGTTGTTGTGGGTTTTTTTTTGAAATGCCTAATATATGAGTAATTTAAGAGAGAAAAAAAATGTATTCCTTAAAAAATGATCCATGCCCTGAGCTTTCTTTTCTGGCATCATTTAGGTCCTTGTGGGTGTAGAAAATTTAGCTGCAACTGCATCTCAGTTCTGTGAAACACCAAGCTTAAGACACCAGCTATGATATATTCTTCTTTCTTGTGTAGACACATCTCTCTTTCAGTCTTTTAAAGCGTACACTCAATTGTAAATGCCAGTTTAAACGTGCGGGCAGAACTGGAAGATTTTACCACAACTACAATCTTAATTCTAAGCTCTCCTAAGTCTTGACCTCTATATTTTCTTGTTTTAATGCAGTGGCCTTTACATAACCATGCATTCATACCTGTTTATAAGAGCTTGAATGAGAAAAGTATGTAAGTATGTTACATATTTCTACTTCTGGCTTTTGACTATTGAAAGGATGTTTTTACAACCTATTTTTTAATTTCTTTGAGAATCTTAAAGGCAGGAAGTTTTAAAGCTATTTTAAGTCAGAACTGGGTGTTCTTGCTTTTGCTTCATGATAATTCATTCTGTCAATCTATATGTCAATCAAAAATGAAGCAGCAGTTAATTCACACGGTGATTACACAGTGATATTGGCCATGCAGATATGATGGAGATTGGGAGAGCGTTTCCAGGGTTCCACTGAAGATGTCTCTGTTCCCTCTATACTGTTTTACTAAATACAGTAGAACAGACCAAAGGTTGTCATGGTTACCAATAGACAGTAGAAAGATAAGGTTCTGATGAAAACACGTCCCTACAGTTCCCCATGGTGATCATACATATTGTTAAAAGCTTTATATTCAGAAGAGCTCCCATCGACCACCTTTCCAAATGGATTCACACTGAATGAAGCTTCAGACAACAACCAAATACTTACCAGACAGAAAGGGAATTTCAATTGCTTGCTGTATGTAATTACCATGTAACCTAGCAGTCACCTTAGCAGTAGCATTAGCCAAACTTGGACCATCTTTAGGTTCAGCTCAATGGAGCACTTTCCATGAACCCCACTGCATCCTCTAGTTTTGATATGAGGCAGCAGAGCTGAGGGCTAAGTCATCTGTCCAGAGAGAGGATGAACAGCCACTGTGCTCCCTGGAGCACCTCTAAGGAAGCTCAGAGACTCTGCAGAGCTCCAGTCCATGTGGACTCACATACGTCTTGACATCTGTCTCCACAGGAACTCTGATGAGGATGGGATGGCCATGCTTACAGTGTAGAAAGCATACGTGCTCCCTGGAATTCTACATATGGAGATCCTAGCTTAGGTTTCATGAATAGTCTAAAAATGGATGCAAAATGCAATTATTTGACATTTTTAGAAGGGGGATTTCATCAGAGTTCAGAAAAATAGGGAATCCAGAATGGGTTCAGGATTATCTTTCATTGTGGGCTATTTGTACACTGTGTGAAAATGTATGGCTCTGATTGGTGTAACAAAAGCTGAATGGGAAATAGCTAGGCAGGAGGTATAGGTGGGATTTTTGGAGAGAGAAAGGATGAAGAGGAGGAAGCTAGGAGCAAAGACACAGAGGAAACAGGAGGTGCAAGATGGAAGATAGGTAACGTCACATGATAGAATATAGATTAATATAAACGGGTTATTTAAGTTATAAGAGCTAGTTAAGAACAAGCCTAAGCTATAGTAGACCTAGCTTTCATAATTAATAAGAAGTCTCCATGGTATTATTTGGGAGCTGGCTGGAGGGACAGAGAAAGACTTGTTATAGTCCTCTGAGCTTGTTTTTAAGCTGTTAGGTACAAGAGAGCTTATCCTACATATTTTTGAGGAAAAACTTTAGTATAACATCCTGGAGTGTATTCATATTAAAAGAAAGTAGAGGCAATTGTCCAAGTGACTATTTCACATTATAGCTTGAAATGCACAGATAAGTAAAGCAAAAGAATGAGGTTGGGGTTTTAGCTGACTGAGCTACCTCACTCTAGTAATTTTCTGTTTCCTATTATATACATGAAAAAGATCACTGCTTACAGAAAAAGAAAGACTCATTAAACCTAAAGAGCTATGCCTATAAAGTTGAAAAACACTGACAAAACATGCCAACATTAACAGCTATACTTTAAATAAGCAGTCAGTGTAGAACTGTTTTCTGGTTTAAAACATCAAAGCACGTATAATCTCACAAAAGATAAAAAGTGCATGCGTCAGTTTTCTGTTCTCTTCCAAAGAAGTTCTGCTGAATTTCAAATATTTTCTTTGAATAATCATGTTTGACAGAGATAATGGTTAACGTTAGTGAGGTAATTAAAATTAATGGCAGCAACGTCCAGTGGGCCATGTCCGTGCAGGTGCTTCCCTCCACTGTTCCCACCTAATCATAAAAATGTTTAATACACAGAATTCTGAGCTACACATATTTATCAGAAGTGACTGGCGTTAGTCCTTCCTAGAACGCACAGAGAAATCCTCCATATAATGAATTATTATGTTTTCATGACATATAGCTCCATTTTTAAAATGCATCAGATTACATAAAAATTTAAACACACACTCATCGTATAAAGTGAACAGACAGTATTTTAGAGGGATGGCTTCCAATCTTCAATAATGAATCTGTTAGGTCAAAAGTTACCAAAGGGTCTATGAATGTTAGTTCAAGCCAAGCAATGCTACTTACTAGGCAGAATTATACCCACAACTAAATGTTTTGACAATTAGGAGGAAATGATCTCTTTCCCTCTGATTACTCATTTGCACCCCTCCCTATCTGTTCACCTGTCTCTCTGTCCATCCTTCCTACCATCGATCACCCATCCACCTTGATGCATTTGGTTCCTGACTTAGAGAAGGTTAGGAGAAGGGACGAGGACGGACAGTGGAATGCTGGGGCAACACAGATAGCAGGGGAAACATTAAGGGAAGGGACAGAAACAAAGACCACATGCTGTTCTAAGTGCTACATATTAACTGCCACAGAGATGACGGTATGTAGCCATCATGACTAACTCAGTTATATATGACATACTCTAATGTTGAAAATTATATCCTTCCAAGGTGACCACGAAGCTAACATCTGCCTACCCAATCTTTAGAATCATCTGCACGCATGTAGAGAACACGGTAGAGGTTAACAGCGTGCAGCTTCTGAGGCTCAGCCCTAGAAGGAGGCACAGTTTCCCTCTTGCTCATCTGACCATCTGTGTGGGAGCTTTGTGCATCATGTATATTTAACCACCAAGGCCCCCGTGCTGGAGAGGGTATAAAAAACAGGTACTGGAGTTGACATTTAGATGTCCAGCCAACTAGAAACATCAAATGACTGAAATGTTAGGAGTTAACTATAACCATGTCTGAATTCCCTACTAAGAACTGTCCAGCCGAACCTAGCTACTGTACAGGACTAAACGGCACAATACTAAAATGTTTTGGTCATCAAACTTTGGGATGACTTATTATGGAGCAATGATTAATAGGATAGTCGTTGATAACATTAGCATTCTGTATAAAGTCCCATTTCATCATTCCTTCTTCACTGTACCTTTTGTGTCTGTGTATCTAGAGCTGTGAAGTGTGGGTTAAAATGCAGTCACACTGCTTGCTAATACGGCCTTAGAGCAGCGCCTCTACAGCAGGGGTTCTCAACCTGGGGGTCTCAGCGCCTCTACAGCAGGGGTTCTCAACCTGGGGGTCTCAGCGCCTCTACAGCAGGGGTTCTCAACCTGGGGGGTCTCAGTGCCTCTACAGCAGTGGTTCTCAACCTGGGGGTCTCAGTGCCTCTGAGAGTTCGGTATCAAATATCCTGCATGTCAGATATTCATATTACAATTCATAACAGTAACAGAGTTACAGTCATGAAGTAACAATGAAGTAATTTTTTGGTCGGGGGGGGGGGGTCAACACATCATGAGGAACTTTGTTAAAGGGTCGCAGCATTAGGGAGGTTGAGAACCACTGCAATAATCAGCTATCTGGAACCCTCAACTAACCAGAACTCCAGTTTGAAGTGCAAGAGTAGCACACCCTCTGAAATGAGTCATAGCTGTTTACAAATTCCTGCTTTACTGCTAATTGATGGTGTGGCCACAGGCCGGTGGGCCAGCCCGCTTCTTCACACTGGAAAGGAGAGTGCAGCAGTGTGTTTCAGACGGCAGGGACGTAGATGGAGTGAAGTGGTATGTATATCAAGGTTTGAAATTCTCATCCCGTACTTCAGTACTTAACATCTCTGTTAAATGGGCATTGTTATTAGTAAATATTTAGTGCATAATACAGAGCCTCTAAACTTAAGAAAATTAAATTAAAAGCAAAATTTATTCTAGGATATCTAGTATGAGTAGTGCTTTTTAAAATCTTCATAATATTCACATAATAGGAAAGGTTATTTAATATTTTTTTCAGGAATAAACAAAATCCTCTTCAGATTTTGTTTCTTTAATAGCAAATCATTCTTGTATAATGGATATATCTTTAAATATAATAATTCACTTTATTTAAAAATGTAATTGTGTTCTGAATATTATATTATCTTCATTTACCTGGTGACCATTTTCTCTCTTTGTATAAAATGTCTCTATTACAGCTCTGTGCACCTACAGACGGTTACTAGGTGATTGTGTGCTGCTAAGGATCAGGGTCTCAGCTGAAGCATGGTGCCACCAGAGCATCTATGGGGCAGAACAAGGCATTACTTAGGAGCAGTATTGGGGCACACTTTGGTATTGAGAGGAAGGATGTCCCACCCCATCCCAGTCTAACATAAAGGAATTATTCTGTCTCATATGATGTTCAAATGTCCAATAAGAAATTTATGTTGCTTAAAAATTTTAAGCTACTTGATCCTGGAATATGATTCTGTTTTTAGATAAACACAAAAACATTTGTATAGTTTAAATATGTCCTTGCTTTTCCAGGCTTGGAAGTACTGAGTAAATTAATAAAGCATTGCATTTTCCTTTGTTCAGAATTTTGCCAGGAGCTGTTCACCATTTCAGACAATCGTGTTAGAGATGCCTGTGACCTTGTGCTACTTGAACTGAGAACGGAAGGAGGCTGTTAAACTACCCTCATGGCTCTCACTTTTGTAGGGACTCTGTGTGCAGATAACAGCATTATAATTTACATCGTCTAGTGCTGTTGGAGAGAATTCAGCTATTGAGATCATTCTGCCATGAATCACATTCCTCTTACTTTTTTCTATTTTATAGTACTGACATGTTATTATTGATTTTTATAAATGTTAGAGTTAGAAGAATCACCTATAATTTTCATTGCAGGAAAATAAATGGTATGCTGAAAACAGTTATTAAAAGCTGAAATTCTCATGAAGAGGCAGAGTGCCTGGGGACACAATGAGGGAAAGGAAGAAGTGTCCAGTCATTTAGGTGTTCCCCGAGGACTCTGTGCTGGATGTGGGGAGTTACTTAGAAACGGGTCTGCTTCTCTTGAAACCACAGTGTTGACTTGAAAGATCCCTAGTGCTGACCACACGGTTCCCACACGGCGGCTTCTCTCAGCCCTCACTTAGGAGGCGATGCCTGAGGCGGCAGCTCTGAAGAGCAGGGATCTGGTTGAGTCTCTCCTAGTGCTGACCACACGGTTCCCACACGGCGGCAGCTCTGAAGAGCAGGGATCTGGTTCAGTCTCTCCACAGCCTTTTCATTAATTACCCTGCTCACTGCCCCAGAGTCTGTATTTGGTCAGCCCGGTTGGTGGTTTTTTTTTTTTTTTCTTCTCTCATGGTTTAATTTAGCTCACTATTTCAGTAAGTTTTTTGTATTTTGTTTTTCTTTAGTTTGGTCTTGTGATAAAGGCCCTCAATACTTAACCTTGGCTGTGTTAACAATCATTATGTAACCTAGGCTAGCCTCAAAATCAAAGAAATCTTGCCTCCAGCTCCCAAGAGCCAAGACTCATGTTGGAAGACACCATGACTGGCTGTCTCCTCAGTGCTTTCTATTTCTTTCAGTGTTGCTCAGCATCTGCTGCTTCAGGAGGCCTGCCTCGTCTCGGGTGCTCGTGGAACGGCCTTGCACCACCAGGCCTCACGCAACCTCATTCAATATTACAACACCTGCCGCATATTTTTAAACTCTTACTCAGCACTGGATCATCCTTCAGGATTCTAGCATGATTTATTTTGATACTTATTTTCTAATGTCAAAGATATTTTGGAAGAAAATAGAAGTAAAGACATGTATTATTTAGCTCTTTTCAGTTAGATGTCATCTTTAAATGAAGTCAATATTCTTTTCCATAATCAGCATGTTAATGTTTTAATGAATAGTATCAATTTTACTGTAGACAAATATGTTTCATGAAATTATACTATCAGAATTGAGTTTTTTTTCCTGCTTTGTTTAACAAATTATCAAAAAAGTGCAAAAAAAGAAACAAGAAGAAGCCGACTCACAGTCTACATCAAGTACGGCACGAACAGCTCTCACGAGCTCCTTGGACTCCAGGAGCAGGGCTGCTGGGACGCTGCGTCCATTCCTTCCCAGCAGCGGGGGGAGCGGAGTCTGCGATGCCATCACAGCTCTTCTGTTACTGTGTGGGCAATGGGATGGCCTTGAGCACACTGTACAACACGTGACATCAGTGCATCTTTGCTAAACCTGAATTCATCTCCATTGTGTTTGTACGAAAATATTTCTAATTCTGGCAACGTTATATCCATAGAGCCATACAAGCTCTGAATCACAGAGACTAGTATCTCTGTTTTCATTTGTTTATTATGTATTAGTAGGCATATTGTAAGAAGTCCTTTGACTTTATACATAAGGAGGAAGTAAATGAAGGCAAGCCTGCGTCTTAAACGATCTGTTGGGTCTTTTTGTTCCATTTTGCACAAATTTAGACTACACATATAAACCTTAGTTTAATAAAGAGATGTTTTCTATTCTTAATAGTAATATTAATTATAAATCAATACATATATATTTATTTAAGAAATTATCTATTAAATCCTCCCATTTGTTTTTCCTAATTACAGAACAGCCTAAAGGCTTTACATATTTTACTATGACATTTGATTATATTTTTTATTAATAAATTTTGTTCATTGATAATATCATACTTATATACCAATATGTAGTGCATTCTGGCTATGCTCCACGATCCTATTTCCCTCCCACTCTGATAGCCCCCCTTTGCCCTTGTAAATCTCTTTTCCATATTTGTTACTTTTTGTTTTGTGTTCCAGAGTTCAACTAAAGTGTCATCTGAAATAAATGCATTATGACATAATTTAGAATGCAACGTTTTCCTCAAAAAAAGAAGACAGACAACTCTAGTTTGGAAAAAAAACCCAGTATTTACAACCCATCTTTTTAAACATGACGGCATTAACTCACAAGGATGAACTTAAGAAATCCCCAATTCAAACACATAGGCTTTACTCTGTGTTAAGGGGCCAAGGCCAATACCCACAAAGAAGATGTGGTATATTAAGACGGGAGCCCAGGATTGCAGTAGTGTTTAGCTTCCAAGTCATAACACCAATTCTGCAGCTTTTAAAGTGCCCCTTTTCCTCCTAAGAAGTGCTTTACGGTAAGGACTCGCTTTTGGCTCTTAACTAATTATTTTTAAACTTGGTATTTAATATTAAAAATTTGAATTAGTAAAGGTCAAAATGAGACTGAGGAGCTGGGGCACACTTAACATGTAAAATAGAGATATGGCTCCTGAGCATTTTTAAAATCCTTACCAAAAAATAGCCATAGAATTCACACAATTATACTGTAAGCAGTACGGTTAACAACAAAAATGTCTGATTCTTTCATAATAAGAAATGAAACATTAAAATGAATGCAAAAGCCAGCAACTATAGACATTATTTTCCCCTCTTTCTTTCTTTCTTTCTTTTTTTTTTTTTTTTGTTTAAAGAGAAGGTCTCACTGTAACCATGCTAGCTGGTCTTGAATTCAACACAAATTCTCTTGTCTCGGCCTCCCCAGTACTGGTATTACAGGCAGAAGCCATGTGTGTGGCTCTTATTTCCCCTATTGAACTGCTGTTTTCTCAATGATAGTAGCTTGTGTTTCTGGAAGGGGTACTGGTGGAGATGGATGCAGTATGAGCTATGGCAGTCATGAAGAAACCAGCACTTTCAACATAGGCCGGCAGGCATCTTTCTGCAGTTGACGCCCTTCACCGTGTACCAAAGTCTAAGACAGACAAGCCTTATGTGTGTGTTGTAGCAGCAATGAGGAATCCTAAAGACAGCAGCATGCTGTGGATAATAACAAATCAAGGTGTAGTCTACAAACATGCTTCTTTTATTTATATCTACCGAATGATGAAAATGAAAGAAGTTGATTGTGGAAATATGTTTTGCAAAATTCTATTTGACGTAACGCATCTGCCAGGCTGAGACTGTCTTCGGCGGTGCGTCTGCCACCAGCAGCTTACCCATACACAGACAGGATGTGTGAATCTGCAATCTTAGATTACGAAGTTACAATGGCTGTCTAAATGCTTCCAGCAGTTTCTTTTAAAGAGAAGGAGCCTAAACAGTATGTTCCTGCACTTCCTTCCAAAAAGTTAAAAAGCGTTCAGTAGGAATCGCACTGCATCCTGAAACTACCCGAGAGTATTTTCAACACAATCATCCACAAAGAAATCAGTGTCTGCGTCCAGCAGTGCACTCTTACCTTAGATTTGAGAAAGGAGCAGAACTATCCAGAAGCACTTCTTGCACAGCCTAGTGACAAGCAAGATGGTGAAGAAGATTTCGTAAGTTTGAGAGCTTAGAAAGAAAACCAGAAACTTTGCTTGATTATTCAATATTTACAATTTCCTCCTTCATTGAGTATACAGATGATCCTATTATGGTGGGTGAGTCAATTATATTAAAATGAAATTCTACTTGGAAATAATTATAAGATATTTATTTATTTAAAATATTTGTATTTTATTTATTTGTGTGTGCGTGTGTGTCCTCCCTAGAGTGTGTGTACAGCTGTGTGTGTACACTTCTGCAGATGCTAGAAGAGGATGTTGGTTTCCATGGAACTGGAGTTAAGGTGGTTGTGAGTCATCTGACATGGTTGCTAGGAACTGAATTCGGGGGGCTTCCCAAGAGTAGCAAGCACTCCTAACTGGTAAGTAAAGCCAACACTCTAGCACTTCATGATAGCGTGAATAGTTACCCAACTATGCCTACACGATATCGGGTTTTTAGGAGAGTATTAAAGCACAGTATGTTTTATTACATGCATATTTATTACTAACAATCTATGTAATAGCTATTTTTTCCTCTAAATCTGATTGCAAGTTAGAATTGCTGTTTTGAAACAGAGATATTTCTGTAGTCACCAAACACCATTACATTTTTCTGTGACTACTTATTCCCCCTCCCTCCTTCCCTTCCTCTTTCTTTTCTTCTCTCAGCACTGCAGACTGAGTTTAGGACATCAAATGCTAGGTCAGTATTCTACTACAGAAGTATATTTCCACCCCTCCTTCTCTTAACTTTATTTTGAGACAGGGTCTCATTTAGTTGCCTAAGATGGTCTTGGATTTGCTCTATTCCAGCCTCAGGATCCCAAGAAGCTAGATTACAACCTTGTGCCTTCAGGTCCGACAAGACTTTTTAACAAAACAATGTGATATAGTTATACCTCAGTATGTACAGGGGACTGTTTTCAGGATCCCTGGGTCTAACAAAATCCACAGATGCACAAGTGGTTTAGAGGAAACTTACCTCTACAAAATGAAGGAGCCTTTCAGCAGATGCCTTAAAGGTTTTCCGAGCCATTTCAGATTTTCGCAATTGGCAGTCAAGAACTGTGACCCTCTTTCTCAAGTCCTGAACACTTTCCTGGACAAAGCCGGAAAATAAACACTGTCTACATTTCTTCAACTTTTAACAACAGTAGTGTCTGATCTACAGTTTTACTTACTGTCTCCTTTCTACAAATGGGTTCTGATTTGGAGGAGAGGTGGAATATAACTGAATAAATATTTAAAGATTAATTTCCACACAGATACTTTAAGTTCTATGACATACTCTACATATGACTTTTACTGATTTTTACATGACTTACATTCAGCTTAATTTTTTTTAAAGAACTTGTTTTAACACAGGGCAACAGAAAGCCTTTCATGGAAAGCATAGCCCAAAGTGATGAATATATGCACACACACACACACACACACACACACACACACACACAAACACCCCAATGTACGGTTGAACTAGTAACAACAGAGAAATAAAAGCATTCCATGAAGGACAGCAGTAATGGCCAGAGAGCCATAGCGGTGGGGACACTAAGCATCATTGCTCTGAGGCGCATCCTGATCCTGGAGGTCCACACTGTGGGCTTCCTCAGACACATGTGGCACACAGAACTGCAATGGGTAAATGAGTGATACCCATTTACCCATTGGCTCTGGTCAGTAAAAAAGTCTGTCCTGAATAATTCCCAAGTGTAAATCCCTACCCAGTAGAGTTCAAACAATGGTTGCTAGAGAAACAGAAGGAGATTTGGGGGCTGAACTTGTATGACTTAGGTGACATGAAAATCTATAACCTGAAATTATCACCTAAATTGGTCCTTGGCAAGAGAAGCAAAAATAAAACTTCTCTTGAAGCTATTTTCTAAATTGAGATTCCATAGAATTCCCATATGTCAAAAGAACACAAATGTATAATAAAAAATCACTAAACATGTTTTATGAATTGACAAACAAACAATTAATCATCAGATCTAAAAGAGAATATATTAGTCAGGTACATAAACATAATTGTGTTTATATTTAAGAAAGAGAATTGGAAGGTGTTAGCTCATGCCTTTAATCCTAGCTCTCAAGAGGCCAGCCTAGTCTATAGAGTGAGTTCCAGGAGAGCCAGGCAGCAAGGGTTGCACAGAGTCAATCTTGAAAAACCAAAATAAATAAAGAATAAAACAAAATAAAAAGTATAACAGGAAAGAAACACAAAATAGATCCAATGACATAAGTCATTTTAAAAATACAGTCAAGGTCCAAGCCCCTGTGTCTGCAGAGGAGGCCTAAATACTCTCACAATAGAACCCCCAGGAGAAACAGGCTTAACCACTATGCCAGTATCATTGGCCAGATTGCTGAGACAGCCATGAAGAAGACAGAAGATTACATGTGTTCGCTGTGAAATCACATCCAGCATTCATCAGATCAGATAGGCTGCTACAGTGTTCAAGCCTGACGTAGAGAAGGGTTATCCATCTGGCTACTGATAACAATGCTCTGGATATTGCAAACAAAATTGGAATCACCTCACCTGAGTCCGGCTGCTAATTCTAAAGACACATTTGTTATCATAAAAATATTGGCGACTATTGAGTCCCAGGCCACACAAGTCAGAATAGGTGAGTGGCCCATCTGCCAGTGGAACGGTACCTCTTCCTGGATTCTGTCCCTGGTGAACCTTCCCCAGGCAAACGCCATCCCAGTTGCTACCTATAACTACAGAATGTATCACCCAAACACCAAAGAATATACCTTCTTCTTAGCACCTCATGGAATCTTCTCCAAACCTGACCACATACTCAGTCACAAAGCAATTCTTAATAGAATCAAAAAATTTGGAATAAACCCCTGTATCTTATTAGATCACTATGGATTAAAGTTTGAGTTCATCAGCAATACAAATTACAGAAAGCCTATAAACTCATGGAAACTGAACAGCTCTCAAGTGAATTACTACTGGGTCAAGGAAGAAACAAAGAAATTAAAAACTTCCTGGAATTCACTGAAAATGAGTAGACAGCACAACCAGGCTTACAGAATACAATGAAAGCAGTGCTAAGAGGAAAGTTCACAGCACTAGGTGTTTATATAAAGAATTTGGAGAAGTCTTTTACTAGCAACTTCACAGCACACTTGAAAGCTCTAAAACAAAAAGAAGCAAATACATCCAAGAGGAATAGATGGCAGTAAATAATCAAACTGAGGGCTGAAATCAAGAAAGTAGAAATGAACAGAAGACTACAAAGAATCAATGAAACGGTTCTTTGAGAAAAGTCAACAAGATAGACAAACCCCTATCTAACCTAACTAAAAGGCAGAAAGAAAATATCCAAATTAACAAAATCAGAAATGAAAAGGAAACATAACAATAGACATTGAGGAAATCCATAAAATCATTAGGTCATACTTCTAAAACTTATACCCTGCAAAATTGGAAAATCTAAAAGAAATGAACAAATTTCTTCATAGATCCCTCATATCAAAAACACAAATGGCAGTTCATTCTTTTTTTTTTTTCTTCTCATGGTTTATTTTTTTTTTATATTGAAAAATTTCCATCTCCTTCCCTCCTCCTCCCCCCTCCCTCCCCTCCTCCTCCCCCTTCCCTCCCCTCCTTCTCCCCCTTCCCTCCCCTCCCCTCCACCCATACCTCCCCTCCCTCCCTCTCAAGGCCAAGGAGCCATCAGGGTTCCCCACTCTATGCTAAGACCAAGGTCCTCCCAACTCCCCCCAGGTCCGGGAAGGTGATCGACCAAGCTGAGAAGGCTCCCACAGAGCCCGTCCATGCAGAAGAATCAGAGCCCAGAGCCATTGGCAGTTCATTCTTCAGAGGATGTGGAGCAAGGGTAACACTCCTCCATGGCTGGTGGGAATACAAACTTGTATAGCCACTTTGGAAATCAATAAGGTGGTTTCTCAGAAAACAGAGAATCAATTAACTTCAAGACCCAGCAATGCCATTCTTGGGTTTACCCAAATGATGTTCAATAATACTACAAGGACACTTGCTCAACTATGTTGAGAGCAGATTTATTTGTAATAGCCAGAACCTAAAAACATCCTAGGTGCCCCACAACTGAAGAACAGATAAGGAAAATATGGTACATTTGCACATTGGTGTATTTCTCATCTGTTAAAAACAATGGCATCATGAAATTTGAAGGCAAATGAATGAAACTAGAAAAAAAATCATCCTGAGTGAGGCAATCCATACCCAGAAAGACAAACTCATCCATAAGTAGATATTAACTGTAAAGTAAAAGATAAATAGGTTAGAATCCACAGACCCAGAGAGGTAACAAGGAGGGCCCAAGGGGGCACACATGTATCTCCCTGGGAAGGGGAAACGGATCTCCTGGTTGGACTGGGAGCGGCTGGGGATGGAAACTTGAGAGATCAGTGGGTGGGTGCAGGGGGAGAGTACTGAAAGAGATGATTGGAAGCAGGGGGCTTTTCCGGGTCAGGTAGAAACTTGATACAAAGGAAACTCCCATGAATCTTCAAAGAAGACCCTAGTTAAGGCTCCTAGCAATAGTGTATTGGAGGAGGCTGTTTGTTCATTCCTAGCTGCTCAGCCCTGAAATAATCACACAGAAACCATAATATTTGCAATACTGTTTGACCAACAGCTTAAGCATATTTCTAGCTTGCTCTTATATCCTAAACTAACCCATCTCCATTAATCTGTGCATCATCACGAACTGAAGGTTGGGCTCCAGCAGAGGCATCTGTCTCTGGTGGCAGCTACATGGCTTCTCTTTGACTCCCGTCTAATCTCTCTCTATATATATCTCCTTCAGCCTGGCTTTACTCTGTTAAGCCACTGGCTGAAGGCAGCTTATTAACCAATGGCAATAAAACATATTTACAGCATACAGAGGGGAATCTCACATCAATAATGGATACATAGTCTGAACTGGCCCTCTCCACTCCTGTAATCAGGCTGGTTACTACCCCAAGTTTTACCAGAGAGCCTTCATCCAGTAACTGATGGAAACAGATGCAGAGACCCACAGTCAGACATTAGGCGGAGCCCAGGGAATCCTACTAAAGGAAAAAGGATTGTAGGAGCCAGAGAGGTCGAGGGCATCACAAGAAAACCAACAAAAACAACTAACCTGGCTCACAGGAACTCAAATGAATCAGGGCGTCTGTATGGGACTGACCTATGCCCTCTACATAGATGTGATGGTTGTATAGCATGGTCTATTTGTGAGACTCCTAACAATGGGAACAGGGCTGTTCCTAATGCTTTGGCTGGTTCTTGGGAACATATTCCTCATACTGGATTGCCTTGCCCAGCCTAAATACAAGGGAAAGTGTTTGGTCTTACCACAACTTGATATGCCATGCTTTGTTGATATCCATGGAAGGCCTACTACTCTCTGAACAGAATAGAAGAGGATCGGATTAGGAAGGATGGGAGGACAGAAGGGAGGAGAAACTGCAATTGGGATGATAGATAGATAGATAGATAGATAGATAGATAGATAGATAGATAGATGATAGTAGATAGATGATAGATAGATAGATAGATAGATAGATAGATTTAATCTACATTTTTAATGATATTATAGTAAAAATTTGCAATCATTTTTTGGTAGTATGTATAAGCAGTATGCAGAATATGTAATAAGAGGGCCATGTAGCCAACATACTTTTGGATAAAAATAAGTAGACAGCATGATCAGACTATCATAAAAGACACAGTAATCAACAAACTGTTATCTTCAGAAGTAAAATGTAGACCAGTGAAAGAGAATAGAGAGTCACACCCAAATGGAACCTTAGAATCAGGTAGAAATGACATCCAGGTGAGTTATCAAATGAGATTTTTAAGTGAAGAATCAGGCAGTATTATTCATGTGGAATAATGGAAGAATAAGAATGTTCTCCATCTTGTGTAGTGCTACAAAACCAATTATAGAAGTATCAAAACTTTACAACTTCTAGAAGCAAATACAAATAAATGTCTTTGTATCTTTGGAGATTGAAGGACCTTTAAAAAGACACAGAGGGGAACAATCATAAGTGTGGTGGTCTGAATAAGAATGGCCCCATAAACTCACATATTTGAATGGTTAGTCCTCAGTTTGTGAACTGTTTGGGAAGGACTAGGAGGTACATACAGCATTGTCACTGGGGGCAGGCATTAGGCTTCAAAAGTTTAGGACATTCCAAGTTAGCTTTCTCTCTGATACTTGTAGATCAACCTGCAAGCTTTCAGCTACTGCTCCAGCGCCATTCCTGTCTGTCTGCTGCCATGACGCCTACTATGATGGTCACGGACTCCAAAACTCTCACGCTGTAAGCCTCAAATAAATTTTTTCTTCTATAAAGTGGCCTTGGTCATAGTGTTTTAGCACAGTAATAGAAAAGTAAGACAGTAAGTTTCCATGAAAATTAAGAGCTCCTTTCTATTTTATTATAGACTAGAAAAGACAGGACACAAGTCTGAGACAGTAGTTTTATAATATAAAAATTAATAAAGGATTAGTAACCAAGAGAATCACTACATGTCTATAAGCAAAAGACAAATAACCCAATGGGAAAGCAGCAAAAAGATACAAAAAGCAGATTTCACTCAGAAAAATAAGTGACTAATGAATGCATAAATATATAATCAACTATTCTCAAGAATGGAAAGGCAAATTGCATTTGGGGATATGAGTGAGTCCAGCAAGGTTGATTCAAGCTTCCAACCTCCAACATGGCAGTGGGAAGAGACAAGTTCTCATGAGCCAGTGCCTATGGGTTCCAGAACACCACAATGTTAGTCATTAGTAACTAGGGGAACCCAAATTAAACTATATTGGCATAGCGATGATTATACCAACCAGATGAATAAAAATTCAAAATAAAAGAAAGTTAAGGATCAGTAAGGGGTGAATGGTAATTCTAATCCATTCTTCATGAGAATACAAATTAGTTAAAAATACTTTCAGTCACAATTAGGCACTTATTATAAAGCTGAACATGCAATTATCATTCAACCTGGCAATGCTACTTCTCATATGTAACAATTACACATGCGGAGAAAGTTTTTATGCATCAGAATGTTCTCAGGAGCATGGTTCACAGCAGAATGATACAGAAATAATAAGACTGCCCATCAAATACAGAATGGGTAACTGCATGGTGGTAATTAATGAAATGAAGACTAAAGAGAAGTACACCAGCTAACCGCAAATTAACCTGGTAAACAGGCAAAACTAAACAAATAGGGAGTAGATATGCAAGTATTAAAACCATCAAGAAAGTAGTAGACACTAAATCCAAGAAAGTAGTGAACTCTGAGGGCAAGGGGAAGTGGGTGGGTGTAATCTGGACAAGGGTATTATGGTCCTTCACAGGTATCAGTACTGCTTTATTTTACTTTTAAAAAATCTTTGTTTTTATTTTTGCATTATGTATGCATATGCAGTGTACATGTGGCTGTGGTTGCCCATGGAGGTCAGAAAGGGCATCAAGTCCCCTATAGCTGAAGTTATAGGTTGTGAGCTACTCAATCCAGATGGTAGGAACAGGTCTTGGGTCTTCTGCAAGAGCAGAAAGTACTCTTAACTACGTAGTTATCTCTCCAGCCCCAATAATATTTTATTTCTTATGTTTCAGATGCATTTTTCAAAAGTCCAAATATAAATTAATAAATATATTGATAATTTAATGGAAAATTATAGTAATAAATAAAACCATTATTACAGAAAGAATCTAAGTCTAAAAAAATAAATATTTAGGTGCTCTAGAGATAGCTCAGTTGCTGTGTACTCTATGACCCAAATTCCACCTCCTGCACTCATGTAAAAGCCAGGCAGAATGGTACATATTCATCATCCGTCTCTGGAGAGGTGACGAGAGCAGGATCTCTGGTGCTGCAGGTCCCAGTGCGAATCTCTATAGACACTCCTTTCCCCTAACCTCAAAAGGATGGCTAGCTCTCTAGGAAAGATACCTGACGATGACTTCTGCCTTCAACTGGCAAGTGCACACACACATGCAATCACACGCTAGTCAATCTGTGCCCCCCCCCCAGTAAGTAAATACAGATAATTAAATATCTCAGTCTTTGTTTTGTAGCACCTAGATCAACTGATCCTTAAGCAATCTTACACATAGTTAGAAAAGTCACTTCGTCCCTACTGCTATCGAAATTGGAAAATATTGAATGTTGAGATGCTTATGTCTAATATCTCTTCTTTCAAAAAAACCTACTGATTTTTAGAGAGGCTCTTATTAAAAGGGATCTTATGACATCCCATATAAAGCTACAAAAAGGAAGAACATGAATTAATTATATTGCCAGGCAACTTAGGACCAAAATATTTCTCACTGGAGAGGAGATAATGCAATAACCTAAGCTTTATATGACAGAGCAGCACATGGGGAACTGGAGGGGTGGCTCAGTGGAGAATGGTGCTTGCTGCCCTAGCCTGGGAACCTACGTAAAAGCTGGTGGCCAGAACTGAGTCCACAACATTGCCCTCTGACCTCCATGTGCACACTGGGTCACATGCTCTCCTACCTCCAAATACCCCCTCTAATACATGCTAAGAAACATGTATAAACTAACAAAACACAGCAAAATACACTGAATAGTTTTATGCAAAGCTCTTAAAAGTATAATTACTTAAAAATACAGCGCTAATGAGTAGTTCAACAATAGAGCACCACCCTAACATATATAAGATCCTACTTCAATCTCCAATGCCATAAAAAAAAAAAAACAGCAAAAATTTTAAACTACCAAACACTGGCAACTTCTGCTCTAAAAGTAACTAGTTATTTTTTAAAAAATATCTCTAATATTTTGGCAATTTCTACAGTAGTTTCACAATTAGGTTAAGGTTACATGGCATAGCCACAGTTGTTTAAAAATGTACACAGATAAACAAATGTCTGTAACTGCCATTCCTAAGTGCTGCTGCTTTCTCAAGTGCTGTGTGTTCCTTCAAGGTTTGCACAATGTGGTCCTCTAGCCTTCTGAGAGCTGGTTTAGATGGGCAGATATGCAGGAAATGGTGAGGGCCCTTCAGATCCCAGCAAAGAAAACCTCCTATTTTCTGTTAAAATGTTCTTTATTCAAACTACTTTCACTTTCATGTTGTATGTTAAAGAATGTAAGCCTTATATGCATAAATATTCATAAATAGCTCAAATTTGCCTTGTATTCTCTTGAAGGCTGAATGGGCTAGAGATATAAATATCCATTACTTATAATTGCAGAATTTCTACAAAGCTATAAAATACCTGCTTCAAATCATTCTAGTTTATACTTTCAGTGACATAACACACACACACGCACACGCACACACACACACGCACACGCACACACACACACACATGCCTACTATGGTTTTTGAAGGTTAGTCATAACTAAAGATAGTACACTGTGGACAGTTTCCACATAGAGATGTTCAGCTTGCTTCCTGCAAGGTACCTACGGTCTTGTATTGCAATTTAAGAGCTGTTCTTGAGGAGCCCAATTGAGTACTCCTTCCATTGAAAGAAACAAAACAAACAAATTCAAACTTGGTTTCTTCTCATTAGTCATCGTGGGCCTCATGCAAAACTTCATTAAGGTGTGGACTGTTATACGGCCCCAAGTTCTCTAATCAAAGAGCAAACCTCATCCCTTGAATCCCCTCCTTCCTTCACCACAAAACAAATTAGCAAGCTCCAAAACAGAAAGAGAAATCCAGTGCCATCAATTAAATGTTAAATAGTTCCAGGCCTGAATGGCTGAATGGAACAATGTTGACCAGTGACCCAATTAATTCGGGGCCCGTGCTTTTCCATGTCCAGGCTTTCTGGATAAAGGCAGGCTCACAACTTCCACGCCACCCTCTTCACGACACAACATCCTATCATTGAATAATAGAAGACAAACACTGACCTAGTTTAGACGCGCAGATGAAAAGAAAATGAAAACAGGATACATGACAGTGGCAAGGAAACCATGGTAACTAGAGAGGGCTGTTTGCTTACTTTATTTTGCTCAGAATAATCAGCGAGCTGAGCCTTTAGCTCGGCGATCTCAGCCTCCAGCAGATGGATCACTTCCTCATAGTCCATTTCCATGCCATGCGCCTGCCTCTGTGCAGCCTCAGCAAGATGGATCCGGCTTCGCAGAGCTCGTGTTTCCTCAGCGACAGCTTTGGCTTCCTAAGGAGTTAAAAGTTAGTGTGGAGTGAAGAAAATGCAAAACATACTTCTGAGGTCAACACAAAGTATTTTTCTCATTTTGGCAGTTATGACTCCAAAGGTTAACACATCTATGCTCTTTATCTTTCACCTAAAAACTAGTAAACACGTTATTTTGCTATATGAACTAGCTGCCCTGTCTTTTGTTGGTTTCTTGATATTTTTGTGTAATTTTTTTCCTGTATAAAGATTCTGTATGAATATTTAGCATCACATACCTAGCATTGCTTTTGGAAAAATGAAGGAAGGTAAAGAAAATTGAAAATCCAAAATAAATGAATAGGAACTGATACAAAAGACAAAAGGAGTAAGCTACAGAAAAAGGAATAGGTGGACGGGCTTGTGTTCTCAGGAGGCTAGTTCAGCTTCATCAGATGCTGGGGAGGGGCTTACAGTGCCTTGGGGCTTTGTGGTGGACCAAGACCAAGGCAAAGCTTTCTTCCTGGATAGCAGACTATTACTTCTTGTTTTGACAGCAGCATAATTTATAGTTATCTGTTGGATCCAATATTCAAGAGACAATGGGTTAAATACCATTTATTCATAAGCAATCAGAGATCCAGAGAATAAGCAAGCTGATCAAGGGCATATAGTAAGACAAATTTTGAGCTTGGCTTCAATACTAATGATCTCTTTTCATCACTGTATTGTCTTTGGATGACAGAATAACAAAACAAATAAACAAAAATGCTCCAAACACTAGCTATACTTTTCACTTTGGAAGGTTAGGGTGGCAAAAACCATTTGCTCTCTCAAAATGCGCCTTGTTGCTAGGTCACAGTCCCCTAGGACACACGTAAAATTGAGCATGGCAGCTATTATAGCGTAAAACTCTTCTTTAGAGAGTGCAGGAATCTCTCTTCTCTGTAATGGAACTTTCTGCTCTAATTGCCATGGCTAATATTAAACTATGGCTAGTTTGACGTTCTTGAAGCTGTTATGGAGCATTTGCTTTTGCTGGAGCATGAAGAACTGAGAGAAGCGTGGGTGTGGGGATATCCGCAAGGGTCTGTTTTCACTCAGCGGCCAGTAAGTGTTTATTATATGCCAATCTCTGCAATACCCATGAACAGTATACACGGAAAACTCTCGCCCTTCAAAAGCAACGTTCCAGTTTCGAGAGACAGACAGTAGGCTGGGCATGAGTTCCGATCTCAGTTAGAAGACACTGACTAGAGACCGGCAGAAGGGACCGTGCCATGATTTCCCGAGGAGAAGCTTTCTGGGTAAAGGCAGCACATGTGCAAAGGGCCTGGGATTGGATTGGCTTTCTATCTTTGGAGAACATCGAGGCAGTTGGAGAGGCAGAAGCAGTGAACAGTACGGGAACGACAGGGACGCAGGGAGGATACCAGGGCAGAGGTAACGCGAGCGAGTGTGGAGACAGGATGGCCTGAAGCGCATTCACCGGCCACTTGAAGGAGCTCAGCTTCCCTCAGAGCGAGGCAGGAAGCGACTGGAGGGCCTTAACAGAGAAGTGATAGGAAGTGGCTTCAGTTTTAAGGGTGCATTACTCTACTTAGTTAAGAGCAAACTGCATGGGAGGACACAGGTGGGAGCAGAAAGAGGAGGAAGGGAACAAGTAAAACTAACTGCGGTTGGCCAGGGTTGTAGAAGAGATGGTAGATGAGGCAGTTGGAGTTCCAGTACAGTTTGGGAGTAGAACAGGCTAGGTCATCACCAATAGGAAGTTAGCATCTACTTCATACAGACAGCTGTGGGATATGATGTAAATCCAATACAAAAGGGCAAATAATACCTACACCCTTCTGGCTCAGCTTGGAGCATAAGGTGTGATGTAGATAAATGGAGGAAGGAGTGGTAGTAAAAATAAAATAAAATAACAAACAAACTAAGCCAACATGAACAAATGAGCAAGAAGGAATGTGGCACATGAGAAACCATGCCAGCTGGGTTCTGACTGAGGTAGAGGGATCCTATTGGAAGATAGTTTTTAGTTGGTTTGTTGTTAGAAGAGCTATAAACGAATGAATAAATCAGATTAATTTTAGAAGGTAAACCTGGTAGCTGGGTGCAAAGTGGAGCAGTATGAGAAATCAGCTGCCTCCTATACCTGTCACCTAAAGAATTTGATTCCCTTATATCTGAAAACACTTGTCTTATAGCGTAAGGGTGCCTTTAGAAGTGAGAGTATGGAGGGGAGGGGGATCTACCTCCTGTACGGCACCTGTCAGTCCAGCCCAGGTAACCAGGAAAGTTACGAGTAATAGACCTGGGTCAGCGTCCCACCAGATTGCTGCTGGGCACGCAGGAGGCACCAGTTTAACATACCAGCCCTTTCTACAGACTGTGTGTGTCGAGTCAGCTACCTGCACATTGCACTATAGTGTATGTTGAGAATCATCCTCATTTTAAAGACAGGGCACCAAAGCACAGAAAGTTTAGTGTCAAGGCTGGGATTTGAACTCATGCAGTTTAGTTAACAGAGTTTATGCTCTTGGTTACTAGTTCATATACTGACTGGTCAACTACAGAAAACATTATAAAAAAAAAAAACCTTTTAGGTACCAGTTACCACCAGCATCAGTCCTGCACTAGCTTCGGATGTGGTTTTAACAACAGACTTTCAAACACATTTGAGGACACCGCACTGATCCCCATTTTCTATTCAATCAAAAAGAAGAGAAAAGAAAAGAAAAGGAAAGAAAAGAAAAGAAAAGAAAAAGCAAGAAGCTTCTGAAGTGAGGAGGAAGGGCGGGAAATCACCCCAGCTGCAGTGAAGAATCACTAATTTGATGCTCTGTCCTATTCACACTCGCCTCGTGTAGCTTTTATTCCTCCAAAAAAAACAGCACTTTTATTTTTGTTCAAAGAATGCTGGTTAATTAAGTGAAGAATCTGGATGGGATCTGTGCAGCTGTTGCGGTGCGATGACGGTGATGCGGTGTGAAATACGGCTGGGTGGTAGGTGGTGCAGGCTCTGATGCTGAATAGATTCACACCGTTTCTTTTGTAAATGCCTACCTGTCGGGCGGCTGAATGTGACCCCTCAGCAAGGTTCTAGCCCAGTTCCCACTGAATGGCTGCTTAAAAGATTAGAGCACTGAACGATGCCTTTTAGAGAGAGCAGTAAAGAAAAGATAACAGCAGTGGGCCGGATTTAGCGAGAGGATCACAACAATCCATGTTCTCTTTTCCTCCCAGGCTGTCTTCTAATAAATAACTGCAAAGCCTCCTATGTCAGTAACAGTTGAGCTAGAATTTTCTCAGGGCCTCACCATCAACATGAAATCCCAATTAGGACAAAGACAGTAGTCACTTACTGATACACTTTGTAAGAGGCAGAATTCAGATTACAGAGGGAAATCGTAAAAGAAAAACAAAGACGTAATAGCAGGTCAGGAAAACCAGCCAGAACATGCTTTGAAATATTAAGTAGTATGACTGAACTCAGTGGAGGAAAATCCTGAAAGATGAAGTGGAGGAAAATCCTGAAGATGAAGTACAATCAGGATTTTCCTAGGGGCAACAATGAGGAGATGCCTTCAGTCCACAGTGCCTCTTTGTTAAATAAAGGTTTGCCTCCCCACAATTTTGCAGTGACTCTTTAGGAAAGATAAGGCCAAATTCTTCTTTGAAAATGTAACGCATGATGATGATAATCTTTGTAGGCCACAGATACTCTGGCCTTAGCTAAAGGCCACTGTGCTCTATGTTTTCATAGATGCAGCGTTTCACCCACAGAGTAACATGATCTACAACAAAACAAACAAAAACCTGCTTAGTACAAAAGCGTATCTTTGGACGTGTCCTCGTTAGATCAGTATCTTAGATCTGAGATTCACTTTTCTCTCATTTTACCCCTATGATTCTGTAAAACCCAGCATGTTCATCTATGTAGTAAGCTTTAACAGCTATAAGATCATAATAGCTCTTACAAGCAGGTTAAAGAAACTATTACCATCCTTGCTATAGTCTTTCCTTTGTTTCTTTTTACTATTTTTTTGGGGGGATATACATATCATCTATGCTGACCAGGTAATTTATTAAGTAAGGACTTTCTTGAGGTACTTAATTGTTAATACTAGCTGTCTGGAAATGTAATTTTTACATGTCTTTTTTAATAATAAAAAATTACGGGAAACTATCCCCTCTCTAGGTATGAGTGCTAACAGTTCCCTAAAGTAGAAGTATTAACTGCAGTTGCAAATGTGTAATTAGCTCAGAAGCCCACAACACTTACAAGCTCTGTAATTTATAAGCCAATCAGTAAATCTTTCAAATGTCAGTGGCTGACAGGAGAAAACAGAAGATTGCAAGGAGATACGTTTTTAGTAAGTTATGCTACCCAAGTCCTGAGAGTGCTTCTCTTATCAGCTTCCGACATTCACTCACTGGAAAGCCTTTCTTAGTCTTCGATCCTATTTACAGTTTTCAAAAAAGATTAAGGCTTGCTGCAGGAAGACGGCTGTTTGGTGAACGAGAAATGTTTAAAAGCAAGTTATGGCCAGTCTACTTAATTTGTGTACCTGACTTATTTTTTAGCTGTCTGAAAGGATGATCTCAAAGTGCTTTGCAGATATATTCATGAATGAATGAACAACACACCCAATAATGTTAGTGAATTTACAGAAGACTCTAACTTCACAAAACACTTTTGGAGACACGCTTTGGCTGTGTAACCCAAACTGGACTTGAAACTCAACGTAGTATAGGCTGGTCTCACACTTGAGTTGATCCTCGTGCTTCAGTCTCCCAAAGGCTAGGACAAGAGGCATGTAAGACCAAGACCAGCTCACAGAAAACATATGGTCTCTCTCTATACCCCCACCTTTCTTCTTGTCTTCATGGGCACTCGAGGTCTAAAGACTGTACCACTTTACTCGATCAGCCACTAAACACTTGTGAAATCCTCAGGGTGCAATTCGCAGGCATTTCTTACTTCCTTTCGTATCCTCACAGCAGATCTGCGTTTCTACCATCTAGTGCATGGGATGACAGGCGCAGGAGAGATCACCTTGCCTACTGTGTTTGCCATTGCAATGTGCTCTTCACATTTCTGAAGGGTCAGTTTACCTCAGTCATTGGTCAGCTTCCAGCGTAAGTAGCAAACATGGTCCACAGTAAAATGCATCCTCCTGCTCCATAGTTCAAAGTCCCCACTACCAGCTTCCAGGTAAGCTTCTAGCTTTAGGACACTGAACTGTCTCCCATGATGACACACACAAAGATTCACACATGTACCGAATACAGCTCTACGTAAGAATCTAAAAGATTCATTTCATAGTATTTATCAAGCAAATGAGATTATGTAAAAATCTAAATAGAATGAAGTAAATATCAAAGTTAAAAGAAATGTTGCACTTCACTGTTTGACAGTTATGTTATTTTTGCACTAAAGATTTAAAAATTACAAAGATTTGTTTATATGTTCTTTTTAACAATATTGAGACAGTAAATGCTGTCAAGGATGATAAAATCCTAAAGGCTTACTCCAACTCCACCCAATCCTTATTCTACAGTGTGTGAGGCAACACTTTTTTTTTGTAAAGTGTATAACATGGATAATTTGTAAGTTCAGAAAACAGGGTTTAGTTTATATGAAAAAATAAAATCTCCACTATGCAAAGAATGAGTCACTTAAACTTTCTGGAGGAAAATTAGGTCAATCATATTATAATTGGCTCTAATTAACCTTCCCAGGGGTTGCCAACTTCTTTACCTGCAGCTGCCTCACTCTAAAAGGTAAAAACTCTTTTCTGCCTCGGAACAGCAAGGAAAATCAAAATAATAATTTTCAATCTCCTTCATAAAGAGGAGTTTGTAGTTAAGGACAGGTACATAAGTACATAACTCAAAAAAGTTGTACCATGTGATACTCTTTACAATATAAATATTAATTAGTTTAAACCATGTTTTAGCATCAGGACGGTTTAACCCTGAACATGTACTTGTTTAGTGTACTGAAGGCTGACATAAAATAAAAAACTGCTCAATGTTAGCTCCAAATGTGCTCAAGAAGAATATTTATAGTACTGGAAGCCTTTCATAGAGTTTAAACCCTTTTTATGGACACAATGCAGCTTAGTGGCTGCATCTTTAAACATTAAACATGGAAAATTCGTCTAAAGTTTAGGCTTTAAGGGGCTCTGTTGTTAAAAGAGAAGTGCATTCCTTTCAAATTAAATGAGAGGGAGAGAGGGAGAGAGAAGAGAGAGAGAGGGAGAGAAGAGAGAGAGAGAGAGAGAGAGAGAGAGAGAGAGAGAGAGAGAGAGAGAGAGAGAGAGAGAGAGAGAGAGAGAGAGAGAATGAGAATCTTGTAGCACATGGCCTAAGGATGTAATGCCCATATAAATATAATATCTGATTCTAGCCAAAGAGCTAAACAAAATAGTCTCTTACCCAACCAATAATTATTGAGAAAGTGCTGTAAAGGCTGAAGAGCTGAAACAAACCTTAGGCTATGTAAGAATTGAGTCTCTAACTGAGGGTGATATCACAACAATAAATGGTTGCTGTAGGGAACCATTTTTGGGGGGTGATTGTATACTCTGATACTATACGCTGATACAACACTTTCAGCATTAAATAGAAATAAGATGGGGATCTAGGTAAACATACATCTGAAATATGGTCAGGAATAAACTTCTCCAAAGATTTTAAAAAGAAAAAAAATAGTAAAATTGACAACACAAAACCACTAGTGTTTATAAAATGAGAGAAGGGAATTTTGTGCAAGTTAAATATTTGCTTCAGGGTCGGGAGAAATAAAAATCAACATCTGCCATGTAAAGAGACCTCATCTACTAATGTGGGGAAATGGGATCTTAAGAGTCTGAGAGAAGACGACAATGAAGCAAGAGAGGAGATGCAACTAAGACAAAGGCTGTGTGGAGAAGCCAGGGAGCATCATTTCTCCATCAGCAAGTGCAAGTGAGACGGGTCCATGTATGAGAAGGAGTAATGGCGTGGAGAGGAAACGGTCCCATGAGAACATCCAAGGCTGTGTCCTATGACACTGGGCTTCCAACAGAGGGAACTCTGGAGAGATACTGCAACCATATTGTGGCCATAGCAACAATTGCTAAAGCTTGCTTATGGTGCTGCATTCACTTCAAGAGCATTACTAAGTGGAAGTGATGCTTTTATTATGCAAGAGCTGTGATGGAGATCTCGCTATTCTGGAATTCAGGCACAGACAATCTCAAAAGACAACAAACCAATGTACATTTTTAAACAATAATTTACTTACGTGGGGTCATACAAGACTACACCAGTCTTGTTTTGAACTCTCCAACGTTCTGTGAATAAATCATCACTACAATGTCATGAGTCCCATATGACAGCAGGAGGACTGAAAGTGTTTCTCGTACAGCAAACTGCCAAGATAAGACTTTTATAGTATCAGCCACCTTATCACTACTTCCTCCTGGGATCAAATGCTCTAGTTTGTCAGCCCAACTATTATATATTGCTCCAACATTTAAAACAAACGTTTGGCATCTACACAGATATCTAAAGTGTAACCTAAAAGGTACTCCATCAGTCAATGATCATGGATTTTTAGGGGTATGTTTTTGTTTTTTCTTAGGTAAATAAGGAAAATTATGGATGGTAAGGGCACTTGGTTTTATATACAAATATGCCTCTAACAACCCACCAGCTCCAAGGTACATATTAAGAAAAGTTCACTAGAAAGGGATGGTTTTGCTCTATTCTTTTTTCCCTCCGACATTCCTAAAGGCTGTATGTTTAGCCTTCAAGATCTCTCCATATAAAACCCACACTTAATGAATTATTTTAAAAGTCTCTGTGAATTTTCTCTTGAAGGTTACTATAGACAGGTGCAAAGTGAGTGACTGGAAGATGGCATGTGGTCCCCTGCAGAGCCAGACCATAAAAGACGCCTTGTATGGAGCCCTATCTCCACCAGTTTCCCATAGGGAAACCTCCTATAGGTAACGGTATTACCAAATTAACTGCAGGTTTCCATGAAGAATACTATCGCTTTCCTTCCAAATTCCCCCACCACTGAAAATGGTCTCTAAGTCAGCACAATCAAAAGGAGTTTATAGTACAGACAAGACAGAAAAATGTCTCTCGGAATCCTTAAGACACCAAGATCCTTACTACATTAAAGGTGCAATAACTGATTGGTAATGGAAATTCTGAGATAGACACCTATATTAGTCATTTTTGCTATATATATATCTGAGTGGGCTAACTTGTAAAACAAAGGCTTAGTTAGTTCATATTGCTGTAGATTCAAGGTCCCAAGAGCAGGATGATGACTGGCAAGGTCACGTGGCTGTGTCATATCATGGTGGATGGTGTTATGGGGGAACTGCAAGTGAGATGGAGCATTCGTGAGAAGGAGCCAATGCATGGAGAGGAAAGGATCGCAGGAGAACATCCAAAGGTATGACCCATGACCTGAAGGTCTTTCTAGGTTTTAATGGTTTTTATTGCCTGTTTATATCTTTACCCTGAACACCGGGTTTGCAACACAGGAAACTCTGAGGTGATACTGCAACCATATCGTAGCCATAGCAACACTTGAGTTTGCTAAAGTTTGCTTGGAGTGCTGCATTCACTTCAAGTGAATCACCAAGTACAACTGATGTCTATACAAACAGGATGATGACTGGGAGCCTGGGAAACCACATCGCCTGCTCCCTTTCAAGTAAGCTTTCCTTACCTGACGCACTTTCTAGGGCAGAGTTTAATGGCAGGGAAAAGAGAAGTTATTTTCTGATCACAAAAAAGAGAATTAACGCTGAAAAATGCACCCAAGTCTATTTGCTCTATAAGCTTCTCTAATCACACTGTTGCCTAACATTACAAGTGCTTTGTAATTGTTCTCTGAGTACTTTTTTGCTTTTAAAAGCTCTTCTAGGGTTAGTAGTAATTCACAATTATAATATCACAGAACGATCTCATGGTCATAAAATCTCACCCAGTGGTCACATCCTGCATGCTAATAGTAGAAAATCACAACCAGGGAGGACACATTGAAATAGCTCACCAACCTCTCAGGGAAAACAGGTTTTATACTGCTCTCATCAACCTAAAGGAACAGCTTTGGGTCTCTATAACAATCCAGGTGGATCCAAGACAGTTGAGTGAAAATAATCATTGAGAAAAGTGACTTGCTATATGGTTCCATTTGTGTAGCGTTTTCAAATGACCAAAGGTAGAGTGGACAATAGATCCACAGCTGTCAGGTATCAGAAGGGCAAGCAGAAGGAGATAGCAGTGGCCCCAAAGGGTAGCATGAGGACTCTCTCTGTAAAGTGTCTTAAGTGGGAAGCAGAAACTATCAGTCTAAGAGGACTTTTGGAACAGAAAGGATTGATACAACAAACATATGTGTTTTTCTTATGTTCTTCCCTCCAATGATGAGACGGTATTTTAAAATAAGTACTAGTAATGCTATTGAAAACTATCAGAAGTTCAAATTATTGAAAGAAAAGAAGGTATTCTGAGGTCACCCAGACATAAAAGTTAGAGGTGTCACTGTTGATACCCTAAAGGAAATACACTCCCTAGAAGTATGGGACCGTAGCTATGGCTCTTTTCAGAGATGGTTAACTTGTGTTCAAAGTTGTCTTTCTTGCCTCATCCACAAACCAAGATGCAGTGGATAGCAGTGTGTGCTGTGATGCTGTGACAACGTCCATGCCAGAGAATCCTGAACTGACTCGACTTCCCATTTTGTGCCCTTCTGAAGTCTTCTGCACAGGTGAGGCAACCACAACTGGCCCAATCTGATCCCAGTGAAGTTGCCAAGTAAACAATCTCCCGTGTTCCAGCAGAGCAAAGGCTGGTTTGGACAAGCTAAGGATTTTGGCTTTGGAGAATTCACTAACTCATTGTTGCCTGAGGTCATAACACTAGCTTGGAAGGAAATGTCAAAACTACCCGAGTGTGCGGGTGGATTTGAGAAAGCTGGTGATCAAAGGGAGCTGCTACAGGAAGGGCTCGTACCTGTTAGAAGCTGTTAAGACTTGAAGGGAAAAAGTGACAAGTATAACTTCATGGGAAATTGTTCTCTTAATTTTAAACAGCAGGGCTGGGCTATTCTGTAGGGCATGAAATCTCAGAGAGAGAGAGAGAGAGAGAGGGAGGGAGAGGGAGAGGGAGAGGGAGAGGGAGAGAGAGAGAGGTTTCAGAAACCAGTCCAGTCAATTCATTACAGAACCAAGAGTATGAAGAGTCATGGTTATCCCTGGTTCAAGAATAATAAAGTCTTGAAATGGGTTAATGAAGGATCTTTCCCTATGAATTACTGAATTACTGGTGAGAGCGACCCCAGAGCTCCCTGCCCCCCAACAACTCATACTATTGCCATTGTTCTTGCTTGCCTACCATAACAAGTCTGTAAGATGCTATTGCTGAAGGCAAAGCACACTTTAGTTAAAGGACACAGAGAAACCAAGCTGGAAGTGACCTAGGAGCTTCCTACCGGCTAGCAGATGACTAAGAAAGGCATCAGTGACTTCCCCATTAGAGGAGCCTGCATGCTACAATACCCACCTGCCAGACAATAAGTGCCTACGGTACAACAGCACTATGACTGATATGGGCATAGCCACCCATGTTCTGATTGGATGTAAGGCCCACTGGACAGGAAGCATTCATGTAAATTTGGCAAAATAAAGAAACATGGCTGAGGAGGTCAGAGGCCTTGGAAGGGAACTTTTTTTTTTTTTGAGATAGGGTTTCTCTGTAGCTTCAGAGCCTGTCCTGGAATTAGCTCTTGTAGACCAGGCTGGCCTCGAACTCACAGAGATCCACCTGCCTCTGCCTCCCGAGTGCTGGGATTAAAGGCGTGCGCCACCATCGCCTGGCTATTGGAAGGGAACTTACTAACGTTGTTTGTTAAAAGGACATGGTGTCAAAATGTCTGCTAAATACTTATGATCAATGCACAGATTAGTGCTGCTTTCCACTCTGGTTAGAGAAACTGCCAGCAAGCAGCAGTCATTGAAGAACAGTAGAACTGACCCAAGAGCTGAGACAAAGGGACTGTTGAGTCTCCGCCCTGAAGACAGCATCTAAATTAACCTCTTCAAGGCTCAGGGAACATCTGCTGAAGAGGCAGGGCACAGTGAATTTAAGAGCTGAAGGATGGGGAGAAAGTGCTATGAAAGGCTGGATTCAGGACAGGACATGGCCATGGTACTCAGGAATTCACAACAGCTACAGTGACCTGCACAAAAACTGCAAAAGATCAAGACAGCCAGCATTCAGGCACAGATGCGGAAGGGGTTGAGGCTCTATTCCTGGCTAAGGGAGGAGCTATTGGCAATTGATAACTATTGAGGGAGGGGACTGTCACCCTCTTCAGGGGTGTGCTCATTGTCAGGTGGAGAACACCATAACCATCAATCATGCAGGTACCACTAATTGGACTCAGAAGGTTATAAAAAGAGAGGGGGGACATTAAGGTGTAATGGGGAAGTGTAAAGGGCAAGGGAAGAGATGGAGTGGGGTTAGGGCTGGAAATGATCAGAATACATTATACACACGTAGGATATTGTTAAAGAATACATCAAAATATTAAGAAGAATAAAATTTGGATATTCTACTGATAAAGACTAAACTGACTAGCAATATGACCAGGACAGAGAAAAAGATTGAGCAGGATGATTTTACAAAGATATTTGGAGTATAATATTTTTGCAATATATAAATATTAAATATAAATATAAATATATAAAAACTGAGTGTACAATGAATTTGCTGGAAAGTTTTCTTTTGACCATCAGCAAAGAATGACTGGAATTAGCCATCAGCACAGACGTAAATGCCCCACATTTGCAATCCTGGAAGCTGCACATTGGATTTGGTTGGTGCAGAAAGGAAGCCATTTTTTATTAAATTAAGCTGGTAATTCCAGTTATGATAAAGACAGAAAAAGCACTTTGCATATATTGATAAAGTTCTTTAAGTCACAAATTCCCACACACCCTAGAAACTTTCTAACAATACAGTGATCAATAGATTTAAAATGTGAAAATCAACTATTTTTCCATAGTTTCAGATAAAATGATGTAACAGGAGAAATATAAGAACATGTATCTCAACGAACTTCCAAATTTTGATGAAATGTTAATTTTTAGCCAAAAAACCGTGAAATATTTAGAATAGATATTTTAAAGAAAAAATTCTGCTAGATAAAGAAAAACAAGTTTTTATTACACCAGATGGTATCCTAGCTTTGTTAGAGCAAGACATTAAATTTATTGATGTTTTCAAACAAGAGTTTTATTGTTTTATGACACCATAAGATAGATACATATGGTAGAAAACCCAAAAACCTGTGCTTAGCTTTCCGATGCTCATTGTACAAAGCTGTGATGGGCACCATTTTGGTCCACCAACTAGCAATCAACAACCACAGCCACAAAAAGGCCGTGTGAGTCACATTTTCTCATCAATACCACACTGCATACGAATGAACGGATTCACATGAAACCCTGACAAACGGGAAATCTGACTTCTGAATGTAAAACAGTAAGAAACTGCCAATGAAATTTGTAACGATATAAACAATTATAACTAGTTTATATTCTCCTTATATCTATTAACAGGTAAAACCTAGTTATTTGATAAACATTATACCAATTGGCTGCAAAGCAAACATGATCAAAATATGTTTTGTAGCTGATACTGTTTAGAGCTATGACCAGTATGTGTACTTTCTCTGGGAAATGAAGCTATATTACTGAGTTGAAAAGAATGACCGAATATTCTTAAGCAGATGTAGTTATGAAAAGATAAATTATTCTAAAAAACTTAAGTTTTGTGAACATGAATACAAATATTAAGAAACTTTGGGATTTAATTCTAAGAGACTTTTAAAGTATGTTTAGAAAAATTTGAGCATATGAATCTGTTTTCACATAAATTTTATTATATTAAAACACAGATTCAGTATTTCCAATAAAATTTAATATAATAAAGATGTTTTAAAAGTGCAAAAGTAATACTATTATAAAAATACAGTGCAAAAATATAAAATATCTCATTAATAAAATTTTAATATTGTTGCATGCCAAAATATTTTAAATGGAATAGATTTCATTTATTTAATTTTATTGTTTCTTTCTGCTAGTACAAAATTTAACTGTCTGTAACTGGCTTCTATATTTCTATTGAACAGTGTTATTGTAGAAAATTAGAGAACTTTCAATTAATTACTTTAAAATAATTAGTTAATAAATAAAATTAGTTAAGTAAATAAAAGATTATTGCAAAAGAATAATCTTATATTTATTCTTCAGTTACTTCCTAATCTGATGTCAAATTCATCTCTCATTTTTCCTTCTTCCCTTCCTCACTTTCCCAAGCATCCAAACACCTAGTCTGTGGCAGCTGTATTGAACTCAGAGCAGCTGTTCCCAAGAAAAACTCTCTGCTCAGGAGACAAAGCGAAGACGGAAAACCTAACAAGAGCATTGTAAAAAGGTGAGCGGAAGAGGTTAGTACTACTCAAAATCCTCCCACCCACATGTAGGTCACGGTACAGGAAGACCTAGGGGCTGGAGAACGTGGAATAGAAGGGATGAAGAAACACAGAACATGGTGGAAATCAGTTCGGGCAGGTAGAACATAAGACTGGGGATAAGACTGGGGGCAAGATGGCAGATCATGCTGGCCCACTTGTCAGCTTTGACATCTATCCGTTGGATTTTGAGCTTTTACTAGATATGACAATCAATCCTACAGAGTTTCCTGATTTTTTTAAAAAATAATTTACTTATTTTTATTTTATGTGCATTGGTGTTTCGCCTGCATGTATATCTGTGTGAGGGTGTCAGGTCTCGGAGTTACAGACAGTTATTAGCTGACATCTGGGTGCTGGGAATTGAACCTGCACTGTCTAAAATAGCAGTCAGTACTTTTAACCACTGAGCCATCTCTCCAGCCCCTTCTGTTAAGTTTTTAAAGGGATATTTATAGTTATGTCTTCTATCTGGATTATTCAGGGGTAGGGCAATATCAGGAAGATGAGCTTGGATCAGAGAGGGCAGTGGTATAGAGTGGTAAACACTGTAATTATAAACATTCAGTTAAAAGAAATTCAGCTGACTCCAAATTCTGTAGGGTCAACAAGTAGGATGCAGGTGAAAAAGAATATAATCAGATTACAGTTGAAGTAAAATGCCCAATTTTCTCATTTGTCAAACACCATTGGGGGCGGGTGATGGTTGAACCTGTAGGTCAATATTCAACTGCCTGCATGATTCGGACTCACAATTTCAACTTAAACGTCACTTCCTGCTCTCTGTATCTCCATGTTTCTACTGACTGATTATGGTGTTGATGCTAGAAGAATATTTCACTATTGTTTGCCAAGGATCAGCTGACAAAAATGAACACACTTCAAGTCAGAAGTTCTTGGGATCAGTTACAGGATGACGTCATTATCACGTAATCAGACACAAAGATATAAACACAGTGAAAATTAAATATACAAAATGGCCTCTGGCCCTACAGACATGCTTCTCCCTGCCAGGAAACAATGTTCTCACTGTTATAAGCTCAGTTTATACCCTGCCCCATCTATGAGAAGTTCTCTAATCCCTCAGCTAGAATTTTATTTTCCCTCTAAACTAAAAGGCTAAAACAAATTGCATTCCTCTTTTAATACTTCTGTTATTTCTAAAAGTCATGTTAGCACTGAGTGCTTACGGTAGGTGATGCACAGCGGACTGTGTAGATTGCTCTCACTCAAGTCTGATGAAATTCTTGGGAAGAATCCTATTATCAAATGCAGGTCTAGGAAGGCAAAGTAGCCTGATGGAGCTAACATGGAGAAAGGGTGGGAGTTTGAAATTGACACTCATTCAGTGAGCTCTTATCTCCTACACTTATGCTTCTGCACATTCACCTATCGTCACAGGAGAGGAGGAATCTTGACTCGGCACACTTTTATCTCTATCTCATTTCCCGTTTATTCATATTAGTTTTAATACAGATGACTTACTGATAAACATCATTTCAGAGAAATAAATACAGGAAGGCCTCATGTGGAAAGGGTAGGCATTGCTGGAAAAGACAGTACAACTGTTGGTTCTTCTTTCCTTTCTCCCTTCTTTTCTTTCTTGGATTTGTCAGTCTTAATGTAATGATTACATAAAAAGTACTTGGTATTTAACAACTAATACACCCCAAGAATTTAGAAAAGCAGAAAGCTTTATTAAACATAGTGAGAACATCCCTCAATTTACTTTACACATAAAACTTAAGTAGGAAGATTCATAAATCCCACTTTCAGAACACAAAGAAACACTGAAATCTAAAGCATACTGAAGATACACATACTGAAAACATAAAAGAAAAAAGCTTAAAAGGGGCCAGTTAAGTGGCCCAGAGGGTAAAGATGTCCATGGCCAGGCCTGATGACGCGAGTTCATCCCTAGAGCCCAAAAGCAGAATAAAAAGAACTAACTCTTAAAGTTGTCCTCTGACCTCCATATGCACTCAGGCACCACACGTGCTTGTGCACACAGGCATGCACATGTGCACCCCTCACATATTTTAATTAAAATCTAAAACAAAAAAAAATGAACTGCAATCCTAGCATTTTGGAGGCTGAGGCAGAAGAACTGTCATTAGTTTGAGGCCGGCTCAGGCTACAGAGTAAGGCTGAAAACATGCCTGAACTACAGAGGACATAAGTTCTTTCCTAAGTACAGGAATAGCATTAGGAGGGACTGGAGAGATGGCTCAGTGGTTAAAAACATTTGCTGCTCTTGCAGAGGACTCAGGTTTGGTTTCTATCATCCACATGGTGCCTCACAACCATCCATAATCGAGATCTATGGAATCCACAGCTTCTTCTGACCTCGGAAAACAGGTGTACATGTGGTACAATATGGACATGCAAGCCAACACTCACACACATAAAATAAATAAAACTTAAAGGAAAAGAAAGAATAATAAGAATGTTCCTATATCCTACACCCAGATTTACCAAACATACTAGATTTAGCCTTTGGCCAATACATTCATGAATGAGATACAAGGTATTCTTATAAAGCATGGATATATAAAAGCTGTTGCAAGAATATTGGATGTTTTCCATCTCCTCTATATTCAGCATGTGTATGTATGTGTATGTAACATATACGCATGCATGTAGTTTTTCAACCATGTGTAGTAAGTTATATATATCATAGCCCTTTATCCTTAAGCACAACAGGATTCCTAATAAAGACAGGTGACTCTGGTCCGTCCAGGAGTCCCAGGTTCTGTTCAGCGCTTTCATCAGTCTGATCAGCCTTCTGCAGTCCAGATTTGCCACATCACCCAGTGATGTCCTTCGTATCCCCCCAACCCAGTATAGGATCCAGCCTAGGAGCAGCTATTTATTTAGATTTCCTGTCTCTTAACTCCTCTTAATATGCAGCTTTTTTTTTTTATCAGGTTGGGAGGGAGGGTTCTGAAAAATACTGCACACATACACGCACCTTCCCAGGTGTGCCCCAAGTTTAGACCTAGGCGATGCGCTCAGTCAGAATAGCACACAGGTGACACTGTGTCCTTTTCGGGATATCACATTTGGAGTGAAAATGACTTCTTCATTGGTGAGGACAACTTTTAGCATCAAACTGTTTTCTCAATTTTCCACTGCATAATTACTATTTCTCCCTTATAATTAGCAGTGGTTTGGAGAGTTACTTTTAAACTACATAACTATGTAGATATCTTGTTCATTAAAATTTCCTCCTAAATTTAGCATCTTAATTTGCCCCTAATTCAATCCTTACTGAAACATTCAAAATGCTTTTTTCCAAATCTAGCAGTGTTGCTGCTGTTTCCAGTCAGCACGCCACAATCACCATGAGCCAGAGTGCTCCTCTCTGCCCATCCATTAGCTAATCTAATTATATATGGTACAAACTTGGGAGTTATCATCACTCCACGGTGCATCATTTACGACCATGATTAGTGCCTTATGTCCTGGCTCTTCCAGATGTAAGCACAGAAGCCCTTGCCAGGCAGCTCCTCATAGTATGGCTTTGTCAACTCTAGCACTTTCTTACTTCATGACGTTGCTCCAGGCGTAACTGAGTTTACCTCTCGATCCTGAAATCTGTCATCTTTCTGGGAATGTACATATGGTGAGGGTGGAAGGTTCTGGGCCCTCCGAGAGGCTGTTCATTCAAGGCTGCAATTCTAATTCTGGAAAGTTTGGCTGAATAATTCTCAATTTTAGCGTTTTCTTGTTCTGACTGATTTCTTCAAGAAATAATACAATTTACTGTCATGTTCCCAGTGCACCCGAATATAAATGTCTACCACTTTGTTATTTAATTGCTGTGCGCATTTCACCAGGATGGAAGCTTTAAGTCACATGAACTTTTGCAGTTTAGTAAGGATTCAGAATTTTTATTTCCGCTTTAGAAATAATTTTATAGAAAGATCTTAGGTCAAGAGCACCCTCTTCTGTGTAGGTTCATTACGGGTTATATAACTGATGGTCTCAGGGTGAGAAGTGGGCAGATTGGTAGGTCTTCTCTTTCTGTAAGACCCTTCCTTTTGTTCTTGGGTTTTCTTTCTTGATGTGGGATTCCCCTCTGTATGCTGTGAATGCAATTGATTAATAAAAAAACTGCATTGGACCTATTGCAGTGCAGAATAGGGCAAAGTGAGAATTCCAAGCAGAGAGAGAAGAGAGTAGGCGGAGTCAGGGAGATGCCATGTAGCTGCTAGAGGGGAAAGACACCCATGCGCTGGTACCCATACTGGTAAACCACGAGCCTTGTGGTTAAATGTAAAATAATGGAAATGGGTTAATTTAAGATATAAGCTCTAGCTAGCAATATTCTTAAGTGACTGGCCAAAGAGTATTGCAATTAATATAGTTTCTGTGATTATCTTGGGTCTGGGCAGTTGGGAAATGAACAAGCAGTCTCTGCCAACACTTTCCCATCACTGACTGGTCCAAGATATTCTGTTAACTCTAATTCACCTGATGCTTCCCCAGAAGCAATGGCTCTCAGCGGCTGCTACCTCTGTGTGCACACTCTTCTGAATCCTGGTGCTGAGAGCCATCAAGACCTGACCGATGTTCAGGATTTGGACATTATGTATGACACCTTTTCTTTCTGGGGCTGATTTCATCTCTATTTCATCAATTCTTGTTTCTCCCTACTCCTTTCAGAGTCCTTAATGCCTTCTCTGGTGTACTTAGCCGTGGTTCAGTGGCAGGCCAGCCTTTGGACTTATTTTGATGTACTTTTGGAGGCTTATTCTGGTCTCTGTTACTTTCATATTAAGGATATGAGTCAGTGTGGGTGTGTTTGTTTTCTTGGCCAAGTTAATGCTTTCTATGAAGGCAGCGTGAGGGGGATTCTGAATCAAGTAACCACCCCTGATCTCTAACAGGGTTCTATTAACACTGAATTCTTGCTCAGAGTGTATCCAGTGTTTGTGCTTCTACTTTTTCATATTGCTATTTGTCTTCTTCTAATCTATTTCCAATTTGGTGAAGACTACAGAAAGTGAAAGCAAATTCTTAATCATTTATTATCAACAACTAACTGTAACAATGCTCTCTGGTGCAGTTTGAGAGAAGAGGGCTTGTTGGGTTTGTCTTTACTAAAATCTTGAAGTAAAAATAACAAAAGAAAGAGAAAACAAAAACGAAAGGAAAAAAAACAGAAAAGCAATTAGACTGGTCATTATGGTCCATGGAAGCCATGGCAGAGTTGTAAAATCTTGTTTGAGTAACAGAGCAGGACTCTAGTGGGTATAAATTCCAAACACTCATTCTTAAGAGTTCTGGGTGTTTTCAGCAGCAAACCCTGAGATATGATGAAGCACTGTTGTTTTAAAAGCTTGGGTAGGCTCATGTACCCCCTCCATGTACCCGCCATCCCCACTCACACCCTACTCCCACAAGGACTTACCTGTTTCACATTCTGTAGCTCTTCTGTTAGCTGTTGCCTATGTTTCTCTGATTCAAGTAATTTCTCCTGTGTTTAAAAACCACTGAATTAATAACATGTCATTTTGACACAAAGTACGATTTCTAGTCCTCTGTTTCAAAGTTTATTCCCTAAACATCAAATTGATAAAATCTCCTAATGCAGTTCCTGGTTATTTTGCTGGTTTCAGATAATATTCGCTAGTAGTCATCTACGTATAATTGTGGTGAAAATGTTCTTTATTATCTTAATGTTCTATGATATCAAAATCTGAGATCCAAAAGAAATCAGTCAGTATTGAAATTGGTAAAAAGGAACTAAATTTTGGTTGACAGCTATCATTACCAAAGAGCTACCAGACAAAGTGCCTTATTATTCTGAGGTGAACATAAAACAGCTCTAATCATACCAAAGAAAGACTGGGTTTCCTAATGTAATTTTAGCCCATTTTCGAACAATTAACTCACGAAAAGAATATTCTATTATAGCTGCAATATGAAATATGTAGATGAATATGACATAATGGTAAGTATTGTCATCTTTGAACCTAAAATTAAATCAAGTATGTACTTTGAGATTATTGCACCTCAAGTGAGACACAGAGGCTAAAGCTGTCAAAGGATGATGATGGGTAGCAGGCCATTTCTACTCTACGATCCTCACTTAACAAGCTCTGCTGCACTGTGTGTCCATGTCCATGTCCGTGTGTGTGTGTGTATGTGTGTGTGTGTGCATGCAGATACCTGTAGCGCAACAGGTATAATAACTGAAAATACAAACATTATCTCAAGCAAAATATTTATTGTTTGATATACTATTTATACAATCTTTAAGTTTTAAATTAAGTTTATTCATTTTATTTTATTCATATGAGTGTTTGGCCTGCATGTATGTCTGTGTACTAGATATGTGTTTGTTGCCCACAGAGGTCAAAAGAGGGCACTGGATCCCCTGGAACTGGAGTTTTGGATGGCTGTGAATCATGATGTGGTTTTGGGGAATAGAACCCAGATTCTCTGTATAAACAACAGGCATTCTTAAAAACTGAGACATCCCTCCAGACCTTATGAAACTTTAGAAAAGACTGGGTCTCAGAAAAAAAGACTTAATGTAGAGGAAATTGAGAGCAAAGTCTTTTTTATTCTGGGACTTCAGGTTTTACAACACTAAAATACTCTCAATTACAGTTCATGAACTTTAAAGGTGATCTTGATTGAACGGCTCCTCATGGGCCCTTGTTTAAATGTTACATGAGTGTAACCTGCATAGTTTTAAATTAAAATTCTAGCAATTAATATTGACATTAAAATAAAACTCAAAATATGTCATTAAATCTAATGGTGATAAAATTTAGAGAAATGAAAAATATCTAAGACCCTTTGAAACCTCTGACACCTGTGGGTTTTGTTTGTTTAACGATGAATCACAGAGACAATGCTGTCTTACCAGTGTGACCAACACCACAGGACTATTCTAAGGGAGCAATAAGAAACTAATAATTTAAAAAATGAATTCTATATTTCCATTGAGATACACAAACTTGTGAAAAGGTGGTGCTTTTAGAGTTATAAAACATAACCATAGTTGTGAGAAGCTCATTTATATTTGGAAGGAGTAGAATTATTAAAGCCTTATGCAAGAAAATTGGGAGAAATATACAGAATGGTTTACATTGGTATTCTTTAATATTGCAATTCCATTTTCACAGGTCTACTGTGAACTTTCACAACTGCCTACCCACACATCTACAAAGATATTAGTGGTGCCCAGTGTTTGGCAAGGTACATTCACACAAAGCCTAAGGAAGTTTTTTTTTTTTAAAGGGGGGATTTCTAGACCCAGAGAAATGGGAGTCAATTAGAGGTTCTTGACAGCCGCATATTTTCAGATAGGCTCTGTTTACTGGCAGATCCTATAAGAGAAGGCTTTCTGCCTTAGTGTTAGCAGCAAAAACTGCATTGCTCCTTTAAGAGACAGCTTCCTGGTTCATGCTGATCGCATCTGTGGCTCTGGCTCTTTTGGGAGGTCCTGCCAAGGAGCATTTGAATGGGATTTGTGGGCAGCGTGCTGCATGTTACTTGGTGGTAGCATGGGCCAACTGTTTCCCTGAGGTGGGGCAGTAAACATAGCTCCCAGAGGAGGTAGTAAATGGGCCTCTGCCATTTTTGAAAGCCGAGCTGGGTAGCCTCAACAGGCAAAGTGGCCACTCTGGTCCTAGCCACACCAGCTTAACAGTTTAAAGCAGTGATCAGAAAAGAATTACAGATAAGCAATGAAGACAGATTCAGACAGAATAAACAGGTCACAACGTGTTTGAAAATGTATGTAGGCTTAAGAAAAAGACAATTATTGATAGTTTTAAAAAACAAAACAAAGACTTTAAAGAGACAGTAAAAGTAGTATTTAAAAAGCCATGTAAAGGTGGAAAATATACAGAGTCTAGATTATGTAAATTATCGTCTTTTCTTTGAAGTTTTAACTATTAATGAGCTAACTGCAGGGAGATATTTGATTGTTTGATTGTGGGGGCTGCTAACATAACAAAGATATCTTGACCTTAAAATTTGAGTCTAAGGATATGTTGTTTTGGAAAGGCGGTTCTGCTTTTGTTTTCATAGAGGATGGGAACCTGTGGACTCCTTCCAGGCTAATGTAGTTTGATAAAACAAAACCTCCTGAAAGAGCTCCATGAACCCTAAAACTATTTCACTCAACAACAAAAAGCAGGAAGCAGTTTGGAGAAAACTACAACCAAATTCAAAAAACGATTGCTTAAAAACATTTATTTTCATTTGAAAAGGGTTGGTTATAAATGATTAATGGTCACAGACAATTTCTAAAAAAAATAAGGGTGATATGATATAGAGATGAATACTTTGCATTGGTATGGATCTTGGTCTATTGATACAAATTTAAGGTTGATTTTGTTACACTGTGTGTATGTATTTCTGCTCTGGTTTAAGGTATTGTGTTTGTGCAGCTCATTTAAAAATATAATGTATAGTTAAGAAATGCAGATTAATAGTCATCTAAAATAATCAAAATTTAATTATGTTAGTTAGGTTTTCTAGATATACAGAGATATATTTCAGTTAGATACACTTCACACTTCAAAGACCTACAGAATATGGCATGTAAAATGCTTAAAGAACTTAGACTTTTTAAACTGTGAGTCAGGTCTGCTTCTGGAAGCAACAATTACCTCAAGAGGTTGATGGGGATTGAAGAAACTCATTATGGAATTTTCCTTCAATGTGACAAGCCTAGCCACTGGGCAAAAAACTGCTCTTGCCTGGATGGCTTGATGTTATGCTGTATGAACTAGACATGGAGAACCCACTGAAAAACAACTGCCAAACTTGCCAAAAGAAGGTGAGACAGTTCTTCAGGGTTCCTGCTCCACCAGAGAAACTACCAGACATTCTGAAGGACATAGAAGAAAGTGACTAACAAACTGCCAATACAGGCAAAACAGGCTTTCAAATTTCCTGCTACACTGAAATGTCTGCCACATATGGGCTTATAGGCTGAAGACAGACGCCCTAATGTTACTAAAGAACTTTGGGTGACTGTACAGGCAGTGAGATGTCTCAATTCTAGAGTTTGGGAAGTTGCATACAATGCACTTCCCGTTTACTTAGGTAATATTATATCTTTCTGGGGTCTTTAAGGTAGTTGAAGACAGTTATAGTTTTCCTTAGTTATAATAAAAGATAGATTAGATACGAAACCTTAAGCTCACAAAGATAAAATAGATGACAGTTTTCTTTAATTTTGCCAGATACAAATAGACTAAATATTGTAACTGTAATTCTTGCTTGATAACTGTTTTGTTATATGTAATTTTAGTATGTTAAAGTTAAAACCTTCCTTTTTATTTAGACAGGAAACAGGAGATGATGTGGGATTCCCCTCTGTATGCTGTGAATATGTTTTATTACCATTGGTTAATAAAGAAACTGCTTTGGCCTATTGCAGGGCAGAACATAGCAAGATGGAAAATCCAAGCAGAGATAGAGGAAGAAAGAAGGCGGAGTCAGAGAGACGTCATGTAGCTGTCCAAGAAGCAAGAGGTAACAAACCATGAACCTCATGGTAAAATATAAAATAATAGAAATGGGTTCACTTAAGATGTAAGAGTTAGTTAATAAGAAGCCTGAACTAATAGTCTAAACAGTGTAGTAATTAATATAGCTTTTGTGTGATTATTCAGGTCTTGATGGTCAGGAAGCCAAAGCAGAGTCTCAGTTTACAGTATCTACTGTGTGTATGTCAAATATATGTGGGTGGCCTTGGAGACCAGAAGATGGTGCTGGATTCCCTGGAACTGGAATTATAGAAGCTGCAAGCCAGCTGATGTGGATGCTGGGAACATTACTCGGGTTCTCTGGACTAGGAGAAAGTTCTCATAACAGCTAAGCCATCTCTCCAGTCCCTGGAGTTCATTTTGATAATGGAGAACTGGAGATAACCTAAATATCCATTAACAGAGAACTGGCTAAAAGCCCTGTAGGAGAAGCTGCTGGTGTATGGGATCCCTACCATGGAAGACACGGGAGAGCTGTGTTAGAAGCTGCCATGATTCATCTCAAAGCATGGGAGAAACAGAAGCCGAGCAGTAATAAAGAGGCTCTATAAGATCTAATCTATGCATGATCTAACGCATATTCACTTCTTTATAACTTTTTAAAGAACTCACTTTGGGCAGCAGTTTTAGGGTTATAGTTAAAGCTAGAAGATGGCACAGAAGTTCCTGCGTGGCTTTGACCCCCTACACATATATGCTTATTTTTAAATATGTGATTTGGCTGGGCTGTCTTCAGAAACTCTCTAAGAGGACATGCTAAAAATTTTAATGCTGGTTTCCTCTAAAGACTGCATTATAAAGCAATAGTAGAAAGAAAAGGGTATTTCTCTTTTGAACAAGAATTTATACCAAATGAAACTAAAGTAAATAACTAGAGAACTTCACCTAACAGAATAATTTTAAAATACATATTATTATTGTAAAGTGATCATAGTGTAATTATGTTGCTTCTCTTGGAACATATAATGACTTCCTGTGAAAGTTAGAATTTGAATTAAACCCAGTATTCTATTGAGAACAAGCTTGCTACTATAGAGAGCAAATCACAATGCTATCGTGCATTTGGAGCGTATGTGATGTGTTCTCTCCTGAAACACAGTTTCAAATGCATTAGCAAAACACATCTTCCCACAGACATGGCCCTGCACCTGGAAAAAAAATGTATTTCCGACAAACATCAGAGGATTCAAAATTGCCACAGCTTGCTTACCTGGCTCCTCGGCTATACCTGCTGTTGCCACCAATGTGAGAGAAGAGAAGGAAGAAGAGGAACCGGGTCAGACACGAGAGGAAAGCCTGCTGTGCACATGGGATCTTATGCACTATCACAAAGTGAGAAAAAGTGAGAGAGGAACTAAAGGACGGCTCTGCTCTCTAAAGACAAACAAACGATTGGTCCTGTTTGAAACGAACATACTCTGATAAATCACAAAATGAGCAGCAATACTTCAGAATGCAATACAGGATGACGTCTTTTTACAAGGAAATGTAAGGAAGTCGAGGACGAGGTTACCTTAAGCACATGCAGTTCCTCTCGAGCAGCATCTCTCTCTTGTTTAAGCTTCCCCACTTCATCTGCTTCTAGAGAATCACAGGGAAGAAGCTGTCAACATTAAAATACAGAAGTTATGCATCAGGTGCTAACCTTGAGAACAAAAAGTCCTGTTTCACTTCCCTCAAACTTTTGCTCCATGACAAAATTCAGGTTCTACTTTTGAGCTGTTTGATTAGATAAAAGAAAATTAATGTATGGGGAGATTTCTCTCTTAAGCTTCACTTTTACAGTTGTTCCTTATAATTTATATGATTAAAAGATATGCATTTATATTTTGAATTTAAAGATGTGTATTTTGTTTGATTGTTTGTTCCTGTGTATATGCAGCAGTGTGCGCTGTGGCTATGGAGGCCAGAGGAAGGCACTGGATCCTCTGGAACTGGAGTTACAGATGGCCCATGTTGGTGCTGAGACCTGAACTCAGGTTTTCTGCAAGAGCAGCCAGTGCTCTGAACTACTGCATCATCTCCAGACCCAGGCTGTCTTGAAACGCTCTTTGCTGTGGTGCTAGCCACTGACTGCTTGACATGCTTTCTGGAATTTCCTATTACGAGTAATAGATTCTTATTCCTACATCTGTACGAGGAGAGGGGTGAGATGGTTCCCTATCATCCATAAACTGTGGCCAAAATCACTGTCATGCTCCAGTTATGACTCTTTAGAAACATTTCAAGTCCCTCTCCTGCTCTGCAGATATTTCAAATAGCTTTGTTTGTACCTGTCAGAACCTTTAACTTGCATGCTCTAAAGTACCATCCATCCATCCACCCACCCATCCATCTATCCATCCATCCATCCATCCATGCACCCATCCAGCTATACACCCATGTACCAACCCACCTATCCACCCATCCATCCATCCATCCATCCATCCATCCATCCATCCACCCACCCACTCATTTATCTAACCTATCTCCTGAATAAGGGTTTCTTATTTCCCTATATCTACTAAGGTCATTCATAAACATACTAATCATAAATCATCATTCATAAACATACTAATGAAACAAATGGAGTTATTAGCTCATTCTTATCCCCTGGTTCTCACATATAAATGGTCAGCAAGTTCCACTGATGACATACTTTTTGGTGCTCATATCATAGATCTGTCACTCTTTCACACCCAAACCTGACACAATTGTTGTACTTTAATTCTTATTATCTTATATTTCAATTTTCTCTATCATCCCCTCCCTACATCTTAACCCCAGTTTTCCTTTCCCATAGAACCAACACACACAGTTACTATTTCTAAAAAGTCACTCTGATTATGGCATAATATTCTGTTTCATGGATTGTTGCTACTGATTAACATATAAAATTATATATTAGATTAGGCCCTTTAATATCTAACATATAACCTTTAAGCATATAATTATAATTTTGAAGACTACCTTCTGCTAACAACCACATTTTATCTTTTTTTTTTCCTGTTTCATTCTAGTACTTCTATTGGTTATGGCTGGATGGTGAGACAGGGTCTCACTATGTAGCCCAGGCTGATTATGAACTTGCTTCAACCTCCTAAGTGCTTTGTCCAACATACAACATTTACACCAACTTCTTTCTAAACTCCTCGGTTACCTCTGAGAAGACTAAATTCAACCTATCTTTTAAAATGAATTCAAATGCCAACTTTGTTATATTCCTCCCTGAATGTTCTAAGTTCTGTTACTATTCTGGCCTTACCACGTAATGCACTTTCAAAATTGTAATTATTTGTGTACTTGGCTCTCTGAGAAACTATACAAAGCAAATTTTATCTATCTTAAGTAGTATGTGTCATGGTACCTAACACAATGTTATCACAATTATCAGTACATATCTGATATAAGATGGGTCTTTAGAAGTTATAAGGAGTTTGCTGATAAACACAGTATGAATTACCATTTATATCCTGCCTCAGTCTAAGCAAAACATTACAGTCTCATCACATAACTCAGTTTGATATTTTTATTCAGTTTTGTCATTTGTTAAAACAATGGCCTTAATATACCAAACTAATAAGAGCCTAAACTGTGAAGAATCTACTTTTAGGAATTCACATTTACATGTCCACTGCTATTTGAAAATAATCCATTCATGATATTTGATTAGACTGATATAGCCATCATAATGCAATGGACTACACAGTCTGCTGCCAAGTCTGGAGTTGTGTTGGGTATGGATGTAGGCTCTAACCTTGCCTTTTCTGTGTATGACCTTGTACTGGCAGCAGGTGTAACGCTGTGTGAAGTTTTTAATATAGAAATAATTATTAGAATAACAGCAAGATATTTGTATTTTGGGTTCTAAATGTTACATTCTCCTAAATCCAAAAGTTCATTGTCAAACAAACAAGAGCAGGGCTGAAATACACTGACTCGGCAATTCCTCCCTAAAAAGATGAAGGCCTGGCATCTGAGTCAGAGAAAGCAGTGACCGGAGGAGCTGGTCAGAGGGCATGCACTCTGTGATCTGGTCACGAAGTGCGAGAACCATGGACTCCATCTCTGTAAGGTCAAAACAGCAGACCCATGTCCAGGTGAGAATGGAAGCTGCCTTTGAACTCGGTGAGAGACTTCTGAGTGGTGATTTCACATGAGACGCATGACAGGGCACGCCTTTAATCCCAACACTCGAACGTAGAGGCAGGTTGATCTCTGTAAATTCAGGGCCAGCCTGGTCTACAAAGCGAGTTCCAGGAGAGCCAGGGCTGTTATACAGCAAAACCTTGTCTCAAAAAACAAATAAAACAAAAAAAGAGACACAGGACAGATATTCAGCAAGCTGTAGACTTTTTATTATTGTATATCATCATATATATGTGATAGTTTAGATATTAAGATACAATATTAAAAAGCCTGCATTCCCAGCACTCAAGGGTAAAGCCAGGAGGAACAGGAATGCAAGGCTAGCTCAGGCTACATACTGATTTTGAGGCCTTTATGAGAGCTTCTCAAAGAAAACCCCAAATAAAATAAAACTCATAAAAAGTTTTAAAAAATGGATTAGGAAGCTGGGCGGTGGTGGCACACGCCTTTAATCCCAGCACTCGGGAGGCAGAGGCAGGAGGATCTCTGTGAGTTCGAGACCAGCCTAGTCTACAAGAGCTAGCTCCAGGACAGGCTCTAAAGCTGCAGAGAAATCCTGTCTCGAAAAACCAAAAAAAAAAAAAAAAAAAAAAAAGATGGATTAGGAAACAACAAACCAGGACACAGTTGTCAGCAGAAATTCCCTGCAACTTTTTGGGCACTTTTCTCCTTCTCTTCCTAGGAACGACCTGAATCCTAGTCCTTCTTGTGTTAACACTAGCAACATTCACTCTTAAGGACTCCTGCCCTGGCATAGCAATCACAGACTTCCAATCAGAGCCTCTCTGCTTTCTTGACCTCTAATGCAGAAAGTATTAACTTTCTCATCCTCTTATCTATGTCACTTCTAGAGGTCGCCAAAACCTCCAGCTGGCCTGCTCTGTGGCTTTCTCTGAACTCCAATGGAAAGATCCTGGAGTTTCCTTCTGAATCCATCTTGAAATTCTTTTATTTGTACCAAAGACCTTGCAGCAGGGATCCTCTATACAGTATACTGCTACACTTTTTGGTGGTCCAAATGAGGAGAACTGAAAGAGATCTTTTCAGATAGAGCAGGTAATCCTATACGACTTCAGACACATAAATAAATTTGTGGACCCATGATCCACCACTTCAGCTTTTGTTGTTAATCTATCTGACAGCTTTTGTGATTACTCGTGCCCCCACCAGAACTCAAAACCCAACTTTTGGGTGATCATGCATCAGAGAATCCAGCCAGTGCCCCAGATGAAGATTATCAGATGCCAGGACCTTTGGATAGAGAATGTACCGCCTTTTACTCCTCTGCTCCTGTGGCCCACTCTTATTTAGCCAGGAGTAGGAAGTATCTAAAATCCTACTCAGCAGGAGATAAAGAACTGAACATTCCCATCTACTCCTCTATGGTCATGAAGGTTCTTATCCCTCAAGGAGGAATTGTCGGGGATGGCAAGTAGAGAGAAAGGGACTGAAAGGGACCATTTGTGGCCATCAGCTTTTTAAGCACCAGTTACAAGATATGCATATTTCTGTCAGTTCTCTGGCAAAATGGTATGATCCATGGGTGGTAATATCTTTCCTAATACACACAGCAAGTATGTCCCATGTTGGAGACAAATACCGACATAGTAACATTCTCTGATGCAAACTGCATGGCTTATGGTTGGAAACCTCCTTTACAAATAGTTTGGTCAGAGTGTGACAATACCCTTTGATGTGGACAGCAAAAGTCCTTGCCCAGTCACGGCTGGCAAACCTTTTGTAATGAGGGAAAACTCTTATTTTACAGTCTTAAGATAGGTACTCTAATGTTATAAACATGCACCTGGAGTCACGGAAGAAATGGAAGGGCTAGCATTCTCTTATTAAGATATGTTCTCATGTACCCTATCAGCTCCTCTTAAGCCAGTTGCCTGCAGACCCTCACTGCCAAGCTTTTTCACCTTCTTCTAAGTTCTGACTCACAGAGCAATAATTTTTTTCTTTTGCCCCTTTTCCATCTCCCTTCTCTAGATTCTGGCCAGAATCCCAAGCCTCATTATTCTGATACTCAAGGCATTTTCATTCTCTTGTAAGGCTCTCCCACACCCCAGTCCAGTGACCCCTGACTCTTATAGGACATGAAGCCTAGTGGATGGATGGTGAAGGCTTTTTGAATGGGCCTTCTTGGCCTTCTATTATCCAGCTCTCTCCCTACGGTAGCTGAGACCTGCAACTTACTTACTTGTTGTATGTTTTCCCTTTCAAATGCTATTGAGTGGTGCCCAACATGGTAGATTAAATCTAGTAAAACCTGAGAGGGCTTGGAAAGGAATTCTAGACACTAAAAAACAAAGTTTAGCTGCATTTATTTTCCCAAATGGGTTTTGCTTGCTGGTGGCATGCTGCAGCTCATTTAAGAGAGGTTTTCCTGATTCAGTAGTAGCAGGAAAAAAGCCGCGCAGTTTTGAAATGTTGGCTTTCTGGGCCATGCTGCCAGCGCAAACTCTGACTCTTTCTGGAGGTCTGGCTATGGAACATTTAAATGGGGTTTGTGAAGAGAGTGTTACAACTTGCTTAATGGCAACTGAGACTGGCTGTGTGCCTAAAAATGGGGCTGTGAGCATAGCTCTCAGAGGAAGCAAACAGCTCCATCATGCTGGGCTGGGTGGGGCAAGCATGCAGTGCTGTAGTTCCCCTAGCAATGGTGCAGCTTAAATTCATAAAAAGGGCTTAGCATTTTAAGAAGCACTTCTGGTCATAAAATAATTACACAATAAAGACAAATTCAGATGGAAAAGACATCTAAATGGGTCACAGTGTTGAATAAATATATGTAGGCTTGGGAGAGAGAAGGAAAAGAGTAATGGCTTAAAAACAAAAAGGTAAAGTCTTTAAAGAGACAGAGTATAATAAAATAAATATTAAAAAGTAATAGAGTGAAAACAAGTCACATAAAGATGTAATATGCAGAGAGTCTGGATTATGTATATTATTGTATTTTCTTTGAATTTCTTGACTATGAAGGAGCTAAGTAACATATATATAGTAACTTATATATAGAAAAAGTATATATATATATATATACACACACACACACACACACACACACACACACACACTTTAAAGGTATTTTGTCTTCAAAATTTGAATCTAAGGATATGTTGCTTTGGAAAAGAGAGGGGTCATTCTTTTGTTTCCACAGAGAATGAGAACCTGTGGATTGCTTCCAGACTAATATGGTTTGATGCACCAAGATCCTCTGGAAGGTCACTGTGAACATCCCTCCCCAAAATTACTTTGCCCAATTGCTGACTGAGATGAACCTAGCACACAGGATATACACCATGAAAAACCTGATTAACAGCGCTCTCAATCAGCAGGAAGAAGTCTAGAGAACTATGCCCATATTCCCAAATATTGTTTAAAATGTTTGTTTACATTTAAAGGGGGATATGCTATAGAGATGAATAATTTTCATTGGTATTGATCTTGGCCTTATTAATCCAAATTTTAGGCCAATTTTGTTATATGTATATTTCTGCTCTTGATTAAGGTACTGTGCAGCTCATTTAAAACTATAATGTATAATAAAGATAATAGTCAAACATGTAGTCATGTTAGTTAGATTTTCTATATATATAGAAATATATTTCAGTTAGATAAATATTCTTCAAATCTTTCAGAGACCTTCAGAATATGGCATTTAAACTGTTTTAATAACTTAGAACATTTTATAACAATGAGACACATCTGCTCCTGGCAGTACCAATTACTTCAAAAGGAAGATGGTCATCAAAGAGGTTCCTTATGGAGTAGGTTAGCCATTTGAGCAAGAAACTGTTCTTGCCTGAATTGCTTGATAAACTGGACCTGCAGGACCTGCAGAGAAAAGACTGCTCAACTTGCCTAAAGGTTAGACAATCCTTTGGGGTTCTTGCTTCAAGAAAGACTCTGGTAGACATTCTGCAGGACACAGAAGAAAGTGAGTGACAAACTGCCAATATAGGTGGACCTGTCTTTAAAATTTCCTGCTTCATGGAAAAGTCTGCCAAATACTATGGGTCTATAGGCTGAAGATTGGATGCCCCAATGGCACAGAAGAACTCTGGGTGACTGTCCAGGCAGTGAGATATCTCTGTCATTTCTAGAGTTTTGGAAGTTGCCTAAAATGCACTTCCTGCTTACTTAGGTAATATTATATCCTTCTGGAGTCTTTGATGGAGTTAAAGAATTTATAGTTATAGTTATAGACTTCCTTAGTTATGATAAAAGATAAAGTAATTATTGCTTGATAACTGTTTTGCTATATGTAATTTTACTATGTTAAAGCTAAAACCTTCCGCCGGGCGGTGGTGGTGCACGCCTTTAATCCCAGCACTTGGGAGGCAGAGGCAGGCGGATCTCTGAGTTCGAGGCCAGCCTGGTCTACAAGAGCTAGATCCAGGACAGGCTCTAGAAACTACAGGGAAACCCTGTCTCAGAAAAAAAAAAAAAAAAGAAAGTTAAAACCTTCCTTTCCATTTAAACAGAAAAGGGGAGGTGATGTGGGATTCCCCTCTGTATGCTGTGAATATCACTGGTGAATAAAGAAACTGCTTCGGACCAATAGCAGGGCAGAACTTAATTATGTGGGGAAAACTAAGCTGAATGCCGGGGGAAAGAAGGGCAGAGTCAGGGAGAAGCCATATAGCACTGCAGGAGACAGACGCCAGAATTTTTCCCAACAAGCTACAGTCTAGTGGTGATACACGGATTAATAGAAATGGGTTAAATTAAGATGTAAGAGTTAGCCAATAAGAAGCTAGAGCTAATGGGCCAAGCAGTGATTTAAATAATAAAATTTCTATGTGATTATTTGGGGGGTCTGGGCAGCCAGGCAGCCAGGAAACAAACAAGCAGCACTTTCAACAATTGAGATTGACCTTGACCTTAGTTTCTAATTCCATTTTAAAATTCTTTTAGCTATGAGACTAAGAACCTGAAAAGGGAACTCTATAGCCATTGGTAATATTCCCACATTTATGCTTAAACATGTGTCTTTCCTTCTTTACTTCATTACATTCTATTTCTACTTTGGCTCAAATTCCTGCTTGACTTTTCCTACCTGAACCACTTTATCTTTCTTCAAGGCTGAAGGTACAGAAACGAGTCACTGTCCTTAAATGCCGTACAGTCCAGGGACTGCCAGACTCGAGAGAAGTGACTAAATTTACTCCCAAGCAACAGAAAGCCTACAGGACACACCACCCCATAAGGAAAACAACTGACTGCAGTACAGAGCCTGTTCTCTGGAGCAGATTCTTTTATAGCAACCAGTATCCTCGGTGGATGATGCTCAAGGACTTGTAGTGCTAGAGCTCAGGTATGGATGGGTGGGCTCACACGCTGACCAGGACTACTTAATTACTCATACCTCCTGGCCATGACCCAATTCTTTCTCTATTTAAATCAAAAGCTCATTCCAACAGCCCAGAAATGGACCTGGGAATCACTAGACACTTTCATCCTAATGTGCAGCAGTTGTCTGAAACTCCTGTCTCTGCTTTTCACACAAAAAGGGAATAAAAACATCAGCTATCTTTACCAGCCACAAAAGACCATGTGAATTCATCACCTATCTTCATCAGCCACAAAATGAGAACACAAGCATCCCATGTAAAATAATTATAAACTTGACCCTATTATTGCGAAACTAAGGCTGCGGGGGAGCCATGGTGGAATTTCCCCACCTCCATAGATTGTCAACATCATTTACCACAGAACGGCTGTTTCAGAGTCGACACTCCACTGTTTTTGAATTTAAACACTTTTGGGACTCACCCAATGAAACAAAAACTTGGTTTTTATTTGTTTTTGGTGAGCTACTTAACAAGCAGTGACTTCTATTGTGCTGTTAAAATTGTGATATTTTATCCCCTCATGGACTGCAAAATGAAATTTTTAATGAAATAGAATTCAATAATAGTAAACGAGAATTCAGTGTGTGCTTTGAGAGACTTCTTTAGTTGTACATGTGACTGAGATGGGAAATACATTCTCATTATGGATTCAATTTGGATAAAAAAGAAAAGCTCACACTTGACAATAATGTCTTCTGTGTGATAATGAGCAGAAGGCAACAAATAGAATTCCATAAATTAATAATGACTATTGCACAACATTTTGATCTACAGCTTCAACAGGAAATCATTTTGGCACAGAGCATTTTGCACCATTGCCATCAGTATGGGTCTTTTGCTTTCAAAGTATTGCAGATTGACTACGCTCTTTATCTGCTCTAAAATCCTGTTGGTAAGAGGAAGCAAATTACTCATTCAGAGCATGTGCATCGCTTTGCAGCTGCTCAAAAAACTCTGCATGCTCACGCAGATCCCTACGTTACTGGCACATCTTGAACCAGCATTGCCTTGGCTGGAGAAATGGGTGTATCAACCTTGAGAACTCTTCAGCAGTAAGAGACAGACGCATCTGCCTGGAATGTTCGGTAGCTAAGTGCTTAAGAGCAGCATCTGCAGAAGGAAAGAGGGCTCTACAGTTCAGTTTTTGCTAAATGTCACAGGATTCCTTCTAATAAGTCTGTGTCTTCATTCTGAATAGCCAGGTCCTCTCCTCAAAGCAACTGAGCAGCTAGGCTTTCGGGTGACCGTGATGAGTAAAATGATCAGTGGTAAATAAATTATTGATTTTTTAAAAAGTGGTTTGAAATGTTACAAAAATGTGGCATAAGTAATCTTTAGAGGATCAGGTTTATTTTTTTCAATAAGCTAGTCATGCAGCTAGACTCTGCATTTCTAGAAACATATAACTAATACCAGTATTGAAGCTCCCTGTCTATAAGACCTATTATTTAAAAGCAATCAGGCTATGGCTTGGGTGTGGTTTGTTCTTAAAGGATTCATGTTTTGGAGACATGGTCCTGTATGTGCAGGGATGAGGTGGAGGTTTTTCAGGATGTGAGGCCTATTGAAAGGTAATTGCTTTTTGGTTTTCAAAATGTGATCACTTCTTCTCATGAGGGTTCCTGTCTTTGTGATACCATCTATCTACAGTCCTTCCCCACAGGTCCATCCACTGACTGATGTGGGAGGGTTTTCTATCTATCTGTTGCTTTCATTGGTTAATTAATAAAGAAAACTGGTTGGCCTGATAGGTCAGAACATAGGTAGGCGGGGAAGACAGAACAGAATGCTGGGAGGAAGAAGGCAGTGAGAGAGTCGCCATGAAGCCAGCCACCAGGTAAGACATGCTGAATCTTTCCCGGTAAGCCACCACCTTGTGGTGCTACACAGATTATTAGAAATGGGTTAAGCAAGATGTGAGAGTTAGCCAGTAAAAGGCTAGAGATAATGGGTCAAGCAGTGTTTAAATGAACACAATTTGTGTGTTGTTATTTTGGGTAAAGCTAGCCGGGTGGCGGGACGCAGCCCGCCGTCCCATCTACAACTGACCCTCTCCAGTCTCTTCAACTGTGTGACTGTAGAGCTGCCAGCTAGAAAATCTTCTTAACTTAACCAGCTTTAGGCAGTTCATTATAGGAACAAAAAATGCACTACTACAATTAGAGCTTTATAATTATGAACACTGGGTTGGTGTGCAAATTTTTAGAGGAAAAGACAAGGGACTTTTCTTATTTATAAACTTAAATAGAAAATAAAAAACTATTAAATATAAAGCTATAGCAGGATATCATTCAAGGTATGGAGAGAATGGATGAGCTAATATATAAAATGAAAGACCAATTTTTAAGTATAAAGTATTAGTGTATAAATTTAAAGGAACAATTACAGACACTAAAAACTATTGCATTTGAATTCTATTAAATGAATTGTAAAGTGTTACAAAAAGTATAATTATTGGAAACAAAAGACACTAGGATAATACACCATTGAGTTAAGAAAACACAAGAAAGTATAGTAGAGAGGATGATACTCAATATTTGTACACATCTAAAGTATGTGTCTAACAGTATATTCTCATGACATATAAAATTAAATCTAGTGATAAAAAATCAAAATTCTTTTTCTAATAATATCACAAATTATACCATATTGGGTAGTTAACCTGATAGAAATATTTAAGATGTATATGAAACATGTCATACTTTTCTCTTTTCAAAACAAGAACAAAGATATAAATTTGAGAAATGCTCAGTTCATAACCAAATCATTCTATAAATTCAATGCAATTACAATAAGGTAAGAACCACAAATATTTGATATTATGGCAAAATCATCTAAAATATCAATTTTAAGTAAAAAGCAAGAAGCCAATAACAACATTCTTAGCTTAATAGTATCAATAAACCCAGTATTAAGTAATTGAAGAATAACGTACTAGCAAAGAGAAATAAATAGAACAGACAGTAGGATAAAGAAGCTACATACACAGTTAGATCTTTACTATATGCTTAATTTTGCTTTCAAGTCAATAGGAAAAACAGAGAAGGATAGGTTCCTAGGTGATAGTGAAACAAGGACAAGAGGTTATATAGACATAAACAAGAATACATTCTGGGTTAATTCTGTATGTAAATTACATGCAGTATCTATTTGGGCTGAACGTTTCCCTTAAACAATAAATACCAACAATCCATAACAGAAAGAACTAAACCATTTGATGAGGTTAATTTCAAAGTTCTGTAGATTAAATGACTTATAATGTTAATAAGCTTCATAATTATATTTTACTAAGACATAAAATCTAGCAAAACTTTGTTTTGTTTGAGATAGCCCAAGTGTGGTTGCCCTGACTTTTCTGAGTAGGGGATTGTCATTAGTGACTGAAATGGAACACACGTGGAGGAGAGTAGCTTGGATTTAGTAATGTATGTCCTTACCATTATGTCTCATGGGAACGGTGCAGAATGTAATATATAACAGAGTTGTAGTAATATATGCCCTTACCATTATGTCTCATGGGAACGGTGCAGACTGTAATATATAATGGAGTATGCACTTACAGGCAATAATTCCAGACAGGTTAGGATGGGCATTTGCATGACTCTGTTTCTAGCTAATGATAATGCATGCCTTCCCACATGGCAGATGGTCAATACTGCTGATCTGAGGGGTGGAATGTAGCACGGGGGCCTGAGAAAGCAGGAGACTGAAAAACCTACTTTTGATTAATCTATAGTTTTACATATTTATTCAAGGAACATGTATTGTTTACAGAATTTTGTGTGTGCTTGTGAACCTGTGTGCACTTTTGAACATGTACATGAGCACACACGTGTATGCATATGGAGAAAGAGGCTGACATCAGGTATATTTCTCATTTATTTTCCACCATTGTTTTAGAGACCAGGTCTCTCATCGAACCTGGTATTCATGCCAGCTCAATAGGCCAGCAAGGTCCTAGAGATTCTGTCTGCCTGCCGAGGGCTGGGATCAGCGGTGCTCAAGTCCTACCTCTGTGTGAGTACTAGAAGCCCAAGCTCAGTCTATACAACCACACAGGTAATAACTAAGTGATTTAAGAAATTAAAAGCCAGTGGAAACTGGAGAGACGGTCATACTTATATGACCCCACAACATTCAACCCTACACTTGATTAAAACATAAAACTTAGATAGCATACTCTACCTGTGAGTCCAAGATACTGGAGATTTCATGGACACCAACATTTACTTCATCCAAATGCAAGCAAAACAAATTTCTGGCAACCTGGACAAAGTCTGAAATTAACACATGTTGTTAAGAACATAGCATTTATTTTCATCCAAACAGGTATTTCTTTCTTCTCTGGGAAGTTAAAATAATGAGCTTCAAGTTAACCTACATAAATTATCCTAAAACTGTATTGGTCAAAGTGACAGGAAAATATAAACTCAAATAATAGGGAAGCCATTTTTTCTCTCCTTCAATTAGCTTGGTCACATAATTCAGTTAAGAAACAACAAGGCAAACATATCACAGACATCTAATTCTCTAAATCTCACATTATGCATACAATGCTTTCTGGAAAAATAGGCAATATTATGACATGGCTTTTCAGGAAGAAAGAATCAAAGGGTTCATATTAACAGCAACAGCGAGTCTATACAAAAACTGTATGTGCTTAGAGACCATCCTGACCCCATTCCTTTGTCCTCTGAGGCAGATCCCCTAGTCTACAGATGAGCAAATCTTAAACTTACTGAGGTCGATTGGCAAACTGAGCATCAGAACAGCCCATAACTTAGGGACACTGGGACGATCTGCTCCTCTATGTGTCCTCAGTAAGTTTTAATTGGAGCTGTTACACTGTAGTGTCAAAGGATCCTCATAAATGTTCTCTGTTTTCATGGGTGAATTATCTTTTCTCATCTTTTTAAGGCTATTAATTAGTTTATCTAACGTTATCTTCTGCTCTTACCATCTCTGTTTCCTTTTTTTCTGTTCATCTGATACCTTCGGGTTCCATATTTTATGTGATCTTATCAAATGTCCAGAAATCTTTGACTTTTGAGTTTATGTTTAACAATAATGCACTAAAAAACTTGGCTGGAAATTATGTGTGCATAGCAAGCCTTGTCAACTGGAAAGATTATTTTATTATCAGAAAAACAGCCTGGTGGTCTGCTGGCATTTTTGTTTAGATTCTTGAGAGACATGCCTTAAATCCCCTGCTAAGATTATAAACATGGATGCAAATGTCACTGAGCATCTGGGTACACGTTTTGAGCAATGACTCAGCACAGACAACTCCAAATTCCCCTGCTGCTAGTAAGTATAGCTCTACTGTAGCTCTGGTTTAATTTATTAATGAAGTTAAGTACTATTCCCCCTGGAAGATTAAGGAAATAATAGGTGCTACACTGCTTGAGAAAGGGAAAAGCTAGCATGAATAAATGTATTAGCATGTCTAAGAACTCTGATTTCAATATGCAGCCTAAAGCAGCCTAAAGTCACAGTGGTACTTTATACTAGCTCACCCTGCCTGTGGGCCCTCCATCTTCAGATGCGTGGGCTTCTCCTGCCTCTCTCTGCACCCATCTCTGTCCTTATAAATTGTGTGTTTGTGTGTGTGTGTGTGTGTGTGTGTGTGTGTGTGGTGGGGGTTTGTTGTTTTAGTGGTATGTATATTTCTGTTTGTTACTGTTATTTGGGGGATGATTTGCAAGAGGAGATGGGACCCCAAGTATCTGTTTTTCCTTATTTTAAATATAAAAAGTGAACTTCTTTATTTCAACAGAGATGTTTTAAAATGATACAATGTAGCAATTATTATATGTGCTATAGAAAAATGCTAGAAAGAAAGTAACCATTACATTCAAGTAGTAGAATAGACAAATAGGAAATAGTTTTTGGTTCATAATTTAGTGATAGATATCAAAATTCCAAACCATTGTATGGGTTATCCTATTAAAAAAGAGAAGAAATTGCTACATTTGAAAGTATAAATGCAGGTTTATAAAACATCAATAAATATAGATTTGTAATAAGAGCTACTGAGAAACCATCAATATGCCAAGAGTGGAAATCTTGATGCACTATGCCATCTCTAAGAATAACTACTCTACGCAACAAAAACTTCCTATTCCACTAGCTGAAAAAAAGAAGAAGTAATTAGTGAAATTAAAATTTGTGTATTTTGTACTAATTTCTTTTATTATTAAAGTAGTAAATAAAACATGCAAAACAAGGTGATCGACTAATACTATTTAGCTCTGAAGGGGCCTGATAAAGGTCTGTTTTGCTGACCCAGCCAGGTTAGCATCACTGGCTCGTTTTAATGTACCTATTAAGGAATTTGCAGTAACATGATGTGGTTTTCATTCTCCCTCTGAGGAGCAAGTTGTCTTAAGGAAAATGGGTCACAATAACTTCCACGACTGTCTGTGATAATACAACATGGTGCACAGAAGGCATTACCTCCAAAAGACACCGTCCCCTTTGAGTCGGCCTGGACTTGCTGTCTCAGAGCTTCATGTTGTTCCTTTGTTGGCTGAATACCGAGGTAATTGAGAGCCTGGAAGGAAATGGACTACGTGAAGCAATTTTCAAACCTCCAAAGGGTAAAACATTTCACTAGAACCATATTTTACAATGTAGTGGAAAATCAAATCACCACTGGGGAACTGTGACCAGAATTAGAGCCCTTGGAAAGGTTGTTGACTGTAGGTTAACTCCCTATAAACGATTACCTTCCTGAGCCTGCTGCCTCCCACCCCCACAGCAAATATCTTGGCAAATGCCATATTTACAAACATGACTGCAGGACCAGAAAAGAAATATTCTCTAGTCTATGTGATTTTGCAGAAGAAAAATAGCAGAAAATTTTTACTGAAGTCAAATTTATAGATAACATTAAAAAAAAACATGAAAAGCATTTGGTTACTATCTTGAGACTAGAAATGAAGTTGATAGAATTGTGTTAAATGAGCCGGGTGGTGGTGGCTCACGCCTTTAATCCCAGCACTCGGGAGAGACAGGTGGATCTCTGATCTCTGTGAGTTCGAGGCTAGCCTGGTCTATAAGAGCAAGTTCCAGGACAGGCTCTCAAGCTACAGAGAAACCCTGTCTCAAAAAAAAAAAAAAAAAAAAAAAAAAAAGAATTGTGTTAAATGGAAAATATTCTTATTTTGGCTGGTTTAGGGCTACACATAACTCCAAAGAAAATAAAGAAAAGGTTTCCCTAACACTTATTTCTCCAGCAGGCTGACCTGATAATGACCTGATTTCTCTTGGGGTAAAGTAACTTCTGTCTTTACAATTAAAAAAAAAAAAAAGTAGATACTCCCACTTGTACTCTCCTGTCCTTTCTATGATCTTTAGCCTTAGATAGAATCAACCATAATTTCCAGTTAAAAGACATTTGCAGCCCACTTTGATGAGGTCCTGGGGCTATGTGCTAGCCAATGGGGAAGTGCTGGAGAGCATGCAGGAAGTCTCCTATCAAAAGCAGAGGAAGTGGTTCTCCCCTTTGCCTTAAGAAAAGGGGAAAAAGAAAGAAGTGATCAGGCACCCTAACTCACAAGGCATCTCAATGATGATGGTGAAATAGGCAGCTTATCTGAAAGTCTGGGATGTGGGTCCCTGACACTTGGAGTCTCTGTGCTTCTCTCTGGTTATTTTCTTCTGGACTTCTTTATGGTAAGAACATTATTTCCAAAGGAAACTACTGCTATTTGGGATTCTCTAGTTATATATACTGCAAACTAATTTGAATGCATAAGAACTGACTGGGTGCCCTATCACTGGATTTTAGCATACTGTGTCAGTTAAATTAAACCTAAACAAAAGTTATTAAAGGTAATTATGCTTGACAAATATCTTCTCATTTGGAATATGTTCAAATCCTTTAAACAAACACTTGTTTGGTGCTTACTGTTTGTCAGGCACGCAATTCTGTGCAATGGTATCAACAAACAACGTAGTCTCTAGCCTCAAAAATCATATGGTCTTTAGGGTGAGAAGAACATGCAAATAATTTTGGTAAGCGCAGGGTTTTATTTAACGCAGGTGTATAGAGGGCACACTATCAACAAAAGTATTTGTTTATCTTATAGGCAAACACACAATTTGACTGGGCACAGTGGGAGGACACAGAAAGAAGGTCGAGTATCAGGAAAGATTCTTAAAGTGTTTTGAAGATTGGTCTAGAACCATTTATCTACCATAACAAAGCCAGAATTACTGTTAATATAACATTCAAGAGAGATGTTTAGCATTTGTGTATGTGTATGTCTTTTTATCTTGAAAAAGTTATGTTTTTTAAAGAGAATACAAAGAACACCTATGTACTTGGCTACCTTAAAATATTCAATGATATTTATTTAAAGTACATACATATTTTCTAGAAATAAGACTACAGATTGGGTTGAAAGCTTCCTCTATCAATCATCACAGTAAATGCTACCCTAAAGTCAACACATTCCTCTTGCCCATTCTTTATTATTACTTAGTATGTAGGTATATGTTCCCTAATTAATGTCCACTTGAATGTGTGTACTTAGAATTTTATACAAATAATATAACCTAAAAGGATAACTACAAATTTTTAATTTTATCTTAATTATGTTGCAATTGCTTAGTATTACCTACATACATAATTCACTTATTTTGTTGTATTGAATGAATATATTTAAATTTATTATCCATTCTGATTGATAGACATTTATAATTACATTACCATTTTTATTATAAAACACTATACATCTCTTCTTTTATAGATGCATATAAAATTTTCTACTGCATTTGTATATAAGAGGAGGTGATGATGCTGGGTGGTAGTGGAGCACACCTTTAATCCCAGCACTCGGGAGGCAGAGACAGAAGGATCTCTGTGAGTTTGCGGTCAGCCTTTTTGACAAGAGCTAGTTCCAGGACAGCTAGGGCTGTTACACAAAGAAACCCTGTCTTGTAAAACCAAAATAGATAAATCATAAATTCATTTAAAAAAAAAGACAGTGATTAGCTACAGACATAGTGTCCACTCTACTGTCCTCTATTGTTCTTCAACTATGGCAACTATGATTACTCTTTTGCACATGCCAGCAAAATATAAACAATCTTAGCTTCTTACATTCTGAACAGAACAGAATTTGTTGTTTTCACAAATGAAGATTTGTAACAATATCAGAAATATGTTGTTAATATGAATTCTTCTAGTTACCAGAAAATGAGACATATTTTGCATGTTTGCTATCAAAAATTGACACACAAGTTGTTAGAAATATTATTTAAATTTTAGGACATAGTGTTTTCAGATAAAAGTTTTAGTACTGGTTGGGAATCTGGATTTGGTCTGCACAACTGATAACCAAAACAGTAGATATTGCCCAATGTCCTCTGAGAAAGAAAACTATTCTCCTGATGTTGGCACCCACTGCTCTGGGGACAATAACTATTACCAGTTTATGTGCTTTTCCAGGTTTTTTTTTTTTTCCTGAATATGATGTCTGTGTATAAACTTACATTTATTAAACATTTTTTTTTTACAAATTAAGCTTTATTCTATATAATGTTTAAAAGTTATCTGTATATAAAGAATTCTGTAAGGCAAAAGACACAGTAAATAAGACAAAACAGTGGCCTACAGAATGGGAAACAATCTTTACCACGCCCACATCATCTGACAGAGGGCTGATTTCTAAAATATATGAAGAACCCAAGAAACTAGACATCAACAAACCCAAACTACTAAATTTAAAAATGGGGGTATAGATCTAAACAGAGAATTCTCAACAGAAAAATCTCAAATGGCCGAAAGATATTTAAGGACTTGCTCAATAGCCCTAGTCATCAGGGAAATGCAAATCAAAACAACTCTGAGATACCATCTTACACATGTCAGAATGGCCAAGATCAAAAACACTGATGACAATTTATGCTGGAGAGGATGTGGAGTAATGGGATCACTCCTCCATTGCTGGTGGGAATGCAAACTTGTACAGCCACTTTGGAAACCAATACGACAGTTTCTCAGAAAATTGGGAATCAATCTACCTCAACACCCAGCTATTCCACTCTTGGGCATGGTGCAGGACAATTGTCTATATTCTGTCAATTATGTTTTAAATAAACACTGATTGGCCAGTAGTCAGGCAGAAAGTATAGGCGGAACAACCAGACAGGAACTAGAGGCAGGTCAATGAGAATAGGAGAATTCTGGGAAGAAGGAACTCCTGGTTGGCAGTGTGACCCCAGACACAGAAGAAGGAAGATGTGACCTGCCCTGCTGAAAAAGGGCTAACACAGATAAGAATAATGGGCTAGTAATATATGTTATAAGAGTTAATAAGAAGCCTGAGCTAATGGGCCAATCAGTTTACCATTAATATAGACCTCAGTGTGATTTTCTTTGGAACTTAACGATTGTGGGAACTGGGCAGGACAAAAACCTCAGACAACATGGGCATATACCCAAAGAATGCTCAATCATACCACAGGGACATTTGCAATAACCTGGAAACAACCTAGATGCCTCTCAACTAAGAATGGATAAAGAAAACAGGGTACATTTACACAATGGAGTATCACTCAGCTGCAAAAAACAATGACATCATGAAATTTGCATGCAAATGGATGGAATTAGACAAAATCATTCTGAGTGTGGTAACCCAGATACAGAAAGACAAACATGGTATGTACTCACTCATAAGTGGATACCAAATGTAAAGTCAAGGATAAGCAGGCTACAGTACACAGCCCCAGATAAGCTAGGTAACAAGGAGGACCCTAAGAGGGATACATGGATTGTCCTCGGAAGGGGAAATAGATGAGATCTCCTGGGTAAACTGGGGGCAGGAGGGGGGAGACTGGAGAGGACTGAATGGGGGATGAAAACATGAGGTTACAGGATGGTTGAATTTGGGGAGGGATGGAGTGGGAGAGCAATGAAAGAGATATCTTGATGGAGGGAGCCATTGTGAGGCTAGGGAGAAACTTGGTGCTATGGAAATTCCCAGGAACCCACAAGGATGGCCCCCAATAAGACTCCTAGTAATAGCTGAGAGGGGGCCTGAATTGGCCTTCTCCTGTAATCACATTGGTGACTACCCTAATTGTCATCATAGAATCTTATTCCAGTAACTGATGGAAGCAGATGTAGAGATCCACACCAAAGTACTAGGCCAAGCTCAGGAAGTCTAGACAAAGAGAGGGAGGAGAGAGTATATGAGCGGGGAGGGGGGTGGTCAAGATCATGAAAGGGAAACCCGGAGACAGCTGACCCCAGCTCATGGGAGTTCACAGACTCTAGAATGCCAGCTGGGGAGCCTACATGAACCAAAGCAGGCACTCTGTATGTGGGTGACAGTTGTATGGCTTGATCTGTCTGTGGGGGCCCTGGAAGTGGAACCAGGATCTATCCCTGGCTTATGAGCTGGCTTTTTGGAGCCCCTTCTCAATGGTGGGATGCCTTCCTCAGTCTTGATGCAGCAGGTAGGGACTGTGCCAGGCTTTGTTACTCATCATGGGAGGCCTAACCCTTTCTAAGGAGTGGATGGGGGGGTGAGAGCGGGAGGAAGGGGGGGGGAAACTGTGGTTGGCATGTAAAATGAAGAAAAAACTTAAAAAAATTATCACAGATCACCATGTTGTATATTTTCCATCTACTGTGTGTGTTCTGCATTTGTTCTAACAGTACACTGTTAACTAAACCAGTTAAAGTTCCCTCTTTTATTACTATTAGCTCATTTCATATCCCCACTTCCTAGTCATCCTTCAATGGTCAGACTTTGTTCTAAAACTAGTCACAAATGTACAGAGATTTCCCAGCTTATTAGGGTTTTCATTTTGAAGGTTTCTGTGAGAAGTAAAACCCATAGTTTCCTCTTGTTGAACTGTCTTTCATTAGGGTAGTTCTGCTTGGAAACTAGTAACAGGTGAGAAAAGACACATGTTCTCTGCTATATGGCAAAACAAAACCAACCAACCAACCAACCAACCAACCAACCAACCAACCAACCAACCAACCAACCAACCAACTAACCAAACCCTTAAGCAAGTAGGTATTATGGATAAAGAAATATTCAATCTAATCAACAGAACACAGAGAGAGAATATAAGGCAGTATAGCATGGCAGTTACCGCTAATGAATATTAAAATATGGCAGTATTTGTGTAAGCAAACATAATCAGGAAATTCTGGGAAAAGAGACAGATTTGATCATCATTTAAACAATAGGAAGTTTATCAGCTGTAAGAGTTCTTTGGTGGAGTTTTTGGGGTCGCTTATGTATACTATCATATCATCTGCAAATAATGAAAGTTTAACTTCTTCCTTTCCAAATTGAATCCCCTTGATTCCCTTATGTTGTCTTATTGCTATTGCTAGAACTTCAAGCACTATATTGAAGAGATAAGGAGAGAGTGGACAGCCTTGTCGTGTTCCTGAATTTAGTGGGATAGCCTTGAGTTTCTCTCCGTTTAATTTGATGTTAGCTGTCGGCTTGCTGTAAATAGCTTTTATTATATTTAGGAATGACCCTTGTATCCCTAATCTCTCCAAGACCTTTATCATAAAAGGGTGCTGAATTTTGTCAAATGCTTTTTCAGCATCTAATGAGATGACCATATGGTTTTTTTCCTTCAGTTTATTTATATGATGGATTACATTGATAGATTTTCGTATGTTGAACCAGCCCTGCATCTCTGGGATGAAGCCTACTTGATCGTAATGGATAATTTTTCTAATGTGTTCTTGGATTCGGTTTGCCAGTATTTTATTGAGAATTTTTGCGTCAATGTTCATGAGTGAGATTGGCCTGTAATTCTCTTTCTTGGTTGAGTCTTTGTGTGGTTTAGGTAAACAATAGGAAGATTTAAGCTGGTGGTGAGAAAGGCACTACTTGGAACCAAGCAAAGGTAGAGAGATGAAAATAATTATGTTTATTCTAATTACAATGTGTTTGTTCTAGCTATTCAATTTTATTTTTTCTACAACCATGAAAGTCAGCATCTAATCTCACAGGATGACAGAGGGTGTTGAATTCCAGCACTGTATCCAAATGTGGTACAGTTTTCTTCTCAGCTCCTCAGAAACTCCATCAATTTTAAAGCACTTGTCACCTTTTTAAAATTTATTTATTTATTTATTTATTTATTTATTTATTTATTTATTTATTTTTGTCTTACTCATCTTCTGTTACTTGTACATGATTCTCTCAACGCTTTATTCTTCCTGGGGATATCTGTTAATACCTTAGTGCATTGCCATCATCTCTTTAAATTCCATGTGGACCCGACTACTTTCTTCTTTACAATTTAGTAATCCTGCTGGGCGATGGTGGCGCACGCCTTTAATCCCAGCACTCGGGAGGCAGAGGCAGGCGGATCTCTGAGTTCGAGGCCAGCCTGGTCTACAAGAGCTAGCTCCAGGGCAGGCTCTAGAAACTACAGGGAAACCCTGTCTCGAAAAACAAAACAAAACAAAACAACAACAACAAAAAACAATTTAGTAATCCTTTAGTTTTTAAAATAATGAACAATGTTGCATTAATTCATTGCACTTACTACTACTGTATATGAAGGCTACTAAACTTTGTTATAATTTCAGTTACAGTTTTCAATATATCATATATTTTGAGTGTGGGTACGGTGGGTACTATATATGGGCACGCATCTCTGTATGAACACCAGAGGACAATATTGACTGTTATTCCTCAATCACCTTCCACCTTGTTTTTTGAGACAGGGCGTGGAGCTTGCCATGTAGGCTAAGCTGGCATCCTAGCTGGGGATTTTATTTCTGTGGTCAGCACCATGACCAAAGCAACTCAAGGAAGAAAGCATTATTTGATCTTACAACTCTCAAGTCAAAACCAGAGGGAGGCAGGCCAGGACCTCCAGGCAGAACCTGGAGGCAGGAACTGAAGCAGAGGCCATGGATGGGTCTGCTTCCTGGCTTGCTACCCATGGCTTGCTCAGCCTGCTTTCTTATACAACCCAGGACCAACTGCCAAGGGTTGGCAATACCCACTGTAGACTGGACCCACCCACATCAATAATTAATCAAGAAAATACCTGACATATTTGCCTAAAAGCCAACTTGAGGATGGCATTTGTACTTTGTTTGTTTGCAAGTGGAAATCCTTCTTCTCAGATGATTTCAGTTGTGTCAAGTTGCCATAAAAGCCAACTAATACTACTCCCTGGCCAGTGGACTCCAGGGACCTGCTTGTCTGTGCTTCTCCACAAGCCCGGCTTTTTAAAATGTGAGTTCTAAGGGGCTGAACTCAGATGTTTAGATGACAAGCACATTACCGTGCACTGAGCTATCATCCTAGCCAAAGAGAAACTAATTTGCATGTCAGATTAGTAACCAAAGGTTTTATTGTACTTTACACTAGTGAACTACTATGAACTTCCAAACTTAAATGTTATTAAATAATTGAAACTCAAGCTGTCACTCATTTAATTGAATAAGCTAATTGAAGAAACCAATGGCTCCACAACATTCTCCTCTCCAAGAACAAGGCAGCTCTTTCCTGCTGTCTTGTGAAGAAAACGAAATTTTAAGGGATTTACCATTTCCAGTTTCTCTGCCTTCAGGCGAACAGAAGGATTTAGGGAAATCTTCTTTCCTTGTGGTCCAGAATCATCATCAGTACAGGCAGGAGCAACATCTAGGAGACAACAGGGTGCATATTAATTGGAGATCTAATAGGAACAGAACTTTTCATTTGACAAGCTGTGTTCTGGGCTCCTGCTGTTCAAAAATAATTCTGGTTAAACAGTTGGCAGGTCTTACTTTTGTTTTTATGAATTTTTCCCCTGTAAGTCTAAAATGTTTCATATAAATCAGCTTTACTTGAGTGTTGAAAGATATGCTATGCAGAATAGTAAATTCTGCATTATGAAGTCCCATGGAAACATTAGCCTAAAGACAGAGTCCTAACCATTATGATGCTCACCTCAATGCCCTGGTAACTGGAAGGTAAAAGCCTGCCTGTTCAAGCAAGGGAAATAATATTAGAGTCAGAAAGACCATGATATTTCTTTGACTGGAAAATACAGTACCGCTGTGGAAGTAGTTTGGAAAAACGCTAAGTGCAACTTCTAACACTTATGCACTGAAGGATGAAGTGGACATGCAACTTTCTGAGCTAAAAAAAGTCCAAATCCTGTTCCACTTTACAGAAGGACTGAGTTTCTAGCAGTAAATGTGGACTTTTAAAGAGTTAAACAAAATACTCTCCTTATCCATTTCCCTGTATGTTTTCAATGCAGCTTAATTATGCAGATATGCTTTTTCCTGTTTGCCAGGATGTAAAGTTAGATGCCACCAGGGGCCAGCCCTCGAGAAACGATTTAATATGCCAGTTTTAAAGACAAATTTCTACAATTTTATGTCAATCCTTCCTATCTAAGTTGTCACTGTTCTAAATACACTCTTAAATGGTATTTTACTAGTTCTACATAGAAACAAGAGGAAGAGAAAAAACTTTTTGAAATGTCACATCTTTATGCAGTGTTTTAATTTTTTTTAATTTCTCAGAGCATCTGTCTCTAAGTACAGAATGATTTGCATTCTCTTTCTTAAGAACATAAGAAGCACATATGAAAATAAAGAGTCTTCCTCTAAACCTTTAACACATCCTCAACATTCTATGCAAAATCTTTAATATAGCTTATAGGTGTTAAGAGTAGATATAAAAAAAATTGTCACTGACTTTTAGTTCCAAATGGAATTAAACCTTGGGAAGGGTTGACTTTAGTGTAGCAGAATTTTTACAATTCTGCTAACAGCAAGAAAGACTCTTTTGTTGTCATGACATCTAATTGCTGGTCATGAGGTTAAGAAATATAAATCCCCATTTTTAAGCATAAAAGAAACTCTGTAGCAAATTCCCAGTGTGGTAGAGACGATTACCATGGGCTGAAATGGCATGGGAGAGCAAAGAGAGGGAAGGAAATTCTGTTTCTCAACTTTAAGGATGCATCTTGAGATCTGTTTTCAAATTGGTGCCTGACTTACAATTAAGGGTCCCTAACATCAGGTGAACTCATGTTAACCTATCCGTGGTTTCAGTCCAAATCTAAATGGGCTTAAAAGACTGTTCAAGTTAAGTTGTGAAAGGGTCACCGAGTAGGTTAAAGCAATGGGCAGAGAAGAGAGAAGTGGACACACAAGACAGTCACATACACAAGACACACAGTTTGATTGTTTGCCTACAGCTAACTGTGAAAATCTGGTATGGAAAGACATAGAAATAACAAATCAGCTCTATTTTCCCCCTAGGCAGCTAGTGAATGAATTAGACTTGTGTTCATTAGTCTTTGTAATAACTATGATGGCATAGGTATTACTATTCTCACCTCCCACCCCAAACCAAGCCTGACAACAAGGTAAAGAAATTGACCTGTTGTACATCCAGGCAGCAACAATGCTATGGTCTTTATACCTAGTGACTCCACAGTTTTCATCGAAGTAGAAAGACTCCAACTAATATTTGTCAAGGGCAGTAAAGACAAAAATCAGTGAAGATATGAAAACAATTAAAAAAAAAAACTGAAAAGAGTCCAGTTTGATCACATGTTCCATCAGTCCCATTCCAACTGGTCTTGGTGATCTCCCGTTAGATCTGTCCCACCGTCTCAGTGGATGAACGCACCCCTCACGGTCCTGACATTTTTGCTCATGTTCTCTCTCCTTCTGCTCCTCATCAGAACCTTGGGAGCTCAGTCCAGTGCTCCAATGTGGGTCTCTGTCTCTATCTCCATCCATCACCAGATGAAGGTTCTATGGTAATATGCAAGATAATCATCAGTGTGGCTAGGCTATAGGACAAGGCCAGTTCAGGCACCCTTTCCTCTGCTGCCCAATAAACAATCTGGGGACATCTTCTTGGACACCTGGGAACCCATCTAGAGTCCAGACTCTTGCCAACCCTAAAATGGCTCCCGTAATTAAGATATATACTTTCCTGCTCCCCCAACCACCCCTCCTCCATCCCAACCATTCCATTCCCTCAAGCTCTCCCCATCCTCTCCTTCTCCCTTCTCTCCCCGCATCTCCCCTTATCCCCACCTCACCCCCACCCCTGTGCTTCCAACCCCTGCCCGGCAATTTTGTCCATTTCCAATATGCAGGAAGATAACTATATGTTTTTCTTTGGGTTCACCTTCTTATTTAGCTTCTCTAGGATCACGAATTATAGGCTCTATGTCCTTTATTTATAGCTAGAATCCACTTATGAGTGAGTACATACCATATTCCTCTTTTTGGGTCTGGGTTACCTCACTCAGTAAAGTGTTTTCTATTTCCATCCATTTGCATGCAAAATTCAAGATGTTATTGTTTTTTACCACTGAGTAGAACTCTAAAGTGTATATGTGCCACACTTCCTTTATCCATTCTTCTATTGAGGGGCACCTAGGTTGTTTCCAGGTTCTGGCTATTACAAATAGTGCTGCTATGAACATTGTTGAACAAATGCTTTTGTAGTATGATTGAACATCTCTTGGGTACATTCCCAAGAGTGGAATTGCTGGGTCCTGAGGTAGGTTGACTCCCAGTTTCTTGAGAAACCGCCACACTGATTTCCAAAGTGGTTGCACAAGTTTGCATTCCCACCAACAATGGATGAGTGTTCCCCTTACTCCACATCCTCTCCAGCACAGGGTATTATTGGTGCTTTTGATTTTAGCCATTCTGAGACGGTGGAGGCTGACTGAGAAGCCAAGGACAATGGCGATGGGCTTTGATTCTACGGCATGGACGGGCTCTGTGTGAGCCTTGTCAGTTTGGATGCTCACCTTCCTGGACCTGGGGGGAGTTGGGAGGACCTTGGACTTCCCATAGTGTAGGGAACCTTGACTGCTCTTTAGCCTGGGGAGGGAGGGAGTGGGGGTATGGGTGGAGGGGAGGGGAGGGAAGTGGGAGGAGGGGAGGAGATGGAAATATTTAATAAAAATAAAATTAAAAAAAGAGACACAAAAAAACTGAAAAGAGACACAGTGCAAAGAATAAAGGGAGATAATGCAAAACTACCCCAAGGCTTGGCTCCACAGCAGGCACTCATTTCTCAGCCTACCTTCCTCTCCGTACTGACTTCCAGGCTAAGTCTTGAAAAGGCGCATGCACACCAGAGCGTGTTGACTACTCAGAACTGTTTAAACCATAATGTCCCTCAGACCTCAATTCCAGTGACTCACTCTATCCCTATCTCAACCTCCCATTTGCTCTTTTCTGGGGGCCCTCTGCTTCTGTTCTTTTTTAGATGAGAGAAAAGGAAATGCTCTGTAAGAGTATGACCAACACTGTAAAACTAAGTTTTAAATGTTACACAAAACTTTAGAAGGTATTTTTCCCCATCAGTGCTGTTTGAGTTTTAGAAAGCTGAATACAAAGGAATTAAGCCTTGTCCCACTGCTCACCTAATGATGCCATTTCTTACTCCCCGAGGAAGGCTTCCGTTTATCTGCAGTTCACTCAGAAACTGTGTATTAGTCAACTCAGTGCCATAATGAATAATTCTGAATTCTTGGGCTAATTTATGTAATGGACAGATAATCTTAAATTATCTTCATGTATAATGCTGATCTTAAGTATTCTAACTAATTTTATACTTGCAAATAATGCTGAGAAAGAAACAGAGAAGAGCTATCTTATGTTTATTTTTGTTGAGGTTAATATTAAAACTTGTTCATATTTTTAAAATAAATACTGCATTGGTTTGAATGTGAAGGATCCCTGTGGGCTCAAAATTTGAATAGTTGGCCCTTAGCTGTTGGTATTATGTGGGGAGGTTATGGAAGTTAAGCAAGCTTTGTGGGACCTAGCTTGTGGAGGGGAGTCAGGAGGGCTATGTGTATCTTTAATGGTTTATATTCACTTCTTTATTGCTTTCTCTGCAGCCTGGGATGGTAAACATGTGAGGAGCTTTGCCTTATGCTCCCATAGTCATGGGGTCTCTTAGCCATGCTTTTCCCACCGTAATGAACAGACTCTTCCCTCTGAAACTGTGACCCCAAATAATCTTGTCTTTTAGTTGCCTCTGTCAAGTATTTGGTCCACTAATGAGAAAACTAACTAATGCGAATAACAACTGACTAAAGGAGTCTAGAAGGTGATTCTTAAGGATTTAATACAGGAAATCTATGGGGATGTACTTACACGCAGAGAAACCACAACATATGCAAGTTATCTGGAGACAATTTTGAGGGTTCCCCTCCCTGCACTGTGTAAAACCCCAGCCAGTAAATCTGGCCTACTGCATTTATGCAGAAATGTAAACATGGATCTGATTTAATGCTAATTCTATCCTAGAAAAAGTCTGTTAATGTTTTAGTATTTTAATTTTTATAAATGACTTACTTAAATACATTTCTTAATAACTACTTTCCTATTCCAAATCCAAGCAGATTTTCTTATAGCCATTGGTACAAATCTCACTTTACTTATAATGGAAAGATCTGTGCTCTCATCAGAACTGTCTCTTAGGGTCTGTGCCTCCTCACTTATCTGAGCTCTATGCTTTTGTTCATAACATGTTTTTAAATTAAGACGGTCTTCTGCCTGTTTCCTTTAAGATGAGGATAATGCCTGATTTTTGAGAAGCTGAGGTGTCTTGTTTTTTGCATGGTATGATGAGCTCGTTGCTGTAGCCTGGTTTTGGAGGTAGAAGGAGGACATAAAGTTGACTCATCAGGAAGAAGCCCTCACTTCTGCTCTAAAACCATGTTCTTGCTCTGGAATGCTATCTGAGGTACATGTTAGCTTATGTTTCTGCAATATGATTAACAATAAAAATACTGCTGAAAATATACCATGTACCAATTACAATGCTAAGCGCTTAACATGTGTAACTTTTAGTCTGTAACTTCCCCTTACTGCAACCATCTAAAGGTCACAGAGCTAAGAAATCAGGATCAAGGTTTAGGATCTCTCGGGCGGCTCCTGTGTTTTCCCCGTACAAAGTGTAGTTCACTGGCCGTTTCTACTGAGTGTACTGGAGCTGCTTGCCCACTTTCTCCTTAGTCTACTTTGTAAATGTCTTTACATTATTGTGTGCAATACAAAATCCATGTGCATGTATAAATCTATGAAGAACTACATGTACATTTGAATGTTTTTTATTTGAGTGATGACATTAACCTCATCAATTATTTTACAATAATATTAAGTAACTCACAGAGATCCTAAATCTCGCTGGAATTCCTGCTGTGCTGTGTTTATTGTGAACTAGGTAACGTTTAACAAACGTACACTAAACTAATGGCTAAAGGGAATAATTAGCTTGGTCACTTTAAAAATTGGAAATTTATTACATTCATGATACATAATTTACAATACAACCAAGGAATAAAGGGTCCTGACTTTCACCATGGAGCAAATCTGACTGACCCAGTGTCTTGGATTATATGCTTTATTCATCTATCCTCTTATTTCCATGTGAATTCTCAATTTAAAATAAAAAACAGTGTTATCAAGAGACTGGATGTTAATTACATGAAAGAAATACTAATTAATAGTATTTCCAGAAATCACTAAATTTTAGTAATTAAAAGGTATATAATTCTGGCTAAAAATTACTAACCCACTGGAAAAATACTTCTCCCGATCAGAGGAAACATACGATGGGTAGAGCATAAGTCCCTGGGAAGTCTGTCTCATGATCACTGTTTTTCTTTTTTTGTGTGCTGGGGATTGAATACAAATGTTCATGCCTGGTAAGCATGTGTTCTTCTACTAAACTATACAATTTGTCCATGTCTCAGTAGCTACTTAATCTAAACTAGTTCTCTTTATTTTGCAACTCTTAGCAAAAAGAGTGGCATTAAAAATTAATACATGTGATGTGGGAAATCCTTTTGTATATGTGTTGTTTTTATTGGATAACAAATAAAAACTCTGCTTGGGCTTATGACAAGGTAATAAGAGCAAGGCAGGAATTCCAAGCAGAGAGAGAGGAGAAAAGAAGGCAGAGTCAGAGAGATGCCATGTAGTTGTCAAAGGAGACAAATGCTGGAACTTTACCCAGTAAGTCACAACCTTGTGACAATATACAGAATAACAGGAACAGGCTAATTTAAGATAAAAGGTTTAAAAGCCTGAGATAACAGACTGAGCAGTGTTTTAATTAATATAGTTTCTGTGTGATTATTTGGGGTCTGGGCAATTGGAAATGAACAAGCCTTACAAATTGGTGCCCAACGTGGGGCAGCTACATCCTCATAAAACCTGAGAGAACTTGAAATTCTAGACTCAAAAAAATGGAGTTTAGCATAGCTTCTTAGAAGCAACATTTTTTTTTTCAGATGGTCTCTGCTTGCTGGCAGTGAGCAGGGGCCACCACAGCTCCTTTAAGAGTGGCGCACGCCTTTAATCCCAGCACTCGGGAGGCAGAGGCAGGCGGATCTCTGTGAGTTCGAGACCAGCCTGGTCTACAAGAGCTAGTTCCAGGACAGGCTCCAAAGCCACAGAGAAACCCTGTCTCGAAAAACCAAAAAAAAAAAAAAAAAAAAAAAAAGAGAGAGAGGTCTTCCTGATTCAGCATTGGCAGCAAAGCCTGTGTGGCTTCTTAGGGGAGGGTATCCTTGTTTGTGCTAACAGTACAAACAGCTCTGGCTCTTTCAGGAGGTCTACAACTTAAATGGGGTCTGTTAACAGCATGTTACAAATTGCTTAATAGTGACAGAGATCCACTGTGACCCTGTAGCTGGGGTGGTTGCATGGCTCTCATAGGCAATAAACATGCCTCTGCCATGTTGTCTAGGCGGAGCCAACAGGGTGGGCTGTGGTGTTGGTCTTAGTCATGCCTACTGTACAATTCAATGTCTCTCTAAGTACAGGGAGACACTGAATTGTACAGGCTGCTAAGCTAAACATATACATACATATATATATATATGTATGTATATGTTTATGCTTAAACATATACATATATATACACACATATTATATATATTTTAAAGGTATCTTGACTGGAAAATTTGGGTCTAAGAAAGTGTAGCTTTGGAAAAGAGGTTCTTCTATTGTTTCCACAGAGAATGAAAACCTATGTATTTTTTTCCAGACTAATGTGATTTGTGTGACTAAGACCCCCCAAAAGCCTCCGTAAACCTCCAAAAATACTTTGCACAACAAAAACCAAAAAACTACTCCCAAATTCCCAAATACTGTTTATAAATGTTTGTTTACATTTAGAGGGGAATATGATAGAGATAAATACTTTGCATTGGTATGGATCTTGGTTCATTAATAAAAATTTAAGGTCAATTTTGTTATATGTATATTTCTGCTCTTGATTGAGATATTGTATTTGTGCAGCTCATTTAAAAATGTAATGTATAATTAAAAAATACAGGTGAATAGATAGTCATCCTTAATAGTGAAATGTATAGTCATGTTAGTTAGGTTTTCTAGATGAACAGAGATATAGTTCAGATGGATAGGTATTCTTCAAATCTTTCAAAGACTTACAGAATAAGGCATTTAAAATGTTTTAAGAACTTAGGACTTTTCATGACAATGAGACACATCTGCATCTGACAGCACCAATAACTTCAAACTCATTTAGAGTTTGTTAACTCTCTCATTTGGGCAAGAAACTGCTCTTTTCTAGACTGTTTGATGGTATGCTGTATAAGTTGGACATGCAGGACCCACAGAAAAATGACTGCTGAATTTGCCAAAAGAAGGTGAGACAGTCCTTCTGGGTTCCTGCTTCATGAAAGAGTCTGCCAGACATTCTGCAGGAGACAGAAAAAAGTGACTGACAAATTGCCTATAATATAGGTGAAACTATCTTTCAATTTTCCTGCTTCATGAAAAAGTCTGCCAGATACTACGGGCTTGTAGGCTGAATATAGATGCCCTGAAATTACAGAAGGACTTTGGGTGACTGTCCAGGCAGTAAGATGTCTCAGTCAATTTTAGAGTTTTGCAAGTTGCTTACAATGCACTTCCTGTAAAGTAATATTTTAACCTTCTGGGGTCATTGATGGAGTTAAAGAATAAATAGTTATAATTATAGCTTTCCTTGCTTATGATAAAAGATAAGATAAATATAAATATTGTAACTGTATCTGTAATTCTTACTTAATACTTGTTTTTATATGTAATTTTACTGTGTTAAAACCTTTTTATTTGGAAAGAAAAGGAGAAATGGTGTGGGAAGTTCTTCTGTATATGTGCTGTTTTTATTGGTGAATGAATAAAGAAGCTGCTTGGTCCTATGGCAGGGTAGAAGAGAGCAAGGCAGGAATTACAAGCAGAGAAAAGGAGGCAGAGTCAGAGAGAGGCTATATAGTTGCCAAAGGAAACAGACTCCGGAACTTTATCCAGTAAGCTACAAACTTGTGTTGCTACACAGAATAATAGGAATGGGCAAATTTAAGATGTAGTGGTTACAAAAAGCCTGAGCTAATTAGGCTGAACAGTATTTTAATTAACATATTTTCTGCGTGATTATTTCTGTGTGATTATGTGAGTCTGAACGGTCAGGAAACAAACAAGCAGTCTCCACCTTACATACATGTGGGTTGCACTTTGAATTATAATTTAGCAACATGTAACTATCATTTAGTTATATTAAATATAGTTAATAAATTGTCCTCTTTAATTTTAAGAGATAATTTTGGTATAAGAATTATTTTTCTTGATATTTGAGACAATAAGATCTTTATGGTTTGATAAAAATCCTTTTCTATGTGCAGCTTAGACAATTTTCATTTTATTTTATTCTTAAAAGATCACCAAGTCACTTTAGGGTGATTGAAAACAATATCAAAGTCAGTATTGCTGTCCTTTCTAATTTATATCCGCACAGTATCTCCCAAAACAAACAAAGAAACACAAAAAAACAAGCATTTTTCTTCAGTTCGGTCCCATCTATATTGTGTTTTCAATGGTGTAGTGTTATATTTCATGAGTACTTCCGTAAAGGGCAATAAATTGCATCTTGGCTATAGAAGCCTTTCATTATTTAATTATAACAATCTAACTATTACAACTTTACAGATATTTATTATAATGTACTTCTTAAAATGTATTAATTATTATAATACACTTCTAAAAATTTCAACTCTATGTTCAAATAAATTTCCAGCAAAAGCAAAAATTTAACAGGAAGCACCAAATGATAGATTCATTTCGCTCTTTTATTCATTGAAGGAAGAAAAGCATAATATATCCTTCTTTAAAGTCTATTGAAAGTCATACTATGAATTCATCATTGAGAAAGGATAACTGAAGAACAAAATTACAGGAATTAAATGGGAATTTACCTGAACTGGATGCATCTGTAGGGCTGTTGTCCAAAGAAGTAATCGGAGCATGTTCTGTTTCATTGTATCCATGTTTTGTCTGTGAAAGAAAATGAGGGAGATGATGTTTCATTTTCTAAAGTAGGTCAAAAACAACTAGATGCTCATGTTAGCATTACTAGAAGGTTTAAAGAGATCAAAGCAATATTACAAAAAGTATGAAGCTCCTAATATTTGGTATGTTTATCTTCAAAGAAAGCATTTTAGAGTTGAAAGTAATAATGGTTTTATCTCTACAGTGTCCAAGATAACAGAACAGAATGCCATGTCCCTTGCCTTTCAAAAGATGCAGTCTAAGGGCTCACAGAAACCAGGCTCTCTGATCACCATATACCTTGAGCAAAACTTAGTCTATTGACTCCAAGTATACCCATTTCTTGTTTTATTTTACTCTGAACACAAATTGAGAGAATCTAAAGTCTACTTTAGAATTGTGATTTAATAGGACAATGTAGCAAATTGAAAGCAATTTTATTAATTTGGATATATAAATTCTCTATTTTATAGAAATCAAATAAATAAGGTGAACTATTTCATAGGACACACATGCGAGGGTGAGAGGAACACTATAGACAAAATAGTCTGGATTAACCTCAGTACACAAGGAAGAAATGAAGGACTGAATACACACACATACACAACCTCCCCCCCCCACACAGAGTACTTATACACAGTTAGGCAGAAGTGCTGTCTAGTTGTATGCTGATGTTTTCCTATTAATTTTTTAAAGAAAGGATACATTGTCTTAAAAATCTGTTTTTGAATCATAAAAACCTAAAAAGGAAAAAAGTCTTTCAAGGAAATACTAACTTATTAATAAGCATTATTAGTGAAATTACAATTCTATGTTGACTAAATCAATATTAAAAAAAAACCATAAACGCTTTATGGACTGAATATTAAGCTGGGGTTTAAGAGTACCTGAATTTCTTTAAAAGAAGGTAAAATGGGGTTCTGAGTCTTGGGAGTGGATGAAGTCTTTGGAACTAGCGCTTCAGGGGAAGGGGAAAGAAGATTAAATGCTGAGGTCTGAGGTCCACAGTCTTCGGAAGCTTGGAGTGGGGATGGAGATCGAACATTTCCTGGATGGCCACCATAAGACTTTGGTCTGATAAATGCTATCTGCCAAGGAGATTCTGACCTACGATGAAAAGAAATCGCTTTGTGGATATGCAACAAACATTTTTTTACACTGTTCTCAATCACCACCTTTCGATGTATATGCTAAATGACTCATCCTATCATATGGATGGAATTGTTACCTCAATTTGGCTCTGGTAATTATGCTTTTTGCTTCTTCAAATGATACACCAATCATAGATTCCTTGTTTACTGAGACAAGTTGATCTCCTGGTTTCAAACGTCCATCCTAAAAAGAAAAGTCAAAAAGAAATTATGAAAAAATAAAGTAATTTTAATAAAATTAGTATAACAAAAGTATTTAATTTTTATAAATAATGTCATAAACACGAAGTGAAAGAAATTAGAGTCCTCCAATAGCAAAATATTTTATTAATGCCTGGTTAAGGGATATACATAGGTAAAATTATGTGGTTTATTCATGCAGTGAATACCCTCATGCTAACGAATCTGCCTACTGTAGGAAACAAGCCTACATTCCAGGAAAAGACACTTGTTCTCAAAGCTCAGCACTATGAGTCTGATAAGATTCTGACTGATAAAGTGAGCCAGCACTCACTGTACATTGAATATTTCAGAATAGGACACTCATCCACCCTAGAATGAATATTCTTGCATCTTTCCTCTGGTTAATGGAGATATGAAGATACATACATATATGTACCTACCTACACACACACATACATATACACATATAATACAAACATGCATGCATATACATTCACACACACATACAAAATGTCCATACAAGCACAAATACATTGATATTTTAAAAATGAGGTTAAGAAACCTAACTATATTGATGCTATCGAAATCTCAGTTAATAATCGAGCATCATCTTTACTAGACTTGCTAGTCCTCCTGTGGCCAGGCCACTAGGCTGTGCATATAGCATCATAGCCACGTCACGATGATTTAACTGGCTGTCTCTGTTAAGCCCTGGCCCTGTGCATAACTACCTCAAGTATGTAAGCCCCAGCATTATCAATTTACAAGACTGATGTGGTTGCTGGGCCAGCATCTCAGTCACTTGATTTTTTTGTTTGTTCGTTTGTGTGTGTGTGTGTGTTGTTGTTGTTTTCTTTTCTTTTAGTTCAACTGAGAAGGAAAGTTCTGTTCTTTAACAGATTCTAAGGTAGTTAACTTTTTTCATTAGTACAAACACAGAAAGTATTATTTCCAGCACTATAGAAAAAAACAAAGGATTAAATTCTGAGTATCCTCCAAAGTCTTGTGTGCTAGAAGACTGGTTCATGGCTTGTCGTTACTGGAAGCAGCTGAGACTTTGAGAGGTGGGGGACTGGGAGGCACTGGAAATACCGAGGACAACCCCCAAAGAGGATTATGAGACGCTGGTTTCTTCTCTTTGGTTTCCTGGACCAGAGACGAGCATTTTCACGCTGTCACATCCTGCCAGAATATGTTGTCTTATGCCAAAAGCAACGGACCAATCAAGCCGGGACTGAACCATGTGTATGAATCCAAACAGACCATTGGTTGATTAACTTGGGGATATAGTGTAGTAATGGAAGGCTGACTACCACACAAGGTTTGAAAAGGTTGGTTTTTACTTTGATAGAGTTGGAACAACCTCAACAAATTCAAGATCCTTGACTGAAAATCTAACCTGAGCTAGCAGAGTGCTCAGCCACAACTGGGACGGCTGTACCATTCCCCTCGTGGACAGCTCAGGGACATGGCTGAAGATGAGGCAGAAATGTTCTAAGAACCAGCAGTCAGAGAGAACTGGAGTGAAACAGTGTCTAAGGAACATGATGAGACCGCTGCATCCATGAACTCACTGCAAATGTGGCTGTCTGCACAATACTCATAACACAAATGATCAATCCGGTCGACATGCCAGCATGAACCTCACACCTGAGAGGGAACAGCATGGAGGTTAGCACTCAGATAGATCTGGATTTGAATGTGAGCTCTGCAATTACTAGCTAGATCTTCGTTAACAATGAGAAGGGGATGGGAGAGCATATCCTTTCGCCAGGAACCAGAAACTAAGCTACAGACATCTGGAGCTAACTCTATGTTAATGTCTGTTATAGAAAAGCACTGTGGGATACAGAGAAAAAGGCTAAAAAAGCCCAGACGGGCAAAAGGGCTTAGAGTGACCTGCAGCCTCCTGCACTCTCTTCTCAAGCTATACAGATCCCAAACCTGTATGTGTTAAAGGGACATCTCGCAGAATGTACTGGAAGGAGGAAAGAAGGCCTCTGGTCACAGGATTCTAGTGTATTTTCACTTTTGAACATGTCTTTGCAGCAATTAGTGCTTGTTTTTGCCTCCGATAATGAGATATCAGCTGATCAAATGAATTTCTAAACCTGTTTAAAAGTCAGAGCATGTGAATAACAAAGCCAGTTTTGTAGAAGTCTGGCATCCTAAGCTAGTGGATTCTGCCCCAGGTAGACTACATGCAATACATGTGCAGATACAACTTGAGGGAATGCTGAAGTCTCTACCACTCACAGGTTATGGAGAAGCTGTACCACGTGGCAGGCAAAATGCCAGGCATGTCTAAATATTGAACTTCAGTTTGAACACTCTCTCATTTGACGGTAAATTACATGTTAAAATAATAATGTGCTCCTGGTCACTTAAGTTCTTCTGTTGTAAACAGCTGTCACTGTTCATTTCAATTATGATTATATTATAAAGTTTTAAAATAACATATTATTGCATTATCAGAAACCATCCACTGAGCTTGATTCTGACAGAACCAATTCATTATTCAGAAAGGAAATGTTGCTCCTGTGAGTCTTTGGGTTTCTTCTCCAAGCTAGGAACTAGATGTAGCCTTCTTTGAACTCCAGTGACTACTGTAAACATAAGAAAGTTGCTTAATGTCTCTGAAACTCTCTACTCATTTTCCTACCAAAAAGCTGGTACAAGTACCTACAATACAAGCCTAGTGTAAGAATCAAAGAATCCAGGCAAAGCACACTGTGGGTGGTAAATAAGGTAAGGTGAATCTATCTCAGGTTTGTTATGGTTCATCTTCAGGAGTTCAGTTACGCTGCTCTTGAGATAGAGCCCACAGTTAGGAAAAACTTGAAACCCCTTAAATTCCCAAGCCTGTTAGAAACTAAGTACCGTTCCAGCTTCACCTCACACCTATCTCAGCGAAAAAGTTCCTCCTCCTCTTCTCAGAGAGCGCTCCCCACACCAGCTGTCATCTTCATAGTTCAGTGATTTTACACGTGGCCACTTTCATCCAGAATGCTCCCATCCGCTCCCATTTCTCCACAGGATGAACCCTCTTACCTCAGGCAGGCTAAACACCGTCTTTCCTGAACAAAACTCACACTTACTTACCTCTGTCATAGTACCTCCTTTATACTGACTATCCTACTTCATTTACTTCCACCCTTCCCAAATTATAACATATTAATACTGATAGAGCTCTCAGATGAGTCCCACTTATCCCTTGGTTGAGCAGACCCTGCTACCATGTGGTTCCCTAGCACAGTGCAAAGGAACCTGATCAGTCAACAATAAGCGAATGAGGTCCGGGAACTGGTCTGAGGAAGTTAATGCAGTTATGTAACAATGGAGACGACAGCAGCAAGGAGGAGAGCGATGCTGCAAGGTGAACCGTCCCGGCTGCTGCTTCCTCGCTGTTTACCAGTGGGATGGTTTCTTTCTTCCACAAGCCTTGCCTGCCTGTGTATCCAGAGGCTTTGGGCAGAGGTCAGCCATGTGCTCAGCATCTCCTCCTCTGAAGTGAAAGATGGCCTTCCAGGCTTTGTGAGCCATGACTAACCTTAGGCACTTATGTCGATGGGATCTTTATCTTTACAAGGTTGACAAAAATTCCTCAATTGATCAAACTAAGATGGCAATAACTACAAGGGATTTTCTTTCTTTATTGACTGCCAAGTACACCATGGCACTGTTTGTGAGAGGCAGTGCAAATTCAGAGCTAGGAGAGTAAATATACCCTTACAGGCAAACAGGCATACTGCATAGCTACATATATGTATATTATGTATAGAGTTTATATATGTATGTTAAACATGTCTTAGGATCAGCTAGATGAAATATGAAATGTTACTTCATATTTGCAGAAGCTTTCTCCTTTATCTTATTATAAATGAAAGAAAGAAAACATTTGAAAATTTCAAAATTATTATCCATCATCTGATAAAACCTGGCCTTATCTGCAGGTGCACTGGAGGACAGGAAACAAGTCCTCTGCCAAGTGTTCTTGTAACTGATATCTGGAACAGTAGAATGGGAAGGAGGTGCTGTTCCCAGATTAACGGAACAATATACCTATGCAGAGATAAGGAGGGGTTGGCTCTCTCAGAAACAGGGAATACAAGCTTGTAAGTGGAGAGATGGAGAAAGAGAGTTGAAGGCAGAAGAGGGTCTACACAGAGGCCAGTAGGTTACTAATACTAGTTAAGGGAGTTCGGTGGGAAGGGACATAGGCAAGGTGCATTAATAGCATATGAAGCTACTGAAAATGCCAATAAAAACCAATGCCAGACTAAAGAGAGAGCTTAGAGAGATTGTTCAGTCAAAAGAATGTTATGCAAGCAGAAGAACCCCAGTACAGACCCCCAGCACCCACAGAGAAAATGCATGCAATTCCAGTGCTGGCAAGAGAGAGAGAAGCGGATGCTCAGAGCCAACGGGCTAGCCAGTCTAACTTCACCAACCAGTTCTAGGGTTGTTAAGAGACCGTCTCAAAAGTTAACGTAAAGAGTGACAGATAAAGACACTGGCGTTGACTGCTGACCTCCACTTTCATGTACACATACATGTACCTGTACACACACACACACACACACACACACACACACACACACACACTCACACTCACACACAGAGAGAGAGAGAGAGAGAGGGAGAGGGAGAGAGAGGGGGAGGGAATGACTAATAGGCTCAAGAAAGAGCAAAAAGGTCAATAGTATGTGCTAAAATAAATTAAAATGCAGTGCTATGATATGCGAAGAAGGAAATGATTGGGAAAGAGTTTTGAAAAGTGATTGAGAAGAGGCTATTACTTGGGAAGAAATGAGAAGAAAGTTTGAGATAAGTATCATGGCTTGTGCCATTGTACCTCAGAAATGTTGGTTCTGAGACACATCTAGGACAGCTAAGTGAAGATTTTCATCTGGAAATTAGAAAGCTGAATGTAAAGATGAAGGGAGTGTTGAGTCAACAGGTTTAGGACTGTTCTTTGAGTATTCTGAACTACCAGGGACCAGCTAAGGGTATGGAAAGGAGTTTCAGGTTCTCATATCTCCTTATTCAGAAGCTGGTGCATTTGTTCTCAGCATTGGCTTCCTAGAGTTCTTAGAGCTAACACAATTCTGCTACAGAAGATCTAATGCCCTCTTTTGGCATCCATAGCTACTGCATACATATGATAAACACACAGAAAAAACTTGTGTGTGTGTGCACGCGTGCACACACACACACACACACACAGAATTTTTAAAAATTATACCCTAGTTAAAGCACATATGAAATTCAAAAAATAATTAACAATTGATAAGTCTGGCATTCTAGTACAGAAAACTTTGCAGCCTATGTTTCTATGAATATAACTACCATGTAGAAATTCTGTACAGATTAAAATTGTATTTTTATGTTAGAGCTAGTGTAATACCAGCTAGTCAGGAAGTTAAGAGAAGAAGATGGCTCAAGTTCTACCAGGACTCCTCCACTTTCATGTACACATACATGTAACTACACACACACACACACACACACACACCACAGACAGATACACACACACACAGAGGAAGAGGAAAAGAGAGAGGGAGAGAATGACTAATAGGCCCAAGAAAGAGCAAAAAGACCAATAGTATGTGCTAAAATAAATTAAAACACAGTGCGATGATATGCCCAAAGCCAGCCTGGGCGACTTTGTAAGACCTTATGTCAAAACTAAAGACTAGCAAGAGTGATAGGACACTTGCTTAAAATAGAATCTGGACCACTAGAAGCATATTATCAATTTACAGTAAATATGCATGATTTTGTATTTGCATATAGCATTCTGAAGGAAATATTTACAAAATAAATATAAGGACCGGAGAATTACTTATTCTTCTATACGTTTTTCTAATTGATTTTCTTCCTTTGCATATGACCTGAACATTAATAACTTCATGCTGCTCTCTAGTGGTAAATGAAGAAAACAAGCCATTAGAAAGTTTTGTCTTCTAGAACACCTCAACCAACAAGAAAAGGTATATATTATGAGCATAATTCTTAATCTGCATATTTTACAGCAGGAAAAAAGCAACTTAAAATTACTATGTTCAATTTATTAGTCTGATTTAAAGTATTTATGAAAATGAAAGGGCATAAATTTTATCAGGCACCTTGAACTATTATTGCACCCTACCGCAAAGGGGTGACAATGCCAAAAGCATGACAGTTTGTTAACTAAGTTACTGGAGTTTTGCTTAAAATCAGGCCCTGACTTTCTTAGGCACCAGACAAAGAAATGGACAGTCTATCACATCCATGTGATTAAGGAAAAAAGGCTAGCCACTATCTGCACTTAATTCTAGATCTAGTTACTCATACCCATGTTGAATCTAGTCTCTTGTGGACAAATAATAAGGTCAGCCAAAGAGTCAATGAGAATTACTGCAAATCAGGAAATGAGACAGTTCAGTTTGCTGCTTTGTTTCCTTTTGCAATTAGGAGGGCAATCAGATGCAGCTCAAGGTCAGGTGACCAAGGTGATCCAAAGTCAGTAGGCACATAGGCAACATGTCTTCAGATATAACTTCTCTGAACTCGGCTTCGGAGATGATTTGAACAGCATGCAATTATAAGCAATGCACAACCTTTAGTTAGTGTCTGACATATTGATTACTTGTTTCCTGGAAAATTTATTTACAAGTTAGGGTAAAAGTCCTTGAGGTTAAAGGTCCCTTTGTATCTTTCATTGAGGACATTCAACTCATATAAAAAGTTTTCCTGAAGGAAGAAAACATCTTACCACTGGTGCATTTCTGTCATTATTGATTATTTTATGTTTACCTTGTAACAGTCGCCTCCAGGAACGACTTCCTGAATATATACCAATGGGCCTTCATTCCTGTTAATTCCGCCTAGGATCTTTAAACCCAGGCCTGTTTCCTTAGTAACTGTAATCACTTGAAAGGCAGGATCCCTAGGGTAAAATATATTAGCACTTACAGGTTAGGCTGGAGGTCTATACATAGTTTTCTTTCAGCTATTTATTAGATCAAATTGTCAGATTATATAACCCAAAATAGTTTATGCCTACTAGCAATGACATTTGAAGAGTATCATAGAAAAGAAGTCAAATGAATTTATATCAGTATTTTCAATCCTCACATAAAACATAAAACAATTAGTAACAGCAATATGTCTATTTCTGAGGAGTATAAGAAAAGCAGTTGTTAAATGTTGCTTAATTAAATTCCAGGATTTACTAAAAGGGCCCGAGATTTGTTTTTTTAATCTGTTTATAAGATTGGTTTTAAAACCAAACGTTTTAATGTTTCAGGTAAACAACTTCATATTTATACATATATATTTATACAAAATATATTTACTTCCATGTGAATCTCAAAACATTATCCTTTTAATTTAGGAAAATTTTATTGTTACAAAGCACTTGCTTCAGTTGTAATTTCTGCTGCACATGAGAAATGCCACCAAAACCAGAAGAATTCAACACAAGGTAGGTATGCCACCAAGTTGTATTTCTGAGAAAGTTGGTCAATCAAAACTTAAGCAAAGTTAGAAACAAAGCTGGGCTTAATACATTTAATATTTGTAAAACCTTTGTTCTAGTTGTTCACACACACACACACACACACACACTTTCATTTCAGACTATTTTGAAGAGTGGAATATAAAAATACAAACATACATATGTCTATATCTATTTTTGTATGTATACATGTCTATGTATTTGCTTATGCAAAAAGGAGAACCAAAAAAAACTGAGAGAATAACAATGATTATCTATAGGAAGACTGAGGGCACAGGACAGGACAAATTAGAGGAGACCTTCCCTGCTTGAACCTTGTAAAACATACGTTATCTGTTTATAAAATATTTACCGGCTTCTTTGGTTGCTGTCCACAAACCACTTGGTAAGGAGTCTTTCTACAAGCCATCATTATCTTTCCTACTTGAATTTGGCCTTTCCTATTGGATTACTTTAGTATCCACAGGTTACTAATAAAATCAAGTGTAAGGAAGACAGATATTTGCAAAACACTTATGCTGCCCGCTAGGAACCATTCTGCTACTGTTTGACAAGGCGCAAGTTAGCCTCCTGAAGGATGAAAGATCAGATGGAAGGAGGGGAATTCAGTCACCCAGCCTTTGAGCTGAGCTGACAGACATTGTTATGCCATCTATTGCCCACCAAAATTTTGTAGCCAGCCCACAGAACTATAAGGAAAAAAGTAATGCTTATTATTTTCAGACATTTGGGGATGGTTAGTCAGCAAACGCTAAACTTAGATAATTTCAAAAGAATCAAATCAGATTTAAAACACAAAAAAACCCACAATCTGTACCAGGAATGTTAAAGAGCGTGCAGGGTTTACTCTGTGTGTTGATTACATTTTACTATGGTTTGGAGGGGTCCCCCAAAGGCTTGAAGTGCTACTAAGAAGTTACTGCTGGTATCTTCAAGAGACAAGGCCTAGTTCCAGGCTCTAGATTCCGGGGAATGGCCTGAGTGACACTGAGACCTGCCTTTTGACCACTGTGCAGCGAAGAGACCAGCAGGTACATGATGTGGCTGTGTCTCCACAGGCTCAGTGAAGAGAAGTGAACACACGCCGAGAACTGAGCCAAGTGTCCTTCATGTTTCAAAGTTGACTGTGTCAGGTGTTACAATCACGGGGATGGAAGGCCCACTAGCACACACCAAAGCCCCAGTAATCAACGTGTTAGTTTACTCACAGCTCAGCACTGCTTCCCTAGGCCACACAGCCACAAAACAAAACTTAAGAGTGTATACATTTCAAAACATATTAAATTACATTTTAAAAAAATTACTTTTCAAGTAGGCTGGATGATCCTGCAGCAGATGTATATTTATTCATGCTTTCACCACAGTTCTCTTGGATTTAACAGCTGTGTAAAGGAAGAACCTGAAGAGTCTAAATATTCTTCTTTTCTTCAGACTGGAATAACAGAAAATAATTTTTCAAGTCTTAGAACATTCCAATGTAGTTCCAATGTTACATAAAGACATTATATAAGCAGGACTGAAGAGACGACTCAGCTATTAAGAGCACTGCCTGCTCTTCCAAAGGTTCTGAGTTCAAATCCCAGCACCCACATGGTGGCTCACAACCATCTGTAATGAGATCTTGTGCCCTCTTCTGGCCTGCAGGCAGACATGCAGGAAGAACACTGTACAAATAATAAATAAATAAATCTTAAAAAAAGACATTATTTAAGTATGTCAATAAACAACATAAGCCCTTATATTTTTATTGCTATATTTATCATGGGCTATGACATTTTAGTCATTGATGGTAACATCTGAACTATCAAGACAGCTACAGATAGATGGACTGATCTCAACATCGTTACGAACATATTAAATCCATGCTCTTTAGTACAGGTGACGAACGCAGTGATGTTTTCATCAGTGATTACGACTTCCATAAGTGATAAGATTAAAATGCAAAGAACTGGAAAGTGGTGTCTCCTGTAAGCACAAGGCTATGGAGCTAAGAAAAATAATTACACAATATAGCTGAAGAAGAGAGAAATTCCTATCTCACCAATTCCCCTGAGGGTCTTCTTGCAGATTCTATATAACTGCAGCTCATATTACTCCACTTCACATGTTTCTTAAGCACTTTCCTATGAAAAGGAAAAAGACATGGTTTTAATGTCTTATATAACTCCACAATGAATAATATAGAGTTGCTTAATTAAAATAAACTATATTCAGGCAGAGATTCAGTATATGTGTGTGAGAAACACGAGTGAGGCTGAGGAGCTTCCCTTTAACACCAGGAATGCACGCTGCATGTGCCTCCACTGTCCCACTTGCTCCTGTAGGTGCTGGAATGCCGAGCTATGTTGTTAATGCCCAGGGAGTATAACTCTTTGCTAAGGTCCCTAAAGATTTATTGTTGGTTCCTTTGTCCAGGGCTCCATCAGTCTTTACAGAGAAGAGGTTTTTATTTATCCGATGTACAATGGTTGGGGAAAGGTAGAATAAACCCCCTGGTTTTAGTTCTCTGACTCCATGATTGACTTACACCAAATTTAAGAAAAAGGGAACAGTTTGGTAAGTTTCCACTCTGTGTGTGTACTCTGACGGAAACATCACTGCTATCAAGGGGCCTGTTGTATCAACGAAGCTGAGACTTAGTGAAGCCTGGAAACACCAATTGAAGGCCGGGGAAATGAGTGCCAAGATCTTTTCTGTAGGCTCCAAAGCCCAACTTCTAACTGAGGAAGCAAGAACTATGCATCGATGTGGGGAAGCACAATACCTTTGAATCTCCTCGCTCAGTTCTTTAGTTAAGAGGACTGCACAAAAGGATCCAGGTGTGGTTTTCAACCCTAAAGTATTGGCTGTTTTCAATTAATTACACCATCTCACAGTTAAAAAGAAATTTTAAGAAAGACCTGTGTTTGGTTGAAAATGACACTTTATCCTTAGACTGTCTGTCCTCTCCATCTCAGGAGTGCTCTTGATTGATTGACACTGACTCGGAGTTTGGAGCCACTGCGCCATAGAGAGCTCAAGTCTAAGAGTGTTTGCACGGACTTTTCAGACTGCTTTAATAATGGAGCACAGGGCAGTCATAGCCCTTAAAAAAGGACATTCAGATATAAAACAGGAGTAGCTACTGTTTATTGACACCATGTGTCATAGATTATATGAAATATTTCAGAGGCACTTATTTTATTGTATATCACAGAAAATGTAAGAGATGTAAGTTGAAAAATCAAGAATTACAATATTGCCATGTGCTAGTGACATGGCCTCAAGAGTAAACTAGCTTTTTGGCATCATCTCATACTAATGTAGGAATAGCAACACTAGTACAAAGGATGATATGAAAAAAGGAAGGAGAGAAGGAAGGAAGGAAGGAAGGAAGGAAGGAAGGAAGGAAGGAGAGAGGGAAGGAAGAGAGGAAGGAAGGAAGGAAGGAGGAAGGAAGGAAGGAAGGAAGGAAGGAAGGAAGGAAAGAAGAGGAAGGGAGGAAGGGAGGGAAGGAGGGAGGGAGGGAACCCCAGCAGATTTCCAGTGGTTACTAAAGTGACTAAGATCCCCATCTAGTGGCAGTTTGTCCTCATAAGACAGAGGTCCTCAAGCCTACCTGGAACACATCCAGAAGTAAGCATGTATTAATGCCAGTCTCTATACTGGATTTCATGTAATGACAAAATTGAAGTTTTAAACAAAATTCTATTTTAATGCAGTATAATTTAAGTGCCCAAATTATTTCACTCACTTAAACATGCTGAGCAGTGCACTAGCCGGTTACAGATAACACGGAGCAGAAACTAGCTTCAGAGACAGACAGACGCCAGAAGGTGTGGGTGTGCTGACAGTGGTGTTCACAAGGGGACTGAGGAAGTGTGGAGGAAGCATGCCTATCCCAGATCATCACTGATGTTTCTGTGTTTAGTCATCACCAAACATCAGTAGAGCCTGGGCCAGTGTAGGCTTTCTAATCCAGAAGCCTCTCAAGGCAAACATTTTTTTTACACAAAATTTACAGAGAAACTATAGGATTTATCTATTATCACAGGCCAGAGGGCAAGGGTAACTTAAACTATTTTTTCTAGCATGAAAACTCAAGCCTTTTCTATTCCAGCATGCTATGAAATAAACTTACGTAAAAAACACCATGCTAAGCCCCGCCCAAACTGGATGCATGTTAATGGCAGTAACACATTATCTCTTTCCATGAAGAGTACGGAAACTTGCATAATAGCACGAGTTTAATCTTAGCCATCCAAACAGTGTGTGTGTGTTACTTGTTAACAGCTCTGCAACTGTGGATGCACATGCACACAGGTACATGGTGCCTCTAATTGGAGGTCAATGTCCTGTGTCTTTCCTTTCCTGCTTTCTCCCTCACCAGTTCAGGCTAGCTGGCAGTGAGCTGTAAGGCTGTGATAATAAGAGTGGATGGCCACCCCAGGTTTTTTTCATGGATTCTGGGGATCCAAACTCAGGCCTTCTTGCTTGCAAGGTAGACATTTTACTGACAAAGTTATCTCTCCAACCAAATACAAGATTTTTCTTTAAATTTATTTTTTATGTAAGTCCCTTCTCAACCATGTTCATTTACTGCCTCCATGTTTTATTCATGCATGTGTAGTGTAAGTGTGTTTGTGTGGGCATGTGCATGGGAGTGTGCAGGCAACTACCTGCGGAGAGGCCTACATCAGGTGTCCTCCTTACTCATTCCCCATCTTAGATTTTGAGGCAGAGTCTCCCACAAAGCCTGAGGATCACCAGTCTGATAGACAGAAATGCCTCTCCAGCTCCTCAGCATGGGGATGACCAAAGGATGCCATCACACCAGGCTTTTTATGTGGGTACTGGAGCTTACCAACTGAGTCATGATTCCATTTCTGTACCGCTGGTTCTTTATACGAGCCTGTAAACCGTTTAACCAATAGAGGTTTTAGAAATGTTATCCACAGTCACATGTACAAGCATGACGCATAAGTACCCATCACTTTGACAGGGTGATACAGAAGTAAACATTTTTTCTTTTACTAAAAATATAAGCACTCAATGAAATATACTGCTTCTCTAACTTGCTGAGTCAGAAGAGAGACAAGATTAGGTCAGCAAAAACAGAAACTGGGTAACTACAGAATAGCATTTTCTTTAATAAGATGAATTCATTTCAGAAAACTAGGCTTTACTGTGATATATCAATCTCTTACAGTTTAATTAAACTATAAATAATCAGAAATCTTATCAGATAAAAAATATCTGGCCATCATGTATACAATTTTTGATTAAGACTTGGTAATTTATAATCTCAACAATTTCTAAAATGAGATATTTTACTATATCAAATGCACAAAAAAGTAAAATAGGTAGGTATAAAATAAATTAGAAATGATAGTAAATATTAACAGGATGAAATTACCAGGAATGTCATGAAAAAAATGATACAAATTTCAATTACCCCCCCCCCAATAATGTCTGTTATTCTAAATGTCACCAACATGATTAATTCCTAAATTTTTTGAAGTCTTAATGAAAACTGTATCTTAAGGAAGACACTTTTGTTTTTAAAAAACTGCTTATTTTGCCATTTTCTATATTTTTTTCTGCTCAATATCCCCCCCATCAGTACTAAAACTACAAACACGGTTTTATCTCTTTGTTTTTGGTTGTGGACATTTTATGTAAACACATGCGGCTATATCCACTCGTCTTTAATGATTTCTGTACTTCAGTGTGAAATAGAAACTCCTTTCCCGCTCCGAGGTAAATACGTCAGTTCCATGTATTTTCTTTTGAGACTTTATGACTTAATTTAAAAGTCCTTGCTAACCACCTGAAGATGGATGTAGAGGACATCCTGGCCTTTCTCCCTGGAAGATCGTCCCCATGTCTGACCACACTTACAAGCTGTTTACCACCTCTGATTTGAAATGCAACCTTCAGACTAATTCTTGTATTTGGATCAATTCTTGCCATTTTGATTTGATTTCTTTGATTAGACTATTCATTCATGCACTAAAATTAATTACAATTAATAGGCTTTATAATATGTTCCTACATCTTATAAAACCAATTCTCCCTTTATATTTTTTAGTCAACTTTTCCTAGTTGTTTGGGTTTTTATATGTATATATTAATTTCAAATTTTCCTTAATTAAAAAAATGAAGCAATGGTATGTTAGAAAATTATATTATAAATTGAGAAAGTATTTAGTACCTATTTTTATGATCTTATTCTGAGTCAAAGAATTCGGTATATCTTTTGCTTATATCTTCTTTTGTGAATTCCTACAGGGTTCTAAAGTTATCTTCATATCAATCTTGTAAACTGTAAGTTAGTTTTTCAATACTTTTTTTTCTTAAAACTTTTTTTTCAAAACCTATTTGGTGGGACAAGCATGAGTGTTATGGAATATTAATTTGTGTTCCATTTGTTTATACCATGGAATATTTGTTTAATGATGCAAAGATGGGTTGCATTCTTTTATGTTGTATTTTTTTAACTCTGTGAAGCTGTCTTACTTTGCCGGTCTAAAGCACCTGATTGGTCTAATAAAGAGCTGAATGATCAATAGTGAGGCAGAAGAAAGAACAGGTGGGCTGGTAGGCAGAGAGAATATAAGGTGAAATCTGGGAAAAGAAGAACAAAGAGAAAGAGAACAAGGAGAGGAGGATGCTAGAGGCCAGTCACACAACCAGTTACAGAGTAAAAGGACAGGAAGATATGCAGAAATGGAGAAAGGTAAAAGCTGAGGGGCAAAAGTTAGGATAATTTAAGAAAAGCAAGTAAGAAACAAGCCAAGCTAAGGCCAGGCATTCATAGGAAATAACAAGTCTTGTATGTAATTATTTGGGAGCTGGGAAACTGATACCCCAAGAGTAAAAACAACCAACAACACATAAGGACCTGAGTTCTATCCCCAGCATCCCTGTAAAAGGCTGAGAACCCTTGGAATCCTAGTGCTGGGGACTGAGAAGGAGGCTCACTGAGGTTCACTGAATGCCCTTGGAATCCTAGTGCTGGGGACTGAGAAGGGAGGGCCACTGAGGTTCACTGAATGCCCTTGGAATCCTAGTGCTGGGGACTGAGAAGGGAGGGCCACTGAAGTTCACTGAATGCCCTTGGAATCCTAGTGCTGGGGACTGAGAAGGAGGCTCACTGAGGTTCACTGAATGCCCTTGGAATCCAAGTGCTGGGGACTTGAGAAGGCAGGGCCACTGAGGCTTGCTGGCCAGCAAGTATAGCAAACTTACATCCACCAGTGTTAGTAAGAGATGCCTCAAAATTAAGGTGGTGAGTGAGAGGACACCTGATTGCAACTCCCAGCCCTGCAACATGCCCATACACACACTTAAGTATGCTCACTCACACATGTACACTGAATACATACACTGGCACTCACACACCAACTACTTTGTAAATGACGAAAAGACTTAACTGTAGTATCTTCTAGGAAATAATTTCTCTCAGACTCCAAGCTCTGTAAACAATTAGATGTCTTAAATGAAAAAAGTTACTAGCAAGCCAACACACAGCAGCACAAATGTACTCACACACACACCCTTTGGTTGTAAACTGCCCATCTGCAACATGTTGATTTATATACAAGTGCATCACGACACCTCAGAACACACATGCATACAGACTCTCCTTATCATAAGCCACTGGACTTCTTTCTGTTGCCATTTCAAATATTAAAATAATACATCTCGAATACTCATAAGAGCTTTGCAAGCACAATCTAATACCTACCCTTCCTTGACAGCGTGCTGCTATGTTCATTTCAAAGCATTTTACAAACTGTGAGGTCAAGAAATCCCAATGTCTTTGTAACCATTTGCCCTCAGTAAAAAGATCGCTAGAAGGAAAAGGAAGGACAAATTGTGATACCCAGTCAAGGAGAGATTTGTTGGTTTAATAGCAAGACTCCAAAATCTAATAATGATGATAATGATAGTAACCCATAAGCCCTCTAAGAAAGCTTCTTTTCAGAGACTTCTGGCCATATAATAGGTCTCTGAAGATGCAGTCCACTATTCCAATCAACACAGAGGGGACTGTTAGTTTGCACTGAGTGGAAGGGCTTATCTTGTACAGTTAGAGGAGGAGAAAGGTGCTCAGTGAGGCTCTCCCTAAAGGACGGTACTGCTCCTCTTTCCAAGGATATAAGAGTGAAATTTTACTGGGGCTGGGGTATTCACATGCTATATAAAGAAACTAGTTTCTGGGCCGAGCAATAAGGAAATATAGGATACAACATGATTTGCTCACAAAAGATGTAGCTAATTAGTCATATATATCTAAAGAAAAGAGGTTTATAAAACACTCTTTGAAATAAAAATTTAACGCATAAGTAGGTGATTGTGCACAACAGAAGGGAGTATCAGTGGGCATGGCTACATCCCTGTGATACCAGCACAGGGAGGTTGGGGAAAGAGAAGGCTTATAAGTCTCATGTCTCAAGAAAGTAACAAAAAAAGGAAAAGAAAAAAACCAAAACAGAAAAAGGGGAAAAGGGGAGGTTAGAAAGAAATGAGAGGGGAACACAAAACATTTTAAGGATAGGCTTTTGGGGAGCCATAGAGGAGGTAAACACAAATCCGGGGTTTTTATTAAAGTCAAGGTATCTTTTTAAAAGATGGGGTATTTGTATTTATTCTTTGAGAATATCATACATGTATATAATGTGTTTTGATCATATTCAACCCATTTCTTTCTCCAATTCCTCCCACACTCACTTTACAGTCTCATGTCTTCCTATTTCCCTTTTCTCTTTTCTAAAAATTAACCCGTTGGATCCAATTAGCGTTGTCCATATGTGCACGGATATGGAGACATAGCATAGCTTCTAAAGATGGGTATTACAACACTTTATGGATAGTAAGAGGTGACTTAGAAAACATATAGAATATCTGCTCGTGAATGCCATCATGAGTAGTTTATCTAGATGGCACTTCTTGGCCTGTTGTCAGATATTTTTGTCAACCTGATACAAGCTAGAGTTATCAGAGAAGGGAACCTCAATTGGGAAAATGCCTCCATAAGATTGGGCTGTAGGTAAGCCTGAAGGCATTTTCTTAATTAGTGATTGATGGAGGAGGGCCCAGTCCATTGAAAGTGGTGCCATCCCTGCCCTGGTGGTCCTGGGTTCTGTAAGAAAGCAGCCTGAGCAAGCCACGAGGAACAAGTCAGTAAGCAGCTCTCCTCATGGCCTCTGCATCAGCTCTTGCCTCTAGGTTCCTGCCCTGTTTGAGTTCCTGTACTCCAGTGATCAAAGAGATACAGAACTGAAAGCCCAATAAACTCTTCCTTGCTCAACTTGCTTTGGTCACGGTGTTTCCTCTCAGGAACAGTAACCCTGGCTAGGACGGTACAGAACTCTGCCGCGACTGAAAGAGTGCTCGTTCTCTCAGGTCTGAGCTCCACTTCCGCTGCCCAGCTAGCCAAGGCATTTGAGAAGCCACTAGCTTAAACATGGAACAGCAAGCACATGCATGTCCTAACTACACTACACGGACTCCTGTGCCTCTGGAGGGAGGACATGGATCTTGTTTCTGATATCCATGTCTCTTAAGATGATTGCAGGCAAGGAGCAGCCTGTGATCAGGTCATCTGTGCGGAACTGAGTGGGAAAAGCATGCTAGTGTAACCACCTCACTCTGCAGTCACTTCAAAAGGGAGCGAGGGCAGTGATGCTGACTACCCAGTTTAAAACAAATGCGGCATATGTAATCTGACAGATTAAGAAATGCCCAACACTGGATCTCATATTAGAAAATAAATATCCCCTGTTGTGAAGTAAGACCAGCAGGTTCAGATCATCCTTGAAAAAAACAAAATGAGCCAGGAGGTGGTGATGCACATCTTTAATCCCAGCACTCAGGAGGCAGAGGCAGGCTATCTCTGTGAGTTAGAGACCAGCCTGGCCTACAGAACGAGTTCCAGCACAGTCAGTGCTGTTACACAGAGAAACCCTTTCTCGAAAAAAGAACAGCTTTAGAAACAGAGGTTGTAACCTGTTGTATACCACACCACAGCAGAGATTCTTTAAGGTCACATCAACTATGTATAGATCACGGGTGAAGAACACTGGCATGGCAGTCTGTTCATGAAAACTACTCTCCCGCTTGAGCGTTCATTTTTGCCCTCTCGGTTCCTGACTTTGTCTCCTGTCTTAAGTCTTAGAAGAAGGGCTGGAGGGCTTAGGAATGTCTCCTTTCACTTTCCTTAACTGATCCTCTGTAAGTAATGTGAAATTTTCACACGGTCAAGATAGAAAAGATGAATGAAAGAGTTACTTTTCCGTCTCCTTTACTCGGTATCCAAAGGCAATACTCACTAAGGCGTTTTTCTTTTCAGAATTCAAGAAGCTCAGGAATGCTGCTCATTTTTCCTGGGGTGGACACGTAAGAATCTGTCAATAACACATAGCCTAACCTTGCGGGAGATACTGGAAAATGCTTCAAAGAAAGGGACTTTGGGGCTTTGTGAAACATGAGCTCTGCAGAGCAGTTTTCTGGAACAGCCCCAACTTCTTCCTGCTTGCTTCCATGTGTGTGTTCCTCCGCCAATAACTACGTTCAATCCCATGTAGGTAATGTACCAAATTCTTGTCCTTGGTGAGTGCTCTCAGTGGTGTGAGAAAAACAATAAACAGCTAAAATAAAATATGTTATGTTTCAGATACTGGAAGGTAATGTCAAGAAAAGGCAAATTTAGAATAGGTAAGACCCAGACAATAAGGGAGCCATGACCAGGGAGAGACATGAGACAGATGGTTCTTGAAGAGCAGCACACATGTGGGTATCTATAGAATATGAAGAAGTGCAGCTGGACCATGGTGAATGGAAACAAGACAAGGTAGGTGGGTCTACACTACCTAACCTTGTGAACAAGGGTAAGGAGCTTGGATTTTTTTTATTGATTTTAGTTCAAAGAATAACTTGACTATTCACTGGAGACTGAGATTTTCCTTTTGCCTTTATTCTGTCTTTAACCAGCTGAGGTTGGGCTCTCTAGTTCCATATTTCCACTTGGTTTGGAGCCTTGTTTTTAAGGTTGCTTATTCCAATAGGTAGATTGTTCTTTACCTCAAATAGAATGTCAGTCAGTGCATTTGAGATAAGATAGGTGTGTGTGTGTGTGTGTGTGTGTGTGTGTGTGTATGTGTGTGTGTGTGTGCATGTGTGTGTATGTGTGTGTGTATGTGTGTGTATTGTGTGTGTGTGTGTGTGTGTGTGTGTGTGTGTGTACTTATTTCTAAACTGACCAGGACTGGCTATAACAAGGACCTAATATAAAATGAAAACACAAGGTTCCACATTAAATAACTATTAACATGTACAAGACAGAAACAAGCAGAGAATCAAGTTCAAGAACTATTTAAAATAGAGGGACATTTTGAGAGTAGTGTCCTGTAGGACCAGACAAGCCACATATTCACAGAGCTGGCTTTACTGTAATAAATGTTACTTGAATGAAGAGTGTGTATAGTGTATAAATGAATGTTTTTTATTCATCATATTTGTTACTTATATAAGCTCATTAAAGCCCATTAAAGAGGACCAGTCTATCAGAAAAGGCATAAAAGCAGCTGTCAGGAAATAAAGAAGAAGGAAACTAAGAAATTCTGAGGCAACTTGATGGCATCACTGTGCACTAATGGGGATATAGTGATTATCTAGCCTGATTGCAACTAAATTACAACTCGTTTTTCTTACTATTTATATAAATATGTATTCCTTCATACTGTGAGCTCAATTATTATAATAAATAACTCCAAAATAAACGGCTGCTAATTCTATTAAAATAATTGCTAGGTATCTCACATTGCTGGATGAATCCAGGAATTTTATTAGGCAAACAAACTGCTGGGAAATACAGATCAATGGCTACATATTTAGGCTGAAGCTGCAATTACATTATGCTTTTAAAATACTGAAAAATATGAGCCAGGCATGAAGGTAAACATTTTTAATCCCAGCACTGGGGTTGGGAGGGGGTGTATGACAGAGGCAGGTGGATCTCTGAGTTTAAAACTAGAGCTTCATTATCTTTAAGTTTTCAGAAAACCAACAACCAGGTTAGACAACAATATGTGATAGCAAAAGGTTTATATGGCAATTTATTTTACCTTATCAGTGTAAAACTAGACACGACCCTAGCTAACTAGAAAGAGTTTACCAGGTTTAATTATTTTCTGCTGAAGAATGCCATTGGACATTAGGTGCCAAGTCTTTAGTGCCAGTGCAGGCTTTACATTTTAAATGTGTGGCCATACTTCTGGCTGCAGAACAGGGTTAGACTAGCCTGGAGGAGTTCACATTCCATCCATTGTGGAGCACTCCTCGGCATTAGTTACCACTGTGATTTATGCAACATCACGAACACACTCAGACTCACCAAATTATAGCCTGGGGTTAAGCATTTATCCAAAGCTGTAGAGAAAAACAAATGCATTTCGGCAGTTTCTAATACTGCATTATTCCTCTAGTTGCATATGCCTATCTTGCATTATAAGATCCTTGATCTCGGGCCTCCACATTGTTTTCTAACTTCAATCTTATGTTTAATTCCAGTTTGTTCTAGTTCAGAAATCATTTTAAAATATGCTGTCTTCTAAATAGACAACTCAGCACATTAATGATTTTAGTCAAGGCAGAAGAAACTTGTCCTGATATTGAAAAAAAAGATGGTTCATTTGTTGTTACCACTGTCCATTGCAAAACTGCTTTCTATACAGGGCACAGAAAAATACCAGGAAGCAAGGAGTCACAAACATTTTAAGCATAAGCTCCAGCTGACACTACCCAGCTGACTTTGCTTGTGCAAGTTACTTCAATGCTTTCAGTCTGGTTTTCCTTATCTACAGAATGGGAAGATTAGCCTTAAAGGGGGCTGGGCTTGGGAGAGGGTAGGGGAAGGGACTATATTTCCAGAGTCAAGCTTCTCCTTTGTTGTCTTCCTTCCTTCCTCCAGGTCTTCAAAACTGCCTGCCGCTAACTATAGTCACTTTGCTTTTGGTTTTGCCCTCTTTTCTTTTGTCCTGCTGAATGTTTAGATGGTGCCCAAAATGGAGCATATTCTTTGAGTTGATATACCAGGCAGAAGTAAGCTCACATGTCTATAGCCAAGTTCTCAGCTATGGTAATTTGCTCAGATACTGGGGGAAGCAAACAGATAAGTCTATATATTAAAAATAATAGTAGACTTACTTCTCATGTTGGGCACACATACACAACTGTAACTATATATCCAAGTTATTTGGGTCTGTTTGAGAAGGTCTAGGGATAATGACTACTTCCGGTTCCTGGTTTTATTTCTAAATATCACTCTCCACTATAGGAAGCTAGACCCCCTGCAGTAATAGCTAGTGCCAAGGTTAGGACAGGAAGAATGGAAGAGGAGCATGCCAATGATGGAGGAGAGTTATCTATCTATGTTACTTTCATTGGTTAATTAATAAAGAAAACTGTCTTGGCCCTTTAAGAGACAGAAAATTAGGTAGGCGGAGTAGACAGAACAGAATTGTGGGAAAAAGGAAGCAGAGTAGGGGAGACGCTTCAGGCAGTCACCATGATTCTCCTCTCTGAGATGGACGCAGGTTAAGATCTCTCCTGGTAAGCCACACCTCGTGGTGCTACACGGATTACTAAATATGGGTTAAAGGAAGATGTGAGAATTAACCAATAAGAGGCTACAGATAATGGGCCAGGCAGTGTTTAAAAGAATACAGTTTCCGTGTAATTATTTTGGGTAAAGCTAGCCGGGTGGCGGGACGCAGACCCGCCGCTCCTTCTACATGCCAACAGTACCATTCACCCTTAATTAGAACAGAATTCATGGGTCTGTGTTGATAGAAACACATAATCAAAAATATGCAGTGGAGTTAATACTTTGCCTTATAGCTACTCCCAATAGCTTCTCCCCACAAAATGCATTAATTGCATCTTAATGAGTATAAAATGATTTTACGACCCTTGCAATAAAGAAACTTGGCTGGGTATGGTGGTGTACATCCCTAATTGCAGTGCTGAAGGCTGACATAGAAGGATTGTTAGTTGGAGGCCAGCCTGGGATTCTCTGGGAAACTGTCTCAAAACAAAAATGCAAACAAACAAATCCTTGAAAATACATATACTGGCAGGTTTTGTATGTCAACTTGATACAAGGTAGTTATCAGAGAGGAAGGTGCCTCAGTTGAGGAAAGGCCTCTATGAAATCCAGCTGTAAGAAATTTTCTCAATTAGTGATCAGCGTGGAAGGGCCCAGTCATTGTGGGTGGTGCCATTCCTGGGCTGGTGATCCTGGGTGCTTTATGAAAGCAGGCTGATCAAGTCTGGAAGCAAGCCAGTAAGCAGCATCCCTCCATGTCCTTAGAATCAGCTCCTGCCTCTGAGATCCTGCCCTGTTTGAGTTCTTGTTCTGACTTTCTTCAATGATAAACAGCAATGCTGAAGTATAATTCAAATAAACCCTTTCCTCCCCAACTTGCCTTTTTGGTCACAGCATTTGATCACAGAACTAGAAACGGTAACTGAGACATTACATTTAGTAAAGAGATAAACACCTCACAGTCATGAGTCAAGTTGAAACTATGTGATCCCTAAAGAAATTCAATGAGACAAGCACCTCACTTCTATTTCAGACTGGTGAAAACTAAAGAGGCAGGACAGCTAGAAACAAGGGGCCGTCCTGGACTGGACTGTAGACGTAAACTGGAATAACTGGGACAAGTGGTGCCTCAGAGTTTCTATTGCTCTAAAGAGACACCATGACTACGACAAGTCTCATAAAGGAAACCAATTCATTGGGTGGCTTACAGCTTCAGAGGTTTAGTCCATTATCTTCATGGTGGGGCATGGCAACATGCAGGCAGATATGGTGCTGGAAAAGGAGCTACATACTGATCCCAAAGGCAGCAGGAAGAGAGGTAAACTAGACGTAATTTGAGCATAAGAGACCTCAAAGACTACACCCCAGTAACACACTTCCTCCAACGTGGCCACACCTCCTAATAGTGCCCCTCCCTATGATCTTATGGGATCCAGTCACATTCAAACTACCATAAGTGGTACCAACTTAAGCAGAATCCACAAATACCATGGTATGAAGTTCTGAAGGTACATGTTCCTTAAAATCCTCATGTTGAAGCCCTAGCCCCAGTGCAGCTCTATCCAGATAAGCTACTATTAAGGTTAAATGAGATTATAATGGAGAACAAGTGATCAATCAGATGTAGTTAGTGTGTCTATAAGAAACACATCACAGTCGGGCAGTGGTGGCGCACACCTTTACCTTTAATCCCAGTACATGGGAGGAAGAGACAGGAAATCTCTGAGAATTCAAGGACAGCCTGGTCTAGAGTGAGTTCCAGGACAGGCTCAAAAGCAACAGAGAAACCAAGTCTCAAATCCCCCAACACCCCTTCAAAAAAAGACATCACAAAGCTTGCTGCCTTCTCCCAGGCATGCTAGTCCACAAGGGTACTACAGGGGATGGAGGACCCTCATGAGAAAGGCATTAGCCAGTACCTTGATCTTGGTTTCCCAGTCTCCAGAAACATAATACATTGTTGAGTAACCTAGTCTGCAGTATTTTGTTATGGTGGCCCAAGGTGATAGCACAGTAATATTGGATTGATGCTAAATACCCGATTAGGATGGCTGTGCTGAGTCCTTGTAATCAATACTTCTGTAGGTATTAAGTTTACAGTTCCAGAATATCACATGCCTGCTCTCTTCTCAGATGGTACAGAGATCTTTAGGATTAGGGAAACTAGGTGAAGGAAAAGTGGGAAATTTATTACGTCTGCAATGATTATGTAACTTTTAAAATTATTTCAAAGTAAAATTGGAGATTGAAATGTTTATCATCCAGAAACATTTTTATAAACATGAACTGTCATTTTCCATTATCGTACTGGGATTGAATTGATGTTTATTTTATTAAAAGAGAAATCTAGAAAAACTTACATCACTTTACTGCAATCATAATGGATGTACCTCAGATATCCACATTCAGTTAATAAATAAAAACATTCATGATAACAACTCTATTAATGACATATTTATACAGCTGCTTTGAATAATCTGGATGGAAAAATACCTGGAGACGGGGTGGGGGAAAGGGAGGAGCAGAAAGGTTGAAGGAAATACACTGTTAGTTTCAAGCACATTAAAGTTAGCATAGGATTTTTAAAAAAAATTTACAAGCATATTGTCTCCGTGTGTGTGTGCACACGCGCGCGCGCGCGCGCGCGCGCGCACACACACACACACACACACACCATGTACGTGAAGTGCCTGAAGGGCCTAGAGACACCAGAACTGGAGCCAAAGCTCTGAGTCCCCAGGTGAGTCCTTGAAACTGAACCCAGGTCCTCTGCAAAACAGGAAAAGCTTTTAACCTCCAAGCCATATCCACAGGCCCCTAGGAAGGAGTTTGAGTCTACACTGTAGACAATTAAGAGGTCTTATCCTGAAAACCTGACAGTCTGTGTAAGCATCAAGGTGAATACAGAGGGAAAGGATGACCAAACACTGCCATAACAAAATGAAAGCAAATTTCTAGAGTAAGAGAATTGTTACTTGTGTGGCCACGTGCCAGAATGATGTACTAGACAATGATTTCAATTTTACCAACACTACAATTTCGCAGCTCTGTGGCCACTAACCAGTCACTTATCCAAGGCCTCCATCTCCTCAGCTACTACCGTCGCCTCACGACTGCTTCTACCCTTGTCCCTTTTGCTCTCGTCATGTGACTAACATCTTCTTCCTTCAGTGTGAATAAAATCAGATCAAGTTACTCCAGTGTTCCTAACACTAAGCTTCCCTCAGACGTGGTTTCAATAGCTTTATCAGGTCTTTGTGTACCTGCTATGGCCCACTTCCACTGTCAGCTTTGTTCAGTATGAAAGGTTCACACTGACCTTGGTTTTTGTTGTTGTTGTTTTGTATCTCATCCATTACATTCCTGCCTCTGGACTTGTGTGTGACCCCAGACAGTATTGTGGGTAATTCTTTTTCATGGTTCAGGAGTAGGCTCAAATGTCACCTCTAGCATGACCTTATTTTACCTTTTACAGAGAGACATCATGCCCCCAGCTATTTTGATAACAGACCCTGTTAGCTGAAATCCCCTTATTTACGGGTTTATTTTCCGAGTCCTACAGTAGACAGGGCAATCAATAACAAAAGTGTGTGTGCCTGATTTATTTGGACGATGCCCCAGTCAACTAAGAAGTGCAAGGGATAAATGTTGACTGACCTACAGTTCTTTAGGCCTTCAGGTTTCTAACGCACGAAGTGGGGCTAATTAGACCCACTCTTCCCATTAGAAACTAGACCTAACTTTTATAAAAATCTTACTATGCCTGCAGCAGTGGGAAAATCACTTCATATGCTTCTCCTCGTGCACTACTGTGATTTCCACTCACGAAATAAGGTCAGCAGGTTATGGAGAAGTTAAAATAAAATAAAATAGATGTAAGGACAAGACCACAGTAAATTCATCAATGCTTAACCTCAGAATCTGCTCTTAGCTGATATTTAATAGTGGTCCTTGTTTGTCCTATTAGAGAACTGAAGAAAGCTATTGCATATTTCCCGGGGGTCTTTGCCTGTTCGATTCACATTCTTATTCCTTCAGTCCCCCCCTTTAAAAGGCCCTCATAGTTTGGTCCTTCTGTTCTGAACCGCAGTTTGCAAGCGGTTCTCTGCCTTGATGTTCTTATGGGGTGAATAGCAAAGAAGTATCAGCGTCGTGGAAGACGTCTGCAAATGAGCCGAGAAGTTGCACAAGTCGAGAGTATTGGAGAGGGATGCGGTTTGCACAGTAAGTGTTCCTGAAAGAAGTAAGTTTGCCTGACCTCAGGTCAGAGGTGGTGAGCTGTGGGGCTAGTGAACCCCAAGCGGGAGCCCCGCGCGAGAGCTGCCGCAGGGGGCCGCTGGGTCGAGACAAAGGCTGGTGGAGTTTGGGAAGATGGGTGGTAAGTGTTACAGTACAAACCCCAGTGAGGAGACCCAGATGCATTTTCCACAAAGTAAACTAGAGAAGTATTAGAGGGAAACAAACTGCAAGGCACAACCACCTACCAAGAAAACGCGAACTTACCCTCTTCTGGCCACCCGGCCTCCGTAGCCCGGCTACTACCTGAGGAATCTGGTCGTCAAGGCAGCGGCGGGGCTCAACCCGGCTACCGCGAGACTCCAGAGGTCTCGCGAGATCTCGCCTTGCGGCCCTGACAGGCGGGCGTGCTTTCCGGGGGGTTATGGGAGGATTTTGGTGTCCGGGATGGAGGTCGGTGGCTCTGTGCGGCCGATGCTGGAGCCAGCCCGGATGGGCGGGCTGGACTGTGGCGAAGTCGGAGCCGGTTCTTAGGCCCGGCTGGAAGGGGCTTGGAGGTGCCGGGCGGGGCCTGAGGCGGCTCGGGACATGGGAGCGTCCGAGCGGGGTCCGCGGTCCCGCCGCTCAGCCGCCCAGGCGGCCGAGGAGCAGCAACCCGTACCAGCGCGCGCAGGAGGACGAGTGGCGGCGGCGGAACAAGACGGTGCTCACCTACGTGGCCGCGGCCGCCGTGGGCATGCTGGGGGCCTCCTATGCCGCCGTGCCCCTCTATCGGCTCTACTGCCAGGTAGGGAGGGACGAGATGCGTACGTCAGGAGTCGGTGCGGCTCCAGATTGGGACAGACGTGTCCCCGGGAAGGCCAGTTCCGGGAGAGATGGAGCTGGTGCCACGCCTCAGAAGGAATGAGCCTTGTAACACAGGGACAGGGTACTCCTGGCACTTAGTGAGTGGAGAGGTTAGACAGGCTGTTAGTTACCTGAAAGTTCACGGGACACCCCGCCCCTCCAAAAAAATAAAAAAAAAAAAAAGATTTTCCAACATGACAGTAGTACTGAGACCGAAAGAAATGAAGCAGTTGACACTCCTGAGTGTCTGTATTCACACGCTTTCGTCAGGTTAGGCTAGGTTAACATTAGGTCTTAAAAAAAGTAGCCTTAAAATCAAGTTCCATGTTTAACACTAGTATGCCCTTGAGAATGCCCTGCTACTGTGAAATCAACAAGTTTTAGAGCAAGAAATAAAGTAAATATAGGATGCCATGGAATGCAATGGTCCCTTTTTATGAGCCAGTTAAAATAAAACCCAGCGATACTATGATCGCCTCGATACTATGATCTAGTAGTAGATCTGAGGGGCAGGGTAGTAAGTCTGAGCTTGAGCCACGACGTCACTTTAATGACTGTCTAGTTTAGTTTAAGCACTGAACTTGAGAAACTTTAATCACATATGTCCCAAGAATATATAAGGAATTGATATTGAAGGAGAACACTTAAATTTTCGTTTTATTCAACTGACCTAAATTCTTTAGGAAAAATAGTTTGTCTTAAAGCTCAGTCTCTTAAACAAAATTATATACATACTTGTTAAATAAAGTCAAATACTTGTCCTGCAATTCATCTCTTAGGTTTAAAGCGGAATTTGACAATGTTGAGAGAAATTGATAAAGCTAAATAACTTATGTAACAAGCGAAAGAAAGATAGTAAAATATTAATACAGTAGTTTTTTTAGAGTCTTCCATTAGCCTCAAATTTGGCCTTTTGTTTTTCTAGTATAGGAAAGGTAAATTATCTGGGAATCAGAATACTGTTACCCTCTAGCAGCATAAGAATATCTTGGAAATAGCATTACCCCACATCTGAAAATGATAGTAATGAACCCGGGTCCTTTGGAAGAACAATCAGTGCTGGAGAGATGGCTCAGTGGTTAAGAGCACTGACTGCTCTTCTAGAGGACCCAGGTTCAATTCCCAGCACCCACATGGCAGCTCACAACAGTCTGAAGATCCAGTTGCAGGGGATCTGACACCTTCACACCAATGCACATAAAATAAAGTTAAATAAACCATAAAACTATTTTTAAAAAAATTCCTGGTACTTTATGGAAGTTGACTGGGAAACCAAAAATAAAAAGCTTATAAAAGATCAGGTACTCATTAACTGGCAATGAAGGATAAAAGATCTCTGTGTTTGCAGAGAATTACAGGTAAGTGTCAGATAATCATTGGTCCACCCACATGGGGAAACACTTATGATGCCCTGGGAAAGCAGATATACAAATTAAACTCTGAACTGATTTCAGCTCTGAAAACTGTGGTGCAGAAACAGGGACAGTTTTGTGTTTTAACTGAAATGACTGGGTGTGGGCAAACTGGGTTTTTTTTTAGTGAAAAATTGCTTATGTAAACTAGACTGACAGTGAAGGGAACTTGTTTAGTGAAAGGTTACATGTCAGTAATAATAACTTGTCTTCAAAATCTGCTTTTAAAAGTGACTCCTTGCTAGAAAAAAATAGAACTCACTTTACCAAATATAGGCAAACCATTGACACAGAGGAAAAGATCAGGGGTAGTAAACAGTTTGGCCTAAAGTAGAGCATTCCGTTGTTTTTCAAATTTTACTTTTTTCCAGGAGATACATGGAGATCTAAACACTGTTGCTTAACGTATCCAGTGTCTTGTTCTAGACTACTGGACTTGGAGGATCCGCAGTGGCCGGGCACTCCTCCGACCAGATTGAAAACATGGTGCCCGTTAAGGATCGAATCATTAAGGTCACCTTTAATGCCGACGTGCATGCCAGTCTCCAGTGGAACTTCAGACCTCAGCAAACAGAGATATATGTGAGTGACGAGTGGGTGCATCTGTTAACCCATCTGTGCTAAAGTTACACCTTCTAAGCATCTCAGAATGCTAGTACACTCATGAGTAGATAGACTTGATAATATTCATGGGATCTAAGTCACAGAGTGGAATTACTCAAGGAATATGTTAGTGTTTTGAAACATTTACTTTTTTATATTCCCTACATTTAAATGGAATTATGGCATTTGGGGTTTCTGTGATAGTCCCACCCTACATGCCAGGCCAGCCTCAGACTCATGATTCTCCTACCTCAATTTAGCCTTGCTTGCTGTTATTCTTGATTTCTCAGTGCATTAACCTTTGCTTAAATAAGGGCTTTATTCCTTTCAGTTTTACTCTGGTTATAAACTTACTGTAATCTATTTAAGGTTAGTTTAACATTGATATCCCTTAAAATTACTCAACCATGGCATTAAGATCTAAATAAATTAGGTATAGAGGCATGTGTTATGTATGGTGCTTGCTATATTTTAACTTTTAATCAATTGAAACAGTGTCATGTGTTTATAATCATGTGATTAAAAGTTGACTAAATCCTAATGTTGAGTTTATATCATGTTATATAGCTTCCTGACTTTTACTATGGTATAGGTGATAATAGAAAAAATGTGGAGAATCATTGGTCATAATAAGTAATTGACTAACTTATCAGAAGCATTTCTGTCCATCAAAAAGAAAAATATAATTTTGAGATGAAGAGAAAGTACTGAGGTATGAACCAAGGGTCTTGTATGTGCTGGGGAAGAACTCTACCATTGAGCTAAACATACAGACTAAGAAAACATTTTAAAGATGTGAAGTAATCATTTCAGTAGTAACAACAGTCCAGCATCATTGTATCCAAAATGCTTTTGAATTGTTAATAATTAGAGTCCTGAAAGGATTTGAGGTAAATGCTTTTTAACTATAGATTACTCTCAAAAGCCTTAATTTCAAATGTTATTTTAACAAACCCTTATAAAACAAAGTGCTTCCCCAGTTTGGTGAATATCACTTAATCTTCTTTAAGGATTTTGTAGGTTATGATTTTGAATACTGGTTCAAATTGCATGGCAATAATCAGGGTGATGGCAAATTGGTACATCATAGGATGTCCTATGGAAATTTTTACAGCCCCTTTGCTTTTATTTCTCAAAGTATTAACTCCTTTTAGTTTAACAGATAGTGTTCAGTCAATTTTTACACTGGTTATAAATGTAAGTTATTCAGAATTGAGCTAAGTTTAATATTGGCACCCTTTAAAAAATTTGGCAATCATGACATAAGCAAATACACAATCTGAAACTAAGATAGGTTTTTGGCAATGTTCATAGTACATTGAGATAGGCACTATAGTCCAATGAATAAAAAAATAGTATGATTCTTAATTTAGTGGGGGGAAAGAATAGCATCAAATATAATGTGTGTTTGTTGAAACAGGTGGTACCAGGAGAGACTGCACTGGCATTTTATAAAGCTAAGAATCCTACTGACAAACCAGTAATTGGAATTTCTACATATAATGTTGTACCATTTGAAGCTGGACAGTATTTCAATAAAATACAGGTAAACTGAATGTAAACTTTATGATAAAAGTATGTGAAACTGCTTATTATAAATTAAATGCTTTTAATTTCTAGAAGTTCACTTTCTGGCTGGGTATTGTGGCTCATGCCTATAATCCTAGTACTCAGTAGGCTGAGATGGGAGCATTGTCATGAGTAGAGTCCAGCCTGGATATGGGTATGTAATGGATTCTAAGCCAGGCTGGCCTGCAGTGTAAGACCCTGTTTCAGGAGAGAAAAAGGAAAAGAACAAAAAAAAAGCCTAGATTAGTTATTAGTTCTTCTAAACATAAAGCCATTTTTGTGTCTTCATGCTTGCACCATCTAGATGGAGGGGGAACCAAATCTGTGTTTGTTCCTTTTGTTTATTTGTTTTGAGACAGGGTCTATGTATCCTGACAGTTGGAGCCCTGTAGACCAGGCTGATTCAAACTCACAGAGACCCACCTGCCTCTGCCTTCCAAATGGTGGGATCAAAGGGCTATACTGCTGTACCTGGCTACTGTATTATAAGATTAGAATTAAATTGCTTCTAGCTGGGCGGTTGTGGCACATGCCTTTAATCCCAGCACTTGGGAGGCAGAGGCAGGCGGATCTCTGAGTTCGAGGCCAGCCTGGTCTACAAGAGCTAGTTCCAGGACAGGCTCTAGAAACTACAGGGAAACCCTGTCTCGAAAAACAAAACAAAACAAAACAAAATTCTTAACCCTTAAAGCAAAACTCAGTCTGTTCAGAAAGGATGCTGCTATCCTATGGTGGTGCTTAAGGGCAGGAAATGAATATTGCTGTGTTTAAGTAATAGAGTAGGAACCTTAATTAACCAACTATCTTTCTGTAATTTGTAGTGCTTCTGCTTTGAAGAGCAAAGGCTTAACCCACAAGAAGAAGTAGACATGCCAGTGTTTTTCTATATTGACCCTGAATTTGCAGAAGATCCAAGAATGGTGAATGTCGATCTCATCACTCTTTCTTACACCTTTTTTGAAGCAAAGGAAGGGCACAAGTTGCCAGTTCCGGGCTATAATTGAAGTAGATTCTAAGGCCTGCTTCAGATTTGTGATTTTTGGAAAATCATGTATTGTGCTTTCTCAGAAGAGAAATATTCTACACTAATGTATATTGAAACCTTGTATTCTAAGTGATTCTATTTCTTTCTTCCCAACTTCATTTATCTCATTTAAGACTGAGAGAATGGGTTCAAGACTCAGTCTGTGATAAAAAGATGCTGCTATCTCTGATGGTACTTAGGGGCAGGAAATGAACATTGCTCTGTGTGCAGTAATAGGAATGATATTTATCAAGACATGAAGATATTGACTGTCGGATGTGCCACACGGGTAACTGTTGAAAACTGCACAAAAGGTCAGGGAGATGAATCAGTGGGTTAAATTGTTTGCCTCATAGGCCTTGACAACTTGTTTCTAGTTCCTGGAACCAGCCTTAAATAGTGAGTGGAGTAGCTGACACCTGTAATCCGAGAGTCCTGACAGTGAGGTGGGAGGCTGAGCCAGGAGAATCTCCTCACCTTTATATGCATGCTATGACACACATGCACACATAAACTGCTTTAGTGCTTCAGTTTAATTCTGTAGTGTTAGGACCTTCACACTTTTACCAATGTATCTGGAAACTTTGAAAAAGAAAATATGCTGAAGTGGTTTTGGTTTATAAACCTTATCACCAAGCAAGGTGGCTGCTACTTTCTGCAGTATAAAGTGACACAATTTAAAACTGTTCATTTAGTTTGTGTGCTGGGAAGGTGAGTGACACATATGTACTGGTCAGCAGACACACTGCGGGAGACAGTTTCCAAAGGTGAGTGACACATATGTACTGGTCAGCAGACACACTGCGGGAGACAGTTTCCAAAGGTGTCAGACAAGGTAGCAAATGCCTTACCTGCTGAGCTGTCTTTGGCTGAACTGACAGTTTTAAAAACTTAAAGAAGAGGAAGAGGAATCACTCGGCTCTGACAGCTCGCTTCAAGTTTGTAATCTTCATTCAAGCGTGGCTTTTCCTGTTAAGATTGAGGGCTATTTTATTCAGAGTATTGAATAGACAATGACTTGGATATGATGATAAAGTGATCTAACAGAAGAATTACATCTGCTAGTCTGTGCTCGCATTTATTGTCATAATTCCAAATTCATTAATGGATGATGTAAGAAAGAAATTGTGAAGATTTATTGACATAATGCTCTTTGAGGAAAAAAAAAACAACTCTGACAAATTAATAGTAATTTAATTTTAAGTGAATGATGCACAATTTTGTTTTCCAGTATTTGTTTCAAAATGTAAATTATAATAAAAGGCAAGAATGTTTAACATTACAAAGGCCACCTGATGCAGTGACCTGCTCAGGCACTTGAAATATAATTAAATCATCAAGTTTAATCCAAAGTGTTATTTATATACAAATGCAAACTGACTTCTACATTCAAATTCAGTTAAATGAAGGCACTCATTATTTTCCTCACTTCCTGCCCCATCTGTTCACAATGCTTTGTAGTAGGACGATCTCCAAGTATCCTTATAGGTCTGTGATGATTTCTATTGGTAGGAATGCCTGCGCAGCAGAAGAGTCTTCAACTTAACCAGTTGACCTCGTACCAGGAAGTTTTCCTTCTGCTGAAGTTGTAGTTGTTATAGTCAGCTTCTCCTGAAATCCTGAGCCATTGTCAGGAGTAGCAGTGTTAGCTGGGGAATGTTAACTATTCTGTTGAGAAATGGTCCACTGGATTTCCCTGTTGGCAGGACTTGTCTTTTAGGCTTCTGTGGAGCAGGGACTGCTTTATCAGGCTGGTCCTTTGTGCTGCTAATTAGCTGAGCATACACCTGAAATAAAGGGAAGACATTGGCCCTTCTCTGCATTTCCTGAGAGACTGGAAAGCCATACTGTTAAGCAGAGGAAAGGTTGGAATGCACTTTTCCATGGTTGGAGGTAGGAAGGGAGTAAACAGTGAGCAGGTCAGTGAGACCAGGCATTCAGTGGTGTGTAATAAGATAACCTGTGCAGGAGCACTACTGATGGCTTCTGCTGGCCCAGCTAACAGGTACGGCTGCACACTGATGCCACAGAGTTGTATTAAAATGACAAAGTTTTACTGATCATCTTTTTATGTTAACATTAATATTTATATACCCCAAACCAACTTCTGTATTTCCATGCCTCGTTTCTAGATGATAGATAATGAAGAGTGTATGTCATTAATGAGCACTGGTCAGTGTGGAATAATTCAGAGGAACTTGGTACTGTGCTGAAATAGGTGTCAGACTTGAATGGTGCTTATAGAATTTAATACCAATATGCTAATTCCACTGAATTATATGGAGTTTATATTGTATAAGTTGGTAGGTTTTTGTTTTGTTTTGTTTTTACCTTAGCAGTTACTGTGATTTTGAGCTTCTTTGTGGTGGTAAACATCAATTTCTTCATAAACAGCTCTGAAACAAAGCCACCAAGGTAGAATTACACTTCAATTACAAAGTACTGTATTAGCACCACCAAAACTGAAAGTACAGGCTTTTGGGGTGGGGTGTCAGGCATCATAAGTGAATAAAAAGATCTTTATCCTGTACCTCATTCTAACATAAAAACATTCTAATGCTAGAGTTCTTTCCCATGCCTATTAAAGGCCAATTTATTCTTACTTTTGATTTAAAGGAAAACTGGTTCGTATTTGGGCAGTTTTTTTTTTTTTACTTTAAAACAAATCTAGTTTTAAAATATTTTAAAAATATTAATAGTCTGCTGGGCGGTGGTGGCGCACGCCTTTAATCCCAGCACTCGGGAGGCAGAGGCAGGCGGATCTCTGTGAGTTCGAGGCCATCCTGGTCTACAAGAGCTAGTTCCGGGACAGGCTCTTAAAAAAAAAAAAGCTGCAGAGAAACCCTGTCTCGAAAAACCAAAAAAAGAAAAAATATTAATAGTCTGCTTTATCTAACATTGTATTATAGTCTAGACTTGGGAGAAACCTTTAGCTTGTGTTGGTCATTTCTGTACCATTAATAAATTATAATTTTTAATTCCCTAAGTTTATATGTAATTTTATTGCTCAAAAATTATCTGTACCCAAAGGTGGCATTCATATATAGAATATAGCAAACACAGCTGGGAGAAACCTCCCAAAATAACACTAAAACAAACCAAAGTGATCAACTTCATAAATTTTACCATGTTTCTAAAAATTTTAGACTTACTTTCCATAAAGTAATTTTACCTTTTACCCTGTTGAAGCCACTGATCTCATTATCTCTCAGGAAGAAACCTCATGTATTGTTTCCCATCTTAATATGGGAACTTAACATGTCCTTTCTCAATCCCTCCAGTTTATTCTCATGTGCATTGCCCATTATTTCCACTATCCTGTCAGCCTGTCTTCTCAGACACCTCTTCAGCAAATGCCTTCTTTTCCAAATCTTCAACTCCTCTAGGTCCTAACCCTCCGCATTTTCTGCCAGTGCAGTTTCTCATCACAGCTCCTAGAACCCACCTCAATAATCCTCTAGTTCCCAAGCCATCCCATCTCTTTACATTTATCTTGTAAGATATTTGTATGTATTTTCACTCTTAATTTTTAACATTGAAATGTGGCTTCTGTCCCCAATTCACTAAAATAGCTTTAATAAAACCTATGTGCACGTAGCTGAATCCAACATCTAGTTTTCGGTTCTTGACCTGGTTGTACTGTGTATAATGTTCATCATAGCTGTGCACAGGGTAAACTTCCACGCCAGGCACTAGATTGCCGGTTCCTTTCTTCATTGTCCGTGTTGGCATTTCCAGTTCATTGAATGTGCTAAACCTGCTTTCTACTGTGTGTGTTTTTGGTTGTTATTTTGTAGACTTGACAAGAATTAGCAATGCTGCCTCCTAGGGTTACCTCTAGCCTTCATTTACAGTAGTTCATATACACTCTAGTTACTATATCCTTTCATTGACATATATTTGCCTGTCAGCTTAATTTTTTTCTCCACATTACATTTCATGTTTAAAAGAGCAGAGAGCTTGTCTTGCTCAAAATTAGGTATTAGTCACGCCCTATTATTTACATGAAATGTTGAAAGCGATGTGTGTGCTAAATATACATAGATAACTTCAGAAAGAAAATTTTTGGCCTGGGATTCCTGGCCAACCAGTGATGTGAAAACTCTAGAACTAAGAGTTTCTGCTTTTCCTTAGAAGTTCCTGGATGTCATAAGACCTTCAGTAGGCTCTGAGTCTCCAGAAAGCAAGAAACACAGTGGTGAAGAGTTCCAGGGTTTCTCTCCTCCAGCTTCCCTACTGACCGTCTCACCTCTGGTACCTAGGACACAGTATACTTACTTAAAGCCATTAGTTAATCTGAATATGCTCAGGAATCTGACATATTTGAACATGAAATTTAACTACATAAGTACATGTGTTCAGTGGTGCAGCCACTTTTATTAAGCTTAGCCAAGGGAAATTCCATCATCCTTAGGAAAGGTGCCTAGCAGGTGGATGTGGTGGTACGTGCCTATAATCACAACACTCAGGTTATGGCAGGAAGGTCTCCTGAGTCTGTTTGATAATAAATGATACCAAAATAGCTGTCTACTTTGAGGGCTTAACTAGACAATATATCTAATGCTCCCATGTGCTAGGACATTGGCTGTAAAACAGGACCAAAGCAAAATATATATGAAGAGGAACAGGTTAAAAATAAGCAATAAGAGCTCATGAGACAAGCCTAAACTAAGGCTGAGCATTCATAATTAATAGTAAGTCACCATGTCATGATTTCAGGGATGGCTGTCCAAGAAAACCTACTACAATTGGCAGTCATGGGTACATGGTGAACTACAGAACATACTCTGTACCACCACCTTTGCTAGCATTATGAACACAGCTATGGCGCTTATACAGTATCACAAATCTTTAGAACTACTTGAACATACTAGTTTTTAACTATGAGGAATTGATTTTTTTTTTTTAATGTACATTTTAAATTCTACACAGGCCAAACAAAATACTACTGGGGACCAGATATATAGACTCCAGGCTGCCAGTTTCTGATTGATTTCCAAAATCTTGTTTTGAGCATTTTTCACAATGGGGATAATCTTCCACTCAGGATTGGTATTAAATCTGTAATAGGGAGCTGGAGAGATGGCTCAGCAGTTAAGAGCACCCGTCACTCTTCAGAGGACCTGGTTTCAGTTCCTAGCACCCACACAGATGTTAACAATGGTCTGTAGCAACAGTTCCAGGGGATCTGACACCCTCTTTTTGCATCACAGGTACAGGTACACATATGCTTCACAGTCACGATGCAGGCAAACACATAAAATAATAAAATCCCTATAATGTGCTTATCATTCCATATACAACCTGGCAAACAGGAAACCATTCAGTGATGGTACCTTAAGGATTTCCAATTCAAAGCATTTTTATTTTCCTTTTGGACAAGGTCTTGCCTTGTCGCCTACACTTGCCTGACTCGTGATCCTCCTACCTGTATCTCCGACATGCTAAGAGTATACTGTATAGCTACAGCTGACATAAAACAGTTTTAACATTAATGGTCACTTTTAAGGATATCTTTGTCATGTTGAACACAAGAAGTTCTCTTACATGTCTTTTGATTCAGTTCTGGGAGAACAGTTTTAAAATGTGGCATTAAAATGTCAGCAAAGAATAGTGTCCTTCTCAAGCAGAAAGAACAGTGTCCTCAAGCAGAAAGACACTTGCCACCAATCTATGCTAAATGCTGGTTCCAGTTTCTCAGCGTGTGACTCTAGCATTTTTATTTTTCAGTCACAGGCCGAGAGCAATAAGGCCATTAATAGCAACGGCCACTATAAAACCTCATAAATCATTTTTAATAAGGCCATAAATTTCTGCCAAATGCTAAACAAAGTTAAATGATTGACCAAGCTCAGCTCTGTCCTCAAAGAGAACTGAGACAAAACATAAATTAATGATTTTATAAATGACTTACTCTGTAGCAGGAGCTAAGGGATCAAACTCCATTACCTCGTAGTAATTGGGTGGTTGGAGATCATTGTTTAGCACTTTAGGTGCATGAAGAAGGGAAAAAAAAAGACCATTAAGTACACAATATGCTTGTGAGAAGCATGCACAATTCATAATTTGTTTAATGTAACTGTTAAATATTTAAATATGAGTCTAACAAATACAACCAAAACAGACAGTTAAAATGTTACTAAGTTCCATGAGTCTATGCATAAAATAGAATTTCCAAACTTCAACTACAATTTTATTTATTTTAGTGTGAACCAAATACAACATTCAGTTCAGCACAAGTATTTTTATAGTCTCCTAATGCAAATTATAATGAATGGTGTCAGCCCTGAGTTTATTATATGTATTTTCATAGTACAACGAGTTTTCTGCATTTCTCTATTTTTAATCAATAATCTTTGACAGTTAGGGTCTTGTGTGTACCTGGATGATTGCTGGGCAAGGGTGGCTGCCTCTGGCTCGGTGGTGCTGCTGTGGCAGGCTGTAGGCTAACTGGCTGTAGTAATACTGAATTGGAGTCTTCCGGAAACTGGAGAAAGCATAACACGTGTTCAGGCATACATTGTACATTAAGCATTTTTGTTACCAAATGGCACTGCTCCAAGAGTCATACATTCAGCTGGGTGAGAACTAGTCATTTTTACTATTTCCATTTTTACCTAATAACTACTTGTAAAATTGTCTGCATGGTTTCATGCTTATTACATTCCATTTCCCACATAAAATGTAAAATGTATTTTAAAATACTGTTTTTAAGGAAGAATCGGAATTGTGTGGCTCCGTCTAGCTTCTGTTTCACTCAGAATATGAAATCTCAGCCTTGAACAGGAATGAAGTTCAGTTTACAAATAGGCATGCAGCGATGCTATCAAGCCTAAGAGAGATATGTCGTTCTTTATCCAGGTTTAGCTAGCATAGCCAAATAAAGATAGAACTTGAGAGGCCGAGACAGGAAGATGGTGAATTGGAGGTTAGTCTCATCTACATAGCAAGACCCTGTCTCAAAAATCAAAATTACAGTTTTTGTAATTTCCTCTTTTATCCTACAAGTATGCCACTTTCTAGCTGCCAGGCACTATTAAGACAAGAAATAAAACAGACCAAGCACCTGCTATATTTCCACAAAGTGGAAATCAGTGTCCGGTGGCCTGTTCTATGGTGAAAGAGCAGGATAAGTGGCTGAGGTACAGTGAGAGTCTGCTCTCACAGCCTGGTCACAGAGAATGCCTCACCACTGGGAACCACCCGGCTGAGCACTGACTGATTAATATTAGAGGACACAAGTTTCTAGGCTCTGAAGTCAGGGAAGTAATTATGGTTGAAGCATGGTGAGTCGAGATAGGTCAGGGGTGAGGCAGAAGCGGTAATGGTCAGGCTAAGATCAGAATTCCAGGTGTTTACAGAATAACAGAGGAAGACAACCAGGTGGAGTTGAGCAAATGAGTAGCATGACTTGGGGAAACTGCTTGGGTTTGGTTTCTAAGAGCACACTATGATGTGGGATGGGGCGGGAGAGAAGCCTTGGGAGGCAGAAGCTTAAACAAAGCTCTGGAGAGGTTATGACTGTATCCATTGTGTGATCACTTATATTGGGGTGGGAAAGTGGAGAGGTGAGGTGTGTAGGGCAGTAAGCATGTTTTCAAACCAAGGTAAAACTGAGTCAAGGGATGTTTACCAAGGCTTTTGACCTAAGCACCTGATAAAGGGTGTTGACCATTTAATGAGGCACAGAGTCTGCTAGAACTGGCAGATAGGACAGGGAAGAAAAGGGTGAGAGTACATGCAAAGTTGGTAGAATTCTGAGTTCAAGAAGCAGGGTCTAGGCTGGAGATAAAATCTTGTTGATTGTCGAACCTTGGTTATTTTAAGGCAGGGACCAAAAGCTAGGCATGGTAGTGCATGCCTTTAATCCCATTATTTTGGAGGTAAAGGGATGAGGCTGAGGAGTTCATGGCCAGCAAGACCCTGTCTCAAAGGAGAAAGAGGGAGAAACAAGATTCTAAAGGAATGAGGTAGATAAGATAGAAAGTCTGTGCCTGGGGTTTCTGATACTGAAATATCAGGAAACGGGGCCACGAAAAGAAATGGAGAGAAACATGGAATATATGAGAGTCATATGTGCACACGAGAAAAAGTGAGTAATTGTTAAGACTGGGACTAGAATTATAGCACTAGTTTAATTATTTAAAAAACACTGATAACCTTCACTAGGGTTTAGAGAGAGAGAGAGAGGGATGAACTACTCTGAAGTCTTTCCAAATATAAACAATGTTAAAGGAACTACAGGGGCTGGAGAGATGACTCAAAGGTTAAGAGCATTGCCTGCTCTTCTAAAGGTCCTGAGTTCAATTCCCAGCAACCACATGGTGGTATAGGGGTCTGGTGCCCTCTTCTGGCCTGCAGGCATACACACGGACAGATTATTGTATATATAATAAATAATTAAAAAAAAATAAAGGAACTACAACTTTTTGTTTCTTACAGTGCTGGTGATCAAACTTAGGGCTTGTGCATGCTAACTAAGTGCTGTACCACTGAGCTATATTCCAAACCCAGAAATTATGCCATTATCTTTAACCATATTATCTGAGAAAAGAAAAATAAAATTTATCTCAAAAGACTAAGGTTGCCAACAATGGCTGTGTCACCCAACTGTAAAGACCTTTCTTCTGCTGCTCGACTTGGGCCAAGTTTTGTTTTTGTTTTATATTAAAAAGTAAATATAAATATATGCAGAGTAGAGCATAAGAACTAACAAGCAGTTATGATTTGGTCATGATTATCTGCTGACTAGGCGAACTGCTAGCAAGAGGGTTTGGTTACTCACATCATACGTGTGACTTGAGGCGAAGTTTTGGCTGGTCCTTTGGGCAAACCTAGGATAGTGTGATAACACAGCATGATTACCCTACAGTGAGAACACAAATGCAAAAAGTAAGATGATTTCCCAGGTCTGAAAGAAAGCCTGTATAGCAAACCTTCAAACTACACAAAATGACACCCTACTTCAAACTCACAAAATGCAAACAACTACCATCTGGTTTCAGTGCCCTTCGGGCCAGGAAACTCAAAATCAAACACAGCAAAGGCATCAGTCCTTGGCAGGAGCGGACTTCAGCCCCTGGAGTATGCACGGTACATTAGTGAAAGCACAGCCTTCAGTCTTTCCATCCGTAGCTACCACCCATTACATCTTGAAAGATGAGAAGCTGTACGGAGCAAAAGTTAGGAAAGATGGGAGAGTTCCCATTCTGGTTAAAGTGGAGTGGAAAAAAAATTATCCCCTTACTAATGCCACTATGAAAGCCAAAAAACAAACCAGGAAAGCTAGTCAGGAATGTGAAAATGGTGGCAGGCCAACTGGGAAAGGACAAAATTTAAGTACTTCAGAACTACTGTTGAATTTACCGTCTTTTGTATTCTCTTGATTTTAATGTAGCCTGAACCCCAGATACAAACTTAAGTGATGACAGAACTTGAAGAGAAGCAGTCATTTGCATACAGGGAGCAAGAAGGACACCCCTAGCTGCCTCTGATCCATCTTCACATTCCAAATATAGTCAACCCCATGGTGACTCCAGAGGTAACGAGTGGGCAGGAGAGTAAACTCTGAAGTGAGGGAAACTTCCTCTCTAATTGGCTAAGCTGTGACTTCAAAAGCATGGGATAGCCATTGTTGCTTTCTGTCCTACCATTTGTCTGGAGAAAGCACAGCAGGAGAAGGATGATTAGTTAATTAGATAATAAGGTGACCAGAGAACAGAGAAGGGGAGCTCCAGGACACCAGAGAGTATCAAAGAAATAATAATGTTGAGAGAACTCAGGAAAACAATCTTGTAAGGTTGTTATGAAGTCCTAAGACGGAATTGTTTTCAATGTCCATGATTCAAATGATGTCAAAATACTGAGAACTGGACACACAACCTACCACTAGACTTCTGACTGACCACAGGGTAGTACATAGACAGGACAGATTTGAACAGCACAGGAAAAGATTTGCAAATTCAGTGATTTTTGAGCGCATATTAAAGAGGCAGGCTGAAATTATAAAGTGAATCTAATCAAGTTCTTTGCTTCCTGAAATCAAAGTATCATTTATAGACCAAATATTCCCAAAACCAAGCATCTACTAATAAAAATAAAAAAGCCAAGGATATAATTCAAAATGACTACGCGTATAAAGAACCAGAAAACATTTAATGTAGTAAGAAGACAAGCAATGGAAATGACTACCAAGAGAAATGGTTGTTGGCGTTATCCCAAAGAGATGTGAAAGCAGCTATTGCAGTACAAATATTCATTCCAAGAGGCAAGCATTCAATAACCCTTTTAAAAATGAAAAAAATAGAAAGTGTCAGTTAACAAACAAAAATCATAAAAAACAAAGTAGAAATTTTAAAAATGAAAAAATAAATAGAAACAAACTTCAAATCAGTTTAATTGTAAAATAGAAATGACAGGACAGTTCGTGAACTTGAGTGTCGATCACAGACATGATCCAGTTTGAACAAGAGTAAAAGAGACTAACAAGTGGCCCTAAAACCCTTAGGTGGTAATACTCAACAACTGTTATCACAGTCTCAACAGAAAAGCAGGATGTGTGTAGTACTGAAAATAAATATGAATAAATAAAGGCTGAAAAGTAGTTTGGTGAAAGACATTAACTCATAGATTCCAGAAGACCTGTGTAGTGAATTACATTTTATCCCTCCTCTCCCTAAAGGATATGTTTAAGTCATAATGCCTTGAACCTGTGTTGTCTTATTCAGAAATGAGACGGATCTTCAGAGGCATTCGTCACCTGAATGATCTGTTTGGCCTTCAAATCCAAGGGTCAGTGATCTTAGAAAAGCTTAGTGAGACTGTAGTTGCACATAAGAGAAGGCCAAAGGTAGAGGCAGAAACTGGAATAGCCAATGAGAAGCCAAAGAATACTAAGTCACCAAGGAAAAGGCAGAGGCCAACTTATTTCTGAAAAATGCTAGAGAGACTGAATTTCAGACTTCTTGTTTGCATAACTATGAGGTAATAAGTATCTGTGGTTTTGAACCATCTAATTTGTGGGAATTTGTAATGGTAGCCATAGGAAACTAAGTATTCAGCCAACCCTACACAGAACACTGAAGGCGGGGGCGAGGAGAACACGTGACAACACAGACATGGCACAACACACATACAACATTCCACCCTGTAGGGAATCACCTCGTGCTCAGGAAGTGATCCACACAATGGCTTCAGGAAGTCACTGAAACTGAGCAAATTTACTACTCCCACCACCACTCCTCCCCCGCTGCCTTCTCCCAGCATATAAACTGTAAGGGCCGCTGAGAAACACTCTCAGACAAGATGAGCTGCCTAGAACAGACTTAGACCAGCAGAGCTACCTGGAAGAACTGGAAGAAGCTAAGGCCAGCTAAGCTACTTGGAAGAAACCAAGAAGTCAAGCAGCCTAGAAGAGGTCCAGAACCATGGAACTGCCTGAGAGACACTATCCTGTTGAGATGGCAATAGGTTTTACAGTTCTAGCCACATTCCCAGATATCATAAACTGATATCCATGCTGGGCTGGGCTTTTTGGTGCTGCAACATCTTTGAGTCATTTCTGCCCCTGTATGTATGCCCTCACCCACATTCCTATAAATAACCCCAGTAAAACTCATGGTTCACCAAGTTGGACTTCGGTGGTAACTGTACTTTGGTCTCTTGTATGTACCTTATCTGGGCTGGGTGGATGCTTGTTCAGGTCTCTCCAGAAATAGTGTCACACAACACCATGTTTTCTACCATAAGGAACCACAATGTCATGGCCTTAGTTCACTGGTGTTACTGACATACTTACAGGGTAGGTGTTTCTGTGTTTTCCGACGCTAGCAAATCCAACTGTGGTTGAAGATTGGAATACAAGTGGCTTGTTATAACAGGACTCGGAGAGCTGACACCTAAAACATAAAATGCATTTGTTTGATTTTTTTCGAGCCAATTTTTATCATGCTTATAGTTACCATCATTAGTATCCTCAATTTTCCACAGTTAAAGAGATTGACTTGGATACTTCTGTCGCCATAAAATGATACCGTTTCCTCTAAGAGAGTTTAAAAAGCATCATTTATAGGAGACATAAAAAGGGACAGAGACAGACAATCCCAGCCACATAAAGAAGCTGTCATAAATGGAAAATATTATCTGTTGGATTTTCCAAAATCTCAAGCTGATCCAAAACAGGATTGTGTATGTCTTCTGCCTAGTACAAAAGTGGACAGCTAGGATTTCTACAGGGCTCAGCCTTCACGTCTAAGCCCTTAAACCCCCATACAATTAAGACACTGAAAGGGAATAACTATCTTCCTTTGCTCCAAATATAAGGAGAACCCATGAAAACTCTCTGGGACAAGTGATCCCACCAATCTCACTGGCTCACATAAGCAAGCTGCCAATAGTTCAGAGATGAAGAACGCTTGTAAGGAAACCACAAATTTAAGACTGTGTACTTTTGCTGTGGAAACACCAAAATATAAGAGAAAAATTATGGTTTGGCTGAACTAGAATTTTAGATATCTTCTTCATCTTGAATATTTTGTAGCCTAACAAAACTTGTTGGAAATAAGAATGGAGATAGTACATTAGATACGGTGGGTAACTACAAGCCTACAGTGCATTTGGCAAATGCCATTTCATTCATCTTCACAAGTTTTTCAGGAAAGCATTGCTTCTCTTTAAAAAGGAAGGCAGTCTCAAAGGTTAGGCTGCAGAACTGGACCTCCAACCTCCTTTTCTAACTGGCTTCACGTTTCTCTCCCATCCAATCTTGGTTCATAATTTCTGATTTCCTTTGTCTGCATCAATTAGTCTCTTATTTGAACTGTGGCATAGCAAAGACATCTAGCAATAATAGTCTATATCCGGAAGAGATTTGAATATCGGCTAGTGAGGAGCAAAGCCTCTGTAGGTCAGGTACATTCCATGGGCTTCTAAGTCTGCGGTATGAGTTCCAAACCCTCCCCTACACACCCCATTTTGTTTGCTAGATCCAACCCAACTTTTTTGCAGGGAAGTGATTACATCTCTGATAGTCAAACTGACTTCAGTCCTTCTTGGGAGGCATTTAACTGGAAAACCAAGGAGAACTATTTCCTATCAGGTTCCTGCGCTGCTGAAAGAAGGCCCGGTTGCTTATTTACTTAAGGCTGAAAGCTGAGCATTCACGGTATTGAGTGCTTCCCCATTGGACATAGGTGTTGGCAGGATGGGACTAAGGTCGAGAAGATCACAGGAAGGAGCAGAGGGCTCATTGGAAGTCTGAAAACAGTAAAAAAGAGAGAAGTTAGGGGGACAGTCATGCAACTTATCCTAGCTCTCTCCAAACATATTCCTTTGGACCTTTTCTGAGAAAAACATCAGGCCATGACAAATTAAACTTCACTGCACTAAGCACATGAATCCTTCCTTGATTAGAGACCCTCCTAACAACTTAAGATGGAAACCACGCGGCCAAAGCCACTGCAGGGTGTCTGTGTTTTTATCTTTTAAAGAGCTGTTTCTAGGGAACCTTTGCTTCCTGAAGGATAATTAGTAAGCTACTTCATCGTTTTCTTTAGACATTTCAAATCACTTACATTGGTAGCTTCATTCAGGTTCCTATTCTGTTCCAGAAGTCTTTGTTGGTTTCGAGTAAACCTGTTGAAATTAGCAAAGTGCAACATCATTTACAAACAAAGCTTAGCGTTATTAAATAGACAGACAAGTCACTACAGTGATGCGGTCTCGTCTTTACTCAATCCCAGGAAATACCTTTAGTAACTAACTCTCTTCCAGGGGTGGGGGTATGGCTTAGTAACACAGTTCAAAGCTCTGCATTCTGTCCCCAATACCACAACACAACCACCAAAATCCTTTCTTCTAGTTAATAGAGTACCAACCTTCTTAGAAAAAACTGTGAGGGAATAAAAAAGTTAAAAAAAAATCATTAAATCCCATGTTCTAGAAATTAGCACTACTATGTGCTGTATGTGTATTTGCTAAGTGACCTGACTTCTATATTAATTTGCTTACTTAGAGATAGTGTTTTGCTCTAATCTTCCTGCCTAAGCCTGTGGTGCCAGAATTACAGACACATGCCCATGTGTCTAGTTACTTTTAAACTTAGGTAAAATTATACTTTATGCAGTTCTTTGTCCTAATTCAATTTTGTTGCATTGTTATAGTCGCTTAGAGCTGTATAATATTTTACCACAATAGTCAACAATATTGTCAATTCTTATTTCCAAATATAAGGTTGTTTCTTACTTTGCCATTATAAATAATTTTCATAAAACTAATCCAACAGTTGCACAGATGGCCCTGATTAGACTAACAGGGTTGCTCAACTAAACAAAACAGTTATCAAAAAAGTTATGAATTTGGAAAGGTACCTGTGTGTGTGTACGTGTGTGCACATGCCCATGCATGGGAAGATTAATAGAGTGAGAGGAGATAAAAGACAGGGCTGAGGGCTGGAGAGATGGCTCAGAGGTTAAGAGCATTGCCTGCTCTTCCAAAGGTCCTGAGTTCAATTCCCAGCAACCACATGGTAGCTCACAACCATCTGTAATGGGGTCTGGTGCCCTCTTCTGGCCTGCAGGCATACACACAAACAGAATACTGTATACATAATAAATAAATAAATATTTTAAAAAAAGACAGGGCTGAGGGAAAGAGTAAGCAGGGTGAATTATATGCATGCATAAAATTGCCAAAGAATTAACTTAATAAAACTATTCAAGTGCATGAAAAGTAGTTCAGTGGTCAGTGTACCATCAGAAAAAAAAAACTGACCTTTACAGTTTGGGCCTAACTTCCCATTGCTTGTCTACCAAAGTAAAAGAGAAGCAGTTAGATCTGTTGTCGAGTAAAAACCCCATGAAGCTGAAGAAGTCCACATCACTCCCTACTTTCTACATGCCTGTGAATCTGACTCTCTGAGCCTTGGTGTCCCATCTGCTAAATGGATATAACATCGGAGCCATTTCTTCAGAGATGCACTTTTAGAGGCAAAATCAGATAGCTGCAGAGTGATAACAGAGGCAGTAGATGCGAAGCTGACTTAAATTAAATTAAAAGTTGGGAACTTATGGTATTACCATTATGACACTGACTCCAATAGTCTAAATGCTTTAAAAGCTTGTTCTGTATCTGAACACACGTAGGTGTTAGATCAGTGATTCTCAACCTGTGTTCTGATCCCTTTGGCAAAACTCCGTCTCCAAAAATCCTTACATTATGATTCATAACATTAGCAAAATAGTTATGAAGCAGCAACAAAAATAATTTTATCATTGGGGGGTCAATACAACATAAAGAACTGTATGTATTAAAGGGTCACCTCATTAGGAAGGTTGAGAACCACTGTTTTGGGGGCCTGGAGAGATGGCTCAGAGGTTAAGAGCACTGAATTCTTCCAGAGGACCCGGGTCCAATTCCCAGCACCCACATAGCAGCTCACAACTGTCTATAACTCCAGTTCCAGGGCATCTGATACCCTCATATGGCCATTCATGTGGCAAAAGCACCAATACACATAAAATAAAAATTGTTTTTTTTTTTTTTTAAAAAAAAAAAAAGAACCACTGTTTTAGATTCTTCTAAAAAGCATGCTTTGCCAAATGGGGTGATGGAAATATTTTGTAGGTAGGCTGGAGGTGAATCTTTGGGGATTTGAGGCCAGACTGCTATAAGGAGAATAGGGTTCTCTTCTAATGATACCCATGTCCCGCTTCACTCAGTGACAAGCTAGATGGAAACTGGGGGACTGAAGACTGCAGAGGGAATGGAGTCGGCTAGCAGTTTACCTTGGCTAGCAGAGTCTCTGGATATTAGAGACATGCTCGCTGCAGTCTTCAAAAGAGTACTTGGAAAGAAAGACTCAGAAGAAGCAGTCAGAGTGGTAAGATGCGAGCCATACTGAAGCAGGTATTGGCACTGAAGATGGAGGAAAAAGGCCATGGGCCAAGGAAAGCTGGCAGCCTCTCCTGGCTGCAAAGGTAAGAAGATGGAGTTTCCTTTGGGACTTCCAAAATGCAAGGCAGCCCTACTGACATCTGGAGTCCAGCCCAGAGACAGACACTTGCATCTCCCAACCTGGGGAACTTACTTTATGACCTAATAATAAATCTGTGTTCCTTCGAGCTATGAAACCCGTGGCAGAAAAACAAAACTAGTAAGCATCTTTTCTAGAAGCCCCGTTTCTCTCTCTGGATTCAAGGACCACAGTCACTGTGGCCCATGTTGTTCAAAGCTGAGTCAACACAAGCAGTTCAGTTTCCTGATCTAGATCAAATAATCAAAAGCTCCTCCTTAGAGGGGGCATTTAACCAGTGGTCTTACGGTTGGCAACAGAATTCTCCCAAATGAGAACCAGACAGCAGCTGGAACACAGAGAACCATGTGGTTGCCCTTGGACATATTTCTGCTTAGAGAGATTTATGTCACAGGAAAAGGCATGGCTCATCAGTCTGTCCAGTGCTAAGAACATGGTGACTGGGCTCACAGTCATGTTTTCTTACAAAAAGTTGCCATCCCTAAGAGATAGTGAATGTGAGACCGGAGAAGGAGAAAGAAACCACCATAGTGCAGCTGCTGGCTTTGTCTTCCTGAATCTCTTGCCTAGTGGTTGGGAATGGGAGAAAAGAGAAAGCCTTTGTGATTTCTAAAGTCTAAATGGAACATTAATGTGGAGGGAAAAACAGTGATTCCATGCAGGAAATATCAGGGGTATAATTCAATGGTAGAACTTGCCTACCAGGAACAAAGTCCTGAGTTCCATCCCAGCATCACACACAAAAATATAATGGGTTGGCACACGCCTTTAATCCCAGCACTCGGGAGGCATAGGCAGGCGGATCTCTGAGTTCGAGGCCAGCCTGGTCTACAAGAGCTAGTTCCAGGACAGGCTCTAGAAACTACAGGGAAACCCTGTCTTGAAAAAAAAAAAAAAAACCAAAAAAAAAAATATATAATGGGTGTTAGTATGCTACTGTTAGTTGTTTTTATTATATATTATCTCATTTATTCCTGAAAAAAAAAATCGACCCTTCCAAAGATAGAAGTTTTTGGTTTTGTTTTGTTTTTCAAGAGAAGGCTTCAGAGTGTTAGGCAACTGATCTATATCCTCTCTCATCATCTAGATTTAAATTTAGGTCCACTCACCTCTTTCTTATGCCACTTAGGTCATCCTGCATTTGCTGGTTAGAAATGTAGCCACCATACAATTAAATAGCCCCAGTAATGCTCAACAGTCACAGAACCTTTCCAAAGCTGTCTACTGAGTCACCTCAACTGGGAGGCGCCTTCCTTTCATCTGGGGAATATTGCTACATAAGAGAAAACTATTCTATTTCACCATTCCACTCCTCTTGAGAGAAAAAGATCTAGAAAGAGCATTCCCTTGCCGGTTCTCCAGAGGGAATGACGTCTGTACAATGGTGAAAGGAGAGCTAGAAGAGGGGCAAAGGGCAACCATGGGCTCACCGCTCATATCCAAGGATGGCATTATTCAGATCCTCGTTCACTTGAATTAGCTCAACAGTCACGTCTTCGTTCTCCACCACCACCAGCAGGTCCATGATCCTCTCCTGCATCTCCCGACCCGTCTTGTAAAGTTTCTGTCAGAAAAAGGAGATTTCTTCTTCCGTACTAGGGATGCTCTTTGAAAACAACAGACACACCAGTCTGCAGGCACCTGTGGTTACTTCCGGCTGTCACCCAGGGACCATCAACGTTTTCAACTGTGGACAGTTCATCCTGCCCATCAGAGGGCCATGAAAGAAGGTGGTATAATTTTTCTCTAAAACAACAACGTGGTACACTGAAATGCTGTTTGGAAATTCTAGAGTCCCTGTTTAATAACTGAGTTATTTTTTTGGGGGGGAGGGGTGACCACTTGTTTTATAAGCTTTAATTTTCTCATTATAAGTGAAAAATAACCACTTGTCACATCTACCTCCAGAGCTGCATGAACATCAAATGAGATGAGCGAGGCCGGGAGTTCTGTAACTACAAAGCAGAAACATGACATGTCGTTGTCATTATTAGCGATGGTAGAGGTACTTAGGAAGCATTTACAGCACGGGGGCAGAATTTTACTTCCTGTTACTTGTACTTAAGCCTTTAAAGTTTATAGCTACATCACATTCAACATAAACTGAACCAGGATTTAAAAACTCATCATGGATAATGACCTTATTTGGACTACTTACAATCACTGCCTTGAGCCAAGACATTACCCCACAGCAAGCTTTCTCTCATCAGCATCATAGGCATCCGTAGAACACTTAATGGACTCAGCAGCCCCGAGGCTTAGTCTGGGGCATCTATGTTTTTCTTAACAAGCACACCAAAGTGTTTCTTAAGCATCCTGACATTTGAAATCTGCTGCCTTGCAATTGACTTCCTCCTCCTCCTAACAAACATCCAATAAGCCTAAGGTACACGGGCTGATAATTAGCATCGCCTCCATCCAGCTTGGCCACATTCTGTGCATTAGCACAACAGCAGGCAAAAATGCAGGGATGTCTCCACTCTCACAGCAAGAACATAAGAGCTTGCTTACATGTTGTATAATTATACAATCTGACTTCTCAAGAAAGGTGCACCAAAAAAAATATGTTTCATTAAACCATTTAAAAATCTTCAATCGCCTATTATGAGACTCCTGACAGGAAATCCAGCAGTAAATAAATCGAACTATTACTAACTGGCATTTTGACTTAGATGTAGAAGTCACCACCTCGGCAAAAAACATAAAAAAATATTTAGAAGACGAAACAAAATAGAAAGGAAAGGGGAGGGGCTGGAGGGAGAGGAGGATGGGTAGGTGACAGATGAGCCTCATAGCCACAATGTCAAGCCAGATAAATTATATTATTTGTTAATGGCCTGATTGCTGTTCATGTACAGTACAGGGTGTCAAAAGTTGTGTCTTAAAGCCCCATATCTTAAGTATTTTATGCTTTTAGGGCCATCTAGTCTGAGGCAATTATTCAACTTTGCACCGTAACTTGAAAAGAAACCAGGAAAGGAAGTCTCAAAGTGGGTGTGGCCAGTGGTAGACTTCAGGCAAAGTGATAAGACTTTGGACTCAGTAGACCAAAGGTGGCTTCAACACAGTCATAGGAAAAGAGGTGTTTGAAGACCTAAGTGCCTAGTATATAGCAGGGTATCAATAAGTGCATTATTATTGCTTGAGGAAGGGTCACTAAAAGATTTCCCAGATAATATAATCTATCATACTCGCACTATTGCTTGGGACCCAATATCATCCAAAGAAAGAATCCATAGCATCGGATAGACCTCCCTCTTCCCAAACAATAAATGAAAGATATTCTGCTTCCAATGGTACAGAAAGTTTTCGTCTTGTTGTTCACGGGAAGGCTTGCTAGAACAAGGTCAAAATCAAGGAATACAACGGTCTTAGATGCCCAGGACAAAAATGTAGAAATTAATTGAAATGAATCTGCAGACAGCATCAATATCCCCAGTCACGTGAAGACCCTTCCTTTTCCCTTTGGTGAGACAGATGGAGCGGAAACTTGAAAGGAACAGGGCACCTCAGCGGGCTCACAGAGCAGAATGTGAAAACCTCTTCAAAAGCCAGCCCACTCTGATCTCTGCAATTGATGTCTGTCTCAGAGGAGGGCCACACCACCTGCAAGCAGCAGAGACCAAACACTGCAGAGAAAAAAACTAGGGCCCTTGTGGAGCTAGGGATGCAGGGAATGGAGAGAGACTGACAGTGGCCAGTGGATGTGTCCATCACAGAACCCGGGATTGTCTCTCTGTCATAAAGGCAAAGATGGGCTTCTAAGCCAAAGCATTTTAACAGTTCCAAAGGCTCTGGAACACAATGAAGGAGTTCATTAAGAACTTCTTTTTACCCAGCTGACTCTTGTCAGGACACTTAGGAATTAAGATAAAGCCCTTTGCAGGTTCATCACCAACTATATAGTCAGCCCACATTGACCAACAAGGAATGTGCTTAAAAAATGGCCAAATAGCCCCTTCGCAAAAGCATAAACAGGAAATGATATGAGTGCATGAGGACTTCTCTGGAAATGAAATCTGTATAGCAATATCCTTATTATCTCCCCACAACACATTTCCTCTCCCACCGCACTCCCCACCCAGGCTGCACGAGACACACACACAGCGCGCCTCTATCTGCTAAGAAGAAAAAACTCTCTCTCCCTAAAGCTGAACGAACTGTTGACATAGCTCTCATGAACGCATTAACTTACTAAAAACTCCTTTAACTCCCCACTCTATAGGCTCAACAATCTATTCCGCAGCAACTTCGGTTCTACCTTCTTGTGCCCTAAGGTGTTAATTCTTCGGCAGAGCACTGATGTATACAACTCAACAGATATTTAATTAACTCCCCTAGTATGAAAAGCATGCATGGGAAATAAACCTACACAGTGCTGCTTCTAGGCAGCTAGTCAAACATTAGCTGGCTTGAAGGCCTGTGAGGATGGATGGCTCCCTGGATCAGTTTAGGATCCCACATCCTGTGATCCTGCTCACACTAATTCTGAAGAAGGGGGGAAGTGTCACAATTGCCCCTCTTTAGAATCTGAAGTCCTGGCAAGTAATCAGAAGAAACCTCTGTCCTAAACGACTTAGTGGTTGATAATGCTGTTTGATAAACACAACAGGAATTTCCCTTGCCTAGGCATGGCCAGAACCTCCTGGGCAAGGAGAAAATCCTGTTATACAACTTCAGAGAACAGCCTGAAACCAAATATGAAGGGAAAGGTGATATTCTCTCTCTCTCTCTCTCTCTCTCTCTCTCTCTCTCTCTCTCTCTCTCTCTCTCTCTCTCTCTCTCTCTCTCTCTCTCTCTGTCTCTCTCTGTGCATCCCCCATCCCCCACCCCCTAAGCAGCTGCTCAGAATTCCATTGCTGAGCCTGGTGGGTTTCCTGACCTTCAACTCAGAAAGCAGGATTTTCTCTCCAGTCTCCAGCTCCCTCCATCCAGCAGCTGCCAGCACCTCCTGCTCCTTTGCCCTGCTGTTGTTTTCTCCAACTTCTGAGGTAGTTTTGAAACTCTTTGATCTACAAGACTAAGACCCTGCAAATGGAACCCTGTGTTTCACAATTATACTGTGATGAATTGCAAAACAAAGGCCTTAGTTGCAGCCCTAAGGTTCCTTCCAAAGGAGCCAAAGAACTGATTCAGGGCCCATAGCGAAAGGTAATAGGTTAGCCATCTACAGCCAGTCCTGGGTTCCAAAGAGAAGCGAATTGGTTCCCACAAATATTTGCTGGGGAGGGCAGTTTATCCATCACGCCATCATTTGCTATCCTGTGCACAAATCGTCCCCTTTCTGACTATGCGAGCTCATCTCTAAAGGGAAGGAGACAGACCCCCAAGATACTAGAAAAGTCTGTCCAGCTTAGTTTCTTACAAATAAAAACAATGAGAATGGCCAAAGGACAATTGCATTTCCTTCCTTTTCTTTGCTTTTTTTCCCCCTTTACTTTCAGGTTTTTTTTTTTTTTTTTTTTTTTTTTTTTTTCCCCTCAACTGGTTTACAAACTATCTTTCCAGGATCAAATTTAAGTTTCCCATGATCTTGTATTTCTCCAGTAAGTTAATCCAAAGCTTCCTGTACTTATAGTTTCAGAGTATCGGTTCCCTTTATTCTTCTCCCCATCAACAGAAACCAGGCAAAAAAGAAAAGAAAAGAAAAACCACTAGGTATGGTGGCACATACCTGTGAGTCTACTCAAGAGGATGAGAGGCTGGAGGGCTGTGTATGAGCGCAAGGTCAGACAGGTCAGCACCACTAGACCTTGTCTTAAAAGTGGAAATAGCAAGAAAACAAAAAGGGGCATGTGGTGGTGGGGGTGTTCTCAGAAAGGGGAAGTACCCAGAACACTAGCTGTTGAGGGTAAGAGCAAAGGGCCCAAAGCCAAGTGCACAATGCCAAGGAAGCAAATACAGGGCAGATAGACCACAATTCTTTATTCCGTGCCCAGATCAGACACATTTAAATCAAACTGGTTGCAGCCTCTCAAGCCCCACACTTTATACCTGCAAAAGGAATGTGAATGCGGTCCCCACCCAGTGAAGGTCTAAGTCCGCAGAAACACAGCAGTAAGGAAAGGAGAGGCAGCAGATCTACCTGAGGTTCTCAGGAAGTGCAAGAGCCCTGTGAGTCAGCTGAGCTTTGGGATCTAATGGCTTAACATGGGCAGGTGGAACGAGGTTGGGGGGGGGACTTCCAGATGAAAGGACACGGGAAACAAGTTCCAAATAAATGAAGTCACCGTTAAAATGTGAGCAGAAGCGCAGAAGACAAGAAGTCTTAATGCTAACAAAGAGTCACTGGTTACGTACATGTGCAGGAAGGGCCCAACACGTTCTGAGTGAAGACTTCTATTTGCTGACCACTTTCCTTCTGTCTGTCTTCCAGATCCAATGACCACACTTACCACCCTCTTCTGTTCATTGAGGTCCTGCATCATAAGGACCTCAATGGCCACTGGTTTCTGATAGGGTTCAACCAACTGGGCATACTGGCATTTTATGGGAGGAAGGGATGAAGAAATGCTCTTGATATTCCACGTGTCCACCACTTCTGCCAGTGATGCCAACATGCTCAGAACACCCTTTACGCGTAATTCCTTCCTGTTCTCCCTCTCACCAGATTTCTCATCCCTGATGACCTAGGCCAGTAGTTCCCAACCTGTGAGTTGTGACTCTTTGGGGTCACATGTCAGATATCCTGCATGTCAGATATTTCCATTACGATTCATAACAGTAGCAAAATTATAATGAAAATGGTTTTGTGGTTGGGGGGGTCATTACAACATGAGGAACTGTATTAATGGGTTGCAGCATTAGGAAGGTTGAGAACCACTAATGCTGAGCCTCCAGAATCTCCTGTAGTTTCTATGAAGGTGGCCAATCAGGAAATAGAGCCTATCACCCATCACCCAGGGTCTTTCTGCTGCTGGTCACCACAGTTCAGATAGGTGTAAGGATAACTGAAACAGTAAAAAAGAAGAATCTAAAGAATCACTCTTTTCAGCCACAGTCAATCTTTGTTATATTTATCTTTAAACATAGGCTCCTAGCCATTTCTCTCCATAAACAATTACATCCAGTTCATTGTTTTATATTAACCCTAGTGATTGATTAAAATAAGAAAGTTAATTAGAATTTTAAAAAATGGCAAAATAAATTAAGAACAGCTGAGAGATGATGGTGTACACTTTTAATCCCAGCACTTGGGAGGCAGAGGCAGGAGGATCTCTGTGAGTTTGAGTCCAGCCTGGTCTACAGAGTGAGTTCCAGGACAGTCAGGGTTGTTACACAGAGAAACCCTGTCTCGAAAAACAAAAAGAAAAGAAAAGAAAGAAGAGAAATTAAGTAACTTTGTTTACACCAGAGCGTTATGTATTTCTTACAAAAAGCATAGGAAGAACATGGAAGTTCAGCACTGTATAGTCTTTGTAGCCAAGCTGATTTGTGTCAGCACTGAGCACAGGCTGTATTCTAATGTTGACTCATCAGGGAAGTGTCCTTGCTATGCAGAGAAATACACAGCCGTGGGCTCTGGCATCAGAACAGCAACCAACAATCATTCTTGAAAACTACTACACATCTACACCCACAGACTGAGACAAAAGGACATTTGTTCCTAATGAAATAACATATAGAACACAGTTCACATATTTAAATCGAGCATTTTGGCATATATTTTTATTGAAGGATTGCTTGCCATGAATGGGTGAGCACATTCATTCACTTCATTTTAGGACTTGGAACAGGATTGGGAAGACCATGCAAAATTAGGAATATTGCTATAGCAATTTTTTTAAAGATTGCTATGCACAACATAACCTTTTATATTTGTTTTTAGATTTTAACTTAACATACTTGTTAGCAACACAAGCTACAGATTTTATATCTAAAAAAGGGGTCAATTGTGTCTTTCTTTAAGGATTACTACATATAAATTTCAATGATTGATTTTTCTTTATTCTCCTACACTAATACGATATCATTAATATTATTTTTGTCCATTAACTATTATGTAACCTCTCCATTTCATACAAATAGCAAAAATCCAATGAAAGTAAAGAACCCCAAGAATGCTGAGCAAAACGATAGAGTGCTCCTAAATAAGATATTCTACGTAAAGTATGCCTACATTGGTGCTGGAAATTAATGCTTTGAGTCAAGCATAGTGTCGCACATCTTTAATCCCGGCATTTAGAAGGCTGAAGCAGGAGGATTGCCATGAGTTTGACAGGCTGGGCTTCACAGCAAATACAAAACATAGCTTGGATTATACGGTAGGAGTTGGGCAATATTATTTTCAGGTGTGTGTGACTTTTGTTTATGCTGCATTCGACTAACTCTGTGAAGCTGTGATCCCCTGCCTGTCTAAACACCTGATGGTCCTAATAAAGAGTTGAATGGCCAATAGCGAGCCAGGAGCAAGGATAGGCGGCTCTGGGGCAGAGAGTATAAATAGGAGAAAGGCGGAAGAAGAGGAGCAAGAGAACAGGAGAGGAGGACATCGGGAGCCAGCCACCCAGCTACACAACCAGCCACAGAGTAAGAAGTAAAGTAAGATACACAGGAGTAAGAAAAGGAAAAAGCCCAGAGGCAAAAGGTAGTTGGGATCATTTAAGTTAAGAAAAGCTGGCAAGAAACAAGCCAAGCTAAGGCTGGACATGCATAACTAAGAATAAGCCTCCATGTGTGATTATTTGGGAGCTGGGTGGTGGCCCCCACAAAAAGTCAAAAGAGTAAAACATTGCACAACAAGTAAGACCCTGTTTTTTTTAAAATTATTTGTTGCTCCAAGTTATATTATTGTCATAAAGTATTATATATTTAGCAAGCAGAGATTCTTTGGTCAAATAAGTTTGCAGATGTTGGATTAAGTGGCTTTTAAGAAATGTCATAATATATCATAACTTTATAAATTTTCAAAGAATAAATATAGTAGGCTATTTATTTTGTTTGTTTGCTTTTGAGACAATGTTTCACTGTATAGCCCTGGCTGGCCTAAAACTCACTATGTTGACCAGGCTGGCGTCCAACTAACAGATCCACCTGCCTCTGCCTCCCACCTGCTGGGATTAAAAGGCATGCATCACTATGTCAGACAAAACTGGTTTCGCAAACTTTCTATCCATGTATCATTTAAAAAAAAACCAAACAACAAAAATCATTTATACCAAACAAATCTTTTTTTTTTTTTTTTTTTTTTTTTTTTTGGTTTTTCAAGACAGAGTTTCTCTGTGGCTTTGGAGCCTGTCCTGGAACTAGCTCTTGTAGACCAGGCTGGTCTCGAACTCACAGAGATCCACCTGCCTCTGCCTCCCAAGTGCTGGGATTAAAGGCGTGCGCCACCACCGCCCGGCCCAAACAAATCTTTTTAAATTGTTTCCTAAAACGTGGTCTTCCTTTCCTAGCATTAATGCCACCAGAAGGATCTTTTAACCTTAGAATTGGTTAGATAGCTTCTCAGTTTCTATGCTCATTCATTTACTTATTTTTTGAGACAAGCTCTCTCATTCTACGGTCCAGGCTGGAGATGTTTCTGCCTCAGTCTCCAAAATGCTGGAATCACAGGCTTTGCAACCACTTCATATGGTCTTAGTGACTCTCCCTGGAATTCTGATTCAGCTCTCGTTAGGGCATAACATGAGGTCCCCAGTAAAAATGGAGAAGAGATCTATGTCATCTCATCTAGAACTTGATGTTCCCCCAAATGGGAGTTGAAACCATCTTCTTATAGTTACACACCTGACAGATTTCATAAGCTCATGTTCAATGATGGGGAGGGATATTTTAAATGGTATATGCAAGGTTCTAGTGGTCTCTGCTAAGGGCTTGCATAGATATAGAGAGATTACCTGTGGGGATTCCTTCATTTAATTTTTATAACACTATTTAAGGAAATTCGTGGAAGATTCATTTTCTTTTAAGTGTGTATGTGTGTGTGTGTAAAATGTTTCTAGGTGGGAACAATGATTGGGGCAGACAGAGCCTTTTTTCCTATTGCTGACAATATTGAGAAAGACAGTAGAAATCTTATAATCCAGAAGTTCAGCTACCAGTATATCCTAGCCATGCAGAAACTTGAATGCTGAAAACCAGTAACAACCGCATGCTGCAGCCTTCGCACTCTCTCAGCGTGAGTCAGCAGACAATGCCTCTCAGGATGTAAGGGGTCATGAAGAAGAATATGTAAAGAAGAGTCCATTTAAAACAGAAAAGCAACTTGAAAAGTGAAACGGAGGAGCAAACAACCACAACAAAAAAATTGGCACTGCTATAAAAATCCTCATAGAGTTTCAAACAAAAAGGAAATAATCAAAATAATCCTGATTAAGGAAATTGATGCATAAGTTTCCAAGAAACAATACATCGAATACAGAGGGTTTTTTTTTTTTTTCAAGAAATATAGCTCAGTCAAACGAAGAAAGGTTTAAAACAAAGATAATAAATTCCAACCGGAAATCTCGTTGTTTAAAACACCGTGTAAGACTAGAGAGAATGGAAGATAGCTGCAATATCAATCTGTGATCTATTTCTACATCAATAACTTTGGTGAGAACTAAGTAGCTTCTAGAATCAAAAACACACCTAAGGCTGATAAAGACCTAGAAACAGGATATTAAGGGAATTATGCATGCATGCAAACACACACATATCTCACAGCAGAACCAAAAATTATTAAAGGAAAGAAAATAACACAAGATGGAAACAGAAAAAAAACAAGCAATCAATGATGAAACAAATGAGGAGGAATCAGAGCTCGATGATTATTCTCATCAGCATCACAGGATGCAGGAGAACAATGGGACATCTCCTTCCGAGGGCTCAGAGAAAAGAATTCTATGCTTAGAATCTATCCAGCTAAATTAACTGGATTTAACATGGAACAAAAAAATGTGCTAGGGCATGAAAGTACTCAAGATTTCCCCTGCTATGAGGGTATGCTTCAGCCACTAAACATAAGAGTAAGAGAAAGATAACACCTGTTAGGATTCAGACATTATGCTGGCCCCGTCACCTGGCAGGATGCACTCAAGGAACACCCTGGGCAGCCGAGGGTCCTATGGCTGCTATGTCACTATGTAGTCTGTGCACAGGTACAAAAGGTCCCTTTTAAGAGACAAGCTGTCCTCCCCCATCCTTCCCCCTCCCCCGCCACTTCCCGCCCACTGTTCTTCTGAAATCATTACATCGGTGCCACATTTGGTGCCAACACTCTGCCAGGCTCTCCCTGTGCTTCTGTGGGCAGGCGGCCTGAGGCATGCAGGACTCTAACCCCAGACCGACAGCCTTCTTTCCAACTACTCACCCCCTGGGATAGGACTCCACACAACACCAGCTATGATGGGTAACCGGTTGTGCATTTCCCATGAGGGAGGCTTTTGGGCCTAGAGCCCTTGGCCTCCACTTTAACCAAGTGGTTTGTGCCTTCGTTTCTCAGCCCTGTTGGTCTTTTGGGCTCCGACCTTCCTTCAGCTTTATGTTTTGGGACTCCAAGTCCTTCGGTTTAGTGCCCTGACCCTTGTTCTTTCTGTTGATGAACATAGAACAGCCTGAGCCAGAATTGTTGATCCTCACTTGAAAAGAACCCATTGGATCTTACTGCCTCATTCAAGGGGAAACAAACCAGAAAAAAGCATATGCCCATCCACTCATCTGGGACGTACTACTAACACCTAGATAACAACTCAAATTGACTGCCTAAAAGCTCTTTAAATCCGAAAGTTTTACAGGACCTTTCTACCCTCTGCCAGCGGGGGTAAATGGAAGGAGTTATAATACGTAGACAGGTGCCATCTTGGCTAAGAACAGGTCAAATGACCTTAACCACCATCTTTGCTAAGATGGTGGTTACCCCATGACCACTGCTATTTTGTTTAAGGTTAAAAGAGATACTTTACCTCCATTTTGGCTACGGGCAAGACAGACAGGTCAGGGTGACCTAGTAACCATCTTTACTAAAGGCGCTCTTTGCCTCTAATTCCTCTTACACTGACTCTGGTGCACGTGGTATGTGCTTACATGATGGTATGCCTTGGCAGGGCCCATTGAGGTGTTCATTTCACGCAGGGACCCTACCCACCTTTAACAGAGCCACTCTTTTCCACCTGTAACAAACCTGCTTTGCCTTTCATTCAGTACCGGCAGCTGGGTCTGCAATGTGGAAATCAGAGACAGAGAAACAAGCTTCATCTCACTCAACATGCGGGTTTTCCATTTCTTATTTACTCAATTCCTGGTGTGGTGTGTATGTGTGTGTGTGTGTGTGCGCATGCATGTGACTTTTGATTTAACCCATATGTGTGAATATAACCTAGTAACTCTGTATATGTGTATGTATATGTATTTGCAACTTAAATTCAAACTGCACATATGTTCATATAACTATTGTTTAAAAATGTTTTAAATGGGGCTGGAGAGGTGGCTCAGAGGTTAAGAGCACTGACTGCTCTTCCAGAGGTCCTGAGTTCAATTCCCAGCAACCACATGGAGGCTCACAGCCATTTAGAATGAGATCTGGTGCCCTGGCATGAAAGCATACATGAAGGAATATTGTATACATAATAAATAAATAAATCTTTAAAAATGTTTTAAACGGTCCTGATTACCTCTGTTTATTGTATCTCCTTCTAGATTAAAAACAAACACAACAACAACAACAAAAGGAAAAACCCAAGTCTCAAATGTTTTAAATTGGCAGCCCTCAAATGCCCAGAGATCTGGAGAATATGGCATTTAAAATGATTAATTAAAAAGGCTTTTTGTAATAGAGAGACAGGTCAGCACCTGACTCCTGGCGCCACCCCATTTCCTCCAAAGAAGATGACTGGGCCCAGAAGAACCTCCACCTGGAACTTGCTTCACGAGTGAAAGTACTTGCCACTGAGCAAAACTGTCTTTCACTTCAACTGCTGCAAAGACCCTCTTTGGACTGTGGACGATGGGACACTGGAATCGACTGCCTCATATTGTCTAAGACAGAAGGTAGGCTGGTCCTCCCATGAGTCCTTATTTCACAGAAGCCTGTGGGATCTTCTGGTGGCATTGCTGGCCTACCTCTTCAGTCAGAAGACAGACGTTGCCCCTAAGACCTGCTCTCAACAACCATGGAGGACCCCAGGGTGGCCAACGAGGTAGTCAATTAAGTAAGTAAGAGACTTCTCTTGTCATTTTTTAAAATCATTAACTCAGGTGAAATTTATCCTTCTCAAGATCTCTGATGCAGTTTGATGACTGATAGTTTGTCAGCTTAACAGCAGGAACCAGGGCTAAGTCTAGACACGATTTACCTCATTACCAGACCCCAAAAAGGATAAATTCACAAAACAGATTTCAGTATAACTTCTTACCATTCCTTTATTTAAATAAAAGGTGTTTTAAGCAAAGCTTAAGATGTGAGGATCTAAGAATGTTTTTAGGGTCTAAGAAGGTGCTTTAAGGTGTGTAAATGCGAATTATGAAGGCGTGAGGGTGAGAAGGTTCAGGGTATAAGAAAGTTAAGGGTGTGTAAATGCAAATTTGGAAGGTCTGAGGACAAAAAGCTGAAGTGATGATAAAGACAAGTGATTTGAGACACTTGAAAGAATAAAACATGTTCCTATTTCTCTCTCTCGTTTTCCAACTGTTATATGAGAACTCCTAGGGTCCACAGTCTTAACATTACTCAATAAAGTTCTAAGAATCTACTAATCTAACTCTTGACAGTTCTAAAACACCATACTATACCACTATCCTCACAGCCACAAGCTCAAGATTTCAAATTCCCATTGGTGATTTCCTAACTATAGACCTCAAAGTTACTTTTTATTCTGCAAAAACATCTGTCACAGTATTCTGGCATGAAGATACTGCCATTTCGAATGTGTCTAAAACTTACGTTTTCACAAACTCAAAGAATTCTTGTAAGTTTCAGGAAATCACCTCAAACAGGTTAGATGCAACACCCACCCCCCACACACACACCAATTACCAAGACCTAAACAGCCAAAGCCCCCACCACCTTTCCCTGTTCTTGATGCCCCCCCTCCCTAAATTACCAGGACCTAAGGGAAAAAAATTTCCTAAACTTAACCTTGTCCTCTGATCTGCCATCATCTTGCCAGGTCCAAGAGATACCAGACAGTTTTACAGAGCCTGGGCAGCAGTGAGACAATCAGCTACCCTAGGACGTAGCTAGCTCTCCAGTTTTCTTACGTCAAAGGTTTCAACGCCCACAAATCAGCAAGCAGTCTTGGGAACCCAGCGCCCCAGTCCCTGTTCCGCCTGCTATCCCCTTAAATTTCCCCACCTTTTTATAATAAGTAAAAAGATGGGAATGTGAGGATTCAGGCATTATGCTCATCCCTGTCACCTGGCAGGATGCATCCAGGCAATACTCTGGCCAGCCCAGGGTCCTATGGTTGCTATGTCACTACGTAGTCTGTATGCAGGTTGTAAAAGGTCGCTTTTAAGAGACAAGCTCCTGCCCATTCCTGCTCACGTCCCACTGTTCTTCTGACCAGGCAAGCAGGTTTCTGCCTCTCTCTCTCCTCTCTCTCTCTCTCCTCTCTCTCTCTCTCTCTCTCTCCTCTCTCCTCTCTCTCTCTCTCTCTCTGTCTCTCTCTGTGCATCCCCCATCCCCCACCCCCTAAGCAGCTGCTCAGAATTCCATTGCTGAGCCTGGTGGGTTTCCTGACCTTCAACTCAGAAAGCAGGATTTTCTCTCCAGTCTCCAGCTCCCTCCATCCAGCAGCTGCCAGCACCTCCTGCCTCCTTTGCCCTGCTGTTGTTTTCTCCAACTTCTGAGGTAGTTTTGAAACTCTTTGATCTACAAGACTAAGACCCTGCAAATGGAACCCTGTGTTTCACAATTATACTGTGATGAATTGCAAAACAAAGGCCTTAGTTGCAGCCCTAAGGTTCCTTCCAAAGGAGCCAAAGAACTGATTCAGGGCCCATAGCGAAAGGTAATAGGTTAGCCATCTACAGCCAGTCCTGGGTTCCAAAGAGAAGCGAATTGGTTCCCACAAATATTTGCTGGGGAGGGCAGTTTATCCATCACGCCATCATTTGCTATCCTGTGCACAAATCGTCCCCTTTCTGACTATGCGAGCTCATCTCTAAAGGGAAGGAGACAGACCCCCAAGATACTAGAAAAGTCTGTCCAGCTTAGTTTCTTACAAATAAAAACAATGAGAATGGCCAAAGGACAATTGCATTTCCTTCCTTTTCTTTGCTTTTTTTCCCCCTTTACTTTCAGGTTTTTTTTTTTTTTTTTTTTTTTTTTTTTTTTTTTTTTTTTTTTTTTTTTTTTTTCCCCTCAACTGGTTTACAAACTATCTTTCCAGGATCAAATTTAAGTTTCCCATGATCTTGTATTTCTCCAGTAAGTTAATCCAAAGCTTCCTGTACTTATAGTTTCAGAGTATCGGTTCCCTTTATTCTTCTCCCCATCAACAGAAACCAGGCAAAAAAGAAAAGAAAAGAAAAACCACTAGGTATGGTGGCACATACCTGTGAGTCTACTCAAGAGGATGAGAGGCTGGAGGGCTGTGTATGAGCGCAAGGTCAGACAGGTCAGCACCACTAGACCTTGTCTTAAAAGTGGAAATAGCAAGAGAAACAAAAAGGGGCATGTGGTGGTGGGGGTGTTCTCAGAAAGGGGAAGTACCCAGAACACTAGCTGTTGAGGGTAAGAGCAAAGGGCCCAAAGCCAAGTGCACAATGCCAAGGAAGCAAATACAGGGCAGATAGACCACAATTCTTTATTCCGTGCCCAGATCAGACACATTTAAATCAAACTGGTTGCAGCCTCTCAAGCCCCACACTTTATACCTGCAAAAGGAATGTGAATGCGGTCCCCACCCAGTGAAGGTCTAAGTCCGCAGAAACACAGCAGTAAGGAAAGGAGAGGCAGCAGATCTACCTGAGGTTCTCAGGAAGTGCAAGAGCCCTGTGAGTCAGCTGAGCTTTGGGATCTAATGGCTTAACATGGGCAGGTGGAACGAGGTTGGGGGGGGGGACTTCCAGATGAAAGGACACGGGAAACAAGTTCCAAATAAATGAAGTCACCGTTAAAATGTGAGCAGAAGCGCAGAAGACAAGAAGTCTTAATGCTAACAAAGAGTCACTGGTTACGTACATGTGCAGGAAGGGCCCAACACGTTCTGAGTGAAGACTTCTATTTGCTGACCACTTTCCTTCTGTCTGTCTTCCAGATCCAATGACCACACTTACCACCCTCTTCTGTTCATTGAGGTCCTGCATCATAAGGACCTCAATGGCCACTGGTTTCTGATAGGGTTCAACCAACTGGGCATACTGGCATTTTATGGGAGGAAGGGATGAAGAAATGCTCTTGATATTCCACGTGTCCACCACTTCTGCCAGTGATGCCAACATGCTCAGAACACCCTTTACGCGTAATTCCTTCCTGTTCTCCCTCTCACCAGATTTCTCATCCCTGATGACCTAGGCCAGTAGTTCCCAACCCTGTGAGTTGTGACTCTTTGGGGTCACATGTCAGATATCCTGCATGTCAGATATTTCCATACGATTCATAACAGTAGCAAAATTATAATGAAAATGGTTTTGTGGTTGGGGGGGTCATTACAACATGAGGAACTGTATTAATGGGTTGCAGCATTAGGAAGGTTGAGAACCACTAATGCTGAGCCTCCAGAATCTCCTGTAGTTTCTATGAAGGTGGCCAATCAGGAAATAGAGCCTATCACCCATCACCCAGGGTCTTTCTGCTGCTGGTCACCACAGTTCAGATAGGTTGTAAGGATAACTGAAACAGTAAAAAAGAAGAATCTAAAGAATCACTCTTTTCAGCCACAGTCAATCTTGTTATATTTATCTTTAAACATAGGCTCCTAGCCATTTCTCTCCATAAACAATTACATCCAGTTCATTGTTTTATATTAACCCTAGTGATTGATTAAAATAAGAAGTTAATTAGAATTTTAAAAAAATGGCAAAATAAATTAAGAACAGCTGAGAGATGATGGTGTACACTTTTAATCCCAGCACTTGGGAGGCAGAGGCAGGAGGATCTCTGTGAGTTTGAGTCCAGCCTGGTCTACAGAGTGAGTTCCAGGACAGTCAGGGTTGTTACACAGAGAAACCCTGTCTCGAAAAACAAAAAGAAAAGAAAAGAAAGAAGAGAAATTAAGTAACTTTGTTTACACCAGAGCGTTATGTATTTCTTACAAAAAGCATAGGAAGAACATGGAAGTTCAGCACTGTATAGTCTTTGTAGCCAAGCTGATTTGTGTCAGCACTGAGCACAGGCTGTATTCTAATGTGGACTCATCAGGGAAGTGTCCTTGCTATGCAGAGAAATACACAGCCGTGGGCTCTGGCCATCAGACAGCAACCAACAATCATTCTTGAAAACTACTACACATCTACACCCACAGACTGAGACAAAAGGACATTTGTTCCTAATGAAATAACATATAGAACACAGTTCACATATTTAAATCGAGCATTTGGCATATATTTTTATTGAAGGATTGCTTGCCATGAATGGGTGAGCACATCATCACTTCATTTTAGGACTTGGAACAGGATTGGGAAGAAGACCAATGCAAAATTAGGAATATGGCTATAGCAATTTTTTTAAAGATTGCTATGCACAACATAACCTTTATATTTGTTTTTAGATTTAACTTAACATACTTGTTAGCAACACAAGCTACAGATTTTATATCTAAAAAGGGGTCAATTGTGTCTTTCTTTAAGGATTACTACATATAAATTTCAATGATTGATTTTTCTTTATTCTCCTACACTAATACGATATCATTAATATTATTTTTGTCCATTAACTATTATGTAACCTCTCCATTTCATACAAATAGCAAAATCCAATGAAAGTAAAGAACCCCAAGAATGCTGAGCAAAACGATAGAGTGCTCCTAAATAAGATATTCTACGTAAAGTATGCCTACATTGGTGCTGGAAATTAATGCTTTGAGTCAAGCATAGTGTCGCACATCTTTAATCCCGGCATTTAGAAGGCTGAAGCAGGAGGATTGCCATGAGTTTGACAGGCTGGGCTTCACAGCAAATACAAAACATAGCTTGGATTATACGGTAGGAGTTGGGCAATATTATTTTCAGGTGTGTGACTTTTGTTTATGCTGCATTCGACTAACTCTGTGTGAAGCTGTGATCCCCTGCCTGTCTAAAACACCTGATGGTCCTAATAAGAGTTGAATGGCCAATAGCGAGCCAGGAAGCAAGGATAGGCGGCTCTGGGGCAGAGAGTATAAATAGGAGAAAGGCGGAAGAAGAGGAGCAAGAGAACAGGAAGAGGAGGACATCGGGAGCCAGCCACCCAGCTACACAACCAGCACAGAGTAAGAAGTAAAGTAAGATACACAGAGAGTAAGAAAGGAAAAAGCCCAGAGGCAAAAGGTAGTTGGGATCATTTAAGTTAAGAAAAGCTGGCAAAGAAACAAGCCAAGCTCAAGGCTGGACATGCATAACTAAGAATAAGCCTCCATGTGTGATTTATTTGGGAGCTGGGTGGTGGCCCCCACAAAAGTCAAAAGAGTAAAACATGCACAACAAGTAAGACCCTGTTTTTTTTAAAATTATTTGTTGCTCCAAGTTATATTATTGTCATAAAGTATTATATATTTAGCAAGCAGAGATTCTTTGGTCAAATAAGTTTGCAGATGTTTGGATTAAGTGGCTTTTAAGAAAATGTCATAATATATCATAACTTTATAAATTTCAAAGAATAAATATAGTAGGCTATTTATTTTGTTTGTTTGCTTTGAGACAATGTTTCACTGTATAGCCCTGGCGGGCCTAAAACTCACTATGTTGACCAGGCTGGCGTCCAACTAACAGATCCACCTGCCTCTGCCTCCCACCTGCTGGATTAAAAGGCACATGCATCACTATGTCAGACAAAACTGGTTTCGCAAACTTTCTATCCATGATCATTTAAAAAAAAACCAAACAACAAAAATCATTTATACCAAACAAATCTTTTTTTTTTTTTTTTTTTTTTTTTTTTTTTTTTTTTGTTTTCAAGACAGAGTTTCTCTGTGGCTTTGGAGCCGTCCTGGAACTAGCTCTTGTAGACCAGGCTGGTCTCGAACTCACAGAGATCACCTGCCTCTGCCTCCCAAGTGCTGGGATTAAAGGCTGTGCGCCACCAACTGCCCGGCCCAACAAATCTTTTTAAATGTTTTAGTTTCCTAAAACGTGGTCTTCCTTTCTAGCATTAATGCCACCAGAAGGATCTTTTAACCTTAGAATTGGTTAGATAGCTTCTCAGTTTTCTATGCTCATTCATTACTTATTTTTTGAGACAGCTCTCTCATTCTACGGTCCAGGCTGGAGATGTTTCTGCCTCAGTCTCCAAAATGCTGGAATCAAGGCTTGCAACCACTCATATGGTCTTAGTGACTCTCCCTGGAATTCTGATCCAGCTCTCGTTAGGGCATACATGAGGTCCCCAGTAAAATGGAGAGAGAGATCTATGTCATCTCATCATAGAACTTGATGTTCCCCCAAATGGGAGTTGAAACCATCTTCTTATAGTTACACACCTGACAGATTTCATAAGCTCATTTCAATGATGGGGAGGATATTTTAAATGGTATATGCAAGGTTCTAGTGGTCTCTGCTAAGGGCTTGCCTTAGATATAGAGAGATTACCTGTGGGATTCCTTCATTTAATTTTTATAACACTATTTAAGGAAATTCGTGGAAGATTCATTTTCTTTTAAGTGTGTATGTGTGTGTGTGTAAAATGTTTCTAGGTGGGAACAATGATTGGGGCAGACAGAGCCTTTTTTCCTATTGCTGACAATATTGAGAAAGACAGTAGAAATACTATAATCCAGAAGTTCAGCTACCAGTATATCCTAGCCATGCAGAAACTTGAATGCTGAAAACCAGTAAAACAACCGCATTGCTGCAGCCTTCGCACTCTCTCAGCGTGAGTCAGCAGACAATGCCTCTCAGGATGTAAGGGTCATGAAGAAGAATATGTAAAGAAGAGTCCATAAACAGAAAAGCAACTGAAAGTGAAACGGAGAGGAGCAAACAACCACAACAAAAAAATTGGCACTGCTATAAAAATCTCATAGAGTTTCAAACAAAAAGGAAAATAATCAAAATAATCCTGATCTAAGGAAATTGATGCATAGTTTCCAAGAAACAATACATCGAATACAGAGGGTTTTTTTTTTTTTTCAAGAAATATAGCTCAGTCAAACGAAGAAAGTTTTAAAACAAAGATAATAAATTCCAACCGGAAATCTCGTTTGTTTAAAACACCTTGTAAGACTAGAGAGAATGGAAGATAGCTGCAATATCAATCTGTGATCTATTTCTACATCAATAACTTTGGTGAGAACTAAGTAGCTTCTAGAATCAAAAACACACCCTAAGGCTGATAAAGACCCTAGAAACAGGATATTAAGGGGAATTATGCATGCATGCAAACACACACATATCTCACAGCAGAACCAAAAATATTATAAAGGAAAGAAAATAACCACAAGATGAACCAGAAAAAAAAAAACAAGCAATCAATGATGAACAAATGAGGAGGAATCAGAGCTCGATGATTATTCTCATCAGCATCACAGGATGCGTGAGAAACAATGGGACATCTCCTTCCGAGGGCTCAGAGAAAAGAATTCTATGCTTAGAATCTATCCAGCTAAATTAACTGGATTTAACATGGAACAAAAAATGTGCTAGGGCATGAAAGTACTCAAAGATTTCCCCTGCTATGAGGGTATGCTTCAGCCACTAAACATAAGAGTAAGAGAAAGATAACCACCTGTTTAGGATTCAGACATTATGCTGGCCCCGTCACCTGGCAGGATGCACTCAAGGAACACCCGGGCAGCAACGAGGGTCCTATGGCTGCTATGTCACTATGTAGTCTGTGCACAGGTACAAAGGTCCCTTTTAAGAGACAAGCTGTCCTCCCCCATCCCTTTCCCCCTCCCCCGCCACTTCCCGCCCCCACTGTTCTTCTGAAATCATTACATCGGTGCCACATTTGGTGCCAACACTCTGCCAGGCTCTCCCTGTGCTTCTGTGGGCAGGCGGCCTGAGGCATGCAGGACTCTAACCCCAGACCGACAGCCTTCTTTCCAACTACTCACCCCTGGGATAGGACTCCACACAACACCAGCCTATGATGGGTAACCGGTTGTGCATTTCCCATGAGGGAGGCTTTTGGGCCTAGAGCCCTTGGCCTCCACTTTAACCAAGTGGTTTGTTGCCTTCGTTTCTCAGCCCTGTTGGTCTTTTGGGCTCCGACCTTCCTTCAGCTTTATGTTTTGGGACTCCAAGTCCTTCGGTTTAGTGCCCTGACCCTTGTTCTTTCTGTTGATGAACATAGAACAGCCTGAGCCAGAATTGTTGATCCTCACTTGAAAAGAACCCATTGGATCTTACTGCCTCATTCAAGGGAAACAAACCAGGAAAAAAGCATATGCCCATCCACCTCATCTGGGACGTACTACTAACACCTAGATAACAACTCAATTGAACTGCCCTAAAAGCTCTTTAAATCCGAAGTTTTACAGGACCTTTCTACCCTCTGCCAGCGGGTGGTAAATGGAAGGAGTTATAATACGTAGACAGGTGCCATCTTGGCTAAGAACAGGTCAAATGACCTTAACCACCATCTTTGCTAAGATGGTGGTTACCCCATGACCACTGCTATTTTGTTTAAAGGTTAAAAGAGATACTTTACCTCCATTTTGGCTACGGGCCAAGACAGACAGGTCAGGTGACCTAGTAACCATCTTTACTAAAGGCGCTCTTTGCCTCTAATTCCTTTACATTACACTGACTCTGGTGCACGTGGTATGTGCTTACATGATGTATGCCTTGGCAGGGCCCATTGAGGTGTTCATTTCACGCAGGGACCCTACCCCACCTTAACAGAGCCACTCTTTTCCACCTGTAACAACCTGCTTTGCCTTTCATTCCAGTACCGGCAGCTTGGGTCTGCAATGTGGAAATCAGAGACAGAGAAACAAGCTTCATCTCACTCAACATGCGGGTTTTCCATTTCTTATTTACTCAATTCCTGGTGTGGTGTGTGTATGTGTGTGTGTGTGTGTGCGCATGCATGTGACTTTTGATTTAAACCCATATGTGTGAATATAACCTAGTAACTCTGTATATGTGTATGTATATGTATTTGCAACTAAATTCAAACTGCACATATGTTCATATAACTATTGTTTAAAAATGTTTTAAATGGGGCTGGAGAGGTGGCCAGAGGTTAAGAGCACTGACTGCTCTTCCAGAGGTCCTGAGTTCAATTCCCAGCAACCACATGGAGGCTCACAGCCATTTAGAATGAGATCTGGTGCCCTGGCATGAAAGCATACATGAAGGAACTATGTATACATAATAAATAATAAATCTTTAAAAATGTTTTAAACGGTCCTGATTACCTCTGTTTATTGTATCTCCTTCTAGATTAAAAACAAACAAACAACAACAACAAAAGGAAAAAAAACCCAAGTCTCAAATGTTTTAAATTGGCAGCCCTCAAATGCCCAGAGATCTGGAGAATATGGCATTTAAAATGATTAATTAAAAGGCTTTTTTGTAATAGAGAGACAGGTCAGCACCTGACTCCTGCGCCACCCCATTTCCTCCAAAGAAGATGACTGGGCCCAGAAGAACCTCCACCTGGAACTTGCTTCACGAGGTGAAAGTACTTGCCACTGAGCAAAACTGTCTTTCACTTCAACTGCTGCAAAGACCCTCTTTGGACTGTGGACGATGGGACACTGGAATCGACTGCCTCATATTGTCTAAGACAGAGGTAGGCTGGTCCTCCCATGAGTCCTTATTTCACAGAAGCCTGTGGGATCTTCTGGTGGCATTGCTGGCCTACCTCTTCCCAGTCAGAAGACAGACGTTGCCCTAAGACCTGCTCTCAACAACCATGGAGGACCCCAGGGTGGCCAACGAGGTAGGTAGTCAATTAAGTAAGTAAGAGACTTCTCTTGTCATTTTTTAAAAATCATTAACTCAGGTGAATTTATCCTTCTCAAGATCTCTGATGCAGTTTGATGACTGATAGTTTGTCAGCTTAACAGCAGGAACCAGGGGCTAAGTCTAGACCGATTTACCCTCATTACCAGACCCCAAAAAGGAATAAATTCACAAAACAGATTTCAGTATAACTTCTTACCATTCCTTTATTTAAATAAAAGGTGTTTTAAGCAAAGCTTAAGATGTGAGGATCTAAGAATGTTTTAGGGTCTAAGAAGGTGCTTTTAAGGTGTGTAAATGCGAATTATGAAGGCGTGAGGGTGAGAAGGTTTCAGGGTATAAGGAAAGTTAAGGTGTGTAAATGCAAATTTGGAAGGTCTGAGGACAAAAAGCTGAAGTGATGATAAAGACAAGTGATTTGAGACACTTGAAAGAATAAAACATGTTCCTATTTCTCTCTCTCGTTTTCCAACTGTTATATGAGAACTCCTAGGGTCCACAGTCTTAACATTACTCAATAAAGTTCTAAGAATCTACTAATCTAACTCTTGACAGTTCTAAACACCATACTATACCACTATCCTCACAGCCACAAGCTCAAGATTTCAAATCCCATTGGTGATTTCCTAACTATAGACCTCAAAGTTACTTTTTATTCTGCAAAAACATCTGTCACAGTATTCTGGCATGAAGATACTGCCATTTCGAATGTGTCTAAAACTTACGTTTTCACAAACTCAAAGAATTCTTGTAAGTTCAGGAAATCACCTCAAACAGGTTAGATGCAACACCCCCCCCCCACACACAACCCAATTACCAAGACCTAAACAGCCAAAGCCCCCACCACCTTTCCCTGTTCTTGATGCCCCCCCTCCCTAAATTACCAGGACCTAAGGGAAAAAAATTTCCTAAACTTAACCTTGTCCTCTGATCTGCCATCATCTTGCCAGGTCCAAGAGATACCAGACAGTTTTTACAGAGCCTGGGCAGCAGTTGAGACAATCAGCTACCCTAGGACGTAGCTAGCTCTCCAGTTTTCTTACGTCAAAGGTTTCAACGCCCACAAATCAGCAAGCAGTCTTGGGAACCCAGCGCCCCAGTCCCTGTTCCGCCTGCTATCCCCTTAAATTTCCCCACCTTTTTATAATAAGTAAAAGATGGGAATGTGAGGATTCAGGCATTATGCTCATCCCTGTCACCTGGCAGGATGCATCCAGGCAATACTCTGGCAGCCCCGGGTTCCTATGGTGCTATTGTCACTACGTATTCTGTTATGCAGGTGTAAAAGGGTTCCGCCTGTTTAAGAGACAAGCTCTGCCCATTCCTGCTCACGTCCCACTGTTCTTCTGACCAGGCAAGCAGGTTTCTGCCTCTCTCTCTCTCTCTCTCTCTCTCTCCTCCTCCTCTCTCTCTCTCCTCTCTCTCTCTCTCTCCTCTCTCTCTCTCTGTCTCTCTCTGTGCATCCCCCATCCCCCACCCCCTAACAGCTGCTCAGAATTCCATTGCTGAGCCTGGTGGGTTTCCTGACCTTCAACTCAGAAAGCAGGATTTTCTCTCCAGTCTCCAGCTCCCTCCATCCAGCAGCTGCCAGCACCTCCTGCTCCATTTGCCCCTGCTGTTGTTTTTCTCCAACTTCTGAGGTAGTTTTGAAACTCTTTGATCTACAAGACTAAGACCCTGCAAATGGAACCCTGTGTTTTCACAATTATACTGTGATGAATTGCAAAACAAAGGCCTTAGTTGCAGCCCTAAGGTTCCTTCCAAAGGAGCCAAAGAACTGATTCAGGGCCCATAGCGAAAGGTAATAGGTTAGCCATCTACAGCCAGTCCTGGGTTCCAAAGAGAAGCGAATTGGTTCCCACAAATATTTGCTGGGGAGGGCAGTTTATCCATCACGCCATCATTTGCTATCCTGTGCACAAATCGTCCCCTTTCTGACTATGCGAGCTCATCTCTAAAGGGAAGGAGACAGACCCCCAAGATACTAGAAAGTCTGTCCAGCTTAGTTTTCTTACAAATAAAAAAAATGAGAATGGCCAAAGGACAATTGCATTTCCTTCCTTTTCTTTGCTTTTTTTCCCCCTTTATTTCCTGTTTTTTTTTTTTTTTTTTTTTTTTTTTTTTTTCCCCTCAACTGGTTTACAAACTATCTTTCCAGGATCAAATTTAAGTTTCCCATGATCTTGTATTTCTCCAGTAAGTTAATCCAAAGCTTCCTGTACTTATAGTTTCAGAGTATCGGTTCCCTTTATTCTTCTCCCCATCAACAGAAACCAGGCAAAAAAGAAAGAAAAGAAAAACCACTAGGTATGGTGGCACATACCTGTGAGTCTACTCAAGAGGATGAGAGGCTGGAGGGCTGTGTATGAGCGCAGGTCAGACAGGTCAGCACCACTAGACCTTGTCTTAAAGTGGAAATAGCAAGAAAACAAAAAGGGGCATGTGGTGGTGGGGGTGTTCTCAGAAAGGGGAAGTACCCAGAACACTAGCTGTTGAGGGTAAGAGCAAAGGGCCCAAAGCCAAGTGCACAATGCCAAGGAAGCAAATACAGGGCAGATAGACCACAATTCTTTATTCCGTGCCCAGATCAGACACATTTAAATCAAACTGGTTGCAGCCTCTCAAGCCCCACACTTTATACCTGCAAAAGGAATGTGAATGCGGTCCCCACCCAGTGAAGGTCTAAGTCCGCAGAAACACAGCAGTAAGGAAAGGAGAGGCAGCAGATCTACCTGAGGTTCTCAGGAAGTGCAAGAGCCCTGTGAGTCAGCTGAGCTTTGGGATCTAATGGCTTAACATGGGCAGGTGGAACGAGGTTGGGGGGGGGACTTCCAGATGAAAGGACACGGGAAACAAGTTCCAAATAAATGAAGTCACCGTTAAAATGTGAGCAGAAGCGCAGAAGACAAGAAGTCTTAATGCTAACAAAGAGTCACTGGTTACGTACATGTGCAGGAAGGGCCCAACACGTTCTGAGTGAAGACTTCTATTTGCTGACCACTTTCCTTCTGTCTGTCTTCCAGATCCAATGACCACACTTACCACCCTCTTCTGTTCATTGAGGTCCTGCATCATAAGGACCTCAATGGCCACTGGTTTCTGATAGGGTTCAACCAACTGGGCATACTGGCATTTTATGGGAGGAAGGGATGAAGAAATGCTCTTGATATTCCACGTGTCCACCACTTCTGCCAGTGATGCCAACATGCTCAGAACACCCTTTACGCGTAATTCCTTCCTGTTCTCCCTCTCACCAGATTTCTCATCCCTGATGACCTAGGCCAGTAGTTCCCAACCTGTGAGTTGTGACTCTTTGGGGTCACATGTCAGATATCCTGCATGTCAGATATTTCCATTACGATTCATAACAGTAGCAAAATTATAATGAAAATGGTTTTGTGGTTGGGGGGGGTCATTACAACATGAGGAACTGTATTAATGGGTTGCAGCATTAGGAAGGTTGAGAACCACTAATGCTGAGCCTCCAGAATCTCCTGTAGTTTCTATGAAGGTGGCCAATCAGGAAATAGAGCCTATCACCCATCACCCAGGGTCTTTCTGCTGCTGGTCACCACAGTTCAGATAGGTGTAAGGATAACTGAAACAGTAAAAAAGAAGAATCTAAAGAATCACTCTTTTCAGCCACAGTCAATCTTGTTATATTTATCTTTAAACATAGGCTCCTAGCCATTTCTCTCCATAAACAATTACATCCAGTTCATTGTTTTATATTAACCCTAGTGATTGATTAAATAAGAAAGTTAATTAGAATTTTAAAAAATGGCAAAATAAATTAAGAACAGCTGAGAGATGATGGTGTACACTTTTAATCCCAGCACTTGGGAGGCAGAGGCAGGAGGATCTCTGTGAGTTTGAGTCCAGCCTGGTCTACAGAGTGAGTTCCAGGACAGTCAGGGTTGTTACACAGAGAAACCCTGTCTCGAAAAACAAAAAGAAAAGAAAAGAAAGAAGAGAAATTAAGTAACTTTGTTTACACCCAGAGCGTTATGTATTTCTTACAAAAAGCATAGGAAGAACATGGAAGTTCAGCACTGTATAGTCTTTGTAGCCAAGCTGATTTGTGTCAGCACTGAGCACAGGCTGTATTCTAATGTTGACTCATCAGGGAAGTGTCCTTGCTATGCAGAGAAATACACAGCCGTGGGCTCTGGCATCAGAACAGCAACCAACAATCATTCTTGAAAACTACTACACATCTACACCCACAGACTGAGACAAAAGGACATTTGTTCCTAATGAAATAACATATAGAACACAGTTCACATATTTAAATCGAGCATTTTGGCATATATTTTTATTGAAGGATTGCTTGCCATGAATGGGTGAGCACATTCATTCACTTCATTTTAGGACTTGGAACAGGATTGGGAAGACCATGCAAAATTAGGAATATTGCTATAGCAATTTTTTTAAAGATTGCTATGCACACACATAACCTTTTATATTTGTTTTTAGATTTTAACTTAACATACTTGTTAGCAACACAAGCTACAGATTTTATATCTAAAAAGGGGTCAATTGTGTCTTTCTTTAAGGATTACTACATATAAATTTCAATGATTGATTTTTCTTTATTCTCCTACACTAATACGATATCATTAATATTATTTTTGTCCATTAACTATTATGTAACCTCTCCATTTCATACAAATAGCAAAAATCCAATGAAAGTAAAGAACCCCAAGAATGCTGAGCAAAACGATAGAGTGCTCCTAAATAAGATATTCTACGTAAAGTATGCCTACATTGGTGCTGGAAATTAATGCTTTGAGTCAAGCATAGTGTCGCACATCTTTAATCCCGGCATTTAGAAGGCTGAAGCAGGAGGATTGCCATGAGTTTGACAGGCTGGGCTTCACAGCAAATACAAAACATAGCTTGGATTATACGGGTAGGAGTTGGGCAATATTATTTTCAGGGTGTGTGACTTTTGTTTATGCTGCATTCGACTAACTCTGTGAAGCTGTGATCCCCTGCCTGTCTAAAACACCTGATGGTCCTAATAAAGAGTTGAATGGCCAATAGCGAGCCAGGAGCAAGGATAGGCGGCTCTGGGCAGAGAGTATAAATAGGAGAAAGGCGGAAGAAGAGGAGCAAGAGAACAGGAGAGGAGGACATCGGGAGCCAGCCACCCAGCTACACAACCAGCCACAGAGTAAGAAGTAAAGTAAGATACACAGGAGTAAGAAAGGAAAAAGCCCAGAGGCAAAAGGTAGTTGGGATCATTTAAGTTAAGAAAAGCTGGCAAGAAACAAGCCAAGCTAAGGCTGGACATGCATAACTAAGAATAAGCCTCCATGTGTGATTATTTGGGAGCTGGGTGGTGGCCCCCACAAAAAGTCAAAAGAGTAAAACATTGCACAACAAGTAAGACCCTGTTTTTTTAAAATTATTTGTTGCTCCAAGTTATATTATTGTCATAAAGTATTATATATTTAGCAAGCAGAGATTCTTTGGTCAAATAAGTTTGCAGATGTTGGATTAAGTGGCTTTTAAGAAATGTCATAATATATCATAACTTTATAAATTTTCAAAGAATAAATATAGTAGGCTATTTATTTTGTTTGTTTGCTTTTGAGACAATGTTTCACTGTATAGCCCTGGCTGGCCTAAAACTCACTATGTTGACCAGGCTGGCGTCCAACTAACAGATCCACCTGCCTCTGCCTCCCACCTGCTGGGATTAAAAGGCATGCATCACTATGTCAGACAAAACTGGTTTCGCAAACTTTCTATCCATGTATCATTTAAAAAAAAACCAAACAACAAAAATCATTTATACCAAACAAATCTTTTTTTTTTTTTTTTTTTTTTTTTTTTTTTTTTTTTTGTTTTTCAAGACAGAGTTTCTCTGTGGCTTTGGAGCCTGTCCTGGAACTAGCTCTTGTAGACCAGGCTGGTCTCGAACTCACAGAGATCCACCTGCCTCTGCCTCCCAAGTGCTGGGATTAAAGGCGTGCGCCACCACTGCCCGGCCCAAACAAATCTTTTTAAATTGTTTCCTAAAACGTGGTCTTCCTTTCCTAGCATTAATGCCACCAGAAGGATCTTTTAACCTTAGAATTGGTTAGATAGCTTCTCAGTTTCTATGCTCATTCATTTACTTATTTTTTGAGACAAGCTCTCTCATTCTACGGTCCAGGCTGGAGATGTTTCTGCCTCAGTCTCCAAAATGCTGGAATCACAGGCTTGCAACCACTTCATATGGTCTTAGTGACTCTCCCTGGAATTCTGATTCAGCTCTCGTTAGGGCATAACATGAGGTCCCCAGTAAAATGGAGAAGAGATCTATGTCATCTCATCTAGAACTTGATGTTCCCCCAAATGGGAGTTGAAACCATCTTCTTATAGTTACACACCTGACAGATTTCATAAGCTCATGTTCAATGATGGGGAGGGATATTTTAAATGGTATATGCAAGGTTCTAGTGGTCTCTGCTAAGGGCTTGCATAGATATAGAGAGATTACCTGTGGGGATTCCTTCATTTAATTTTTATAACACTATTTAAGGAAATTCGTGGAAGATTCATTTTCTTTTAAGTGTGTATGTGTGTGTGTGTAAAATGTTTCTAGGTGGGAACAATGATTGGGGCAGACAGAGCCTTTTTTCCTATTGCTGACAATATTGAGAAAGACAGTAGAAATCTTATAATCCAGAAGTTCAGCTACCAGTATATCCTAGCCATGCAGAAACTTGAATGCTGAAAACCAGTAACAACCGCATGCTGCAGCCTTCGCACTCTCTCAGCGTGAGTCAGCAGACAATGCCTCTCAGGATGTAAGGGGTCATGAAGAAGAATATGTAAAGAAGAGTCCATAAAACAGAAAAGCAACTTGAAAAGTGAAACGGAGGAGCAAACAACCACAACAAAAAAATTGGCACTGCTATAAAAATCCTCATAGAGTTTCAAACAAAAAGGAAATAATCAAAATAATCCTGATTAAGGAAATTGATGCATAAGTTTCCAAGAAACAATACATCGAATACAGAGGGTTTTTTTTTTTTTTTCAAGAAATATAGCTCAGTCAAACGAAGAAAGGTTTAAAACAAAGATAATAAATTCCAACCGGAAATCTCGTTGTTTAAAACACCGTGTAAGACTAGAGAGAATGGAAGATAGCTGCAATATCAATCTGTGATCTATTTCTACATCAATAACTTTGGTGAGAACTAAGTAGCTTCTAGAATCAAAAACACACCTAAGGCTGATAAAGACCTAGAAACAGGATATTAAGGGAATTATGCATGCATGCAAACACACACATATCTCACAGCAGAACCAAAAATTATTAAAGGAAAGAAAATAACACAAGATGGAAACAGAAAAAAAACAAGCAATCAATGATGAAACAAATGAGGAGGAATCAGAGCTCGATGATTATTCTCATCAGCATCACAGGATGCAGGAGAACAATGGGACATCTCCTTCCGAGGGCTCAGAGAAAAGAATTCTATGCTTAGAATCTATCCAGCTAAATTAACTGGATTTAACATGGAACAAAAAAATGTGCTAGGGCATGAAAGTACTCAAAGATTTCCCCTGCTATGAGGGTATGCTTCAGCCACTAAACATAAGAGTAAGAGAAAGATAACACCTGTTAGGATTCAGACATTATGCTGGCCCCGTCACCTGGCAGGATGCACTCAAGGAACACCCTGGGCAGCCGAGGGTCCTATGGCTGCTATGTCACTATGTAGTCTGTGCACAGGTACAAAAGGTCCCTTTTAAGAGACAAGCTGTCCTCCCCCCATCCTTCCCCCTCCCCCGCCACTTCCCGCCCACTGTTCTTCTGAAATCATTACATCGGTGCCACATTTGGTGCCAACACTCTGCCAGGCTCTCCCTGTGCTTCTGTGGGCAGGCGGCCTGAGGCATGCAGGACTCTAACCCCAGACCGACAGCCTTCTTTCCAACTACTCACCCCCTGGGATAGGACTCCACACAACACCAGCTATGATGGGTAACCGGTTGTGCATTTCCCATGAGGGAGGCTTTGGGCCTAGAGCCCTTGGCCTCCACTTTAACCAAGTGGTTTGTGCCTTCGTTTCTCAGCCCTGTTGGTCTTTTGGGCTCCGACCTTCCTTCAGCTTTATGTTTTGGGACTCCAAGTCCTTCGGTTTAGTGCCCTGACCCTTGTTCTTTCTGTGATGAACATAGAACAGCCTGAGCCAGAATTGTTGATCCTCACTTGAAAAGAACCCATTGGATCTTTACTGCCTCATTCAAGGGAAACAAACCAGAAAAAAGCATATGCCCATCCACTCATCTGGGACGTACTACTAACACCTAGATAACAACTCAAATTGACTGCCTAAAAGCTCTTTAAATCCGAAAGTTTTACAGGACCTTTCTACCCTCTGCCAGCGGGGGTAAATGGAAGGAGTTATAATACGTAGACAGGTGCCATCTTGGCTAAGAACAGGTCAAATGACCTTAACCACCATCTTTGCTAAGATGGTGGTTACCCCATGACCACTGCTATTTTGTTTAAGGTTAAAAGAGATACTTTACCTCCATTTTGGCTACGGGCAAGACAGACAGGTCAGGTGACCTAGTAACCATCTTTACTAAAGGCGCTCTTTGCCTCTAATTCCTCTTACACTGACTCTGGTGCACGTGGTATGTGCTTACATGATGGTATGCCTTGGCAGGGCCCATTGAGGTGTTCATTTCACGCAGGGACCCTACCCACCTTTAACAGAGCCACTCTTTTCCACCTGTAACAAACCTGCTTTGCCTTTCATTCAGTACCGGCAGCTGGGTCTGCAATGTGGAAATCAGAGACAGAGAAACAAGCTTCATCTCACTCAACATGCGGGTTTTCCATTTCTTATTTACTCAATTCCTGGTGTGTGTGTGTATGTGTGTGTGTGTGTGTGCGCATGCATGTGACTTTTGATTTAACCCATATGTGTGAATATAACCTAGTAACTCTGTATATGTGTATGTATATGTATTTGCAACTTAAATTCAAACTGCACATATGTTCATATAACTATTGTTTAAAAATGTTTTAAATGGGGCTGGAGAGGTGGCTCAGAGGTTAAGAGCACTGACTGCTCTTCCAGAGGTCCTGAGTTCAATTCCCAGCAACCACATGGAGGCTCACAGCCATTTAGAATGAGATCTGGTGCCCTGGCATGAAAGCATACATGAAGGAATATTGTATACATAATAAATAAATAAATCTTTAAAAAATGTTTTAAACGGTCCTGATTACCTCTGTTTATTGTATCTCCTTCTAGATTAAAAACAAACAAACAACAACAACAAAAGGAAAAACCCAAGTCTCAAATGTTTTAAATTGGCAGCCCTCAAATGCCCAGAGATCTGGAGAATATGGCATTTAAAATGATTAATTAAAAAGGCTTTTTGTAATAGAGAGACAGGTCAGCACCTGACTCCTGGCGCCACCCCATTTCCTCCAAAGAAGATGACTGGGCCCAGAAGAACCTCCACCTGGAACTTGCTTCACGAGTGAAAGTACTTGCCACTGAGCAAAACTGTCTTTCACTTCAACTGCTGCAAAGACCCTCTTTGGACTGTGGACGATGGGACACTGGAATCGACTGCCTCATATTGTCTAAGACAGAAGGTAGGCTGGTCCTCCCATGAGTCCTTATTTCACAGAAGCCTGTGGGATCTTCTGGTGGCATTGCTGGCCTACCTCTTCCAGTCAGAAGACAGACGTTGCCCTAAGACCTGCTCTCAACAACCATGGAGGACCCCAGGGTGGCCAACGAGGTAGTCAATTAAGTAAGTAAGAGACTTCTCTTGTCATTTTTTAAAAATCATTAACTCAGGTGAAATTTATCCTTCTCAAGATCTCTGATGCAGTTTGATGACTGATAGTTTGTCAGCTTAACAGCAGGAACCAGGGCTAAGTCTAGACACGATTTACCTCATTACCAGACCCCAAAAAGGATAAATTCACAAAACAGATTTCAGTATAACTTCTTACCATTCCTTTATTTAAATAAAAGGTGTTTTAAGCAAAGCTTAAGATGTGAGGATCTAAGAATGTTTTAGGGTCTAAGAAGGTGCTTTAAGGTGTGTAAATGCGAATTATGAAGGCGTGAGGGTGAGAAGGTTTCAGGGTATAAGAAAGTTAAGGTGTGTAAATGCAAATTTGGAAGGTCTGAGGACAAAAAGCTGAAGTGATGATAAAGACAAGTGATTTGAGACACTTGAAAGAATAAAACATGTTCCTATTTCTCTCTCTCGTTTTCCAACTGTTATATGAGAACTCCTAGGGTCCACAGTCTTAACATTACTCAATAAAGTTCTAAGAATCTACTAATCTAACTCTTGACAGTTCTAAACACCATACTATACCACTATCCTCACAGCCACAAGCTCAAGATTTCAAATTCCCATTGGTGATTTCCTAACTATAGACCTCAAAGTTACTTTTTATTCTGCAAAAACATCTGTCACAGTATTCTGGCATGAAGATACTGCCATTTCGAATGTGTCTAAAACTTACGTTTTCACAAACTCAAAGAATTCTTGTAAGTTTCAGGAAATCACCTCAAACAGGTTAGATGCAACACCCCCCCCACACACACACCAATTACCAAGACCTAAACAGCCAAAGCCCCCACCACCTTTCCCTGTTCTTGATGCCCCCCCTCCCTAAATTACCAGGACCTAAGGGAAAAAAATTTCCTAAACTTAACCTTGTCCTCTGATCTGCCATCATCTTGCCAGGTCCAAGAGATACCAGACAGTTTACAGAGCCTGGGCAGCAGTGAGACAATCAGCTACCCTAGGACGTAGCTAGCTCTCCAGTTTCTTACGTCAAAGGTTTCAACGCCCACAAATCAGCAAGCAGTCTTGGGAACCCAGCGCCCCAGTCCCTGTTCCGCCTGCTATCCCCTTAAATTTCCCCACCTTTTTATAATAAGTAAAAGATGGGAATGTGAGGATTCAGGCATTATGCTCATCCCTGTCACCTGGCAGGATGCATCCAGGCAATACTCTGGCCAGCCCAGGGTCCTATGGTTGCTATGTCACTACGTAGTCTGTATGCAGGTGTAAAAGGTCGCTTTTAAGAGACAAGCTCTGCCCATTCCTGCTCACGTCCCACTGTTCTTCTGACCAGGCAAGCAGGTTTCTGCCTCTCTCTCTCTCTCTCTCTCTCTCTCTCTCTCTCTCTCTCTCTCTCTCTCTCTCTCTCTCTCTGTCTCTCTCTGTGCATCCCCCATCCCCCACCCCCTAAGCAGCTGCTCAGAATTCCATTGCTGAGCCTGGTGGGTTTCCTGACCTTCAACTCAGAAAGCAGGATTTTCTCTCCAGTCTCCAGCTCCCTCCATCCAGCAGCTGCCAGCACCTCCTGCTCCTTTGCCCTGCTGTTGTTTTCTCCAACTTCTGAGGTAGTTTTGAAACTCTTTGATCTACAAGACTAAGACCCTGCAAATGGAACCCTGTGTTTCACAATTATACTGTGATGAATTGCAAAACAAAGGCCTTAGTTGCAGCCCTAAGGTTCCTTCCAAAGGAGCCAAAGAACTGATTCAGGGCCCATAGCGAAAGGTAATAGGTTAGCCATCTACAGCCAGTCCTGGGTTCCAAAGAGAAGCGAATTGGTTTCCCACAAATATTTGCTGGGGAGGGCAGTTTATCCATCACGCCATCATTTGCTATCCTGTGCACAAATCGTCCCCTTTCTGACTATGCGAGCTCATCTCTAAAGGGAAGGAGACAGACCCCCAAGATACTAGAAAAGTCTGTCCAGCTTAGTTTCTTACAAATAAAAACAATGAGAATGGCCAAAGGACAATTGCATTTCCTTCCTTTTCTTTGCTTTTTTTCCCCCTTTACTTTCAGGTTTTTTTTTTTTTTTTTTTTTCCCCTCAACTGGTTTACAAACTATCTTTCCAGGATCAAATTTAAGTTTCCCATGATCTTGTATTTCTCCAGTAAGTTAATCCAAAGCTTCCTGTACTTATAGTTTCAGAGTATCGGTTCCCTTTATTCTTCTCCCCATCAACAGAAACCAGGCAAAAAAGAAAAGAAAAGAAAAACCACTAGGTATGGTGGCACATACCTGTGAGTCTACTCAAGAGGATGAGAGGCTGGAGGGCTGTGTATGAGCGCAAGGTCAGACAGGTCAGCACCACTAGACCTTGTCTTAAAAGTGGAAATAGCAAGAAAACAAAAAGGGGCATGTGGTGGTGGGGGTGTTCTCAGAAAGGGGAAGTACCCAGAACACTAGCTGTTGAGGGTAAGAGCAAAGGGCCCAAAGCCAAGTGCACAATGCCAAGGAAGCAAATACAGGGCAGATAGACCACAATTCTTTATTCCGTGCCCAGATCAGACACATTTAAATCAAACTGGTTGCAGCCTCTCAAGCCCCACACTTTATACCTGCAAAAGGAATGTGAATGCGGTCCCCACCCAGTGAAGGTCTAAGTCCGCAGAAACACAGCAGTAAGGAAAGGAGAGGCAGCAGATCTACCTGAGGTTCTCAGGAAGTGCAAGAGCCCTGTGAGTCAGCTGAGCTTTGGGATCTAATGGCTTAACATGGGCAGGTGGAACGAGGTTGGGGGGGGGACTTCCAGATGAAAGGACACGGGAAACAAGTTCCAAATAAATGAAGTCACCGTTAAAATGTGAGCAGAAGCGCAGAAGACAAGAAGTCTTAATGCTAACAAAGAGTCACGGTTACGTACATGTGCAGGAAGGGCCCAACACGTTCTGAGTGAAGACTTCTATTTGCTGACCACTTTCCTTCTGTCTGTCTTCCAGATCCAATGACCACACTTACCACCCTCTTCTGTTCATTGAGGTCCTGCATCATAAGGACCTCAATGGCCACTGGTTTCTGATAGGGTTCAACCAACTGGGCATACTGGCATTTTATGGGAGGAAGGGATGAAGAAATGCTCTTGATATTCCACGTGTCCACCACTTCTGCCAGTGATGCAACATGCTCAGAACACCCTTTACGCGTAATTCCTTCCTGTTCTCCCTCTCACCAGATTTCTCATCCCTGATGACCTAGGCCAGTAGTTCCCAACCTGTGAGTTGTGACTCTTTGGGGTCACATGTCAGATATCCTGCATGTCAGATATTTCCATTACGATTCATAACAGTAGCAAAATTATAATGAAAATGGTTTTGTGGTTGGGGGGGTCATTACAACATGAGGAACTGTATTAATGGGTTGCAGCATTAGGAAGGTTGAGAACCACTAATGCTGAGCCTCCAGAATCTCCTGTAGTTTCTATGAAGGTGGCCAATCAGGAAATAGAGCCTATCACCCATCACCCAGGGTCTTTCTGCTGCTGGTCACCACAGTTCAGATAGGTGTAAGGATAACTGAAACAGTAAAAAAGAAGAATCTAAAGAATCACTCTTTTCAGCCACAGTCAATCTTTGTTATATTTATCTTTAAACATAGGCTCCTAGCCATTTCTCTCCATAAACAATTACATCCAGTTCATTGTTTTATATTAACCCTAGTGATTGATTAAAATAAGAAAGTTAATTAGAATTTTAAAAATGGCAAAATAAATTAAGAACAGCTGAGAGATGATGGTGTACACTTTTAATCCCAGCACTTGGGAGGCAGAGGCAGGAGGATCTCTGTGAGTTTGAGTCCAGCCTGGTCTACAGAGTGAGTTCCAGGACAGTCAGGGTTGTTACACAGAGAAACCCTGTCTCGAAAAACAAAAAGAAAAGAAAAGAAAGAAGAGAAATTAAGTAACTTGTTTACACCAGAGCGTTATGTATTTCTTACAAAAAGCATAGGAAGAACATGGAAGTTCAGCACTGTATAGTCTTTGTAGCCAAGCTGATTTGTGTCAGCACTGAGCACAGGCTGTATTCTAATGTTGACTCATCAGGGAAGTGTCCTTGCTATGCAGAGAAATACACAGCCGTGGGCTCTGGCATCAGAACAGCAACCAACAATCATTCTTGAAAACTACTACACATCTACACCCACAGACTGAGACAAAAGGACATTTGTTCCTAATGAAATAACATATAGAACACAGTTCACATATTTAAATCGAGCATTTTGGCATATATTTTTATTGAAGGATTGCTTGCCATGAATGGGTGAGCACATTCATTCACTTCATTTTAGGACTTGGAACAGGATTGGGAAGACCATGCAAAATTAGGAATATTGCTATAGCAATTTTTTTAAAGATTGCTATGCACAACATAACCTTTTATATTTGTTTTTAGATTTTAACTTAACATACTTGTTAGCAACACAAGCTACAGATTTTATATCTAAAAAGGGGTCAATTGTGTCTTTCTTTAAGGATTACTACATATAAATTTCAATGATTGATTTTCTTTATTCTCCTACACTAATACGATATCATTAATATTATTTTTGTCCATTAACTATTATGTAACCTCTCCATTTCATACAAATAGCAAAAATCCAATGAAAGTAAAGAACCCCAAGAATGCTGAGCAAAAACGATAGAGTGCTCCTAAATAAGATATTCTACGTAAAGTATGCCTACATTGGTGCTGGAAATTAATGCTTTGAGTCAAGCATAGTGTCGCACATCTTTAATCCCGGCATTTAGAAGGCTGAAGCAGGAGGATTGCCATGAGTTTGACAGGCTGGGCTTCACAGCAAATACAAAACATAGCTTGGATTATACGGTAGGAGTTGGGCAATATTATTTTCAGGTGTGTGACTTTTGTTTATGCTGCATTCGACTAACTCTGTGAAGCTGTGATCCCCTGCCTGTCTAAAACACCTGATGGTCCTAATAAAGAGTTGAATGGCCAATAGCGAGCCAGGAGCAAGGATAGGCGGCTCTGGGGCAGAGAGTATAAATAGGAGAAAGGCGGAAGAAGAGGAGCAAGAGAACAGGAGAGGAGGACATCGGGAGCCAGCCACCCAGCTACACAACCAGCCACAGAGTAAGAAGTAAAGTAAGATACACAGGAGTAAGAAAAGGAAAAAGCCCAGAGGCAAAAGGTAGTTGGGATCATTTAAGTTAAGAAAAGCTGGCAAGAAACAAGCCAAGCTAAGGCTGGACATGCATAACTAAGAATAAGCCTCCATGTGTGATTTATTTGGGAGCTGGGTGGTGGCCCCCACAAAAAGTCAAAAGAGTAAAACATTGCACAACAAGTAAGACCCTGTTTTTTTTAAAATTATTTGTTGCTCCAAGTTATATTATTGTCATAAAGTATTATATATTTAGCAAGCAGAGATTCTTTGGTCAAATAAGTTTGCAGATGTTGGATTAAGTGGCTTTTAAGAAATGTCATAATATATCATAACTTTATAAATTTTCAAAGAATAAATATAGTAGGCTATTTATTTTGTTTGTTTGCTTTTGAGACAATGTTTCACTGTATAGCCCTGGCTGGCCTAAAACTCACTATGTTGACCAGGCTGGCGTCCAACTAACAGATCCACCTGCCTCTGCCTCCCACCTGCTGGGATTAAAAGGCATGCATCACTATGTCAGACAAAACTGGTTTCGCAAACTTTCTATCCATGTATCATTTAAAAAAAAACCAAACAACAAAAATCATTTATACCAAACAAATCTTTTTTTTTTTTTTTTTTTTTTTTTTTTTTTTTTTTTTGGTTTTTTCAAGACAGAGTTTCTCTGTGGCTTTGGAGCCTGTCCTGGAACTAGCTCTTGTAGACCAGGCTGGTCTCGAACTCACAGAGATCCACCTGCCTCTGCCTCCCAAGTGCTGGGATTAAAGGCGTGCGCCACCACTGCCCGGCCCAAACAAATCTTTTTAATTGTTTCCTAAAACGTGGTCTTCCTTCCTAGCATTAATGCCACCAGAAGGATCTTTTAACCTTAGAATTGGTTAGATAGCTTCTCAGTTTCTATGCTCATTCATTTACTTATTTTTTGAGACAAGCTCTCTCATTCTACGGTCCAGGCTGGAGATGTTTCTGCCTCAGTCTCCAAAATGCTGGAATCACAGGCTTGCAACCACTTCATATGGTCTTAGTGACTCTTCCCTGGAATTCTGATTCAGCTCTCGTTAGGGCATAACATGAGGTCCCCAGTAAAATGGAGAAGAGATCTATGTCATCTCATCTAGAACTTGATGTTCCCCCAAATGGGAGTTGAAACCATCTTCTTATAGTTACACACCTGACAGATTTCATAAGCTCATGTTCAATGATGGGGAGGGATATTTTAAATGGTATATGCAAGGTTCTAGTGGTCTCTGCTAAGGGCTTGCATAGATATAGAGAGATTACCTGTGGGGATTCCTTCATTTAATTTTTATAACACTATTTAAGGAAATTCGTGGAAGATTCATTTTCTTTTAAGTGTGTATGTGTGTGTGTGTAAAATGTTTCTAGGTGGGAACAATGATTGGGGCAGACAGAGCCTTTTTTCCTATTGCTGACAATATTGAGAAAGACAGTAGAAATCTTATAATCCAGAAGTTCAGCTACCAGTATATCCTAGCCATGCAGAAACTTGAATGCTGAAAACCAGTAACAACCGCATGCTGCAGCCTTCGCACTCTCTCAGCGTGAGTCAGCAGACAATGCCTCTCAGGATGTAAGGGGTCATGAAGAAGAATATGTAAAGAAGAGTCCATAAAACAGAAAAGCAACTTGAAAAGTGAAACGGAGGAGCAAACAACCACAACAAAAAAATTGGCACTGCTATAAAAATCCTCATAGAGTTTCAAACAAAAAGGAAATAATCAAAATAATCCTGATTAAGGAAATTGATGCATAAGTTTCCAAGAAACAATACATCGAATACAGAGGGTTTTTTTTTTTTTCAAGAAATATAGCTCAGTCAAACGAAGAAAGGTTTAAAACAAAGATAATAAATTCCAACCGGAAATCTCGTTGTTTAAAACACCGTGTAAGACTAGAGAGAATGGAAGATAGCTGCAATATCAATCTGTGATCTATTTCTACATCAATAACTTTGGTGAGAACTAAGTAGCTTCTAGAATCAAAAAACACACCTAAGGCTGATAAAGACCTAGAAACAGGATATTAAGGGAATTATGCATGCATGCAAACACACACATATCTCACAGCAGAACCAAAAATTATTAAAGGAAAGAAAATAACACAAGATGGAAACAGAAAAAAAACAAGCAATCAATGATGAAACAATGAGGAGGAATCAGAGCTCGATGATTATTCTCATCAGCATCACAGGATGCAGGAGAACAATGGGACATCTCCTTCCGAGGGCTCAGAGAAAAGAATTCTATGCTTAGAATCTATCCAGCTAAATTAACTGGATTTAACATGGAACAAAAAAATGTGCTAGGGCATGAAAGTACTCAAAGATTTCCCCTGCTATGAGGGTATGCTTCAGCCACTAAACATAAGAGTAAGAGAAAGATAACACCTGTTAGGATTCAGACATTATGCTGGCCCCGTCACCTGGCAGGATGCACTCAAGGAACACCCTGGGCAGCCGAGGGTCCTATGGCTGCTATGTCACTATGTAGTCTGTGCACAGGTACAAAAGGTCCCTTTTAAGAGACAAGCTGTCCTCCCCCATCCTTCCCCCTCCCCCGCCACTTCCCGCCCACTGTTCTTCTGAAATCATTACATCGGTGCCACATTTGGTGCCAACACTCTGCCAGGCTCTCCCTGTGCTTCTGTGGGCAGGCGGCCTGAGGCATGCAGGACTCTAACCCCAGACCGACAGCCTTCTTTCCAACTACTCACCCCCTGGGATAGGACTCCACACAACACCAGCTATGATGGGTAACCGGTTGTGCATTTCCCATGAGGGAGGCTTTTGGGCCTAGAGCCCTTGGCCTCCACTTTAACCAAGTGGTTTGTGCCTTCGTTTCTCAGCCCTGTTGGTCTTTTGGGCTCCGACCTTCCTTCAGCTTTATGTTTTGGGACTCCAAGTCCTTCGGTTTAGTGCCCTGACCCTTGTTCTTTCTGTTGATGAACATAGAACAGCCTGAGCCAGAATTGTTGATCCTCACTTGAAAAGAACCCATTGGATCTTACTGCCTCATTCAAGGGAAACAAACCAGAAAAAAAGCATATGCCCATCCACTCATCTGGGACGTACTACTAACACCTAGATAACAACTCAAATTGACTGCCTAAAAGCTCTTTAAATCCGAAAGTTTTACAGGACCTTTCTACCCTCTGCCAGCGGGGGTAAATGGAAGGAGTTATAATACGTAGACAGGTGCCATCTTGGCTAAGAACAGGTCAAATGACCTTAACCACCATCTTTGCTAAGATGGTGGTTACCCCATGACCACTGCTATTTTGTTTAAGGTTAAAAGAGATACTTTACCTCCATTTTGGCTACGGGCAAGACAGACAGGTCAGGTGACCTAGTAACCATCTTTACTAAAGGCGCTCTTTGCCTCTAATTCCTCTTACACTGACTCTGGTGCACGTGGTATGTGCTTACATGATGGTATGCCTTGGCAGGGCCCATTGAGGTGTTCATTTCACGCAGGGACCCTACCCACCTTTAACAGAGCCACTCTTTTCCACCTGTAACAAACCTGCTTTGCCTTTCATTCAGTACCGGCAGCTGGGTCTGCAATGTGGAAATCAGAGACAGAGAAACAAGCTTCATCTCACTCAACATGCGGGTTTTCCATTTCTTATTTACTCAATTCCTGGTGTGTGTGTGTATGTGTGTGTGTGTGTGTGCGCATGCATGTGACTTTTGATTTAACCCATATGTGTGAATATAACCTAGTAACTCTGTATATGTGTATGTATATGTATTTGCAACTTAAATTCAAACTGCACATATGTTCATATAACTATTGTTTAAAAATGTTTTAAATGGGGCTGGAGAGGTGGCTCAGAGGTTAAGAGCACTGACTGCTCTTCCAGAGGTCCTGAGTTCAATTCCCAGCAACCACATGGAGGCTCACAGCCATTTAGAATGAGATCTGGTGCCCTGGCATGAAAGCATACATGAAGGAATATTGTATACATAATAAATAAATAAATCTTTAAAAAATGTTTTAAACGGTCCTGATTACCTCTGTTTATTGTATCTCCTTCTAGATTAAAAACAAACAAACAACAACAACAAAAGGAAAAACCCAAGTCTCAAATGTTTTAAATTGGCAGCCCTCAAATGCCCAGAGATCTGGAGAATATGGCATTTAAAATGATTAATTAAAAAGGCTTTTTGTAATAGAGAGACAGGTCAGCACCTGACTCCTGGCGCCACCCCATTTCCTCCAAAGAAGATGACTGGGCCCAGAAGAACCTCCACCTGGAACTTGCTTCACGAGTGAAAGTACTTGCCACTGAGCAAAACTGTCTTTCACTTCAACTGCTGCAAAGACCCTCTTTGGACTGTGGACGATGGGACACTGGAATCGACTGCCTCATATTGTCTAAGACAGAAGGTAGGCTGGTCCTCCCATGAGTCCTTATTTCACAGAAGCCTGTGGGATCTTCTGGTGGCATTGCTGGCCTACCTCTTCCAGTCAGAAGACAGACGTTGCCCTAAGACCTGCTCTCAACAACCATGGAGGACCCCAGGGTGGCCAACGAGGTAGTCAATTAAGTAAGTAAGAGACTTCTCTTGTCATTTTTTAAAAATCATTAACTCAGGTGAAATTTATCCTTCTCAAGATCTCTGATGCAGTTTGATGACTGATAGTTTGTCAGCTTAACAGCAGGAACCAGGGCTAAGTCTAGACACGATTTACCTCATTACCAGACCCCAAAAAGGATAAATTCACAAAACAGATTTCAGTATAACTTCTTACCATTCCTTTATTTAAATAAAAGGTGTTTTAAGCAAAGCTTAAGATGTGAGGATCTAAGAATGTTTTAGGGTCTAAGAAGGTGCTTTAAGGTGTGTAAATGCGAATTATGAAGGCGTGAGGGTGAGAAGGTTTCAGGGTATAAGAAAGTTAAGGTGTGTAAATGCAAATTTGGAAGGTCTGAGGACAAAAAGCTGAAGTGATGATAAAGACAAGTGATTTGAGACACTTGAAAGAATAAAACATGTTCCTATTTCTCTCTCTCGTTTTCCAACTGTTATATGAGAACTCCTAGGGTCCACAGTCTTAACATTACTCAATAAAGTTCTAAGAATCTACTAATCTAACTCTTGACAGTTCTAAACACCATACTATACCACTATCCTCACAGCCACAAGCTCAAGATTTCAAATTCCCATTGGTGATTTCCTAACTATAGACCTCAAAGTTACTTTTTATTCTGCAAAAACATCTGTCACAGTATTCTGGCATGAAGATACTGCCATTTCGAATGTGTCTAAAACTTACGTTTTCACAAACTCAAAGAATTCTTGTAAGTTTCAGGAAATCACCTCAAACAGGTTAGATGCAACACCCCCCCCCCCAACACACACCAATTACCAAGACCTAAACAGCCAAAGCCCCCACCACCTTTCCCTGTTCTTGATGCCCCCCCTCCCTAAATTACCAGGACCTAAGGGAAAAAAATTTCCTAAACTTAACCTTGTCCTCTGATCTGCCATCATCTTGCCAGGTCCAAGAGATACCAGACAGTTTTACAGAGCCTGGGCAGCAGTGAGACAATCAGCTACCCTAGGACGTAGCTAGCTCTCCAGTTTTCTTACGTCAAAGGTTTCAACGCCCACAAATCAGCAAGCAGTCTTGGGAACCCAGCGCCCCAGTCCCTGTTCCGCCTGCTATCCCCTTAAATTTCCCCACCTTTTTATAATAAGTAAAAGATGGGAATGTGAGGATTCAGGCATTATGCTCATCCCTGTCACCTGGCAGGATGCATCCAGGCAATACTCTGGCCAGCCCAGGGTCCTATGGTTGCTATGTCACTACGTAGTCTGTATGCAGGTGTAAAAGGTCGCTTTTAAGAGACAAGCTCTGCCCATTCCTGCTCACGTCCCACTGTTCTTCTGACCAGGCAAGCAGGTTTCTGCCTCTCTCTCTCTCCCCCCCCCACATAATGCATGACATATTTATCTGTCCCTCACCTGCCTACGGCTTCCACCTGTGGCCAAGGTACCTCCCACCCAAAACACCACCACCAACATGGGAAATAAGAAGTGGGGCTCTGAACAATAAAAACAAGAGGAGGGTCTTAACTTCCTGGAAAGACTTACTGATCGTTTCCCCCTAACTGCTTAATAAGGATTAAATTAAATACATAGGATTGTTTCATTTTGTTAGATAATAGTCTTGGCATGTTACTCAGGCCATCTTGAACTCCTAGGCTCAAGAGATATTCCACCTCAGCCTCCCAAAGGCTAGTGTTACATGCATATTAATTGTTCCTTGGTGCAATTAATAAATACTAAAATTTAAAGTCAATAACTAAGAAAACAGTAGAGGGAAGGTAAGCATATGTAAGTACAGATGAAGGAAAAAGTGTGGGATAACCATCTAGACACTCATGCGTGTTCAGGTGCTAAATGCCCCGGTATTTGCTCCTCCACAGTCTGAGTTCTCATTATATCTACATTTTCACTAAAAATACTCTCTCCCCCACTCACAATCATGCCACAGACTGACATACATTTATCCGGGCACTTGTAATACTTTATGGTCTGGTTTACAAGCCAACCTAGCCAAGGCCTAGAACAGCCCCTTCCTTACTACACTCCTAACTACAACACAACTACTCGGTGTTTGTTGAGCAGAAGGACATATGGCAAGTTTGCATACTTCAAATGTAAGTCTGGATTGCATATGACCGAGCTATAAATTACAGTAAGTTCTTTTTTATAAAAGGGCTAGGGCTCATCCTCTCTACTACTACTGCATTTCTGATAAGATGCTTACTGTATCTTTTCGTTAAGTTCAGAAATGAAAGAGGGGCAAGCTGTAAGGGGACGGGCCATTAGACGCTATTAACAAGCCTTCTATCTCAAGTCCAAAGGTCCTCAGAAAACAACTTTTCCGAACTCTTTCCTTGTTTCCCCCGAGCTCATACCTGCAGGAGCTCTATGTCCTCACGGTTTTCGGACCCAGGAGTGTTCTCCATCAGTATGGCAGCCATCACTTTCACATTCATTCTCACCATATCCAACTCGCTGTGCAGTTTCCCGATCTGTGGCAAGCAATGGAAGCCTCCGTCATTAAGTGTGACATTGGCTGTCTCGATTTCTGCCCACAGGACACATGCTGGCGATGAAAGGCCTTTGCAAAATGTAACATTTTCAAACATACAGAGGTTTGCCTCAGCATACGTGCTATTATTTTACAGAATAGACCCTGATGTTCCCCGAATAGACTTAGCATTTCCTATAAGAGATGCACAGATCGGCCTCAGGAAAGTTACAGATGAAGAAACAAAATGATGGGGACCAATAAGGTTAAAGTAGGAGATACCTAGTAACAGAAGTTAATAGAAACCCGAAACAAAAATGAGGAATGTCATCACATATTATCCTCAGCATCTGGCAAGCAATCAGAAAAGAAAAGGAAAAAGAAAGGTGGCCCAGTTTTAGAGTTACCATGGTATTATAGGAGGAAAGATTAAAAAAAAGAGAAACACTTTTTATTGTGGTTTGAATTCTAAGAGGAAGTAACCACATGGCTTTTTAATATAAGAAACACTAAATAATATTAATATGAAGCCTTCAAATTAATATAAAGTCTTCAATGAAAGCTTTTAATATAAATATATAAGTGAGCATAAATTAATTATACTGATCTAGATCTCTTAAAAACAGAGACAAAGGAAAAAATGCAACTCATTTGGTATAATTAACATAGGTAATAAGACAGCTGGCTACTGGATTCTCTGAAAGGAAAAGAAATAAGAGGTAGTGGGTAGACCTCTAAGTCCACAGCCTCTACTGGTCAACATTCTTTTCTGTAATTTATTTATTTATTGTGTATGTGTGTGTCTGCGCATGCGTGTGTATTTATGTAAGTTGGAGAACCCCTTCTGCAAGCTGGTTCTTTCCTTCCATCGTATGGATTCTAGGCATTCGACTTAGGTCATCAGGGTTGGTGGATGGCAGCTTTACCTGACAAACAATCTCATTGCCCCCCTAAAACATTTTTTTTTAAGTATGTGAACACTGAATTCAGACAAAAACTCAATGGTCTAATTCTGCAAAGAAATAAACCATGGTGACACAGTTTCCTTAAGTGGGCAGTCCCTCTTCTCACAGGAAAGGAAGGAGATACAGAGGCATGCGGCTTATGTCTGCCACCCGAACATGTGGGAAGCAGAGGCAAGGGAATTATGAAGAGTTGTAAACCATCTTGGAATGCATGGTGAATTCCAGGCCAGAAGAAGCTACACAGAGGATATCTCGTCTTAGAAAGTAAAATAAAGATGTTACTTAATTGAGGGTTGTGTTACATTACATTCACACTTCATAATGTTATTAAGAAAACGCAAACTCTAAGTACGATGCTTCAAAAGAAGGCATGAATAAATACAGTTGATAGTGTTGTTACCTGTTCTGGGACTAATGAAATAGTTGGAGTCTTGGGAGCAATTATAGAAGAAAGAGCGGGTGCGGTAGGGACAGGTGCTGATCGATTTGGTGAGAGCTGAGCAGCCTGTCAATCAAAAATAAGGAATATTATGACATGAATTATCAAAGCCACCTCAAGCCTGGCTCCCAGCCAGCTGGCTCAGGCTCTCTCATAAAGAGTCCTGGGTAGCTGGGCAGTGGTGGTGCATGCTTTTAATCCCAGCACTTGGGAGGCAGAGGCAGGTGGATCTCTGTGAGTTTGAAGCCAGCCTGATCTACACAGTGATTGCTAGGACAATCAGGGCTATACTAAGAAACCTTGTCTTAAAAAACCACCTCCCCCCCAAAACAAAACAAAACAAAACAAAACAGTGAATAGCACCCTGGGTCAGGCCTGTTTTGCCACTGTGAGTGGACAGCCATAGTTTCAGATCTTGAGAATGATATTCTAGGTCAGTACTTCTCACTATCAGTGCATGTAGAAACACCCAGAACCTTTTCAGAAGGAAGACTCCAGCACAGTATAACCCACTATGGTCAACGAGTAGTGAAGCCGAAACCCAGGTTATTCTATGAGATACAGACATACTCTAATAAATCCATCTTTCTGCTAAGCTGACTGAACTACGGTTATCCCTTTCAATATGAAAAGGCCCAAGCAACATATATCACTTTACATGCATCAAAGAAAGGCCGCCTCCTACCTTCTGCTTTCTCTCAGGCTCTGCATCCGACCGTGGGAATCGAACCCCTTTCTTCAGCAGGTCAAGGTACACTTCTTTCACTTCATTCACATCCACACCTCCTGGGAAGCCCTGTGACCAAGTCTAAATTCAAGAGATAGAAAGTTCCAGAATAAAAAAAAAAATAGCAAAAAAAAAAAAAAAATCTTAAAGCTGATGATAGAAAATGAGGAATTGAAAAGAACATACTTTATTCAGAAAGAAGAAGCTAGTTTTGAATGTTGCGGACAGAATGGCCATTTTCAAAGGACAGAATGGCCATTTTCAAAGGCTAGAATAATACGAAATGTTTTGAAGCCCTTGTTTCAATATCTTGACAAACGCTGGGATGGATACTATCAATCACCTACCGGTGCCTAAATCTAAACTTTGAACATTCGAAAAATCCTAGCCGTAGTTTTTCTGGCAAACAACTCTAGGACAGAGTTTCTATACCTGCAGAACGAATGTGCACATCACTGCCTTTCCCATGTGACGTGTGCACAATAGAAACTTAAATGGAAGCAGGGAAATGGCTACTGGCTCTAAGCAGAAGGATGCTATCCGTTGTCAAGATTATCTTACCCAACAGAAGCTTCAAAATGTGCAGCTGGGATGTAGCTCCCATGGTAGAGAGCTTGCCTAGCATGCATGAAGCCCTGGCCTCAATCCTCACCACTACATAAACTGGGTACTTAGGAGGTGGAGGCGGGAGTATCAGAAGTTCAAGATCATCCTTGGTTTCATAGAGACTTAGAGGCCAGGCAGGACTAGAGAGAGACCATGAAAGAAAGAAAAGAGAGGAAGGAAGGAAGGAAGGAAGGAAGGAAGGAAGGAAGAGAGGGAGGGAGGGAAGGACAGAAGAAGGAAAGGAAAGGGATAAGACGGAGAAAATAAAGAAAAAGTGCTTTATGGTTCAGTATTAGGTAAATAAAGGATCATTCTGCATCATTATCTGTCCACCCTTAGAAATTTCCCATCCCTTGATATAAATCAACAGACTTACCTTGATGAAATTCAAGATTCTGTTCTGAATGTGCAGCGGCAAGGTGTATCTGGGATTCAGCAGCTTAACTAGAGTATCTTTAATGAACTCCTTCTTCACAATCAGAGACTGGAAACTGGGACCGCAGTTCTGCATGCACATGTCAATCAGCTGAATGAAGGAGCACAGTTCAACGTTAACAGTTCTTTAGGGAACCACTTCTAAATTTAAGACCAAACAAATTCTTTTTTTTTTTTTGTTTTTGTTTTTTTGTTTTTTTGTTTTTTCGAGACAGGGTTTCTCTGTAGCTTTGGAGCCTGTCCTGGAACTAGCTCTTGTAGACCAGGCTGGTCTCGAACTCACAGAGATCCGCCTGCCTCTGCCTCCCGAGTGCTGGGATTAAAGGCGTGCGCCACCACCGCCTGGCTTAAGACCAAACAAATTCTACAAAAGGATGATGATTTCCGCTAGTGTTCTAATGAACAAGCACCGTTTGTTTCCCATATTACTAAACTATGTAGTGAACTGTTAGACTCAAGTATCATGAGGAAGAGGCAGTATAATGAAACTACCCCGGGGTTAGAACTGGTGAGGTGACAGGGTACAAACAGAGCACTCAGCAGCACGTAGTTAGTAGCAGATGCCACGTGCTAAACGCAATGTCAAGCAAAACATACATGGTGTGCTGGATGATGTAACACTTGCTGCAGGTTATCTAGGGTCAGCCTTTTACCTCCTGGTGTCCTGGCTCTGTTAACAGTGACACACCCTCTTGCTCTTAAATGTTCTGGTTTGGAAAATAAATTGTAGTCTGTCTGGCAATAGATCTTTATAGGCAAGCATGATTATTTTAGAGTCAGGTGATTGTCAGGGAGTTTTAGATAAGGCGGGTGCCAACCTGCGCATTGAAAAATGACCAAGGAAAACAGAAATGAATATATAGCTGTGTTCTAGGTGGATGCTGCTGCTATGGCTTGCATTTGGAACACCCCACAGGCCCCAGTGTTTACAGCTTGCCGCTATTTGCAGGTAGAAACACTTTTAAATGGTGCTAGTGGGATGTTCTGAGTTGTGGCAAGGATAGCCTCAAAGGGGATCATGGAACTAGGATCTCTTTTTGTCTTTTTCACCTTCCAGTCATAAGACGAGTGATTTTGCTCGCCACAAATCTCTGCCATGGTGTGCTACCTAGCCACAGGCTACCGGATCATTAGTGTCTGCAACCACAAACCACAATGAGCCTTCTTTATGAGCTACCTTAGGTAGATCGTATAGGGATTCCTGGAAAGAAGACTAATGTAAATCACGTGCACAAATCTAAAGGTCTCACAGTGTATGAAGTGTCACAGTGGGAGATTTGTACTCTGCTTCGTCTCTAGCAGGGGCTTCTTGATGTCGGCAAATGGAGAACGTTGGAAGGGTACCGAGGATAAAGCCTGAGAGGGCATCATCTAGATTGTACAGGTGTTTGTCTGGCAGGATACAGTCCAGACATTACCTAGGAGTCCCTGAAGGGAATTTGTTCGTCAACATCATCTATAAAAAAAAAGTTCTTTCTGGACAGGTACCAACAGTACTCTACCTAGGAAAACTGGAAGGTGGACAGCCCTGGAGTGTTAGGGAGATCTGGTAGGTGCTCATCGGTGCAGACCCAGCACAGGAAAGGATGAACTAGGAGGGTGTGAGTTCACCAGGAAGAACGGATCATGAAGGAAGAACTTTGAGTGTGTATTTGCTGAAGTAAGAAGACTGAGAGCTAAGAGACCTTCACTCTGCCTGGGGCTGAGGGTAGCTTCCGTGGAAGGATGAGGGTGGGTGGGCTAATATGACTGGGGACCCTAGGTAAAATGGTTGGGGGGAAATGAGGCATTCTAGGTTTGAAAGGAAAAGTAGACATTCAAATATGTTTGGCAGAGAAGTCTCCAGGCACAGCTGCAGGTCGGGAGAGTGAAGGGCCACAAGGGAGCCATCAAGGTCACCGAAAGGGACTGAGAGGAGGGATGCTGGAGACACTGGGTCACTGAAATGCAAGGGAGGTTGTGAAAGAGCAACAGAAAAGACAGGAAGGAAGACAGGAACAAAAGAAGGAAGGACAATAATGTTGGTAAAGTAAAAAAAAAAAAAAAAAAAAAGCTTCCAATGGGAAGGATGCTAACGGTTACTAATATGGACAGTCACCTGAAATGTGCTCAACGATTAGTGGGGCCATTTGCCACTTTGAATAAAACAACACAGGCACAAAGCGAGCTAATAAAAGAATGAACTGGGATGGAAAAAACCAGCATGAAGAAAGCTGATTTCGAAAACTGATCTACAGGTGAAACTAAATCACCATGCCACCTCTGGTTTGGGAGGCCAAAGAAACTATGGCCCGACCAGGAAGCTGTCACCAGGAAAGCGGCCTTGACGCCTGACTTCCCGATGTGTGCTGTATTTAGAGTGTCACTTTCATGAAATATAAAGAGTAAGCAGCAGGTCCAAAAAGCTATGCTTTTGAAGGAATGAGACCATGGATGCAAACAGAAAATACCGAAGCTGTGGGCATGAAGCTACTGAAACACGAAAGGCAAAGGGAGAGAGAAGCAGAGCCCGCACCAATGTGAGAGGAATGTGGACGGATGTGAGCTGGCTAGATGGGATTGAAAAGGCAAAGTAGAAATGATGCTGAGCTGGACCAACTATTAAAGCGCATTTTCAATGGGTGAGAGGCTGAAGACAAGGCCATCTATTCAACGGGAACTTACGGAAATACTTATCCAACTGCTTGTGCAGTCTTGGATAGGATGTCTAGCTTCCACATCTCCCTTTCGCTTACAGTAAAGTAAATGATGACTCTCTTGCTAAGTGTTGCCCAAACCAATTTTTATCTTTGGCCTATTAATATTTTATGGTAATGGGGTGTAACATTCCTGGAAGGTACATGCACAAAAATAAGAGTCAACATGCAGTCCTGGGAGTGCTAACATCTGGAGATCAGCAATTATGCCCTTTGTGGTTTTCCGCCGGAATCAGGAACGTCAGGGCTCATTATTTCTGTATCATTTCCTCCATTATGTCTCCGATCCTCACCACCCCCCACCACAGCTCACATGGATCCTAAAACATGCTGTGGTAAATGAGCAAACTTATGAGTCGCGGAACATATTTTGCTATCTAGTGCTGGTGAAAATGTCCTCAGATAACCTGACTTTGGAAACGGGATAAGTAGAAATCCTAATCTGGAGTGGGAGAAAGAGCGGTAGGAACCGAGCAACCGAGGAAAGCAGACGCGAATGACTCAAAGCTTTACCAATCTATTTTTGTGCCTAGTTAAGCAAATCACTTCTGTGAACTTGTGGCAATGCTGTCTGCATAATGGGCATTGTGCCTCTTTCTAGGAGCTTGTCGTATGAAATGTGATGTATCTGAGAGGGAGGCACAAAGCAGGACCTCAGCAAAGGGTAACTACTGAGACCATCCGTTTCTATACAGAAAATTCTAGCATGACAGAAAGTGGCTATCAGCAGAAATAAGAAAATCTTCACAGACAGCTGGGAGAAAAAGCGCTATTGTGCAGTTCTGCTTCTCACTAGAGGTACAGTGACAATACTAGATTTCAGAGCTATATCTGGATGACCAGCAGCGATCCCATCAAGGCAGGGCTACTCTATTTTAATAGCCACATTTAGGAGAAAGCTGCCTTCTTCCCCTTTCTCGTGTGATAAATTGCTGGGGGAACTCCCCTTTACATATCTCCTAAATTCACTGTAACTCTTTATTAGTGCGTGTTCCATAAAGTACTATTACATTCATCGACTCTCAGGAACTTGTTCAACCACTTTGCATTTGACAACGACAGTGGTATTTGCTGAGGTTAGTCACAACTGACTCATTCTAGAAAGGGCTCTCCAGCTTGGAGCAAGTAAGCTGAGAGCCAACACTGAATGCAGGGCAAAGCAGAGCTATTGACTCCTTGGGCTAGGAGTGTATCTCAGTGGCATGGCCCGAGTCTCGAATGCACAAGGGCACAGATTCTGTCTACTGCATTGCAAAAGAAAAACACCAAAGCTACTGGCTTCTTGCTAAATCTATGCCACTAATTGTTGGTAGAAAAGTCAGATTACGTCAAAGGCCCAACCAAGGGTAACAACTTCATGAAGGACTCAAAATGACAGACCACATTAAGAACATTCATAACTGACTTAGGCTCTCAGCCCTTCACAGAAATAAAACTGAAAGCTCACATATGGGATGGCTTTTTAAATATTCTATTGGTAAACTTATAATTGCCTTTGACAGACATGGGGCAATTCTTTCTGTGACTAATTTCCTCTCATAACTCAATTTAGCCTGAGAGAATACTCTGTATTCCACGTGAACCTACAAAGTGGGAACTATACCCACGCCTGCCTTCCAGCCTTCTGGTGAACACTGACATTCCACCTAAAAACAGTGTGGTGTTGGCCATACCTAGGTGTGGTCTAACTCCCAGAAGAAATGAGGAAGGCATACAGTTCATTTCCAAAGTAAAAAGGGCAACTCAGCAACGTAACTGAAAAGGCATATGGTCAAACCCAGGGGGCAAGGGGACCATTTCAATAAGAGCTTTCATCTGTATGGCAGAAGAAACGGTGCCCAGGAGAGCTGCACAGGGCGACAGGGAATGTTCCACAAACTGCATCATCAGAGTAACCTGGTTGAAACATAAGGGGCTGACAGTGGCCCAGGGTTCTACAACGGTGCTGAAGGGAGGTAGAAACCTGCCAGGGAGCGGTCTTTCACAACTTCAAGGTTCTCCTTCAAACAGAGCAAACAAATACAAACACACACTGATCCCTTTACCATCTACTAGTTTCAAACCACAACTTCCAAGATCTTGATCAGGGCGGGGTGGGGGGGAAGCTGATTCTGTGGGAATACTTTCTTTCTACAAAATTAGATGGCACTGGAGTCAAGTGACCTCGCTTTTGCAGTTCTCAATAGATGAGAAGCCTTAAGCGGCGTGGTCCAGAACATCATTACCCAGCCGTCGTCTCTTAGACTATGATTATGCTTTTTAACTCATGAAAAATGTGAATTCTAGGCAAGGAAACCCCACAATCTTAACTGTAGCATCAAAAGTACTTACTGACAAGGAAAGTTGTATTTCTTTGTGGTTGTAGTTTTTGGAAATCCTTTTCTTCAATGCCTTTACTGCATCTTTGGGCCTGTGGCAGCAAACACATTGAAATCGTCAGTTGGGAGGTAGAAACCGTCTCTATGAAAGCAATGTGCAATATGGAAATAGGAACGGCTGAAAGAATAAAGACTGACGTGGGCGTCCGCTGCCACCATAGGTGGGCCACTTAATTTACCACATCTAAGTTTCCTTGTGAAGTAGATAGATCGCAACACCTGCCCCCCCACCCTGTGAGATGCAGTTAAGTAATTTATGTAAGTGTAGTGCGTAGAAAACACTGGGTTATGAAATGCGTGCACACCTGCTTCTATCAAGGTTCAAAATCAGGTTACAAGAAATGAAACCCTAAAACAACAAAAGAAAAGTGATCCCTTTAAGATTCTCAGCATTTCCTGAGTACCACGTTTGTAAGGGGATCTAGAAATTACAGCGGTTTGCTAATTCTGATATGCTACAACTTTATGTTAGGAAGATCCTCATGGAGCGAGTCAAAGTCTACTTTATTAGATTTCCCTTTTGCATGATCAATGAAGAAATCGATGATAGTAATGAAAAGGCTCACAGAGGGTCTAAACTCAATATTACAGGGCATGTAATATTATAAATGTGACTCTAGGGAGATGCTGAATAGGTAAAGCATTTGCTAAACAAAGCTTGAGGACCTGAGTCAGGATCCCCAGACCCAGGTAAATTTATGGTGGATGGATTACAGGCTGCCTCTCATTCGAATGCTTGCTCAGCAGGTAGAGAGGGTCTCTTGGGCTAAGCAGGCTAGTCGACTAGCCTTACTGCAGAGCTCTGGGTTCAAATGAGAAGCACTGACTCAACAGATCGGAAGGAGAGCAATTGAGGAAGATCCTTGATACCTGCCTCAGGCCTCCACGCTAAAGTGTGCTCGCACACATGTGAACACACATGCCTTCATGTATACCACATACAGACACACATTTTACAAAAAAATCTGTAAACTCTTAGAAATGTTAATACACAACCAATCATTATGTTGCATGTTTGCTGCGTCAGCACACACTAGACTTAAATCTTTCTCTATCAATTATCCCTTAAAAATGATCAGGGAAGTGAGCAAGTTTCACCTTTTGTCATAACCTATAGTTGATTAAATTCAAAGTAGTAGTCCTTGTAAAGTTCATTTTTCCCCTTTCTTTTTAATGAGTTCAAGTTTAGATAGTGTATCAATACGAAGCACATCTTGTACAAGTACGGTATGAACAGGGTGAGCTGGCAAGATGAAGGATAAACACTGTGCCCTGACAAGGAAAGAAAAGACTGCTCAATTGTTTCCTGAATAATCAAGAGGGTTGGTAACCACTGGCCTGGACACCAGCAAAAGCCACCCAGCTTGCAGCTTCTGGATAATGCTTTTGTTACGTAAAACACTGGCAATCAGAGCCTGAGAAAGTTCTAAAGAAAAAAATAATAATTTATCTTGCTCTTAAAAAATACTTTTTAAGACATGGAACTGGAGCAAGGCAAAGACAAAATTTAAACTAGTAAAGAAAAGGCAAAGGAGGGGACAAGCTCTAATGAACTCTTGGGTACTCTGCATGCTGGGGTAAGGAGTTGTCCCCAATGTCAGCCTGTCACCTTCACAAGGTAGGAGGTGCCTAAAGGACATCAAAACATTCTGTCAACGAAACACCCAAAACTTGGCAGGGGAAAACACGCCGCAGTTCTGACATATCTTATCAGGGCACAAATGCGTAGACGCCACCGTGAACTTACCCATCCTGCGTGGTGTTAATTATGTCACAGATATGCATGAACTGGCCCCAGTCTTCAGTCTGAACTCCAGCAAATGTAGCCTTCTCTGCAAAGATAGAGCTGCTTGTGTTGAGTCTGAGACACAACGGCATAAAAAAAAAAAAAGATCTTGTCTCCTTGAAATAATCTGCCTGGTGCACTAACAAGTACTATTAAGTCTATGCTACCAAAGGGCAAAGTGATTCTTTTTCCCCTCCTAAACAACTCCCGGTAATTCAGGAATCAATCAGAAGTCAGGTTCAGAGGGCTGCTGTTGCAATAGTCATGAGTGAATCATTAAGAGAACCTACAACAGCTGGCCACAGGGCCAAGAGAGACCAGTTAAAGCTCCATCCTCCAGGCTCTTGCAGAAGATGAAACCAGCTCTTTGGCACACTGGTAGTCACGGGCAAGGTGTACTACCCATTGAAGGGACTCTAGCCAGCCGGAGCCTGGCAAACAGGGCCCTGGCAGGCCTTGCTCTTCCCTCCCATTCCCTCTGTCTTGCTAAAAAGCACTAAATTACTTTCCTAAAGCTAGCCACCAAGGTCTATTCCTTTATTTGGCCACTTCCTCCTCCTGAGGCTGACAACCATGGTTCAGCTATTAAAGTACTGAAGTCCAGTAATCAAGTGCCCCCTTTGGCTCATCTAATTAACATGCCCAATTAAAATTAAACACCTTATCCTAACATGGGGTTTCCCTTTGTAGCTTTATGAACTGCTATTTTCCTAAGTGCCACTTTGTCTCCTCTCTATCCAGAGGCAGTCCTTTGTCCTCTGGGACAAATACTCCTTTTTTCTGCTCTCTCTCTTGTTCCCCTTCGCCTTCTGCCTCATCCTCTATCTTCTGTGTTTGTTTCTTATTCCCTGACCCCTGTCCCTCTGGGGCAAATAGATCTCTTTGGTACTGAGAACTTGGTTTTGGGCATCCTGAGCCAATACTTTTCCTTTTACACGTTACTAAGTCTTTTCTCATTTAACCCAGGTACAGATGATGAAAGAATTTCAGAGAGAATAAAGAAGTTATCCAAGGTTACATATCAAATAGAACTTACATTCAAATCAAGATTATTTGATTCCACTGTTTGTATTTTTAAATTATGTATTTGGTGGGGGGGGGGATGAGAAAAAGGGAAGAGCTAGCACAATAACCAAGCAAGACAACTTCTGGTGTCATAGTTCTAACAGGCGGGTTTATACACTTACACCCTGACATCCCCTTCTCTAGATGGCCTCTGTAAGAACACAGAAGGAAGCCGGGCGGTGGTGGCGCACGCCTTTAATCCCAGCACTCGGGAGGCAGAGGCAGGCGGATCTCTGTGAGTTCGAGGCCAGCCTGGTCTACAAGAGCTAGATCCAGGACAGGCTCTAAGAAAGCTGCAGAGAAACCCTGTCTCGAAAAACCAAAAAAAGAAAAAAGAAAAAAAAAAAAAAAAAAAAAGAACACAGAAGGAGGGTACAGAGCCTCTAACACAGTGGTTCTCAACCTTCCTAATGCTGCAGCCCTGTAACACAGCTCTTCATGTTGTGGTAACCCACAACTATAACATTATTTTCATTGCTACTTCATAACTGTAATTTTGCTAGTTAAGTGTGTTTACTGGCTTCTATGACAAAGATCCCCAAGCATGGGGTAAACCCTCGTGTGAGACTTGAGTCTGGCACTGAATGGCCAAAGCTGAGCAATCTTGCCCGGGTTGTTAGGAAGTGCTTTACTCCTCCATCTGTGAGATCTGTCTTCCTCCTCCCTCCCAACTGCTCATTCTTAAAGAACTCCTATCCATCCTTCAAAGGCCACGGCTGAGTTCATTTTCCCCTTTTCGTAAGTTTTGGGTACCATAAATGTTTTCTAGTATTGCAAAGGTTCTTACAGTGGTTACTACAGAATATGTAGCTTGTGAAATCCCTGAAGGTTGACACTATGCCTTCCCGTAGGCATCTAGCTGGTAGTTTCTGAATGTTTACAGAACTAAAGGATAATTTGACATATAGCTGGAGTTTCATTTGCCTTTGGAGATTCAGCATGGATCCATTTCTGCTCAGGACTCATTCTACTACACATTACCAAGCAAGGAGAAAGAAAATGAAGAAAGTTTTTTCCCTGAAGGAAACTCAGGTTCAAGTTCAAAGGTGTTCCCTGTCCCTCCAGCGGTTAACATACCCTCTGCCTAAACTCCACGAATCTAAGCTCTGCTTACAACTACCAGGTTCTTAGGATTTCATCACCCCACTAAGTTCCCAACAGTTTGCTGGTCATTAAGACGTCCTGGTGCCACACCCTGTCCTCAAGGGAGGGGTTGGGAGAAAGAAGGGATCTGAGTGTAGTCAGCGACTTCTGAACAGAAGAACAAGGGAAAAGGGAGAGCAATATTGGGTTGGAGGGCGACGCTTGGTGGCCTCTGAGACTTCAGAAGGCCCCTCTCTCCGTCCTCAGCACCACCCACACACACTTTCAATCTCCCTGTTTAAGCAAAAAGCCACTCAGTTAGCTTGAGCTGTGCGCCGGAGAAAATTGGTTTGGAGAAACCTGCCTCTCCAGGTGAGGTCATGCTAATTTGCTTCTCTGAGCCTTCTCTTCCTGGTCCGTAAAATGGGTATAACAATAAAGTGATGGGAGTAGAAGCACTTTATGAAGAACCTTGCCCGGGTCAAGAAGTTTCCACTTTCTCCTCCCAGCGGTTCCAACACACTGTTCAGTGCTGCGGGTCACTTGCTTGGCTCTACTCGCCCAGCTGACATCCAAAAGGAGATTCTATGTTTTTTTTTTTGTTTTTTTTTTTTTTTCTTTCTGGTATAAGAGAACCAAGAAAGAAAGGTGGACAGCTGCCTCAGGTGGCACACAGGTGGCGTGGGAAAGCTGCGGGGGAGAGTAGCATTTCCTCCAACTTGGTCCAACTCGGCCCCGCAACAGTCGAGAACGGAGTCGAGCGGGCAGCGCTCCCACGGTCCCCAAAGCCAGTCGGGATGTTGCACCCCGCGCCTCCTTACCTATGAGGTGACCCACGGAGGTAGCGTAGGGATCGCGGTGACTCTTCCCAAACGCCATGGTAGCTCCAGAGAGCCCTCCCAGGAAATCCGCCTCCACCGCCCTCCGTCTGGCGACTCCACCCGCCCGGTGCTCGAGGCTCCACCTCTCCGCTCCGCTCCAGCGCTTCGCCGCCGCTGCGAGGCGCCAGGCAGCGCGCCCGGTGGGGACCCGGGGGACTTGGCGCACCTGCTGCGCACGCCTGGTGCTTCCCGTGCCGCGTGACCTTAGGTGGGCTGGGAGCCCGGGCGGAGCCCTGTGGCCCCGCACCCCAGACCTGGGAACTCAGAGTCTAGCTCCGATATCTCCACTTAAGGGCCTAAGACCCTTTAGAGACTAGGCGGTGTGGGGTGGTTGCAAACACAGAGCTGAGGAATATTGCTAAATTAAGAGAAGGACGTGGGCCTCTCAAGTCATTGTCACACATCTCCAGAACGATGAGATCTCGCTTATTCCCTTTCTCATCTCCAGAGATCCCTGAACCGATTCTTGCGCCCTGCCCTTTAAGTCTACGGAATTGGGAGGAGGATGGGCTGTCTGTCTAGCACAGCGACGGCCTCCTTGGAGCTCAGGCTCTTTGTTTCTCTCCTGTTTCCAAGAGGAACCACGGGACGCCGCCACACAAGCTCTTGGCTTCTAACTCAGTCTCCTAGGAGCCCTACTTTCCAGCCTACTGATGAAAGGAGATGGGGGCTTTCCTGGGGCTCTGGCAGGAAATATGTTTGGAATGTAAATCCACATTAAGAAACCAAACCCCTTTGTAGCTTCTCTTTTGGAACCAAGACTTTTTTTTCCTTTAAGATGGTAACATCAGATAAACAGCGCCCTATCTGTAGGATGTCTCCTGAGAGGCTGGGCTACTCAGCTGGTGGTAATTTTTGCTTCCCGTGGTTAACTGGAACTCAGCTCCACAAATATAATGAGTTGATTTTTCTCCCCTGGAAACTAGGGAGACTAGGAAGAGCGAGCGGACCTGGCCTGGCTCATGTTTTGGTCTTACATATTTTAGCATAGATGCCCAAACCAATTACATTGTGCTTCAAGTGGCTAACATCTATTTTATTGATCTCGAATCTTCTTCCTCCTTTTCTTCCTTCTGAGTGAGTTAACACCGATATTCTACAGTCCAAAACACATCATTTTTGTAATGGTAATGTTTCTCATAATGAGCTGGTTCTTAACTGAAACAGGACATGTTTATCAGTCTCCCTAGCCGTTTCACATGGTGCCATTTATCCACTCCCGTGGTCAAGTTGTCTTTACAGCTGATGTTGAAAACCTCTTTTGGTGATCTCAGCCTGGTCTCTGTTTCATGTTATGGTTGCTGGCAAATTATTTGCCTTCCCTGAAGTGTGCCCTGGAGCAACATTAAAGAGAAAGTCAAATTCAGCACTTGCTCAAGTGCAGATGACCGTCTATGGGGAACAAGAAGTAGGAAGGAACTGAGAATCCCCCTAGATCGTTTACCCCCTGCTTCTACTGAGAGGGGGCCAGGCTTTCTGCTTCCCTCCGATTCCCTTACACAGCAAGACGGAGAGAGAACAAGAGGAAGAGTAGCGAGAACTGTGCCCCGGACACAGTGGCTGATGATGACCACCCATGTCCTCTGTATCTGCCTGCACAGATACTGCTCCCCAGGATGCTTTGGTGACTGTAACCATTTCTTTCTATGCTCTATCACTTTCTCCATGATCCCACTCTTTTCCAGAAGTGAATATCAACTCAGTGTTACTGTGGTCTAGGAGGAGGATATTAGAAGCTCCAGCCAAGTTGAGGTCAGAAGAGAGGCATAATTCTAGACAAAAGTAAGGATTAAATATCTAGATACCACTGGGCTGGAGAAGTGGCTCAGTAGTTAAGAGCACTGGGTTGCTTCTATAGAGAACTAGGGTTTGATTCCCAGCACCCACCTGACAGCTCACAGCCACATAACTCCGGTTCTTGTGGATCTGACACTCTCTTCTGACCTGCATGGGCATTGGATACACAAATGTATACACCAGGTACACAAACACACATGCATGCAGGCAAAATACTCACATACATAAAATAAAATAAAGTTAGCCGGGTGGTGGTGGTGGCACACACTTTTAATTCCAGTACCCGGGAGGTAGAGGCAGGAAGATCTTGGTGAGTTTGAGGCCAACCTGGTCTACAAGAGTTAGTTCCAAGACAGCCAGGGTTATTACAGATAGAAACCCTGTCTCGAAAAATCAAAATAAATAAATAAATAAATAAAGTTTAAATAGGTGAATAGATAGATTCCAGAATTCAAAACCTTACAGCTTCAGTTCTAAGAACACTTCCCAAGCATCTTTGTATATGGATGTATGTGTGTGGGTATACAGGCACATAAGTGTTGTGTGTGTGTATATGTGTTGGCCAGAGGACAACCTCAGAGGTTTTTTTGTTTTGTTTTTTTGTTTTTTGGGGTTTTTTTGGTTGTTGTTGTTGTCTGAAGCTTCATAGGCCAGACCAGCTGGTCCAGGAGCTTCCAGGAAATTTTGTCTCTGCCCCCCCACACACCATAAGGTCACGGAGATTGCCGATGCTCACTACTGCGCCCAGCCTTATGCCGCTGTTGGCAGTTTGAACTCAAGTCCTCATACTTGTAGGGGCAAATGCTTGTAAGCACGCCAAGCCCTCTCTCCAGCCCTGAGAAGCCGTTAAGTATGTATGTGTAAGTCATGATGTTAGGTAAACGTGAGCGAGACACCGCTTTTCAGAATGTGCCCAGTGCCTGCAACTGGAAACCTTTCATTCCTGTAGTAAGGAAAGTAGCATGAATTTATTTTTATAAACAAGTTGAGATTCAGGAAGACAGAGCTGTTAAATAGCTTGGCTACATTTTGAGCCATGGTTGTCTGGTTCTGGAGCCTATATTACTGCCAATATTTGAAGCTGGTGACTGAGTGTGACATTTTACTTGTTAAAGGATTCTGTTTGATTCAAAATGAGACCTTGAAAAATGAGGCAGTCTACTTTTCTGGCACTGAGTTCTGCTTTCTTTCTTTCTTTTTATTTTCTGTGCTTGCTCAAAAAAAAAAATGCTAGTGTGTTTTTGCTAGGACCATAAATTAGGCGTGTTCTCCAGTCATTGCATGGCTAGTTCCATAGTAGGTATGAAATCAGACTTTACAGATTAAAATAATTAATGCATATAATTTTTCACAAGTCTCACTGTTAGTGAAAAACCATTAGACTCCAGATTCTGTGACTTTCACCACCGTGCTGTGCTATACATGTGTGCCCTTTCGTGATCCATGATTGTAGGCACACATTGAAAAAGCAGGTTCTGGGGGAAGGTGGCTGAAGAATGAAGAGACTGGGGGTGGTAAATTTGCACGTATGTAAAATGAAAGCTACTATATCCGAGTGAATTCTATTGGTGAGTCTGTTTCTCACCACTGAAATGTTTCGATTATCAGAACTAGAGAAGGCTTTGGAAGTCACACAGTCTCTGTTATCAGCATTTTAGAGCCACGTCCAATGAAAATGAGTGGCCAGCCCAAGGCTAACCAACCCCAGACTAGGATGACACAATATAGATAGAATTTTGTCTTTTACGTTCCTTGTTTTAGTGTTTAAATGTGAGCCTCCACCCTCTAGAGTAGTTCCTGAAGCTTTCTCTTCTGTCTTTCCCATTTGGACGGGTTCAGTCCCAAACATTACCCACCCCTTCTCAATTATTTCTATGGAAACTGACTTCTGTAGCCCTGTGATGAGCAACTCTACCCTCCAGGCTCCATCTTTATCTCTGCGAGATGTCTTCCTTCCTTCCTCCAGGGTACAGTTTCTCCCTATCTTTCTTCTGTGCTATTTCCCAATGATTTCCACCTGATTCCATTGCCCTCTCTGTTGCGTTAAACCTAAGCTGTTGTATCTTTTCACAGCCTTTGCGTCCTCTTCTTCAGGCCCCTCCACCACGTCCTCCTTTTCCATTCTTTAACGGAGCCTTTTCTGAGCACTGCCAGGAGCACTGAGCCTTTCTTTCCTGCCCTAAGTATGTCTCTTCTTTAGAACCTAGCTGATTGCTCAGGAAGGGCTTTCCTGCCTTCTAAATATAAGTCCCTCTGGGGAATAGGACCACATTCGTTGGCTCGTGCATTCTGTCACTTAACAAACTCGAAGAGATAAATATTGAATGTATGCATACTCCTCCAAAATCTTAAGCAGCCCTGCTCTTCCTTAGATCCAGTCCCTTCCCCTCCCCTCCCCAGACACACATGCCCTGGGTGGTTTGGAAACTGAATTCAGTGTGACCAGAATTATATACTTAACCCCTTCCTCCACCATCTCTAGCCAACTGGACTGTCTTGTTTTGACTGCACTAGTTATTCAAATTCAATGCACAAACTGGTTGTAAAGAGTATTGACGCCTGCATGGGTCCACCCCAGGATTTTCGCATTTAAATTGTCTTGGGTGTATAAAGGGCATCAAGATATTTAAATGTCCTTAGCCGACACCATAATTTCCCATATAAGAGATCTCGGCATTCTTTCTGACTTTTATTTAATTGGTTCTAGATTCCCTGTGTTTTATGCCGGCTCACTTTCTGCCTGTTCGTTTTTCTCCATGGGCCACACTCTTCACTTTGGCAATTCTTCAATATCGTAAGTCTGTTCAGGAATAAAATTCAGCCTGGGTTTTTATGAGCCCAACCAGGGACTCGTGAATCTAATGGCATATTATTTCTCCTCGATAGTCACATGTTTTATGCACAATAAATCTTTCTCACTAATTTTGAAAGCCATATACACACTTTGTTTCCAGTGATTTTTAAAAAAATATTTATTTATTATGTATACAATATTCTGTCTGTGTGTATGCCTGCAGGCCAGAAGAAGGCACCAGACCTCATTACAGATGGTTGTGAGCCACCATGTGGTTGCTGGGAATTGAACTCAAGGCCTTTGAAAGAGCAGGCAATGCTCTTAACCTCTGAACCATCTCTCCAGCCCTTTCCAGTGATTTTTTTAACAATTCTATAATTTTATAATTCCTGACTATGGAAAATGAAGTGAAGAGCTTTTCTGCTCTTCCTTCTGGAAAAGCTATCAGGTTCGTGAAGAGGCTCCTCTCCCTCTTGATCTTCCTTCAGGACCCCTTTGCTCCATTTCTATAGAACTTGGCCTGAACTCAGAAGACCCAGGAGGAGAAGGAAAAGTCAGAGGAACCGTGAAAGTAGCTGGTAGTTGGCTTCTGCAGACATAGTCCAGAGGGCTTTGGTTTTTTCCAGTAACATTCAAGATTTTTTACACTCGTTCCTACATTACAGATTTTCCTAAAGTCACTTAGAAATGGGAGGAGAATTCAAAATTTTTTGTTTCAAAGCTTAATTCATTTTCCATCACACCCTCCTCCTGCCAAAAGGATTCTGTCTTTGATCTTGGAAAACATCTGCAGCATTGGACCCAGTGTTCCCCATTCAGAAATGCAAAGGAGAAGGGTGTTGACTGATCTTAAACCCTTCCACAGCTGTTAAACTTTAAACCCCAAAAAGATTCACTAACTTTTCTCTTTATTACCCAAATTAAAAGAATCGCTCCTGAGATCTGGGGTTCAAGGGCACCTCTTGGGTTCATTTGTCATCCCAGTGGCTTCCTATGAAGCTCAAGACCAATTTTTTTTTTTTTTTTTTTTTTTTTTTTTTTTTTTTTTTTTTTTTTTTTTGTGTGTGTGTGTGTGTGTGTGTTTTCAATTTGGAGATAAAGGAATGGATATTTTCAAAACCTAAGCCAGGAAGCTTTCAATGGATTTTGCAGGCTCCTCCACTTACCTCATTTGGGACTTGTCATTTCGTAAGTGTGTGTGTGTGTGTGTGTGTGTGTGTGTGTGTTCATTCCTTTGGAATTCTAGCTCGAGCTTCCAAGACAGATTAAGTGATTTAAAATTGCAGCTCTCAGATGAGAAAAATAAATCCAACTTCAATAGCTGTTTTTGAAAACTTTGAGATAATGTTAGTTTAGCACCTAGGAAGGTTCTGGGCATGCAATAAAGGTCAGCAAATATTAGCTGGTAATCACTGCCCTTTCCTCCTTCTAGGCTACTTAAAAGAGTGGGGCTGGGCCTAGGAGAGTCTCAGTGGGATGCTGTTGGAGGTTTGGGTGGGAGCTAGGACAGGCTCAGTGGGATGCTGTTTGGAAGTGTTTTTTGCAGAAAAGTCTTGAAAGAGCAGCCCACAGGAAGGGTAACAAACATCTAATTTCAAGGTCAAACTTTATTCAAAGGCCAGTGTTCCAACTTGCTGATTCACGGTTGACAAGAACTCCACCCTTTCAGAAGGTTAATGGTGGAGTTTCTCCCGCACATACCAGAAAGAATGAGAGTCAGCATTCACCAAGGTAACACTGGCATAATAAATGCCAATCGTATAGCTGTTACTCAATAATCACTAAAGCTAAAAGTCTAAAATAGGCTCCCTGGCCCGATTTTACTTCCCATCACCTTGGTAGCTCTCATTACAACATTTGTTACGATCTGAAATGGTCTTGAAAGTTTTGTTTGCTGCCTGCCTATTTCTAAGATTTAATGCTGCCCCTTCAATGGTAAGAACATGCTTCGCCCTCCTTTCAAATCCCTGTCAGGTTTACCTAATGAGGTAGAGATTCGATCTTCCAACTCCCAGTAATCCTGCACAAACTTTTTAACTGTGATATGATATAATATTCACCCCCTTTTGAACTTAAATCACACCACACACACACACACACACACACACACACACACACACACACACACACACACACACTTTCTATACAACCCTGACCGGTCCAGAGCTCACAATGCTCCTGCGGCAACAACTTGAATATTGGGATTACAGATGTTACCACTTTGCAGCTACTTGGTGCCCTTCAAACCTAAGACTGCCTGTCGTCAACAAATGCAGGTGGTCCTCTTTTCTCATCTTCTGTTTCTCTCCTGCTACCGTTTTGTCAGCTACCTCTGCAGACTCCCTGAATGCATTTCTTCTCTTCCCTCTGGACATAGTAAATTACTGTTCTGGATTTCTAGCTTCCTCCATGGCTCTTATTTACAACGTCTAACTCCTCATATCTTTTCTTTATTCTCTTTGTCTTACTGTCTTTGAGGCTTTTAGTGCAATAGGAAATGGTTTTCATTTGATTTGCTTGGGTATGCTGGCTTCCTCATCTTCTGGCTCCCTATGAGCAAACAGAGTCTCTCCTTTCTCCATCACTGCATTTCTCTGGGACGCCAGCACTGCAGCTTGTGGGGCATGAACCTCCTGTTGTAAAGTTACACTACCAGTTTAGAAACCACAACGACAAATGAAAAACTTCCAGAGCAGCTACAGGAGACTGCCTTTAAATACGTAGAACTTTGCTCCACATTATTTTGTTTATAAAAAAATGTATTTATACTTTTTTGCGTAGGGATGTTTTGCTTGCTTTCGTACATGTGCGCCACATCTATGCCGGGTTCCCATATGGGCCAACTGAGAGCATTGGATCCCCTGGAATGGGAGTTACAGAATGTTATGAGCCACCATATGGGTACCAAGCAAACACCAGTACCCTGCAGGAGCAGCAAGTACTCTCAACTGCTGGGCCATCTTTCTGGCCCTGATGTATGTTTATTTTAAATAACATCTTTAGATTTCTTAGAGATATTTCTTTCTTGCATGGATGACTCCTGTGCATGCAGGAGAAAGGGTAAATAAACAAAGTAAGTTCAAACAGATGTGTTGTCTGATACAGAGCCTGCCTCCCTGGAGTCACTCCTCAACTCAGAGTCAGGGATGTACTGAGTCTCTCTCTCTCTCTTCAAAGCCAACTCATCTTTTGAGCCACCATGAGCACCTATGATTTAGCGGTTTGGAGTGACCCATGCTGTTGCCTCTTCTCCCGATCCCCTCTATAGGAAGTTGCCGACACTCCCAACATGTTTTGAGGATGGTACTTTCTTCATTTTACCCAAAAGTATTCACAAAAAAATTGTTGAAGCACAAGTAGGAGTCATTTTTCTTCCCAAGCACATTCTGAAATAGATTGCAGACCGAAATATCAAGGGTGCTTTTTGTTATCCCAGGAGTCACTAGGAATGACACACATATACCCAGGTGCTGTCAACTTTGAGAACGTCTCTGCTGTCACCAATGTAACAGAGATTGTAACACATGATAGGGTGTAAGATGAACTTCAATATTAAAGATATGGAAGGGTCTATGTCTCAGGATTTTTTTTTATTTCCTCCTGTGGATACTTTATAATAAACCACTTATCAGACAAATCCTAGGTATGTTAGAAAATCCCTCTCGGACCTTTAAACTCCTGGACCAATAATAAACTGACAGTGGCTTTGTAAGTTAAGCTGGAGAGAATTGTAAAATGTGTCTTTAAGTTTCTCCCTTTCTTTTCTTCCCTCTGGGACTTGGTGCTTCCCTGTAGCCCAAGCCGGCCTCTAGCCCAGTCTTCCTTTTCCACTCTCTGATGTGCTGGGTCACTCACTTACACATTTCCTTGTTCACTGCAGCTTAAAAGTCCACAGCTGTATAATTTATAATATCTGCTATTGAAAAGATGAGAGTGCTGCTCAAGTCCTCTCTTTTTTAATTTTTTAGATTAAAAAAAAATACCAATCCAAGTTCCCACTCCCTCCCCTCCTCCCATTCCCTCCACACACCCTCCCACCCCACCCCCATCCAATCCTCGGAGAGGGTAAGGCACAATGCTTTGTGGAAGGTCCAAGGCGCCCTCCCTACTATATCTAGGCCAAGCAAAGTATAAATCCAAAGAGAATAGGATCCCCCAAAGCCAGTTCATGCAGTAGGAATAAATCCTGGTGCCACTGCCAGTGCCATCGCCCCCGCCCTCCCCCCCCCCCCCCCCGCACGTGCCCAAGTCTGCCCCAGCAATTCAATTGTCAGAGGGACTAGGTTGGTCTTATGGTTGTTCGTTCCCAGTCTGGCTGGAGTTGGTGAGCTCCCATTAGCTCAGGCAACTGTTTCAGTGGATGAACCCATCATGGTCTTGACCCCTTTGCTCATATTCTCATTCCTCCCACTCTTCAACTGGACTTTGGGAGCTCAGTCCAGTGCTCCATTGCGGGTCTCTGCATCTGTTTCTATCAGTTGCTGGATGAAGGTTCTGTGTGATCATCAGACTGACTACAGGCAAAGTCAAGATCAGGCCCTCTCTCCTCTATTGCTTAGGATCTTAACTGGGGTCATCCTTGTGGATTCCTGGGAATTTCTCTAGAGCCAGGTTTCTGCTAACCCTATAATGGCTCCCTCAATCAAGATATCTCGTTCCTTGCTCTCATCTCTGTCCTTCCCACATCTCGACTATCCCATTCCCTCAAATTCTCCCCAACCCTCCCTTTCTCCCTTACTCTTCCCCTTCTACCCCTTCCTCTCTCCCCACCCCCATGCTCCCAATTTTGTCAGGCAATCTTGTATCAAATTTCCAGGTGGATCTATGTATGCTTTTTGGGGGTGCTCACCTTATTACTTAGCCTCTCTAGGATCATGAACTATAGGCTCAATGTCCTTTGTTTATAGCTAGTACATTCTCTTGGACATTTAGAAAGCATTTGATTTTAGGGAATGGCATGATTTTTTACACCACGAGAGGGCAGTCTTGTTTAACGTTTCACTTTCACCCAGAGCCTGGCTGGAAAGCAGCTCTTGGGCAAAAATCACTGGAGCGGGAGGAGGGCTCCAGGAACCCAACTAAGTGCATTTTCCAGGGTTTCACCACGGAATGCTAGCGGTTCATTGCTTTTCCTTCAGGGGAGGTGCCGTGTGGAGGAGTCTCACACCGTCATGAAACCTGCCATAACCAATTTGCCAGAGAGAAGGAGGCCTAGAGTGTCAGTTGTTTGGCAGGGTAGGTGATAGACAATGCTTCTGAAGGTTGTGTTTGGGATTTGAACCTCCTGGTGATAGATACATACCCAAAGTTGTGCAAATGTTAAAATGAAGAAAAGGACTACCTGGAGGGGCCTTATAACTGAGAAAGATATGAAGGCAAGGGGAGTCGGCGTGGAAAGGTGTTCTGATTAGTCAGCATAAATGCCAGGAGACAGCATCTTATATCTTATATGAACTTGTCTTCAATTACTCCATCTCGGTGAGTTTTGTCATATGAAGGTATAACAAGAATCCCTAAGCCAGCCCAGGAAACTGTCTAATAGACAGATAATTGCAATTCAGCCCACATGATAAATATTTAGATGTGGTTTCATGAGAGCACAAGGTGAATCTGCCTTAGCAAGGAGAATGAAATCTTGGAACCAGGTCTTGTAAGGTACAGCCAGCCAGGTCTGTTAGTATAGGACCCCCCCCCCCCCCGCCCTCCCCACACTCTGCAGTGACAAAGAGAGGAATGAAGTTCTATCTCATAAGCCTACGTCCCCCACACACTCTGTACTTCAGTCTTCCATAGGCACAATTTAAATCCTTTTGCTTCTCTGTCGATGTAATGTAGAAGTGGCAGTAGGTCCTAAAGCTTAGTTTGCTTTATAGCCAGCGGTCTTTCTATGGCAAACTCAGTATAAGAACACATGGCAACTTCTATGCCTTCATTCTACAAACACAAAGCAGTGCTACCAGATGTGTCTGCCACGATATTAGGAATTAGTGATCAGCAAGAATCTTTGCTTACAAATGTCAACAGTCAAGTAAGGGGGGGGGGACTCAAAATCAAGAGGGTCAAGTTACTTTGTGAAGATATATGGAAAATACAATTTCCATCAAGCCTTACTTTGTTATCATGAAGCCATTTGAATCATAAAAAGGTCAAGATGACCTTCAAAATAACCAAGATAGAGTTGTAAAAAAATCAGTGCTTCATATTTGTCTTAGCCTTAATATGCAAGGTGAATTCCCTACCTGTGTTCCTTACAGACCCAGCAGTACCAGTTGTATTCCAGAGTTAAGTAGGAACAGTGTTCATATTTAATAATGCTTCGATATTTCTCTATGGAAGTTCTCAGTGTGCACAGAGGTGCAGTCACTCATGTAGATGAAAGACAGTAAAGAGATATCATGGGATTGCTATCACTTCAAAGTGATTAATTTTTATTTTGTTCATAACAAAATAACCTGTCTATAATTGAACGGTTACATGCTTCTTTAGGATTAGTATACTTACGGACCCAAGGGATCACGATAACCCCGCTGCTTGCTGAAGCCTTTGGTATTTGAATTCCCACAATATTCCTCAGCTTCACCTAAGAAAAATCCTTCACAGTATCTTATTAGTGAAGGTCCTTTTTCTGAAAGAGAGGCATCCTGGAAAAGGTCAGAGAGTAAATGTGTGAGGCTTTCCTGACACCTACTCATTTCTGTCACGCATACACACATTGGAGAATAAAAGCTGTCTGTCCATCTCTAATATAAATAAAATGAAAGAATAAGAAAAAATTGGTGTCAGGCCAGATTGGTCCCATAGACTGACTTCCTACATCCTTGTTCTAAACCATTTAATTCTCCCTTTTGAGTTGGTAAGATGAGAAGAAACACTGAATAAGGGTAACAAATGAATTAGCTGCTCTTAAGGTGACCTATAACAGCCTCAGAAGAAACCTAACAGATCTTTGTAGCAAGTCATATTTCTTACCAGACAGACAGACAGGTAGACAGACAGAGCAGTTGTGGCCACTGTCAGCTGGTTCTAGAGTTGTGAGTAAGCTGAAACTGTAAGTAGAGGAAAAAACCCAAAGTTCGAAAACCTGTATCCACTAAGAAGTTAGTAAATACTATCAGGAGTGGAGACGATGGGCTCAAGAGTGGTGGATTTAGCCAGTTCATGATGCTGAAGTTCTGGTACCACAAAAGACCTTGGGAATAATTATGCGTTTTTAAAAGATCCTATTGTTTTGAAACTACACCCCAGCTTTCGTTCCTTGGCCCTTTGGAGTTCCCATTGTTCACAGCTTATTTCATATTGCTACAGCAAACATCAATGGATATCTATTACCGAGTACCAAGGGAACGCTCTCCCCTGCTTGTAGGTTGGGAGCCAGAATTGTTTATCAAATATTCATTACCCAGTATTGGCTACGCAAGGAGATTTCTCTGTTGATCTTTCCTTTTAAAATTTGTGTCGTCTTTCAATGGGCTGAAAAACCATAAGTAGTTTTTCCTTAAAAATGCTCGAGCATTTTCCCTGAGGCATTCGGCAAGAAAAGGAATAGATGTGTACCCTCTAAGGCCCCTCAGAGCTGTTCTGCGGGGTGTGAGGACTCCGTATGGTTAAATTGTTTCATGACAAGTCTAGTTTATTCCGGTGGTTGCTTCTATTGGACCTTGGTGAAAATCTTTTCAGATTTCGCACCTAAGTGCAGTGAAAGACTCGGGGCTTCCCAAGAACAAGTTTCAAAGGTTACATGATTAATCAAAATGCCTTTATGTCCAGTTATCCCCAGCCTGAGACACATCCTTCAAGTTGTGCTTAACAGTCCCTAGAGCTTAATTCAATCCTTGACATCACTGACAAGGCTTAATGGTCCTCTTTTCTGACTGCCAATCTTAACATAACAGATTTTGGAAGAAATTTTTATCCTTTTCTTCTACAAGATGGGTAGAGAAGAAGGTGCAATTTTATGCCATTCAAGGTGAGAACGTGTTTTGTCTTGGGGGGAATGAATTCTTAGATTTGTGAACAGATCTCCCTGCACAGATATGCTGATGGATATTTTATTTCCCTGATTTATTCTTATTTTTTTAAAAAATGGTCTTCCTAGGAAAGAGCATATCAATTGATTATGCAATACCAAATGCTCAGCCCTGCAAACATACATACAAGTACCATTATAGGTACTAAGCATGTTATATTTAGGAATATATATATATATATATATATATAAATTAATGAAAAAAAGAGACCATGAATTTGGAAGAGAGAAAGGAGAGTGATGTGGGAAGATTTGAATGAGAAGTGGGGAATAATGCTGTCATTATAATTTCAAAAATAAATTAAAATAAAAAACTTATTTTGCTAACTGCGAAACACTGCATAAAACATGGTATCTTGCTTTGGAAATGGTTTCTTAGAGGTTTACGAGCACACTGAAGTTATTAATGTAGATGTCTTAAGCATTACATTTTGAGAGGGGATAAAAATAGACACTTTTACCATCCTGTCACTGACCAGACTTCCTTAGTCACATTGCTAACGTTTGTAAACTCAGAAGGTGCCTGATTGGCCCAGTATCTCACAGTGAGTTACATCTCTGTTGGAGTCCAATTTTGCCTGTGTGTGGAGGCATTAAACTTTCCTGCTTCAATGGCCATATGCCCACCAGGCTTCAGAACATTTAAAAGGATTCTCCACGTACAGAAAAGAAAATCCCAGGTATGAACAACAAAATTCCCCATCCTCTGGTGTGCGTGCATGCGTGTGTGTGCGTGTGTGTGCACGCACAGTGTGTCCTATTAACAGGAGAAGTGCCTTACCTGAGAGTTATATTTAAAATAGCAGTTCAAATAGTCAGTGTGGCCGGGTGCATGCCTTTAATCCCAGCACTTGGGAGGCAGAGGCAGGCGGATCTCTGTGAGTTCGAGACCAGCCTGGTCTACAAGAGCTAGCTCCAGGACAGGCTCTAAAGCTGCAGAGAAACCCTGTCTCGAAAAACCAAAAACAAAAAAAAATAGTCAGTGTGTTACACTGATGCTCATTGTGTGTTGACCCTCTATTAGGCACCTCAGAATTATGCTCCTAACCAGAAAAGGTGGTTCAGGGACTGACTGGTGCAGAGACAGCCAGAGACCTAGGGTCTGGCTTTGTTTGACATGAGTCTTGTCTTTTCTTTCCCGAAAGCTGTACCCCATGCTGCTTACATGGCTGTCTCCTGTCCTAATTAATTTGGGGGCTCTCTGTTGGGTTTTAATTACAGACCTATTAACTCATGAGGAAAGCTGACAGAAGTAGGTTTTTCTTAGCAAATCGGTAGAAGACTCACCAGAAATTGGTTCACAGGTAAGTTGCTACCTGGAAGCAACTGGAATCCTGTAGGAATATCTTTGGTTAACTGGAGTAGCAGATTTGAAGGAAAGGAGACACTGACATCAAAAAGCACATGTATTTTCTGCTGACATCAGAAAAGTGCATTGTGGATGCCATTAATAAAAGGAGTGGCAATGGGGTTGAGATGGCCACTTGAAAAGACTTGAGGGAGAAAGAGAGGGCAAGAAATAGAAGGAATATTTTTGGTCTCTTATTTAGTGTTTAATTATTATGATTACTTGGTTTTTTGAGACAGGATTTCTCTGTGTAGCCTTGACTGTCCTGAAACTTGCTCTGTAGACCAGGCTGGCTTTAAACTCAGAGATCTGCCTTCCTCTGCCTCCTGAGTGCTGGGATTAAAGTTGTGCACCACCCTGCTATGCTTGTTTATCTTTAAGTAGGGTTTGTTCTCAACCATAAATATATCTAGAGAGAAAGGTGATCTATAGAAGAATTCTTTTTATCTTAGTAAAGCACCTAGAATCTAAACTGGAGAGTGGTTAAAGTATCATCATCATCATCATCATCATCATCATCATCATCATTGTTATTATTATTTTCTCTTAAGTCTACTTCCAGTTTTGGAGCTTCTCCTCTTGTTGAGAGAAAAAATCATGCCAAGAAAGAATCTATAAAATCCTCTGGTTTATGAAAAGTTGTCTGTGGCATGTCTTTGCTCTGGTCATTTGTAGACAAGGGGCAGCAGACAAGATACAGCCTTTTCCCATTTAGAAGCAGACTTGGCTATGCCCTCTGCTGTCTGAGGGCCCCCAGGAAGAGGGGGACTGTTGTATTTTAACATATTGTAAGACTTCCACCCTTGCAAGCAGTTTGTATTCTTAGTATGTTATCCAGCACAACACTCTTGTCCCTGGAAGGTTAAAGTGGCCTCTCTTTAACCCTGACTCATCCTTGGGAGGGATCAAAGGAGAGAGAAGGAAGGAGCCTAGTGTTGTCTGTGGAGGTCGCTACCTGACTTCAAGGAGCAATCAATTATTCAAGTGATATACCAGTAGATGGGGGGGGGGATGTTCTGTACTATGAAATATCCTCTTAGGAATGAATTGGATTTTCATAGAAAAGGGCTTCATGAATTCAAGGAGACCTTCATAATTACTAGGATGCAAGATCATGAAACAAACAGACATAATGGAAATGTCTTCCTGCCACCTAAAAGATAAATAACCGTAATAAATAGTATTTTGAAAAACATACCTCCTACCTTTCCAAAATAATATTTTGCTTGCTTTTAAAAGCCCCTGGACAAAAGCAGGGGCTCCTTAAGCTTATTTCCTGTATGTTCTTGCATATTTATGTGTTGATGGTGACACTTATTCATGGGTAGACAATGTAGTCTGGTCTACCCTTTAATCTCTGCTGCATTCCTTAAGGAAAATGTTATTTTTTGAAAGGCATGAGTATAAAAATGATAGTAAGTGCTATGAAATGAACTCATTAATTTTCTATTAAAGGGCATGTCTATACGTAAAGCAGGTGCTTACAATCTCTGAACATCACTGAGCAGATCCAGGGCCTCATTTTCTCAAGTGAAAGGCTTCTGTTTTCCCCCTAACCCCTAGCAACCTCATTAGTGGAACATCCTTTCCGTTCCTTCTAAATGAGTTGTAATCACTATTACTGTAACACCAAGCTGAAATCTCATAGGAAGTGGCGGCAGTAGGTCCACCCTCCTGGTCATGTTTTCTAACCAGCATTCATCCTCATGAGGCTTACTGTACTCACTCAGTTTTCAGTCTTAGAACAGTCATGTGACAGACACATGAATCGTGAGAGACCTGCTGCTTTTCCAGCAGTGTTATCCACAGCTGACTGCACAGCAGAATTACCCCAGGACATGTTAGGTGCTATGGCTCCTCACCTGTGCTCAGAATGCCTGGGATTGGGTCTGGGAATCTACATTTTCCAGGAAGCTCCCCTTGGGACTCAGATACACTGGTGTAGAAGGTTCTTCTTTCTATGTGTTGCTTTCATTGGTTGAATAAAGAAACTGCCTTGGCCTTTTGATAGGTCAGCCCTTAGGTGGGTGGAGTAGACAGAACAGAATGCTGGGAAGAAGGGAAGTGTGGCAGATGCCATGAATCTCCGGCCTGAGACCGATGTAGGTTAGAATCTTGCCAGTAAGCCACAGTCACGTGGTGATACACAGATTTAATAGAAATGGGTTAATCAAGATGTGAGAGTTAGACAATAAGAGGCTAAAGCTAATGGGTCAGGCAGTAATTTAATACAATTTCTTTGTGGTTATTTTGGGAGTTAAGCTAGTCGGGCAGCGTGACACAGCCAGCTCCTCTCACTACAATACATAGTCGGTATTTATTTTCTGTGTTGGTGTATGTACCTGCTTGTCTATGTATTCTGTTAGGGTCCTGGAGAAGTCCCACAAAAGACCATCCATGTATATAATCAACAAGAGCATTTATTATCTCGAGACTAGAAGTACCAGCATGCTGGGGTCGTACATCCAACAAAAAGGCAAAAATGGCGAACCCCCACCAAACTGAATAAAAGCTTATAGGCTCTTTTAGACACAACTAAAGGACATCTAAAGGCAATAAGATCATCTCTAGCTATGATTGGCTTACTTCAGTGGCAATCATATTAGTACATTTCTAATTGGTTAGGGCTAACTGGGGTTGGCTAAGGCTACAGCTATTCCATTCTTGAGCAAGTTGGCACAAGTCCCAGACTATGTCCTTATTTGGTTATTGGCTTGAGGTACCTGAGGGGTAGGGAGTTGGCCCTGCCCTAGCACATGCAATTCTCTTGGTCTTTACTATGAGTGTATGTGTGTGTGTGTGTGTGTGTGTGTGTTTTGCAGGGCATCGGTGATTTTTTGTCCTTTGTTTGTGACTTCCTCAGAAATTATCTTGTTTAGTTTCAAGAGGCAGAGACTGAGGCCTAGTTCTTAACTGAGTTATTAGGAGTCTGTCAAGGTATTTGCTTGGCCTTCTCATGCACCACGTGCATGTAGTTACTGTAGAGAACAAGGAGGTGTCAGAGCTCCTGGGACAGGAGCTACAGGGAGCTGTATCCTGGAAACCAAACCCATGTGCTCTGTAAGAGCAAGGGATGACCTTCAACTGCCGATTCATCTTTCCAGCCCCTCCCTGGAATAATACTTTTACATTACTGTCTCATCAAATTCCTAGCCAACACAGTTGGCCATGTTCATTTTGCTGCTAGTTGGAAAACACTTTGCACGCTTATCATGCAGAAAATTACATACAATTTTTTTCCTAAAGCAGTTTTGCCTAAGGATTGCTCTACAGAATAAATGAACAATAAAAACTATGTTCCTTCCACCATGTTATTCAATTGGGCATCTATTATATTTTACATATGCTCTGTTTTTAAGTCTTGGAGAACTTTATTCAATGTATGTTGATCCAATGCACTTCTTACTCTTCCCCTAATTCCTCCCAGATCCACTCCACTTCCCTACCCCTCCAAACTCATGCCCTCCACATATATCCCATCAAATCCAACGTATGAAGTAGCTATTATTTGCAAGAATCTTCTGAGTGGAGAGCTTGTCTTCTTTTATTTAAAACATTTCTTCACATTGGGCAAATAAAGAAAAATTGAAAGAGCCTTCCTTGTAAACTTTTCTTTGTTCCACATTCCCTGTGTCTGTTTCTCTTTCTTTATCAATGAACTCTCTCCTGTTTCCATAAATGTGAAGAATAAGATTATTTTAAAAGTTGACGTAATGCTAATCCCTGGCCTCTGGGACATTACTAAAGCTAATTATTACATTCACGCCATTCTGTATCACTGACCTCCCATACTTTCTTAGGTAGCCTGTACCAGACAATCCTTCTATAGCAACAGGTCAGTTTTCTCTAGTCCCGAATTTAAAAGCCCCACACCTCTGCTATTTTGTTTTTGTTTTTTTTTTTGTTTTAGATTACTAATAATTCAGAAAATATATCCATCCTCATCTTCTCTCTGATCTCCAGGCACTTTGTGTCTCAGCTGTAGCCATGCCACACGCTGGCTGCTTTTTTTAAAATTACATAAACATGGCTTTATTTTTTTGTTTGAATACCGTTCCCACCGTAGCATCTCAGCCACCACAGATGCCCTCCAGCTGTCCCCCTGTTCAAGTATTTATCTCAGTTGTGATTGGTCAGCTGTGACGATGCCCTTGGCTTTCTCCTCACCTGTCTGCTGTGCTGTGTGGTAAAGGTCTGAGGTGGCCACAATGTACAGACTTGCTTCAGCCCCTTGACTCTTCCTACTTCTCTGCCACTCTTCACCTAGGAAAAGATTTCCTACTTAGTCTTTTCTGCATTCTTATCAGCCACCCTCTGAACCCATGCTGAGTGTCCTCTTTCCATCAACCGAGCTTCTCTCACTGAAATCACCTGTGACCCAGAAAGGTCACTTTGTTGTGTCCTAGTAACTCTTTGATACTCCTTCAAGATGGCCCTCTTCTCTGAGACATTCTTTTTGCTTGATTGAATGATACCAATGAACCTCATGTGGTCCTCAGATTTCTGCTACTGTGACAAAATCCCTGAGAGAATCGATACACAAGGAGGAAAAGTTATTTGGGGGCTCATAGTGTCATAAATTTTTGGTTCTTATTTTTTGGGGGGGCAGTGAGGCAGGGAGTATGGAGTGGAGCAAAGCTGTTTATCTTGAGGCAAATAGCACACAGCAAACAAGAAAGAAAAAGTTGGGGTCCCTGTAAGGGGCCAGCAACCTGATATTGCCCTTGAGAGCAAATGACCCAACCACCCTTCCCCGACTAAACTCCCAATATCCTTATTCTTCTAATGGTCTCACCAGGTCATGTCAATAATTATTGCATGTCTCCAGGGCACTTTTCTGAATTCTCTTAATAGATTGTCCTGCTTGAATTCTTTATCATTATTTATTAGTGGTAATGTTTCTGTACATGCATGTCATATACTTTGATCTTACGTTCTTCTCTGAGACATTCTTTTTGCTTGATTGAATGATACCAATGAACCTCATGTGGTCCCCAGATTTCTGCTACTGTGACAAAATCCCTGAGAGAATTGATACACAAGGAGGAAAAGTTATTTGGGGGCTTATAGTGTCATAAATTTTTGGTCCATATTTTTTATTCTTTATTATTTTTATTCTTTATTATTTATTCTGTTATTCTTTCTCTTCCCTCCATACCCTTTCTTCCTTCACTTGCCACATCCTAGTGCACTACTTAGCTGAGGTTTCTCTTGCTGTGAAGAAACACCATGATCACAGCAACGCTTACAAAGGAAAATATTTAATTGGGGTGGTTTGCTTACAGTTCAGAGGTTCAGTTAATTACCATCATCGTGCGACATGGCAGTGTGCAGGCAGACATGGTACTGGAGAAGGAGCTGAGAGTCTTACATCTTGCAGGCAAAGAAGAAGTGGTCTGAGACACTGGACAGTATCTTGAGCATATATGAGATCTGAAAGCCTGCCTCCACAGTGACACACTTCCTCCAACAAGAACACATCTACGCCAACAAGGTCACACCTCTTAATAGTGCCACTCCCTCTGGGGGCTATTTTCTCTCAAACCACCACAGCTGTCCTCCTTACTTTTATGTCTTTCTCCATTTCTAGATTCCACTCCAGACAGAGGAAACGTGATACTTTTCTTTGTGGGACTGGCTTATTTCACTTCCATCCATTTTCCAGAAAACAACGTAGTTTCATTCTTTCTTGCTGTATACATTTCTTTTGTATATAAGCAATACATTTTCCTTATCCATGCATTCATTTATTGGACAGCTAAACTCAACTGTTTGTGAAATTGTACTGCAAAATTATGGGTGCATAGACATTCCATTCTTTTGGGAATATACCCAGAAGCAATATGGCTGAATCCTATAAAAATTCTGTTTTGAATTTTTTGAGGAATTTCTATACTGGTTTCCCATTGTGGTTAGAGTAATTTACATCCCAGCAAGCACTGAATAAAGCCTCACCCCTGCCAAACAGTCAACAATATTTATTGTTTTTGTTTTCTTGACAATAGACATTCTGCATTGTGAGCCATGAGAAAGCATCCCAGAGTAATTTGCAGTTCCCTATGGGCATAGAATCTTGAATATCTTTGCATGCTTTTATTGACCATTTATGCTTCTTTATTTGTAAAATGTCTGTACAGTTCAACTACGCATTTATTGATTGTATTATTTGCTGTTTTGTTCATTATTTGCTTTTTCTGAGTTCCTTTATCTTCTGGGGGAGCATGCCCTGTTGGATGATTACAGGATCATTCTCCCCAACTCCTTAGACCATCTCTTTACTCTGTGAATTGTTTTTCTGTGTAGAAGCTTTTAAATTTGAGCCAATCCCATTGTCAATTCTTATTATTTCTGAGATTCTAGAGTCCTATTCCAAAGGTCACCACTTCTGCCTGGATCTTGAGCTATTTCTTAGTTGAGCTTCAGAATTCCTGGTCTTATACTAGGCATGGGATCAATTTTGAATTGGGAATTTTGGGGGGTGGGGCACAGTATGAAACAAGAAGATCATATTCGAGTCTTCCATATGCAGTGGATATCGAAGTCCCCCGGGCTTTTCGTTAAAGAAACCACCTTTCAAGCAATGTTTATTGTTGTTTTGTTTGTTTCTTGGTGTCTTTTTTGTACCTTTGTCAAGAAACCAGTGACTGAAAACTCTTCCTCCTTGAATTCTTGCCTCCCTGCGTTCCAACATCTTGAAAACAGTCTCTTAAAACAACTTGCCAGGGGCTGGAGAGATGGCTCAGTGGTTAAGATCATTGCCTGTTCTTCCAAAGGTCCTGAGTTCAATTCCCAGCAACCACATGGTGGCTCACAACCATCTGTAATGAGGTCTGGTGCCCTCTTCTGGCCTGCAGACATACACACAGACAGAATATTGTATACATAATGAATAAATAAATAAATATATAAAAAAAAACAACTTGCCAAAGTATCAGCCGCTCCTTTTGGCTTACAATCATCAATGGCTTTGGTTCCTTGATCGGCACTCACCTGTGAATCACCTACCTTGACCTGTGTTAGCTCTGCAACAGGGATCGTTCTTCGCAAATTCAGCATGTACTAACCTGGAGGACCAGTTCAGAGTGCTGAGCCCCAGGAAACATTGCCAGAAAACCTGGAGTAGGTGCAGAACTTTCTTCTTATCTGACAGAATTCTGACCAATACAGTAAAGACACTCAAAGATAACATTTTGTTAAAAGTTTGCATAGAGATGTGACACAGCAGAACAGTATGGGAATATAATATTCCCTTCTATAATCATATAATATAGTATTATCAAAATCCTAAAACCTATGTTGGCTGGTATGACAGTGCCAGAAAATGCAGTAGTGTGTTATTGGAAAGATTTTTTTAACCTCTTGTCTGTTTCTTTAACTGTGGAATGAGGATACTACTGCCTATAGCATCTCCGCAGGATAAAATATAAGAGATGTGTAAGTGTTTTATACAGTATACTGTTATTTATGTCTTGGTGCCATTACTTGCATAATGAAAAAAGAATAGGATTCATCAAACAGATTAATCATTAGAAACTATTTCCAGTGTTTCTCAATGAAACAGTTTATAAACAGCAAGGGATTTCAGTGCTCCCGGTCATTTCATATACAAATGTGCACTGAACTTTAGCAGCAAAGAATGAGAGCAGAAAACACGCTTTTGCCCTTCAGTGCTATTTCTTAGACGAGCTTGTGAGAAAAAACATGAGGGAAGTCAATCAAGAGAACGTGGTTCTTACACTAATTGATAAGTGATTTGAAACGAATCATTGTACTTCCCTGGACCCCCATATTCCAACACAATGAAGAGTTTGCTCAGCTCTCTAAAGTGCTTCTGGCTCAATAAATCAATAGTCCTAATTGAGAAGATAGGGAATGCACACATGGACAGATACGAGGAAGCTCGCAAAGTAATTTACCAGCAAGTACTCGCAAATACAGACAGCATCTATTAAGTATCTAGGTGAGTCAACTGGGAAAGCGACCTGACTTGGGTGGCCCTACGCAGGAAACACTGACATCTTGACTGGTGAGTGTCACACCTACAAATTATCTACAGTAGAAAATTAAGAATGATTTGCTCCTTTCAGGAGTCTGATCTATGTGTGCTAAAATCTTTTCTCTATATGAGCTGACCAGTGAAATTCTACTGGTGTCTGTAAATGCTGGGTACATTTATACTTAATTTCAGAAAGTTTAGTGACTTGTCAAACATCACCCAGCTAGCAAATGGAAGAGACTCCAAAGAACAATCTTGCTTCTTAGCCCATCCTTCCACACTTGACCTCATCCCATTTTTATGCAAATTGATTTGATGCTATACCTTAAGGAACCTGCTCTATAATAAAGGCTGTGTTTGTCTCCCCACACCTTTGACTTGTACAATATTTTCACATTTCTTAAAAAGTGAACTTTTTCTATTATTGCACCCTCATTATTTTGTTTTTAAATGTTGAGTTTAAATGTGTACATAGTTCATTTGGATTATTCTCATCCCATAGCCTCTCTTCTTGCCCTCCTTTCCCACTCCTCTCTCCTTCTTACAAATCCCCTTCTCATATTCATGTTTTTTTATTGCTTTGTGTTGTGATCTACTGAGTGTAACCAGGGCCACTTGCATGACTGGGTGTGACACTATCCATTAAAACTAGGTGGTCTCACCAGTTGGTGTACAACTAAAGGCAATGACTCCTCCTTCCCCAGCATCCATCAGTCTCCAATAGTTCACCTGGGAGGTCTCAGGCCCCATGAGCTGATCTGTGATTGACTATCAATGGGCATCAATGTAAACAGTTAGAAGATAGTTTAATACCATGTCAAATTAGCAAAATAACACATTCCACCCTAAGGCTATAACCTCCCCAGCCATGGGGAGCTTCCCCAAGTTTACTGTACTAGGGATGGATTCCATTCTACGGAGCAGACCTCAAATCCAGCCAGAGAGTAGTTGGTTACCTTCATAGCTGTAATGCAACTGTTGAAGCAACAGGGCTATTTGGACTGGCAAGTTGGTATCATAGCTTGCAAGGTTTATAGCTGCCCAAAACTGATGTGGTTGCTTCTCCATCAGCATCCCTCTAGCACTGTGAAGGCTATTCAGAAGGGAGGGAGACGCTAACTCGGTTCTAGCCAGATATCTCCCCATTCTAGAACCAAGGTGTGTGCTGTCTTCAGTGATGGGCCTTAAAATCTTATTCTCCAGAGCATCTGCAATAGCCCATGTGGCGTGGAGAGCCTCAGGAGCCTTCCTGACTAACAACTCTGTGGAAAACAGCCCCCTCCTGGCACCTCTGTTCAAGTGCTTTTCAAAAAATACTTTTAATGAGCTTATAGAGTAATTGATTGCCATTTTTTTTAGTGCTAATATCTCAGGAGCTAATACTTTAAGTTCTTAGTGATTCTCTGTGCATCATGGAGGACTAGTGACCACGAACACCCTCTCATGCTTTAGTCACAACCCCAGCAACAACTCCTATAGTGAAACATTTGTCTTAGTTTTGAAGACACAGTATTCTCCCCCACTCTCTCTCTCTCTCTCTGTGCGTGTGTGTGTCTGTGAAACATTATCACTAAGTTTCTTTGTGATACTCTCTCCCTTCCATCTTGTTAGTCTTCCCCATATACACGCTCTGGTTTAGCCGCTGGAGTATTTCCTTGTGTTGATCCTAACAGTTGAATGCAGGGTGCTTGATTAAGATGAATGGCTGTGTCACCCCATGCCATGCTAAGCATCAGCTTCTCTGGAGGGCAGCTGCGGTTCTTCCTTAGAAAGATGTCCCTCCCTGAGCTTTCTGGGGGGAACAAATTGAATGTTCAGGCCATTCTGTTAGTGCCTGAAGCAGCTCCCTGCCTTTCCTGTCACGAGTCCTCTATGGGAAATCTTCCCTAAAATGAAGTGAAAATAAACCGTGAGAGGAGTATATATCTGTCATGCATCAGGCCAGATACCCTGGTTCAGAAAGCTCAGAAACAATAATGTGAAGTCATATTCTCTCTCAGTCAGAGGCAATTGCAGAGTTTCGGGTTGCACACAGTGCTCTGGAGTTGGGGCTGGGATGTCATTAGCACGAACGTGCATGTACAGGAGTCATTCAGGTGCTTCTTCCTTGAATTTATGATTCTTCTTTCAACACTGTTCATCAGAGGGCATGCTGCGTGGTGGTGGCATCTCATGCAGCAAGCTTGGAATCATTTTTGAAGCTGAAATTGCATGAGCATGCACCTATGAAGTTCTACATTTTGTTCATGCACGAAAACAGAACTTGAGCTGATGGAGTCCACTTGGTTCAAGTATTCGTAGTGTAGAGCACCCAAGTGAGGTGTGTAACCTGAGACTGTCTGAACTTGAAAATATATTGGCAGAGGATGATCGACTACGAAGTGTGTAATGGAGTAGCTTGTAGTCAGCTTGTCGTGTATTATTTTCTCTGAAGTTCATGATTTGAATATGTATACATACATACATACACATACATATGTATGTCATTTATCAGTAAATTTAAGTAGGATTTTTTTAACTGTTGAATAATTGATTTTTAAATATTTCAATCCTATTTGAAATCAAGTTTCCTGGCTTGCTTTTCTGTTACTAGATTAAAGAGGAACAGAATTGACTACTGCATGTAGTCGTGATCCTTATCCACATAACCTCAGCACTGAAACTGCAGATAACACCGAACCCTACTTAACATGACTTACCATGCAAACACCTGATGAAGTGTAATGTCCAGATTAAGTAAGGTAAGAGATTACCAATAATCAACAAGATAGAATAATTCAAGCAATATAGTGAGATGTAAGTTACATGAATATAGATAGTCCTCTTAAATATCTTATGTTACCATACTTACCCTTTTTCCTCTTGAAGCATTATGTGCTGATATGATGTATATGTGATAAGAAGGCTGGAGTTACCATGCTGCAGTGGAAGGCCACTGTGGGAATGGTATCTCGTAACCAAACTGGCTATAAGTGAGCAATATACACTGCGGGTACTGTGTTAAATGATGACTGACATCCCAAGCAGGCAGAATGACTGCAATGGTGGTTTTCAGACGGATACTCGGGATGGAATTCAGGTCCTCATGCCTCTTGCTTGTACAGCAAACATTTTACAAAGTGAGCCTTCTCCCCAGCCTCGTGTATTTCAATAGGTAAACAGTTTTCTTAATGGTGATGTATGGTGGCTAGTCTTATGTCAGTTTGAGACAGTCTAGAGTTACCTGAAAGGAGGCAACCCCAACGGAGAAAATGCCTCCTTAACATCAGGTTGTAAGGCATTTTCATAATAAGTAATGGATGGGGGAGGGCCCAGGCCACTGTGGGCGGTGCCATCCCTGGTCTGGTGATCCTGGATTCTCTAAGAAAGCAGGCTGAGCAAGCCATGGGGAACAGGTCAATAAGCAGCACCTCTCTGCGGCCTCTGCATCAGCTCATGCCTCCAGGTTCCTGATCTGTTTGAGTTTCTGTCCTGATTCCCTTCCACAATGAACATAAATATGGAAGTGTAAGCCAAATAAACTCTTTTCTCCCCAACTTGCTTTTTGGTCATGGTGTTTTGTCACAGCAATAGAAAACCTAAGTAAGGCATGGTGTCATTTTATATTTCTATTGTCATTGTATGAAAGATATAGTTGCTCTATTCTCTCAACAAGTAGCATGGTTAGCCTTTATAACTTACCTATTATGACAGGTGTCTCATAATATGTCATAGTGGCTTTTATTTACATTTTCTTAACAATTCTTTAAATTGCTGATAGGTACTCAAGAAAACATGAGATATCAAACATTTCCCGTGGTTTTTTTTTTTTTAACCACCTGTATGTTTTCATTAAGTGACTATCTATCTAAAACTTTCACATTTTTAATTATGTGTATGCATGTGTGGGTGAGTGCACTCACATGCAAAGGCTATAGAGACCATCAGATCCCTTGGAGCTGGAATTATAGGTTGTTTGAGCTAACTGACTTGGCTGTTAAAAATTAGATTTGGGTCCTTTGCAAATCTAGTATGTTGTTCTCTTAGCCAATGAACCATTTCTTCAGTCCCTAATTCTTTCCTATTTTTAATCAGACTGTTTGATTTATATTATTGAGTTCTGAGAGTTCTTTATATATTCTGGATATCAATCCATAACTGATAGGTACAGCATAAGAATCTTTCTTACTTTTTTACTTTTCTAGCCCTTTCTTGACAGTGTTGTTCAAAGAGAAGTTTTCGATTTGTATCAAATGAAAGTTTTCTTTTTATCTTTTTCCTTTGATAGTTTATGCTTTTTGTACCTATACAAGAAGTCTTCCTAACTTTTATATGTATTCTTTGATAAAGAGAATAATTTTATTTTATTTTTTGCAAAGCCTAGAGAAAAGTTGTCTAGACCTCAAAACTTTCTGGAAATTCACTTCTATGTGAATATCTTGAAAATGCTTCTCACAAATAAAATAAACCTTTCTGAGTTATTTTAGTCCACAGAGTTCTTTTCTTCTGTTTTTGTCTGTAGAACCACCTGTTGTCATAAGGTTTGACTGTCAACCTGGAATAGTCTAGAGTCATCCAAGAAAGGAAGTTTCAGCTGAGGCATTGTCTAGATCAGATGACCTGTGGGTATGTCTATGGGGTATGGTCTTAATTATTCATGGATGCAAGAGGAGACACCCCACTCCAGGCATTACCATCCCTAGGCAAGGGGTTCTGGACTGTATAGCAAAGCTACTTTGTGGTGAACGTGTGAGTGACCTAGCAAGCACTGTTGTCTGTGGTTTCTGTTTCAACATCCTTTTTGAGTTCCTGCCCCGATATCCTTCAATGAAGAGCTCTCACTTGGAAGAGTAAATTGAGATAAACCCCTTTTTCCTCCATGTTGCGTTTGTATAGAGTGTTTTATCAAAACAGAAAGAAAAATAAGGCACCATCCTTAGATAGTTTTATTGTTTTTTATTGATTGGTCATTGTATTCTAATGTATTCAGAGTTATTTGCTCAGGTCAATGTTTTGAACCTATTGTCTGTTGCAATAACTTTTTGATCCTTTTTGTTCCTTGACGTATGTATTTTACCAACCATTAATAACCATGTTAGGCTGTAGTTTAATGATGATAACCATAGCCCTTTTCTCTTTGGCTTTATGTAAAGGCTGGATCAACTCTGTAATGAGGATATGTGACTTTTTGAAGCCATGTCTTAGGAAAGTACAATGAGCGAGTTTTGTTGTTGGTAATAATTATCATGGGTTATTGCATGTATTTTCTTTTTTTGCTTCAGGTTTTCAAGGAACTTTTTCCTGCAGCTTTAACCTTGAGATGGGATAATATATTCATTTATTGAAATATTTTATTATCACAAAAAGCCCTGCACAGAAACAAATCAAAAACAAGAGATTCTGAAACTCCCTTATCTGGCCCTTACACTGTTTTCTTGTCTCAGTGTTTAGTCTTAACACTGAATAATCCAGTTAAAAAATACTTTTTTTTGACAAGAAAATATTCATCTTGAGCTATCTTCTACAGAAGTGGTCACTTCCTTATTCAATTACGTTACTAAGGCAGCCATTGGGTCTCCGTGATACATGTTGCTGTCCACATATCTACTTCTGGCACTAGATCCAAAGCTTCTTGAAGACAGGAAGTACTCTTTCCTTCACATCCCCGGTATCCTCGTAGCACAGTTCAGGACTTTCACTCAGGTACCTGGGAGATTAGAGTATATGTTGAATTTATGTCAGGCTTGCCATGAGCTAAGAAAGTATTGATGTTTCTAGATTCACTTTTCTTTCTGGGAACGGAAGACAGACGTGTGGAGGTGAAAAGCTAAGTTTTAGAGTAACATTTTTTTTTTGGATTCAAATGCCAACTTTAATTCTGTCACACCCTGGATATGTCACTTGGTACCTTTTTTCTCTTGTATATCTATTTTCTTCTTTTAAATTTAGTATGTTTATTATTTTATATTATTATTATTATCATTATTATTAGTGTGTGTGTATGAGAGACAGAGAAAGACAGAGAAACAGAAAATCTATGTGTGTGCTACAATGTTTGTATAGACATCAGAGGATAACTGGTGGGGACTGATTTTCTCCTTCCTCTCTATGGGTCCTAGGATTTACACTCGGGTCCTCAGCCTTGGAAGCAAGGGGCTTTACCTTCTGAGCCCTATTTATGGACCCATATTATTTTTTTCTATTTGTAATGACAAGGACACCAGACTTCAGGTTTCTTTGAATGTTTTAGTGAGCCACACAAAGTATATAGCACAGAGTATTCAATATGTGGTAGATGGTAGAGGTTACTATTGGGATCATCGGAATATATTTGGAAGTACGTGTTCATACCAAGACAGTTTTTCTGCCTTACAGAGCCTTATAATACATTAAATTAGCTTATAGAAATGACTAGATCCCAGTGAGAGACCCTGCTTCATAGAGAAAAGGCAGAGAGAGAGAGAGAGAGAGAGAGAGAGAGAGAGAGAGAGAGAGAGAAAAACAGCTGGTGTGCCTCTCTTGAACACACACACACACACACACACACACATATCTGAATGTACACTTGCACATACACTTCACATACACCTCACAAACATATATAACTTTTTGACTATGCTGGTATCCAGAAAATTACAAACACACTTTTACATGTTACTGGGATCCTATTTCTGTTTCTCATGCTTGAGCAGGAAGTGATCTAAGCCACTGAGCTATTTCTTCAGCTACACCACGTGTATTTTTTGTTAAATATTTAAATATATATATTTATTGATTTTTATTGAGCTTTCTCTACATTTTTCTCTGCTCCCCTCCGTGCCTCTCCCTTCCCACCTTCAACACTCCCTCAAGGTCTCCATGCTCCCAACTTACGCAAGAGATCTTCTCCTTTTCTACTTCCCATGTAGATTAGATCTATGTAAGTCTCTCTTAGCGTCTTCATTGTTGCCTAAATTCTCTGGGATTGGGAATTTAGGCTGATTTTCTAATAAATATTGTCAAGTGAAAAAAAAGAAAAAAAGAAATAACTTATGTCATGAGTCTTCCAGAATTTTCCTTTTTTTTTTGACTTTTACTCTTCTTGTACCATGAACCCTGTTGTGTCTGTTGACATCTTTTTTGTTATATCTAAATGTTAAGTTGAGTCTCACCAACAGTAAGGATTATGACTTTTCAAATGAAAAGTTCACATGAGGAGTTCCATGTTTTATAAAAGCCACTCACAAATGTAGGACTGTTGTCTGTAGACTCCTAACCAAAATACTGGAATATTTCAGTGTTCATAATCATTTGAAACATAAAAATATTCATGCAATCTAAAGTTATTTTAAAGTATCATGTGTCTACATCCACGTGCATTGCGGATGCTCGAAGTCAATGCATGTGACACCGTTCATTCATTTACTCATGCATCTAGTTTTCTTTTGTATGTTACTTTTTATTAATATCTATTCAGTATACATGTTTCTCTCATTTCACTTTTGGCCTTTCTGCTCATTAATTCTTTTCTTCTACTTTTAATGGGAACTCATCTAAAAGTCAGACCACCATCTTTTCTCATTAAGGCCTTCTTCTTGGCAGCCGTGGTGCTCAGCCCCAGAATGCTTAGTCACATCAAAACAGCTTCCTACAATTGCCTTCAATTGTAAAACTGGGGTAAATTTCATCTGGGAAAAACATCCACATTTTCTGAAAAATAATATTTTAAAAGTTAAAAAAACTATTTGGAGAAAGAGTTTTAAATTGGCTTCCCAAGCATGTCAGTACCTTTCAGCCAGACTTCAAGAATACCACCCACCCTGTTCAATCTCACATCCTCTAACCCCCACAGACATTGAGGCGTTGTGATGCGCCATCAATTTTCAGGTTCCTTGCAAACTGAAGGTTCACACGTGGCAGATACAATCTTTTTTCTGTTACTTACAATTTCTCCAGAGTGTGTTCATGCTGATCCTTGGTTTGGCCCAATAGATTTAAGGTCACATGTTGTTGTATCTGATAAAGGAATAATACAAGGAGGCTGAGATTCCTGGAATCAGCTGAGTGCTGTTTTACATGAAATTGTGTTGTTATGAACAGACGTCTTTTATACAGAAGAGCCAGACTGTCCATTCTTTGATGATGAGAGTTTCCCCTTCTTCTCTTCTGTGTTCTCTGCACTCCATTCTCTGCCTCCCTCTTCTTTGGCAAGCACTCAGCACCCCCGTAAAACACAAACATTTGAGGCATCAATTCTCCAATTTTCTAGATGTCTTACGCTAATGTTTCCATTAGTTTGTGTTTGCTTCCTTGAAACCGGATAATTGATTCGCCCATATCCAGATCTATACATTATGTATTAGTAGATGAGAAATCACATACAAATGGCAGGACATGGCAGGCGGCAGCCACACAGATTAGCTTGAGCTGATCATATAATAACCACAAGTCAGCTCTGCACTGGGCTCAATGAGTCTCCAGAGGGAAATCACAAGAATCTTTTCAATTTTTCAGAATGGCTTTCCCTTTCTTGTACTCTTAATAAAAACATTTATTCCCTGGGTATCCTGGGGTAAAATTTAGTCCTAATCAGTAACAGTCAGCATAAAATTAATTATTAAAAAGCAGAAGTACGATGGGACTGTCAGAGTTCAGGGACTAATAGTGGGAGAATCAGTTGGCATTTAAATAGCAATTATGCACTTCCTAGGCAAGTGTGGGCTTCTAGCAAAAGGAGAGAGGTAGCTGACAGGTTGGCCCTGAGAAAGGTACCTATGCACTCTTTGAATACATAAGCAGAGCTGGAGAAGGGAGTTGCCACTGTTTTCTGGCTGAGAGAAAATGTTTTGTCAGTGATGGGCTGGAGGCCAGCAGTATAAATTTCTACTCAAGTCTGAATATCTGAAAAAAGTGCTTGCTCTTTGTATCTGTCATTTAACAGATAGAATTTGTATGGATGTTTGAAGAGACTGTGTCGTGACCTCTGCCAGAACCAAAGGAAAAGGGAGAGAGGATGTTTGGCCTTGACATCACTGGAATGTCTTCTCAGAACTGGAATTTCTGTCTAGCCCGCAGCTTCAGTGTTGTCCATACAGTGACCTCCTGCTTGGTCCTTAATCCTGCCCTAAGGGTGGGAGGGCTGGAAATCAAGCCAGGGGGTGAAGGGAAGCCAAAAAAGCAGGGAAGTCTTCTGGTTGAAGTTTATAATTAGGATTAGTGAAGCAGCCGCGTCTCCTAGGAACTTCCAAGGTGGAGTTTGCAAGATGGAGCTTAACATCCCAGGTACGTGTAGTTAAAAGGGATGATGGACATTGCAATTAGAGGAAACATAACCATAGAACGTGGATGTAGGCAACTGGAGCATGAAGAAACCATTGGAAAGCAAAGGGCAAAGGGGGAGACCTGAGAGGGTTGTGTGTGTGTGTGTGTGTGTGTGTGTGTGTGTATGCATGAGCACGCACACACAAATATGATCAAAGTACATTATGAACTAGTGTTAAAATATCTTAAGGAAGTCCATTACTACGTATAATTAATATACACTAACAAAAATAAATATTGAACACTAATGTCTAGTCCTCAGGGCAAGTTGTCAGATTCTATTTTTAAACATTTGACCTTGGTAGAATATTGAAAAATCAAATGACAAAGAGGTGGGGCCTTCTCTTGAGATTTGAATATTATTTGTTTGTTCATTTGTTTATTTTTAGGTATATGTATATGTGTCTGAGTGTAAATATTTGTACCACATGCATGCAGTGGCCTGTGGAGGTCAGAAGAGGCAGTGGATCTCTTAGAATTGGAGCTACAGAGAGTTGTGAGTCACCATGTAGGTACAGGGAGGGAACTGAATGTGGATCCTCTGTAGGAGCAAAAGTACTATTAACTGCTGGGACATCTCCCCAGTGCTTGTCACTTGACTTCTGACCCCTTGACCTCTTGTGTTGGTGCTTTTCCTATCTCTGACCTCATGTTGGTCAGGTCTATACTTAGGGTAAGTGCTTTACAAATGATTCACATTTCACACACCCCGTGCCACTTTAACAAGCCACGTCACCCTACACAAATTTGCTCTCACCTCTGATCTTCCACCCCTTTGTCTGTGAAGCAGAGAAATGATTGCAGAAATGTCACAAGGATTCAGTGGGATGAGTCCTTAAAGCCCTCTTATAGGACCAGCCATGTGAGCACCACTATTAGTTGTGACCCTTCTTATCAAGAGCCGAACAGAAACTGACTATTTTTAAAATTAAACAAATACGTTTTATTACTATTAAACATACTATTAAACAAATACATTTAAACCAGCATGTGATGTTTTAGGTACCAAGATGACATTTAAAAAGACAGCGTGATTTTAGGATTCTCTTTCCCTCATCCCTCCCAGCCCCAGTTCCCTCTGTCCCCCCTCGCTGTCAGTCACCCCCCTCACAGATTATTCTTCTCTTTCATGAATTATGTGTCCTTTTGCCCAATCCCATCCCTCCTCATACCTTGTGTTTTTACAGTCTTGTTCTCCTTCCTAGACTCTTAGAATCTACTCACACCTGTCTATGTATGCTCATGCATATATTATAGATTGAACCTGTCTTTCTTCTGCAGCTTTATACGGGTCCACTAATTCATTGGTTTCACATTGGAGAAAGCTATCTTTCACAGGGAGCAGCGCCGCGGATGTTGCTTGCCCAATATCCGATACTTCCTATGCTGAGGGTTGTCACTCAACATGAAAAGCCCCTCAGTTCCTTCAGTTGTTTCAACGTTGCTTTCCCCCTCAGGCTTTTATTAATCCTACGAGATGTAAAGTCTTTAGGAAAAGTATACACAGCATCCTTTCTCCTAGGTTAAGTGAACTCAGAGGCTACTTGAGGCAAGATTCAAATTATGCTGGCTGAATAACAACACAAGAAGTTGGGCAAAATTCCTGATGCCGCCCTGTTTTCACCCGGCAGCTGTTAAGGTCCCGCACAGTCTTCCCTGCCATTCAGCATTTGGGTGCTTCAGCATCGACTGGTATGGAGGGGAAAAAAAACGGGCTTTGGATTCCGTACAAATAGCATGTTTGAATACCTGAGAATCATTTAATATTCCCAGACAAAGAATAAGAAAAGATGTTTCTGCCCCCTTCCCCCTTTAGTAGTCTTTATACATGAGGCAGAGTAGACTCTGAAAACACAGACACCAGGGAACGCACTTTAAAACAAATAGTTGGTTGCAATCACTGCAGTGTGGGAGGGCTGGCTGACCTTTCCTGGCATACAGTTTGCTTTGCCTGAGGAGATTCGATTTTTCAATGTGATCATCTTCTTGGGCAAATCTCCTTTATTTTTGGAGAGCATTTTTATGCTCGTCGGCTGTCAACTCTTTCCTTGCTCTCCTTGCCCTCGTTTCTCTTTTCCGGTGAACTGAAAATATCCTACTCTAAGCACTCCATTTCTGTTGTCATTCCAGTTCCAGCTGGTAGAGGCCAGTGTGCCCCGCCAATGATGATGTCCACAGCTGAAGCCAACCAAGGCCTCGGCCTTGACCAATGGTGCTGCCTGCTGGCTCGGGAGGGCTCCTTTATTTGGTTGGCGGTTGTAAAGAGAGCAATAGCGCATGGCGTGTCTTTGTCATTAAGCAATTACTTTTTTTTGGTAAAATTTAAGAACTGCACCTGTGTCGATAGTATTACCTTGAGATGAGATGTTTAAATCCAGGAGAGAATGAAGGATAAGAGCAGAAGTACCCATGGTCTGATCATGGGGAAAGTGAGAGGACAGCCATAGAAGGGGAATGACTTTTTAAATTTTTCAAGAATTTCCAAGAACTTATTTTTGAGCTGGCTCTTGTGGGTTTGCCTATAATCCCAGAACTCAGGATGCAGGAAGATAATGAGTTTGAAGTCAAACTGAGCTGATTGGTAAGACCATGTCTCAATCCCTCAGCCCTAACCCAGCCCCCAAATTAATAATGTTGATGACGATAATAAAGTTTTAAAAAGATGTGTTTGGTCAAAAAAGATGCGGCTCAGTGGTAGATTACTCGTGTAGCAAGTGGAAAGCCTTAATTTTGTTCCCCGGCACCACACGCATACAGAGGTACTGCTGCCGCAGTTATGGGGAAAGTCGGTGAATTGGAAGGAGAGGAGCAGAGGGGGGATTTTTCGTTCAAGTGGTGGTGCGGGCCTGGAGGGTGAGCACCAGGTATTTGAGCAATGATTCCATCAAGTTTGGCCCATGTGCAGCTGTGGGTGACTGTCAGATGGCAGATTTGTTTGGAGATCAATACTTATACCGGATGACTTCTAAGGGTGCCTTTCTTTCTAGAACTCTACTTCTTAACTTACCGTGATTGACAGGATGCAGAAACTTCTGTTTAGTAGCTGTCTTCTCGAGGAAATATGAAGGACCTCTTCCGGACAGCTTCTGAATAGGAACAAATATGGAAGATGTGCTGATTTAGACTTTATAAACTGTAGGGAGATAAAGAATGCTTGGCACTCGTCTTTTGTGGACTGTAGAGCCCATGGGTTTCCCGCCGATGGCCTCATCTGCTGCTCAGATGAACTTAGAAAGATTCAACTATTTCATTGATGAGAAAGCAGACCTCAGAGAGGTTAAATGACATTGCTAGGATCTCTCTGTAATAGGAGGCAAGTTAAAAGATTGGAACCAAGTCTAACTCTAGAACACATATCCTGTGTGGCCGGTATTGGGGCGAGCAGCAAACAGTGAATAAAGGGTAGAACCTAGAGACAGAGACCAGTGCAGCACCTGGGAAAACTCCCTTGAGGAAATCCTGGGCAGAATACAGGAAGGAAGAGATGTGGGCTGGGGAGAAGGGGGGAAGGGTGTGCTGTTGAACGCAAAAATGAGCAAACAAATGAAACCGAGGAAAATATGTTGTTAAAAGTGGCCAGAAATTCAGTGTGACTCAAATGGGGGCTATGGAGAATGGGCAGGATTGTGCCAGGGAGTGATAAGACTGAGAAGGTGGCTGGGTGGAGAGCTTTAGTTGCACCACGTGACCCAATTCCCAGTGGCTTGCCCTGTCAGTGATGTGAGTTCAGAGGCAGTTCAATGCAATATGAGCATCGACTCCGTAAGCCCCTTTGGTAAAGGAAACGCTGAGATGCAATGCCTTTCTAGCCCAAGTCTCCCCCAGTGATCTTTGAAAACACTGCTCCGGATCTGTGTGTAGCTGGGCACTTACCGAGTCAGCAGGTGGATCAAGGACGATTCTGTCATCCCCCAAACCCAGGGTTATCTTTTCCCTCAGTCAACATAGTTACCAGAGACCCCAGAAAAGCCTGAAATGACTTATACACATTGATAGGCTTATCAAGCAAAGCAGCCCAGAGACTGCCTCTGCAGAAGACAAGATAGCAGGCTTCTAAAGGGAAGGAAGGGTATGATAGGCGGAGCCAAACCACTGAGTCAGCACGTGCATGCTGAGATGCATGGGAAGCTGCACGTCCACTCTACATTTGTTTTCTTATTCTTAACCAGCTCTTGTCATTTATCTAGGCATCTTTACTAGAGAAATGTGTGACACACACCACACACACACACACACACACACACAGAAGGCCATTAGGTTCAAAGTGAAAGCATTCTTCATTCTCTCTCAACTGGAGCTGTTTCCAAGACTAGGAAACACAGCCCCAGCTGGGTTTGTGCAGGCACCAGCAGCAAGAGAGGTTCTAAGCAAGGCCAAGTAAACAGGCAGCCTGCTTAGCAGACAGAGACCTGGTCTTGCTCCCTAAGGAGCGAGGAAAGCGCAGCATACGGAAGGGTATGAAGTGAGCTGTTCGGATGTGTGTGTGTGCCTGTGGGGCAGAGGAGAAAGGAGCACACAGACTTCCCAGGCAGGCCTGGGGCACAGTTAATTCATTTGTTTAGCAGATGACATGTTAAGCACTTACTACGTGTGAGGCGGATGACATGTCAGATGTGTCATTAACGTAGAAAACGAGAGAGAAAGCGTCCCTTTGTGCCACGCTCATGTTCATTTTTCGGTCTGTGGATTTAACCATCTTTTCTCGACACCATTTAGAGGAAACATTTTACAGAAAGCGGTCACTAGAGAGGGCTGTATCTTTTGGCCCACTACTCAAATCTGGTCGAGTGTCTGTTTTTATACCACTTAGGAGGATTTCTTTTTTTTGCGTTTGGAACTAGTTGGGAAAATGGGAAAAAAAAGTCATGATGTAAAACAATATGAAATTTTAAATCCAAGTATAAAATTCGATTGGAATTACCTTAGGAACTAGTTGGGAAAATGGAAAAACGTCACGATGTAATAAAACAATATGAAACTTTAAATCCAAGTATAAAATTCGACTGGAACAAGTCCATGTTCCTTTGCTTGTGTAGCCATAGTCTGTGGCTGATTCTCCTCTGCCGAGGCTGAGCCGAGCACTCCCACAGCGACAGCAAGGCTTGAGATGTCTAAATTATTTGCTCTTTGGCCCTTTGCAGACCGACCCCTGGTCTCAAGTCTGTAGCTCTTTATGACCTTCTCCTTTCAGTTCATTCTGCCTCTGACCTTCCACTCTGATTGCTCTTGTCAAGCAAAACAGTATTTTCCCTGTTGCCAGGTCCGGGGATTACCTTTTATTTGACCTTTTGGCAGAGTTTACAAGGGAACTCTTTCTCTTCTTACATTCCTTTCTTTCTGACTTTTATGACATGCGAAGACATCCTCGTTCCTTCTCCTTCTGTCTGCTGTCTCGACCCCCATTCTCAATAATGTAGAAAGCATAGAAGAGTCAATTATACGTATCCAGCCTGTACAGAGGTTTCAAGAGATGTTTTAATGTTGCTCTGCAGCACCTCCACTGGGTTACACCCACACTTGCCTCCATGCAGCCGAAGCTGGCTCTCCGAAGCCCTTCCTTTCCCTTTCTGTCAGCTGCTCATGACAAGAAATGTCAGTGTATTTTAGGATGACTGTGTCTGGTCTGGTGATACTATCTATTTCCTGTTCCAGTCAGGAATACCTTAGATCTATAGGGAATGTGGGGGGTCTCTGCAAACACTGGGGCCTCCAGTAATGATCCACGTGAGGCAAGAAGGAATTCCAGCTCAACGTGACTCAAGAGCCTGTGTTGGTTCAAACTTCTTGAGTCTGACAGCAGGCAGTTAGTTTATTTTAGGCATTGTTTAGTACAATTTGGAGAAAAATTTCCTGGTGTAATACAATCCCACGTGCACAAGGAGGCATGATCACATCAAACATCTTCTTAAAGTACATGTGTTCCCTCTTCCAGGTAGATGCATTCTTTCGATAGGTTACATGTGTTATCTTAAGGGCCTAGAGGAAGATCTTGTGTAATCCGTTATGTAGATAGCACAGAGGTCACTTAGGCTGTTAATTCTTTCTAGTCTGGCTTGGCTTGTGGAAACCTGGGGTGCCCTGGCCATTCAGATATCATAGAGGTCACGTAGGCATTAGCCACTTCCATCCCCAGCCTTCTGGGTACAAAACAGGTTATACATGTCTTTGTTGAAGAGAGGACAATGTGTGTTTCACATTCCCGGTTCCCCTAGAGCTTATCTATGAGTACAAGAACCTTTGTGCTCTGTGAAACTTGAGGACAACAGAGTCAGGTAGTTGTCCTCGTATAACATCATTCTCAAGATCGGAAACGTGACTGGGAAGATGGTTCAGTGGATAAAATGCTCGCCACACAAACACCAGGATCACAGTTCAGATCCCCAGAATCTTAGTAAATGCCACCACTCAGAAGGCAGCAGCAGGAGATCCTCGGAGCTAGCTGACGGGCTAGGGCAGCTGGATCAAGGAGCTCTGAGCTCCACTGGGAGACCGTGCTTCCGTGAACGATGGGAGAGCGATGGAAAAAGACAGCCGATGTCAACCTCAGGTCTATACAAGCAGGCGTGTGCACGCCTACACATGAGAACACAGCCCACGTGCATATGCCCCCTCCTCATAATCATAAGCTCCAGAAGAGTGGTAGAATGTCAACCTTCCGTAGGAAAGCACAAAGTACTTCAGTTCCCAGAAGTCCGAGAAGCTTATGTAATCTGTGAAGAAATGCAACCCAGGCACCTGCACCCAGCTGTTCTTTCCCCAGAGCAGCCTCACCTCTCCCAGCTGCCAGCAACTCCATCTGCATTGTCTCTGGCTTACAAAGAGGGCTGCCACTCACTTGTGGCAGAGAGGGTTTGTGCCAAGGGATGCTCTCCAACTCTGCGGAGCTGCCTGTTTGGATAGCTCAGTTCTCTCTCTCTCTCTCTCTCTCTCTCTCTCTCTCTCTCTCTCTCTCTCCTCCCTCTCTCTCTCTCTCCTCTCTCTCCTCCCCCTCTCTCTCTCTCTCTCCTCTCTCCTCTCTCTCTCTCTCTCTCTCTCTCTCTCTCTCTCTCGGTTATTGTTATTGATAGTGCTACAGAGTTGTGTGTGGTTTGTCCTAAACTCAGGTTCTATAAGATTTTCTTGTTTATAAATCTAATTTTGGAAAACTTGAGGGTTTTCAGGAACACATGTGGTAGTGTTTGCTAATTGTACAAAACTAAAATTTTTAATCTTGAGGTCTGAGTGAAGCCTTTAAGAAACTCTTAGAACACATATTTGGGTCCTTTGAATGACGTGTGACCTTTACAAACCTAATATAAAATGAAGCTGGCTACACTGTGCTGAATGCTTTCACTAGCAACCGAGAAGGTGCCTTAAATGAAGACAATTAAAAATTATTCTTTGGTATTTTTGTCTGTCTACACAATGTATTTAAATGCTGTTTGTCTCCCAGGCCCCTCCCTCATTCCCTTTCCAACTTCATTTTCTTACTTTCCTCCTCCTCTTTTTCTCCCCTCTTTTAAAAATAATCCACCAAGTCCAATTAGTGCTGCCCACATGTGCTTGGGTGTAGTAGGGCCATTCCCTGGTGGATGGGCTAACAACCTATCAAGGACCACAATGCTGAAGACAGCTAACTCTCTATCCTCAAACAAGGATCAACTACCACTAGTTCCTCAGCAGGAAGTACATCCCCTTCCTTATCCATGCAGGAGTGTTGACTGCCTCGAATTTTTTACAAAACTGAAATTTGATGTATTTCCATGCAATATATTCTAATTCCAGTTTCCCTTCCTTCAGTTCCTTACAGAGCATCCCCATTTCCTCCCAACCCAAATCCACACTCTTTCCTTCTCTCATTAGAAAACAAGCAGGCATCTAAAAATAAGATAGAATAAAAACAGACAAACCAGAATAAGACAAAATGAACGAACCTTAAAAAAAAAAAAGCCAGAGATCTTGTGTGGGCAACAGCAGCTGCTTATTAATTCATGAGTGTGGTGGCCCTGTTCTGACCAGAGGACATCATTTTGCATCAGCCCTCCCTGAACTCTGGCTCTTAGAATCTCCGTACTCTCTTCCGTGACATTTCCTGCGCCTTGTGGGGGTAGGAGTGTGATTTAGATATCCCATATGGCACAGGACATACTACCATCTCTTACTCTTTGCACTTTTATGGATCTTAGTATTAACCACCATCCATTGGGCGGGGGCAGGGCGGGGGAAGCTACCCTGATGAACGGTGAGAACTCCACTGATCTATGGGTCTAGGGATAGGTATTTAAATAGACCATGGCTGTTTATCAAATTAATAATAGTAAGTTCTCCCACAGGGCCCATGACTTCCTCCTCTCTCTCTAGTCATGGGTTCCGGGCCAGGTTTGTAATATTAGGCATGAGTTCCTTCCTGCAGAGCAGACCTTAAAACAAGTTATAAAGGATTTTTTTATGACCTTGGAATATTCCCTCCCTCTGACAACCAAGGAGACACCAAGAACCCCTAGAGTTTTCTAGGCACACTGCAGCTTCTACTTACTGAGAGATTGGGCTTGCGTCCTCAACACCAATCCTTGGGAATGGCCAGTCAGCTGGGAGCTTTGGCCTTTCTTTGCTTGTCTGCTCTGGGAACAACAGATAATTTTGAGCTTTATTGTTTACCTGTTGGGTTTGGCTAGTTCATTTAGAAGGATTTCCCTCTTGCTCGCCTGTCATTTTCATTGTGGGTGTTTCCTCTCTCCCTCCATTTCACCAGAGAACAGTGATTGCTGTATAACATGTGGCACATCGGCTACAGTCATTTTGAACCTGGTATAGAGTGGCTTTCTTCATTTCCATCTCTGTTGGTTAGGGAATTGAAGAATGTGCAACCAGACGGCTCTGGACAGGCATCCGATCCACTTCTGTCACCTATTGCACATGTAGCAAGGAGGCCTGGCTATGTGAGGAGGATTAATAACCAGTTGGACCTAGAGGAGGAATGGCAGAAGACAGTGACACTCCTCCAGGTCCACACACTTGTATCAAGCTATGTCACCAAGTGTGTGGCTTTACTCTGCGGTTGGTTCTAGAAGCTCCCCTAAAGGATCATTCAGAGTTTTTAAGCCTGTCTTAAATTATACATCTAGTTCTCCCCAAAGAACAATTTCATTAATTGTCAGTGTTAAAAGCTAGAATCCCAGTGCTTTTCTTACATTACACAGCATGTTTTAACACAAGTATCTTCTTTACATAATCTCATATTAAGGAATAATTTTAGAAACAATAACCCTGAAATATCTCCAAGGATATTGACTTAATCTCTTCTTCAGATATCACGAGAGTTACAAACAAGATATATTTATGATAATATTATCACTCTCAAATTTCCAAAGGCTTTTACTTAATCTTGTTTTAAATAGTCAAAACATCAATTAGTAAGTCTTCCTACTACAGGGATACTGTCACTCTAAAAGAGGCAACCTAGAATGAGGAAATGACAACCACATGATGTCATGTGATCATCTATCTAGGACTATCAGGATGTGCCGTGCTGAGGACATGAGCCAAGTGGGACACACAGATGTCATACTGTGGTTTTGCCAGGGGAGTTTTCAAGGTAGGGCTGCTGTAGCTAATACCATGTGTTTCCTGGCTTCTATCGTTCATGCCCTCTTGATAAGTTCTCGAGGGCAGAGACTTCTTTTAATTAAATGTGATTTTCCTAGTGTCCAAGACAATATATTGGGTGTATATGGCACTCCTAAAATAGAAAGCATACACTAATAAATAATTTTATTGATTAGCACACATTTACTGAGCTGCTCTGTGTCCTGCATTATGCTGGTGCCATGGGGAATACAAAAGAGGCAATTATTTTTCTACTCTTGGGCACTTCATGGTTTAACCCAAAAGACAAAGTTGCCATACTTGAAACAATTATAGCGTTGCTCGCCAGTGAGTATTCTGTGGAGTGTTCATTATGGGAATGCTGTTATCAGAAAGGGTTCTGTGATCTATTAAATTAGAAAGATTAAATATTATCTTTTCCTCCCAGAGATTTCAAATGTATATAAGCCCCCAAGTGCTCTGAGAAACCCTAGGATAAAATAAGCTGCATCAATTCTGAATCACAAGTAAGGAAGAGGAGGTGTGTGTGCATGTGTGTGCATGTGTGTGTGTGTTCCTGTGTTCCTGTGTTCTTGTGTTCCTGTTGTGTACCCATGTGCCTCCTGGTCTGTCATTTATTCATATCACAAACTTCTGAGAAGCACATATATTCAGAAAACAGAAATAAATGTTAAAGTATGTTTATCCTATTAAATGACAAGAAAGCATCGTGACAGTGGTTTTGAGTAGGTAGAGAAATGTCACAGAGCAATGCTATCTTTGGGAACTGTATATCTCGGATTGTTTTTGGTGCTTTTCCCTTTTCTTGCATGAAGTGAAAAATGTTGCCTAAGCCCTCTCCTGGGTGAGCCTTATGGCTCCTCCTAAAGTTGATGAAAGCCGTGGAGACTTGCCACGTGCCCCATTAGCGTTCTGCTTCCGTGACTTCATTGCAACTCTTGGAAATGGAGGTACTCTAAATCCTTTTTGAAAGGTGAGAAACCTTTGAGCAGAAAGAAAGTGACCTTCCTGATGTTTCCAGTGGTAAGAATCAGAGCTGACATCCAATGGCCAGGTCTGATCCTGAATCCCCTCTCCCACCCCCCGTTAACCATTAGTCTCTGTGTTACGTGTCAAAGAGAGGGTATTAATAGAGAGGAAATGAGGAAATGACATGAAATATTTTGAGGCTACAACGTTGCCTTTTTTGCATAAGTAAATTGACAATTTTATATATTGCTTTCCAGGACCACAGTGCCCAGATGGTTAAATATTCTGCAAGTGTGTGTGAGAGAGTTACATTTGAGTCAGTATGCTTTGAGTGAAGCCCTCCACACTGTGGCTGGATCTTATCCCATCTGTTGGAGGCCTATATAGAACAAAAACTGGCCTTCTCCGAGTAACATGCCTGGCTATGCTATAGGAACAGAACCAAACCATCCAGGGTTTGAACTTTAGATGAAGGCATGCATCCTTTCCCACATTCTGCTTGTGATGAAATTTGTAGAGTTTTTACATGTGTTTGTATATGTGCATGTACATATGTGTGTCTGGGTATCTGTACATGTGTGTTCTTGTGTGCACAGGTACACATGTATGTGTGGGCATCTCTGAACATGTGTGTGTGTGTGTGTGTGTGTGTGTGTGCATGCATGTGTGTGTCTATAGGCCAGAGATAAACATCGGGCATCATGACTCAGGTGATAATACACCTTTTAAGTCATCTTTTAAACACTGCCTTTCACTAGGCTGGACACGCTCCAAGTAGATTAGGTTGGCCAGCCAGTGAGCGCAGGGATCCTTCTGTCTCTGTCTTCCAAGTTTGGGGTTACAAACCCAAACCCCAAAGGTTGGCCAGCCAGTGAGCTCAGGGATCCTCCTGTCTCTGTCTTCCAAGTTTGGGGTTACAAGCATATATAACCATGCCTAGTGGTTTTGTTTATTTTTTTTTCCGTTAGGACCCACTCTCAGTTCTTGCAAGCACTTTGCCAACTGGGCCATCTCCCCAGCTCTCCCAGAAGGTTTTGATCCCCTAGTCCATTTGTATGTATGGGGTAAGGCCAGTGGTTGGTTATCTATCTATCTATCTATCTATCTATCTATCTATCTATCTATCTATCTATCTATCTATCTATCTATCTATCATGTATACAGTATTATGTATACAGAATATTCTCAGTATTCTGTCTGTGTGTATGCCTGCAGGCCAGAAGAGGGCACCAGACCCCATTACAGATTATTGTGAGCCACCATGTGGTTGCTGGGAATTGAACTCAGCACCTTTGGAAGAGCAGGCAATGCTCTTAACCCGAGGCCAGTGGTTTTGCGTCCAGGCTTGAGTTCTGATTTTGGCTCTGCCATTCACTGCCTGGGATTTGGGGCAATCTGTCTGACACCTTTAGTTGGCTTTCCGGAGAAGATGAGTCTACCAGGATCTACCAAATATGGATTTGAGTAATAAAAACGATAGATGCAAAGAATGCAAGGCTGGTAAAGACAATCGCTCAAATGCTAGGGGCTGCTGTGATAACAGTGATTATATCTTTGCAGAAACTGGTTTTCAGCCACACGGAGCAGCCTGTTCAGAGCCCTTTGATTTACTCAACTGATTCCCACAGCGAAAAATTCCATTCTCACCTTACTCTATAGCAGCCCGTACAGGGTTATAGCCACTATTTTAGTTAGTTGACATACGTGGGCACATCATGTAATTTCTGTTCTCAAGAAGCTTGGAATCTTCATTAAGCTAGTCACACTAATAACTGATTTCTTAGAGCCCAAGGTCTGTCTTCTGCTCCGGAGGCCCTCGGCTTTCACAAAGATCCACGTTATTGCTCAAACCCGAAGTTGAGGAACGAGCCTTGATTCCTGCCCTTCTTTTTCTTTATTTCACCCCCTAGCCAATTTTCATTGAACTCATCTCTTGTATATATGCTTGGAATCTGTCTTGAGCCTACTTCCTTGTATGGCCCTCACTAACACCTGTGGCTTTTCAGCTGCAATAAGATGATACAAGCCTTCTGCTTTGCCCAGCTTTGATTGAAAAAGGATACCCTAAAACAAAGGATCCTGCAGGGAAGGGAGAGGCTGGGGCAACTCTGCTCAATAAATCAGCCAGTGTCTTCAGGGGCTTTGTATTCATCTGATAGCAAACTCAAATTAAAACAGAAGCTCTGATTAACCAGTTAATCAAGCTGAAGGTGGGTCCCAAGAAGGCTAAAATTTAACCATGTTTTGCCCTGTCCCCAATGGCAGACTTCTTTGGAGATTTTCCTTTCATCTTCTATAAAGAGAGTTTCATTGTCAATTCTTTTTATCCGTGTGATTTGCCTGTGAACCCTTGCCTTGTAACCTTTAATCTCCTTTCTTGAAGAAGTGGTTGGAATCACGAATTACCGAAGGGATGTTGAATCCTAGAAGATCCCTCTGCCCTTCTTTGTGCTTCCAATAACATGAAGTGGTTTCTACTTTTTTTCCTTCCTTTCTCTTTAATCCCAAGCATCTATGTTCTCCAGAATTATTTTCTAAGTAGGAAGGAAACTCCTGCTTGTTTCCTTTGGCATTCTCCACACACACACGCGCGCGCGCACACACACACTCACACACACACACACACACACACACACACTTTTTTTTGACTGATGTAGTATATACATTCCTGGGATATAATATAAATATTGTGATACATGTCTAATGTTTAAATCAGGGTAAATAAAGCCGTCTTCTCAAAAATTGATCCTTTCTTTCTGGTGTCAACGTTTACACACATTCATTATATTATAGCAATTGCTATCCACCCCGCTGTGAGAGAATGCCGGAATCTCTTTCTCCTATATGATTTAGTATTCATCCACCCACCTTCCCACTGCTTTCCCCATTAATTTTAGAACAAAGAATTGACAATCTGCTTAAGCTTCTGCTAAACATCTCAGTTGTTTCGCCATCAGTCCCCACCTCAGTCCCCACTGTTACCAGCTTCCCAAGTGCCTTTGGCTCACTTTGGCTCTAGCAGTATCTGGCATGATAAAAATTAATCAGTCTAATGTTATCCATAATACAGATGATGTGACTTCCACCTGAAAGCCCTGCACGGTCTCTCCCTGAGCACCCTTAGTGGTTCTGCTGCTCTTGCCTGTCTAACACTGCGGTGGTTAGAAAGAAAATGGCCTCCAAATGGAGCGGCCCTATTAAGAGGTGTGGCCTTGTTAGAGAAGGTGTAGTCTTGTTGGAGGAAGTGAATGACCTGTGGAGGCAGGCTTTGAGGTTTCATAAATGCTAAGCCACGCCCAGTGAAACAGGCAACTTCCTTTTGCCTGTGAGTCAAGATGTAAGAACTCTCAGCCCTGTCTCCAGCACAATGTCTGCCTGCATGCGGCCTTTTTTTCTGGCCATGACGATAATGGACTAAAGCTCTGAAGTGTGAGCAAGCCACCACACGTCTAAGAGCTGCCTTGGTCACGGTGTCTCTTCACAGCAATAGAAACCCTAACTAAGACGAACGCCATCACCGGTCTCTAGCCACGCTGTCCTCACAATTTTTTAGACTGCCTCAAGTTCCTCTGTAGGTCTTGATATCTTGGGTCCAAGTTTATTTTGTATCTATCTATCTGATTCTCCCTGTGTGCTGTCTCATGTAGTCACTCCTCGGAGAGGCTGCCGGGAACATCCGTATGCACAGTTAAACCCTGTCCGTCGCTATCACCTTAATCTGTTTGGTTTCCATCAGGTAGTTTATATTTGCTTTCCTGGTGTTTTCTCTCTGTCTTCCCAATGTGATTACAGATTCTCAAGCCTGGTAATTTTATCTGTCTGATTTACCACTGCATCCAGAGCACCTGGCGCGGTCCCTGCAACACCAATTACTACTTGTAGAATCCGTGATTAGAGTCCTAGGCATGTTTCCTAATTGTCTTTCTATCATAAACATATGTGTGCCTCTCGATTGAAGACTTTGCTCCTGATGATGGATTTGTCTGAATAAACGGAACAAATGATGCTTCTTATTGCCCAGGTGCTCCTATTTTTATGCGGTGGATTGAATTTAAGCCTGGCTGTCATAACGTATTTGATAGAATATTACTGAATGAGTCTTTGGGAGATATGATTGGGCCGCATGAATGATGGCACGTCCCAGGCAGGATGCCACTGAGAGACGTTCATAAACATGGAGGCATCTGGAAATCAGAGTATGGTCCTTCCTTCCTTCCCCTCCACCCTTTCAGCAGTCACATCAAAAGTCTTCAATATTCTTTAACACCGGGCATCCTTTAGGGAAAGACCTTTCTAATCTTGGAGAACAAAGAACAAAGGTGACAGAGTCTGTCTTAGTGGCTTTCCCGAGTTTGACTGGACTGTCATTTCTACAAAGCAAAGACCGAGAGGAGATATTAATTCAAGTGAAGGGAAAGAGGAGGTTCGACTCAGGCTGTCAATCTGAGAGATGCCCTTGTAAGACCGATGATAGCATCTTTCCTTTCAATAGCCTCCCTGGCATCTAATTTGCATGAGTTGTGAGATAAGCCTTAGCTCTGTCTCATTTGCAAATCTGGAAATATAAGGGACAGACATCATGAGGCCCGCACCAGTAAATCCAGAAAGTATGGCAAGGTTAACTCCTGTCCTTAATAGAGACAGATGTGATGAGCTAGCCACCCCTGGATAGGAATAAAGGACCTGTGAAATTATAGATAGCAACTTCAGGAAATACACTTGCAGCCACTGAGATCAGTCAGATAAGAAAATTTTCTGCCTCTAAGTAAAGGTGCCTGAAGAAAACAGCCCCTAATGAATGCATAAAATTTACATCAGGCAACAAAAGACCAATCAGGAGACTTGACAGTTGTAACTTCATAATAATCTTAGGATAGCTACCTAAAATATTTATTTTGTGCATTTTTTATTTCTTTATATGGACTGCAGCTGAATTGGTATTTATATCTTAAAGTTAAGGAGAATGAAAGACAATATATTTTAGGGAATAGTTTGTCCTTCAAGAGTCCTCTGCACATCAACAATGAGCTAGACTTATACAGAGTGAGTGAGGCCCAGCAATAGGCCAGGTCAGATCCTCCAGGCTGGAAGCTGGAGCAGGGTCCCAAGAGAAGCAATGGGATGTGGGCTTTGCTATCATAACCCTCTGAACTCAGAGCAAAGGAGCAGCTCCACCACAGTCTACACACAGGCTAATTTGGGGTGAGGAAATTGCAATAAATGGACAGCTGTGTCCAAAGGTTCTGAATGCTGCTTCCAGAGCAGAATGTCAGAGAGAGAGGGGGAGGAGGAGAAGGAGGAAGAAGAAGAAGAGGAGGAGGAGAAGGAGGAGGAGGAGGAGGAGGAGGAGGAGGAGGAGGAGAAAAGGGGAGGATCTTCGCTTTCCTCTTCTCCTTGCGTTTCCCTTCCTCTCCTCCCGACTACATCCGAAGAAGAAGAAGAAAGAAGAAAGAAGAAGAAGCGAAGAAAAAGAAAGTCTGAACCCTGGCAAATGGGACCACAGGAAATACAGATGATGCTACCAGCCAGCCTGTGTTGCAGCTTCAGGGTGATCCCGTGCTCAAGTGAGCACTGAGGTACTAGTGCTGGCTGGATCAGTCTCATGGACTCCCCGTAGCTCTGGATTGTTTGGGGTCTGTTGAACCATTCCTGTGTACAGAGAATTGAAGCACAGAGGGGAAAGCTGGATCAGGAGAGTCTGGGTGGGGAATGAGAAGCCATTCAGAGCAAACAGCAGACAGATGAAGAAGCAGGCAGGAGAGTGAGCACTCTTAGTGGGAGATGACAAGGAACTGAGACCCAGTGTGACAGATGTTGGTGAGTTATCACCGGAAGCAGTCTGTTGCCACAGCCTGACTTTCAACTCCTAGTTGCCTTCCATTAGGGTGGGACTCCTTTTGCTTCTGTTTCTGTCAGGCTGGACAATTAGTTCCACCTCACAGGTAGCAGCCAATCCTTCACAGTGCATTAATTGGAACTAGTAGTTAATGTGGAGTTAACTAATAGTTAATGTTAAGAGGAGAGTCCTGGCAATCAGTAGGGGTACGTCAAGGGGAGCAAGTGGAGGCTCTACCTTATTTCCAGGATTCCCTAGGGCACAAAGCTCCTTAGCCATGGCAGCTGCCTGACTTTCCCTTTGCCTCTGACTTTCTATCCCCCTGTGAGTGTTTCCTGAGCCCAGCTCCAAATAAATAAATGATGTACACATAAATCTTGCTCCCAGGATATTTTTCCTCTGAGAATCCAAACATAGGTAGTCACATCTAATACAAACACAGCCCTTATTTCACCCCAACCCCAGATGATTTCACTGAAGCTAGGCATCACTTGGGATTACTGGAGTGAAGAAAGAAGTCAGTCAGGCACAGTGGACAATGCCTGGAATTCAGGAGGGTGAGGTGAGTTCGAGGCCAGCCTGAACTGTTGTAAGACCTTGTCTTTAAAAACGGTGACAATTCTAAAATAACCAAGATTAAGGTGCTAGTTCAATAGCAACTGGTTGAATGGCAACAGAAGTCAGTTTAATCTGGTTCATAAAACAAAACAACAACAAAAAACAAAATTACTTCTACATACCTGAGTTTGGGCTAGAAATTTCTATGTATATGGGTTTGCACACTGTCCAATTCTGCTTAACTTCCTGCCTTGCCTTACTCAGTTTCCCTTCATTCATATACCAAAGACCTCTGCAGATCAAGGCCTTTGACATTCCTGAAAACATTATGAATCAGTCCTGAGGGACCTTGGACAGTCCAGTTCCCTCTCTGTCTGCCAGGGGTGAGCAGAGATAACATACCCAGAGGCCTCTATGATGTTTAAGTTGCTGTGTATAATTTTCTGGGACGTTTATTACTGGCACCACCCTTTGTTTACTACTGATATGAGTTATTAATGCTTAGTCTATATTTATGGATACTTTCTTCATATGAAAATGTAGATTCATAATGTTAGGGGTTTTTTGATATTTTATTTCCTTTTGATTTGGTCATGTTTGATGATCTATCATCTATCTATCATCTATCTATCTATCTATCTATCTATCTATCTATCTATCTATCTATCTATCTATCTATTTTGCTTTAGAGAGAGTCTTGCTGTGTAGCCCAAGCAGGCCCACATTCATCTCATGACCCTCCTGCCTCATGTTCATGAGTCTGTCATCATACCCATCTTACATTCTTTTTTTTTCCCTTTGGTTTTTAAAGACAGGGTTTAATGGAACTAGCTCTTGTAGACCAGGCTGGCCTCGAACTCACAGAGATCTGCCTGCTTCTGCCTCTCAAGTGCTGGGATTAAAGGCGTGCGCCACCACTGTCCGCTCATTTTATATTCTTAAGAAAACTTCCAGGGCAGTAAAGGTAGGGAGTAGCACTGCTGACCATTACCTTGCCAGATTTTTAGAAAGTTGGTCTTAGGTCAAACTCTGTTATCCATGTAGATCTTTAGTAGGAAGCTGTGGAAAAGAAGTCATCTGATCTGCCTTTCTGCTTTGGTTTACGTTGTTTTTTTCTGCCTTCGGATCACCACATTGCATGTCATTGTCTCAGTTGTAGACACAGGCATGGCATTGTCTCAGTGGTAGACATAGGCATGGCATTGTCTCAGTGGTAGATGTAGGCATGGCATTGTCTCAGGTGGTAGGTAGGATTCTGCCTATGTTCCAATTGGAATTAGTTGAATATAAGTCACTTAAGTATAGGTTAGAAGGCCACTTAGTTGTCGCAACATAAAGAAAATCTCCATGAAGTAGAGTCAGAATCATTTAGTTTTTTATATTCTCTCTCTTTTTAGGTGGATAGTTATGGTGATTTTTGTTGTTGTCTTGCTTCTTTGAGACAAAGTCTCACTGTATAGCTCAGGCTGGCCTTGAACTAGCACTCTTCCTTCCTGAGCCCTCCAAGTTGTCAAAACACGCACATACCACCTATCCATCTTTATATCACAATCTCATAAGACATACTTCTAAAACATTTAAGCCAACCCATATATGTCAAATAATTTTAATTTTTCCAGAGTATCATAGTTAACATTCATCATGCCGTTTAATAATAACCTGATACACATTTTAAAAATAAAAGTCTATTTCTGCTACTTCCTGTGCTAACTACCCACCCTTCAAGTGTCCATTGAGGTGTGAATAATAGAAGCGCTTTGGCAATTAGCTGTATAGAGTATGGCTTCTCTGATATAACACCAGGTGATGTAAATGTTGAATGTGCTTTTAGTTCACAGCCACCCAGACCTGAATAATCACACAGAAACTACATTAATTACAACACTGTTTGGCTAATGGTTCATGCGTATTTCTAGCTAGCTCTTATATCTTAAAGTAACCCATTTCTATTAATCTGTGTATCGCCATGAGGCTATGGCTTACCAATAAGGTTCTGGCATCTTTCTCCTTTGGCAGCTACATGCTGTCTCCCTGACTCCACCTTCTTTTCTATTCTATCTCTGCTTGGATTTCCCACCTTGCTATATTCTGCCTTGCCATAGGCCAAATCAACTTTTTAATTTATTAACCAATGGTACTAAAACATATTTACAGCATACAGAGGGGAATTCCTGTTTTTTTCTAATCATATAACAAAGAGCAAAGAAGTAAAAACAACATGTTCATGATGTAGTCTCTGAAGATTAGATTCTAAGCGTCAGAGACAGTATGCTTTTTATATTCAGACTGAGAGGAAAAGCATCTGGAGTATCAGGGCTGCTTCTCTTTGGCACTGTGGACAGGATTCTCCAGGGCTGGTGGAGAAGGGTCAAGTCAACTGGGTTTTAATGAAATGAACTGAAGTTAATTGGAGGCATCCTGAAGTGATTAATTGCTGGCTAGTCCACACCCTCAACCTTCTAGCAGAGTTTATCTACAGTGGAGGTGAGGATGTAGCCGGCTAGCCAGGAATCCCTGGGCTTATGTATGCCCCAAGGCTATGTTAGATTTTCTTTTCCTTGTACAGTAAGGATTTCTTTTCATTAGTCAATATCACATGGCCTGCTGACCACCTGACTCATGTAGGTGACTCTCATGCTTAAAGACTGCTCTACCCCATTCCATATTGGCCTATGTGTACAGGATGCCATATTCATCCATCTTGACAGATGCTAAGACATGGTGTAGCAGGGAAGAAAGCAAGGTGGGGCTCTAGGGGAAGAGGATGAAGTGAGTTCAGGCACCTGTCACAAGAGTGATGGTGACAGAAAGTCCAGTTCCTACATATATACAGGCATGGAGCTCCATGAAGAAAGATTGACATTTTCCATGACACAAGGAAGTACTGAACTCTGACCAGAATGGATAGTGTTAATTCTCTGAACTGAATTAGTAAGGATTTAACTACTGCAGAATAAGCATCACAAACAGTCCCATTCTACGAAAAAGAGGCTGTGGGTGTTTAGCATCCTCTGCTTGGTTTAAGCTTCTTTCCCTAGAGTCAAATTAATCAGGTGTTGGACTGATTTTGCCACATTGACTCCTTGCTGTTGGTCTCCACATATTATTGGCCTGATTTCAGTACTCACAACCGCATGCTCTCCTTGTGCCTATGCACATCTTTCTTCCTCAGAGAAGCTTTCCTTTAGCTTTTATGCCCAGCAAGATTATAAGTCTCTAGCCACACCACACATAGTGAGAAGGCCTTAAGAAAAAGCTTTCCATTGTCTTCTTATTTGAGGACAAGAAGCTATCTGAGAAATACAGAAGGTAATGAGGGAGGAGCTAGTTACTCAGGTAGGTGGTGTAAAGTACCCAAGTGACCCCAAACCAATCAACCAGAAAGCCCCAAGCAACCCAGTTAAAGAAGGAACAATGAACAGATATTTCCCGAAAGGAGATACACAGCCGTCCAATAAGTACATAAAAAGATGCTATGTACAGACCTCTGCACATGCAAGAAGGAGCACATGCTGCTGCATACACATACACATTCACACACACACACATGCACATGACACACCCACAGCACACACATATACAGGTACACGCACATAAAATGTAAACAATAAGAGTAGGAATTAGGGAAATGTGAGTCAGGAATACAATATGAAGCTGGGGAGATGACTCAGCAGACAAAGTGTTTCATGCCCAAGTGTAAGGACTGGAGTTTGAATTCTCCAGAAACCAGGTGAAAGTTGAGCAGGTATAATGGCAGCCTGTAATCTCAGCACTGGAAGAGCAGATGCAGGAGATCCCTGGGGCAGGCTGGATAGCTAGACTAGTGAGCTATTGGTGAGCTCTGGGTTCTTAGACTCTGTCTTAAAGTAAAGTGAATTGAGAAAGACATACAGTGTCAACTTCTGGACCTTTATACACTTGTATACACATACACATATATACACACACATGCTCACACACATGAAAAATGCACACACTATACCACATATATATGTACCGCAAGTCCCAAAATATAATGTGATGCCCCTCATACCTATAGCTATTATTAAACTAATAATATTTCACTATTTATTTATTTATTTATTATATTATTTAATTATTATCTTATTTTTGACAAACATGCAGAGAAATTATAATCTGTGTGCATTTAGTAGTTATATAAAATGGCAGAGGTATTACAAAAAGCAGTATGATAGTTCCATTTTTTTTTAAAATCTAGAACTATTATATGGTCAAACAACTCAACATTTGAGAATGTACCCAGAACTGAAAGAAGAATTGTAAGGAAAAAAAAGAGATATTTGTGTACTCATGTTCACACAAGTATTACTCATGCAGCTATAGGGAGAACCACCTCCTCCTCTCATTGTGGTGTCTAAGGTATTTAAATTAGGGGAAGAGAATGCAAGAAATTAAGTGAATGCTTTTAAATGCTATACTGAAAGCGACATGCATTTGCCCCATGTCAGCTAAAATCACATGTTCAATTGTTACCAATTAGCAGTCTGGTCAGGGCTTCCTTGTGCTGCTCTGTTCAGACAGGACAGGAAGCTCCTCTGGGTCTGCTGCTATTTCCTTCAGTGTTAGGCAGCAGTGCGCTGGGACTCCATGCAGCTGGGAGCTACAGTAGGTGGTGCCATCTAGTGGCAGGCCATTGTGCAGGTCAAGAACGTTGGATTCTTCACCCTTCAAGCCTTGCAGCTCTTGTGTGGCCTGGAGAGTCTTGTCATCTGAGGTGTCTGAGAGTCTTAGCCCCCAAAGACCTGACATCTCTCTGGAAAGCTTCCTTCCAGCAACCGAGTTCCGAAGTTTCTCCTCTCTGGCTCCGTATATCTTCCTGTTCTTTAGCCTCAACTCTACCAGCTCTTGCCATCTCCCTCCCTACACTGCCCTTTTTATTCCGACCTGGCTGGCTATGCTTAAACTTTCCATCTGCTTCTTCCTCAGCCATTAAGCCACCAGTATCTTTCTGCTTTCATGCATTTTGGCCTTTGGACTGCTCAGCTGTCGCAATGCCTCTGACTGTGCCATCTGTGTGGAGCCGGTGCCTCTGCCATCCACGTGAGCCTGAGGAGTCTGCTTATATAGCTAGAGAAAGAGTGTATGGACCAATTACAACTTTATCTGTTTAGCCACAGTCACGAAGATCTGTGTTTGGGCCAATCACAGCCATTTTCATTCCAATCAGAGCAGCCCCTGTGCTGGGCTAAAAGAGGAAATACTTCCCCCTATTCCTAACCTAGGTGGAAATGGCTTCATGGCCATCTAGAGTTACTGAGGATTATGATAGTAAAGAGTGGAGTACGTGCTATTGCAAATAGCCCCGAGCTAGTCTGTATCCTCAGCAGCCAGGGCAACCAGCTGCACCATCAGGAGGCAGAACAATCAGCTGATATTGTATAGTTTTCTCAAGGTGCTTTTAAGAGGGTCAATGCTGACAAAAAGGCTATTTGATTAACAGTTCTTTTATTCAAGGCAGCCAGGACAGCAAGGGAGAACCCAGAAACTCTCACTTAGGGAGTCAAGTTGTTCTGTGCCCATCATTGTTACTTATTTACAGAAAATGACCATAACAAGTGGTCATTGAAATTAGAAATTATTATCACCCGTAGTAATTTCAACAGTGCACTCCCATGTCTGGTGCCTCGTGGAGAGGGATTCCAGTTTAACTGTGGATTTTGCTAGAAGTATGTCCTTCCTGGATGTGCAGACAGAGGAAAAGAAGAGGGAAGTTGCTAATGCATAACATTGCTTCTACTACAAGGAACATTGCTAAATGCTAGAAATTAGTAGATAACCGAATGGGAGTCACACACATTTACAAATAATTAAACCAGCAGCAAAGTTATAGTTTATTTCACTTTTAGCATCCTGGGCAGTTAGTGCCAATACCTATTAATGTTTATTCTCTTTATCCTCAAATATCAGGACTCCCAATCGAACAAGAGTAGAAGAATAGAACACATGATGGCAAAGTGCCAACATGTTAGCCTCATGTTTTCAGGACATAGTATTGGGACTCTTTAATACTATCACTTGTACAAGAGTGCTCTTTTTCCTCAGGCACTGTGATATCTTTCTTGCACTGATTTGTCCCTGATATATTTCACGTATGGCCATCACAGTATATTAGTGAATAGTTTGCCAATAGCAATTGTGTGAGCAATGACAAAAGATTGCCTTTCTCAATATAAACTGTCATGGTGAATTGTCCTGTAAAGGCGTTTCTTCGGGGAACTGATCCAATAGTCTTTGACTGTAATTTTCTTGGTTATTTGACTTGATTTAGGAAGAGGGCTTAGTGGATTGAAGGGAATGAATATTTAGCAAGCCTCTTTCCCCTGCCTCTTCGAATATCAGTTGTCTCAGCTGGAGTGAAGACGCTAGATAGAATGTAATAGGAAGATCAGTACCTCTTTTCTTAAGTAGAACTATTCGACGTTATTGATTGGAGCAGGTTTGGGTACTTTTGGCATAGACACATCAGTGAATGATTTAACATGTGAATGATTTTGACAGTAAAACTGAGGAAAATTACTTTCATTTTATCCTGAGTATAAATTTGAATGTACAGGGTTTAGAATATACCCCTTTCAATGTTTAAAGATATGGGATAGTGTTGCTGGTGACCCTGCAAGGATACCCCTTGGGAGAGTGGGTGAGAAATGCACGGTGTCATGGGGAGACAACGACATAGACTTTGGGAGTTGGGTGAGTAGTCGAGCGTGCTGCTGACCCGTTTACTGTGGAAATCCGGTTTGCCTTTATATCCCGCTCCCAGCACCCCATTGGTCCTCCAGGCCTCTAGAGGGTGCTGTTCTTTCTCCATTGGCTCTGCCAACCATGTGCCTCCATGTCAGCAGTCTCTAGCCACCGCAGCAGACTCCAGACTGGCCCAAAGGAGAAGTTACTATAGCACATGCTCAAGTGAGCTGGAACCGCTGTGGCTCAGTTGGGCCTATTGGCTGTCTTCCTCCTACAGGTTAGGTTCTGAATTTACGGTGGCATGGGCCTATTCTTGAATGACCCATTGTTTATGGAAATGATTTGACAGAGGCTTTCCAGAGTCATGCAGAGTCCAGGGCCTGGTACCCGATGGTTCCATTGTCTCAGGCACCATTTCCATCCCCATGATCAAAGGCAGCTTACCTTTGATTCATTAAGCTAACTGGTTATGTCCTTCCCACTCATGCCACCAGGTTCTTTTCAGGTAATGCTTTGGGTATTGCTTTTTTTTTTTTTTTTTTCCCTAACATGAGTTTTTCCTAAATGAACCCTCGCCTAGCTTCAACTTCTACCTCTTACCTCAGATCTTTTGTTTGGGACACTTTGGATTTTATGTGTTTCGTTTTGTTGCTTATTATTTATTTCCCCAAGACTTATTTTGTTTTTTAATTATGTGTGTCTGAGTGTAGATATGCACACATCTGAGCTTAGGTGCCCCAGAGTCCAGATGAGGGTGACAGTTCCTCCTGGAGCTGCAGGATGTCCTGGGTCCCCTGCAAGAACAGCATGTGCTGTGCTCTTAACTGCTGAGCTGTCTCTTCAACCCCTGCTGTTTATGTTTTCAGTGTGCTTCGGTACTGTCTTACTTTCAGTCAGGGTGCGTATATGCTTTTTCTTACTCTCCCACTTCCTTGGAAGTTTTCTTCATTCTCCACTGTGACATTTTAGGAATCGGTACTGTCAAGCATTTACTATTAATATACAATAACTTATCTTCACCCTTTAACCACTTCCCAAAGAGGGTATTTCAAAGGTAGTTCAATACTTGTATCTAGAAGTCGCTAGTTCTTATTAATGGTTCTGGTAATACAGTTCTTGCCACAAAGGCTTGAAGACCTGAGTTATATCCCCAGAATCCAAACAAAAGGGTCAGGTATGGTAGTATGTGCCTGTAACCCTCGTGCTGGGTGGGTGTATGGGAATTGGGGACAGGAAGATGGCTGGGACTTACTAGCCTGCCAGTCTAGCTCAGTCAGTGAGCTACAGATTTAGTGAGAGACCATGTTTAAAAAATAAGGTGTGGAGTGGTTGAGGAAAGTATTCTAAGCTTCTGGCCTCTACATGTATGCAGATACCTGTGCACATGCACACATATGCACACAACATGCACATGTATATGTATATATACACAAAAGAAAAACATTCTCTGAATAAATCTGAGAATAGAAACTTTCAAAGACTTACTATCTTCATATTTTAACTGTTATTTTTTCATGAAGAAAATGAACAAAAGACTAGTTTCATAAAAATAAGCAAATAAAAGTTATACTTGACTCCTGTTATCGAGATACTTACATCTCATTCATTAATTTGATTTAATTTATAAAGATTCAAAAATACTTCCTTCAAGAATATTCTTAAATTTAAGGTGGCTCATTAAATACTCTGTAATGAGTAGATTTAACATTTCACAGTTACTTGCAGCCTAAATTCTGCATACATGGGAAAAGTCAATGATTACTGAGTTAGAAAATTTAGGCTTAAATTAAAAATCTTCTGGAACCATAATATTACTAAGGACTCTACGCATTTGTGTTTCAAAGTGGATTTTCCAGTATCTGATAAAATGTCATATTCTTGTATGCTCCTTAGCTTGGATCATCGAGTAGCTTCTGGGCATCCTTGTTGCATTGATGTATCTCCGAGTACTTTTCACTTTTGGAGGCTGCCTGAAACAGAGCTGAGTGTTTGGAAAGGGTGTACCATCCCCATTCCTTGGGTTGAACCCTCTACTTTGACTGGCATATGTTCTCATTTTCCACTGGATGTCTAGCAGAATGGATAGGGAAGAAGTGTAAGCAGAACACTGCTCTTTAGAACGGGGTGCACTCTTAGGGAACACTAAGTGTTAGCTTAGTTGTAAATGCTTCCTGTGCTGTTCTGGTTTAACTTCTAGATTTGAACTTTTCTGAGTCTGAGCAGCTTTTGTTCTTTGTCTGAGGTGAGAAATGTGACCTGAATTCTCTGTGGTCCTGGAGAACCAAAGTAAAGCTGACATTAACACAGTCCCCAAAAGTTCACAAAGATTAATGCGCTGCTGAATTATTTAAAAGGACCGACAATTCTTTTTCTTATCCATATGCATTTCTGGGATATCCATCTCGCTTCGTGCAGTTACGAAGAATTTTTTTTAAAGACAAGGTTAATCAGAATATTTTCTTCATTAAAAATCATCTCCAGAGTTAGATAAAAATGTATGTTTTGAGAAACTAGAATCAACCTTAGAAAAGATTCCATCTCTTTGTGCTGATGTGAGTCTTCAAAAGTGTCTCAAAATAAGTTTGTTTGGCCTGTACCCAGGTTGGGTGGGAGGCTACTGGCCAATGGCAGTTGCCAGGTCAATAAAAGTAGGAGGGAGAAAAAGAAACGTGGACTACCGTCTTCAAATTAAGATCACTGGTTCGACATTATAGTCCCAAGTCTAGCAGGGCACTGGCTGTATTTTTGGTTGTTGTTGAATCTTCCCTCATCTATCAGGTTAAACTAAAGTCTTCTCTCTAATAAATGTAATTCATTAGGTTTACACATTAGAATACCCATGGAAATCTGGGGTTGTATGATGTAAATCATGTGACCTGTTTTAAACCTCTCCGAGGTAATTTTCCCAGGAAACATTTCCCTGATTTGTCATAATGTCCTGGTTTTTGTGACACCCTTTGTCACTACCCTGATCTGGTGTAGCTTCTGAATCACTGTGCAATAAACACTTAAAATCCTGAGGTAGAATATGAACATCTTTTTTTTTCTAGAGATAATCTAGGTTTAGCTTTACTTCTTGTGTTAGAGTTCTCTAGAGGAGCAGAACCAAGAGAATGCACGTGTATTAAAAGGGAATTTATTAGATCGCCTTACATGATACAGTCTGTGTAGTCCAAAGGATGGCAGTGTTCACTGGGGAAGCTGAGAACTGTGGCTTCTCATTTTACCAGACTGGAGGACTCAGCTCACACTGGAAGGTTGAAGAAGTTGAATTCTGGCAGCAGCAGTGGTAGTAGCAGTGGGTTAAACGAACTCAGGGACAGAGTAGATCTCACCAGAGACATGTGAAGGCAAGCAGGCAAAATGCAAAGCATTTTCCTCACACCCCATTGGTTTACTCTCTGCGTGTCTCTTAGCTGAGTCTGGACCCTGCATAGTTGACATCCATTTCTAACCATCATATCTCTAGACTCACAAAAGGATAAGGACAGGTGTGGAAAAAAAAAAAGATGAGTGTGTATTGTATCTGGCAAGAGGAAAGGCTCAAGAATTTTGCTTGGGGAGAGCTCCTGGTGACAGGTTTCCCAAGGAATCTAATGATGAGCTGAGCTTTTGACCTAGCTTGTTTCACTATAAAGCCTGCTGTGAAGAGAGTTGCATTATCTGAATATTATGAGTCTGTGGAGGCAAATGAGAATTTCCTCCAGACAACCATATACTCAGCTAATGCTATGGTGCTGAGGAATCAGCTGGGTTCTTCTGGAAAGATGATGATGAAAGACATTCCTGGAACATGCAACTGGAGCTGCAAGTGTTAAGACTACTTCATTTCTGGGGGTTCAAGGTGAAGGGCAGATAGTGCCACAGGAAAAGTAAATACAAGCCAGCTCATTGTGAACTTGCTTTTAATAGCAAATGGTAACTTGAACCTTATTCTCCTGATGTATTTTCTTTTAGGGAAGCAAACTGTTTAGACTGCAAATGCATCTAAGAGCAGTCAAGAACTCAAGTTTGCTTGGGGTTCAGAGAGCTCTGAAATGTGCTAGGGAGAGCTGCTGAAGATTTGTCTGGTGAAGTCAATGGCACTTTGTTCCAACAAACTCTTCCAGTAAGAATAATTAGCATAAAAACTGAATAGAAAACCACAAGAAATTATAAAGTCATGTCAAAGGGTTCTGTGTATTTCTCACTGGTTTCCCTCAACGATAAGATTTTATAAAAAAGACAAAAACAAAAACAAAGCAGGAAATTGGTATTCAGATAATCCACAGAGCTGATCGGAAATTTACTAGTTTAAAGGTACATACGTGCACATGTGCGTGTGTGTGCACGCATGTGTGTGTATGCAGCAGATTTTGTTGTAGTCTCCACAATCAAGATACAAAGTGCTCTATTACCTCAAAAATTTCACGCAGTACTCCTCTATAATGACAATGATGGTTTCTCCTCATCCCATCACTCCCCAGTCTCTTCGCTCTCCTGCAAACACTAACCATTTATTTTATCCTGAAGTGTGGTCAGTTTGGATTATGTAGTCTGTGGCATTTGGAAATTATTTCTCCCACTTAACACAGCCCCCTTTGAGATTCAGCTAACTTTTCTTGTTCATCTACCATCAAGGAGTTCAAAAAATTTCTACATTTATCTTATTCTTATGATATTTCAATTTGTAATGAGTTAAATAATCAGTGTTTTTAAAAAAGTAAAATGGTGGCTAAATACTAAAGGAGTTTTACATTAGATAAGAAGTACTTTTTAAAGCAAGATATGTTTGGAATCCATTAACTTCCACAATAAGAAGTACTTTTTAAAGCAAGATATGTTTGGAATCCATTAACTTCCACAATTATAGTCACATACATACAACTGTTTTTGTTAAGTATATAGTTTGAATTTCTTTTTTAATATTTATTTTTAATTATGCATCTCTCTCTCTCTCTCTCTCTCTCTCTCTCTCTCTGTGTGTGTGTGTGTGTGTGAGTGAGTGTAGGTGCGTAAAGGAGGCAGATAAGGGTGTCAGATCCCCTGGAACTGTAGTTACAGATCATTGTGTGACAGACATAGGTATTAGAAATCGAACTCAATTCCTCTAAGAAACCATGAGTGTTCTTAACTACTAAGCTACCTCTCTAGCTTCATATCTTGAATTTCTTTGTGCTTTTGTGAATATAGCAAAATGGGGACCAAAGTAAAATGTCTGTTTTCTTCTTTGTAGAATATTGGGGAATCATAAGAGTCATAAAACTTGGATGCGTGTAAACCTACCTTACACACACATTCCAACCACTCAGAAGAGTCTCAGGTTCTTTACCTACTGTGTGCATCTGTGTGTGAAACTTGCATTTTCTACCCACAGAGTCATTAGCAGCATCAAATGTGATTATTCATATTAAAGCAATATTTAAACTATCAGAGACTATTTGGATGGATATAGTTGCTTTCAATATTGATATACTTTAATAATGAAATCAAAAACTTCTGCTACTGTTCCAAAGCCTTAGACTGACAGTAAAAAAGAGACCTGAACATTGATATCCTGTTTACTAAAGTGCTGCTACATTGAAACTTTATCTAATTTTTATCAAACTCAAATTTATTTTAAATCTGAAACTGTACATAATGTCCTCTTTAAAGGATATTGAGGTAACAGATGATTATGTGAATAATAAATACTGTGATCATGATATGTGTTTAGAGATATATGAATAATGGAACATAAATAATTAGTCCATAGTAGGATTTTGGCAGTTGTAATTTTGATATTCGAATTGATGCTTTTTAGGACCTGTTAAATTATAACTATGGGAAACTGCATAAACATTCACTTTGATCAGGTTCAATGCAACAGACAAAGGTTTCATTGTGTGCTTGTGGGCATTTCCTGTTTCATGTGATGACGATGCCACATCTCTGTTCTCTCAGGTTGAAAGTCTAATTTTGTGAGAAGACATAGGATTTAGAGCAGAGAGATGTGAAATAAAGTCGGGCTGTATCAGCTGCATCATCAGCAGGTCTCACCATCAGTTTCATCGCCTACAGCATTTTACCTGCTACATCATCTATAAAAGGTGTCCAGTGCAAGGCCTGGTCGACCCCAGGCACTTGAGTACCAGGGAGGAATGGCCAAGTTGTTCATTCTGGAATGCTCACTGTCATTTGTTAATTGAAAGTCACTTAAAATTTTGAATTGGAAACTCAAGTGTGCCGAGTACTAGTTCTTATTCACAGATGTACTCCGAGTGACCAACATTTCTCTGTCTTCCTCTTTTTCTCTCTCTGTCTCTCCATTCTGTTTTTCAGTCTATCATTTATTTTCAGTTCTTTGAGCCTGAGTGCCCAGAGAAAGACCATAAGGACCAACCACTTCCATATCCCTCATCACTTTCTCTTATCTATGTGTTTGCGTGTGTGTATGTATCTTGGATGTGAATGTACATGCGTGAAGGTTAGAGAAATATCTTGGGTATTGCTCCTAGCTTTCCACCTTTGATACAGAGTCTCTCATTGTTTCCTAATACATGTGCCGAGTTAGCTAGTTTGCAAGCCTCTAAGGATTCTCTTGTCTCAAACCCTCATGTCACCAGAGGAGTGCTGAGATTACAGATGCACACTGGCATGTCTGCTTTGTAGGGATGCTTGGTACTCTAAATTTAAGTACTTTTAATGGCAAATATTTTATCCACTGGATCATTTCCCCAACCTTCTCTCCTTTCTCATACCAAAGTGTTCTTCCCATATATTTACATATAGTTTAGGTTTAAAACACCTAAACTTCTTTGTTACAAATTAAAACAGTTATTTCTACCACTAGAATCTATATAATACGCAAAATGTTCACCATAAATAAATTTGGGAAGGAATATGCCATGGAACAATGATCTTGTACCCTGTCACTTGTATTGTTTTTAATAAAATACGGATTGGTCAGTAGCTAGGCAGGAAGTATAGGTGGGGCGACCAGGCAAGAAGTAGAGGTGGGGTGATGAGAATAGGAGAATTCTGGGAAGAGGAAAGAGTCATTTTTTAGTCATCAGCCAGACACAGAGAAAGTAAAATGAGAATGCCTCACTGATAAAAGGTACCAAGCCACATGACTAACACAGACAAGAATTTTGGGCTAATGTAAGTTATAAGAGTTAATAAGAAGCCTGAGCTAATAGACCAACCAGTTGATGATTAATGTAGACCTTTGTGTGTTTTGTTGGGACTGAATGGCTGTGGGACTTGGTGTGACAGAAACCTCTGTCAACAGTAAAGTCTAAATAAATTAGATTTTTCAATGGTTAGAATTTATAAGGTCACATGAAAATAGTGGTACGAAATTTAGCATTTTTCCAGCAGAATTTATGTCTTGGGCCAAGTTACAAAATTAATGTGGGTCACGTACTGATCTGAGATCATACCAAGTGATAACTTATTTCCAAATGACTGGAGATTTGGGAAGGATTTATTAGAACTCTTTGGAATAAAAACAAAGGAAATGTACAAATATATTGGAATAGTACATAGAAGCAATGGAAATATTGAATGGATTTGTTATCAAAAATTACAGTTTCAAACTGTGTTTGTACGATACCAGTTAAGATAGAAACACCTTAGTCTTTCATGACAATGATCTTTTCTAAGTAATTGATGCAATTATAGTTTGAGTTTAAAATTGCATATAGTATTTCTTGAATCTACCTTATTCTGAGCTGAAGGGACTCAACAAAATGTTACATTGTTTTGATATTTTTCCTTTGGGTATTTTGTGAAATAGAGTTTTTTTTTACTTTGATTATTTAAAATATTTCTGGAAATTATATCTAACACAGTATAACTTGAAATGTGTTAGGTAAAGTTAGAGAAACTCCTAGTACTTTTCCTGGTCCATCAGAATGTCAACTCTAATGAGGCTATGCTGTCTAAATTTGTTCATTAGTTTATTGTTATATTTTAATGTTCATGAGTGCAGTAGCTATAATGCTTCATCTACCAATGATTGCTTGGGAAGCTTTCTTTCAGAGAGAACTCAGTGAGTACTGGCTTTAGAATTCAGATATTCTAAAAACAAAGACTCCATCATTAATTGGTCTCATCAGATGTGTGGACTTCTGACGGGTTACTCATTTCTAATCACAGTGATTTCAAAACCATTCAGGATGACTTATTTCAGCTATTTGGGTCTTCTCAGCCCCCAGAATCACACTCATGGCCACTGCTTACCTTCAGATCAATGTGTGTGCTTAAGGCAGACCTGTTTTTTTTGTGATGATAAATACCCAGGCTGGGCTGGTTTAGCAGTTGTTGCCATGGAAAAACAACGCTTGCCAACTCATGAATGGACTGGACTTTTTAGTTCTTTTTAAATTATTTTCTTTTGATCATCTCTATCTTTTCCTTCCTTCTTTTGCTGCTCCATTCACTTATTTTTCTTGTCTTTTTTTTTTAACAGCACCCATTCTTACTACTATATGCTTTGCATAATCACTCTAGAACCACTTAGAATTTATTGTTGTGCCTCCAGAGGAAAGCTCCAACATGGAGCACACATCTCAGTTAGACCTTTTCAAATAATTCAAACTTTAAATTCTTAAGGTATACAGAGCCTTAAAAGTCTTTTGGTGTATTTTGGCAGCAGTGCTGGAAACCATTCCTCTGACAGACTACTCAAGAGCCTGGGTCATCTGCTTGAACTCCACAGGGGCCTCCTGTGACATTTTTGGGCAGCTCTAGCTTCTGATCTTTCCCTTTACAGGGTGGCTAGTGACTTTATCCTAAGCATCAGTGAAACAGAACAATGTATATCTACTGTAGTTAAATTTTCTTTACTCTTTGGCTCTTTGGGGACCTACCACCCAGCTTCCAAATAAACACGTGGAGACTTAGTTTTACTTATGGTTGCCTGGCTTTAGCTTGGCTTATTTCTGAAATAGCCAGCTTTTCTAGATTGGCGAATACCCTAATTGTCATCACAGAACCTCCATCCAGTAACAAATGGAGGCAGGTGCATAGATCCACAGCCAATCACCAGGCCGAGCTCCAGGAGTCCAGTCGAAGAGAGGGAGGAGGGATTATATGAGCAAAAGCAGGTTAAGATCATAGTGGGAAAATCCACAGAAACAGCTGACCCAAGCTCGTGGGAGTTCATGGTCTTTAGACCAACAGCTGGGGAGTCTGCATGGGACTGAACCAGGCTCTCTGCATGTGGGTGACAATTGTGTAACTTGGTCTGTTTGAGGGGCACCTGGAAATGGGGCCAAGATCTATCCCTGGTGCATAAGCTGTTTTTTTTGGAGCCCATTCCCTATGGTTGTTGCCTAGCTCAGCCTGCATGCAGGGAATAGGGGCTTGGTTCTGTCTCAACTTAATGTGCCATGCTTTGCTGAATCCCCAGTGGAGGCCTTACCCTTTCTGAGGAGCAGATGAAGGGTGGGCTAGAGGATGGGAAAGCAGGAGAAGGGGAAGGGGGGGAGCTGTGATTGGTATGTAAAATGAATAAAAATTATAAAATAAAAAATTATCTTGTCTACCTTTTATCTCTGGACTTTTTACCTCTCTTTATTCTATGTGTCTTGCTTTCCTTCTTATTCTGTGTCTGGCTGTATGGCTGAGTAGCTTGCCAGTGATATCATTTCTCCTTCTTTTCTCCACTCCTCCCTTCTTGTCTTTATTCTCTCTGCCTGTCAGTCCCACCTATCCATTTCCAGCCGAGCTATTGGCCATTCAGTTCTTCATTAGACCAATCAGGTGTTTTAGGCAGGCAAAGTAACACAACTTCACAGAGTTAAACAAATGCAAAATAAAAGAATGCAACACACATTTGCATCATTAAAGAATATTCCCCAGTATAAACAAATGTAACACATCTTAAAATAATCCACAACAGTCTCCCTAGCCCAGAGGAGCTAAAGCTTCTGAGATAAGTCTATGTAAGAGATAAGGAATAACACAAAAGAGGGAAATGAATTGAAACTACGATTCTGAGATGCTTTAAAGTTTGGGTTATAGACCCCTCTGTCTACCAAAAAAAACCAAAACAAACAAAAACAAAATAATGCAATTCTATGTGGGCAGAAATCGAACCAAAAATGGAAGGCAAGTCATGCATTAGAGTCTGGAAAGAGAATGCTGTGTTAGCAGAAACAGAATACTTATAGAATGACCAGGAGGGCTTCCCTGTGCGTGGTTGTGAAAGCTACCAATACATCTGCTCATAGGGAGCACCTGGAAGCCTTGTAGGACTCAGACTGGCTTATAGAGCAGAGGAGGAAGGGAACCTTTGAGCTCTATTCATTTTCTTCTTGCTTTGGAGAGAGCAGGGTGAGCTTCACTCTTTGTACTACAGAAACAACAGAGTTCTGCAGTCGGTAGACTCTAATTTTTGAAACGTGATCATCTTTCTGTGTATTTACCCGAATGTTTATACCACCTGACCTAACCTCACAGAGCTGGAATCTGGGAACCTGGGAACCAGAGATTAAAGCTATCCCTGAGCAATGGCATGCTTGTCAGGACAGATCATCTCTCCAAGGAGAGTATTATTTGTGGTGACAAAGCTGTGCTCTGGAGTGGATGTGGTAATCTCTTGGGAACCAGACTGCCTCTTTATCCCGTGGTTACAGTGATAACATTTTCTGACCACCTTGCTGAACAGAACAGAGAGGGTGGTCCACCAGACCACAGCTGGACCGAGATATAAAATTATTAAGCAGGCACCTTGGTGAATATATATATGGATTTTGTTAGCATATACATCCAAATGTTGTGTTACTATTTACATAGTGTATTTTTTTGTGAAGGCAAAGAATCCAATAGGTGACAAAAGTTTATTATTTCACTTGCCCGATGGTAGTAACTGTGATCTTTGTAGCAGAATCAGGGAGTGTGCCAGTCCCCTTTCCATTCTTATAAAAGGTACTGTACACGATTGGCTGTAACTGTTGGTTTTAGGTATCTGATGAAGAGTCTGCTTTTCATGTCAGAGTTTGGGACAGAGCCAAAGCCTTTGCTTCATGGCAGTGAAGGGAAAATAGTAAGGTGAAGGTTTAGGGATCCCATTGTCCCCTGCAAGGCCACACACACTCCCAGTGACCATAAGATCTTCTGTAGCTAGCCCACACTTAAGTTTCTACATAATACTATTAGTATCATATTCGACAAAGCTTTGAGCACATGAGCCTTGGAGAAACATCCTGTGCTGTAGGAATTCCTGCAGCCAGTAGCCTTTAAGTTACCCGCCCACTTGGGCGGGGCCTCATATACTATATATGCTGATGTAAAGCGTGCATTGGCGCTCTCTCTGTCTCTTCCGGCTGCGGCATTTTGGTTGCTGTTCCCTGTTGGAGCAGAGCATTGTGATCTGTGGGTCTACCCCTAAATAGATATTTCTCTATTATATTCAGTTCTGAACTAGGTGGGATTTCTTTTAAGCGTCCTTCTTCAATTCTGATTCCAAACTGTAGCAGTGGAAGGCACACTGTCACAGATACTTATCTCTGCCTCCGCTGCTAAATTCACCTGTCAGTTAAGGTTCAGTTTTAGTTTTAGTTTGGAAGATACATTTAGCATGGATGCTCAACGTGAAATGGAGAATAAGGGGGTATGTAAAGGAACGTACTCTGACACAGCCATCACTCACGGCAGACCTTGACGTATGGCCCTTTCTTTTTGCAAACGACAGCAGCGAAGTGTCCTGATGCCCACTTGTGGCACCTGCTGCACGTGGATCGCACTGTAAGCTGTGACTGGAAACAGGGTCGTTCCTAACTTGCCAGAGTTCTTGGGTCCTCTTAGTCCCTGCAGGAGCTGTAAAGTTCAACTTTATGGCATGGATTTTGAGAATTATCCTCATCTTTCCAGGGTGAGTAGTTTCTAGAGGCCAGGATGGCTCCCATAAGACATAAAAGATTAAATATTGCAACTAAAGCATGGTGTTTACTTTGCTCCTTTCATGCGAACAGGTGTGCCAGATGGACTTACCTCTGCTTCCACAATGCACAGAAATTTCAGTTTCAACAAACGAAGGGGGGTGGGGTGCGAGACTGAGGGAGGTGGTAGGGAGCTAGAGAGACAGAGGTGGGTATACACCACTCTTCCTCTGTGTTTACTACCTTGGGATAAATATCACTGTACACTTGGAAATAATACAATAAGCTGAAGGGTAAATGCGGCTCATATCTAGTCAGCTTTGGGGAATTTCTTCAAAATGGACAGTTTTAATTTGGTGAAAAATTTAAATATCTATATACTCACTGCTAAGATGTAAAACAGCAAGCCAATTTTGAGTGGAATTTACTAAGAGAAAACTGTTTTTAGAGAAACTCTGGCTCCCATAAAACTACTTTGGACTTTGCACTGATCTTCCTGAAAATACAAACTTATTTTGCCACTTAGAGGACAGACTCTTAGGACGCGAGATATCTTTCTTTGCTCTTTCCCCATGCTCCCAGGAGTCTACTTTCCATTCATAATTTTTTTTCCTTGAGCCAACTTTATTTCTTTAATGCAGGCAAGAGTAAGATTAGCACCGGAAGTGGAAAGAGTCTGTGGAGGGTTTCTTGCCTCCCTTGCACCGGAAACAGAAAGAGTCCGTGGAGGGTTTCTTGCCTTCCTTGTGCAGCACAAGAAATCCTACCACGTCTCCCCTGTCAATCTAAAACACCAGAAGTTATTATAAAATGTCAAAAAATCTACAGAATATAAAAATAAAAATCATGAGAAGTCATTGGAACAAAAGTTAGATGCAATGGGTCCTCTCTATCCAAGGGCTCAGTGTATGCACATTCAGTCAAGCAAGGATTGAGATTAATTCAGGAGAAACCAGTGTGTCTGCACTAATCATGTATAGCCATTTTTCTTGGTATTCATCTATAAACAATGTGCTATTACAACCATTCATATAGTGTATCTATTGCCTTAGGTATCATAAGTATATCAGAGAGGGTTTAAAAAGTGTGGGGAGATGAGTGTAGGCCACACACAATTGCTATGCTTGAAAATCCATAGATTTTGATATCTGCTGGGGAACCTGGAACCAGTCCTCTGAGAATACACAAGCGTGGGTATATTTCAAAATAACTGTGGTAACTTCTTGTCTTTCTCCTATGAAAATGTTTAAGTGTCATATCCCAGCCTGAAGTTATATACAATCCCAGGAATTGAAGTTATATAATACCCATTTTATAAAGTCAAACTGCTTTGTGCTCATTTATGTGACACTAAGTTAAATATAGACACAAAGAGGACCCATAAGAGGCTCAGGGCAATGCAGTTAATTGCTCACAGGTCCTAGAGAAAGCAAGCACACATGCCATACAGAGCCTCATAACAAAGAAGGCAATGCAGTGACCAGGAGCCAGGAGCCTAGAGCATGATGAGAGACTAGGTGTAGCATCCCCAGAGGACAACATCTCTCTCAGGCATAGAAGTTTCTGAATATAGCAATCATCATAAACAGAAAATAAAAATATAAATGCAATATCAAGAATACTCACCTTTCACATTTGTGAAATGAAGGCCTTGGTCTGATTCTGTGACACCTGTATTTTTTTAAATTGTAGGATTCCACTCTAAGAGTTTCTTTCTGATGAAGTGTTAAGTGTGACAGGAGGAAATTGAGTTTAACATAAAATTGGCTTGCTCCAAAGACTTGGGTAATTAAGAAATCTTCATTATCTTGGCCAGACCTTTTTAGCTAGCTATATTTTGCCTTAATTATGGTAATGATAACAAAGTCAATGGACTTACCACCTCTTCATTAGGCACCTCCAAATGTTTTATGCAAGAGCACAGAGATTTTAAAAGGGTACTCTCTTCCTCGTGAGCCTTAGCATTTGATGAAAACATTGGCTAGTAATTCAGTATGTGTCATTACGGAATCCCTTATGAAATATGTTGGTTAATGCTCTCATAATGGCACAGAAAGTTGGTGTCTTGGTCTGTTTCCTATTAACTCTTTCAGAGGGTCAAATACAAGTAGTCCATCACTTTTGTATGTGTTTAGGAATCTGTTGGGTATTTTAGAGTGTAGAGGAAGTACAGCTTTCTCCTGGTGCTGTAGGCCTGGTCACTTTGACAACTGGAAAGAGCTATACCCACTATCCTCGTTGTACCACAAAATAATTCCATGAGCTCAAATTTCCTGTAGCTCCCCCTGGAAGTAAAATTCTTATACTCAGCCTCAAACTTGGCAAACATAGAAGTTTTCTCCATTTCTATAGTTTTGACTATTTGGAATAACATATGATAAAAAATTGTGAAATGTGTCATCTTTTCAGTCTCAACTTTGATTATTAACAAGCCTTTTAATTTTTCACATGCTACTGTTCAAGCTACTGTTCAAGCCTTTTTATTGCTGAGTAGCATTCTTGTAAGGAGATTCCTATAATGTCATTGTTCTGGATTAAAAATTCACCTCATCTTTGCCCCAGCTTTTGGTAGTAATTTATAAAGGCCTCTGTATACATGTTGCATGTAATTGTATGTGTGTGAACATGGGTTTTTCATATTCTTTTTCAGTGTGTGTGTGTGTGTGTGTGTGTATAGAGGTATAGACAAGCTGTAAGAGTTGGTTCTTGCCTTCCACCGTTTGAGTCCTGGTTAATACAAGTTTTTAGATTTGTAACGAGTACCTTTACCCACAGAGCTATCTTGCCAGCTCAATTTTTTTCATAGTATTTTTGATGTTGGGATCAAACCTGGGACTTTGTATGTGTTAGGAAGAGCTATACCACTGAGCATTATACCCGGTATAGATTTTCATATTTCTTGAGTAACCCCCATGACAGCAATCAATGGGCAGTATGGAAAATACTTGCCAAGTATAAGAAACTACCCAACTCTTCTCCAAACTGCTGTCCCATGCTGTGTCTCTGCGAGTGAAGGCTGTGATTATCCACTTTTGGGCCTAGTCACAGGCACTTCTCTTTGTTTTGCATTATAACATTCAAAAATATCATATTTCCTGACTTTGGTCATCTTTTTTCATATGTTAATTAGCCACTCCACATACCCTCTTTAGAGAAGTGTTTATTTAGCTCTTTGTCAGTGGTTTGATTGAGTTGTATTCTTACTGTTAAATTTGAAAAGCTCATTTTTTAAAAAAATATTTATTCTGATTTTGATTTTATGTTTTTAAGTGTTTGTCTGCATGTATGTCTCTGCATGCATGTCTCATATGAATGAATTCCAGAAAATGACTGTGGGTCTGAAACTGGAGTTACAGGTAGTTGTGAACTACCTTGTGGGGGACTGAATCTAGGTCCTCTGCAAGAGTAGTCAGAGATTTTAACCACTCATCACTCCAGCCTGGGAACTCTTTCTTAAGTAATAGGTTTTATTTACAAATCTTTTTGCCAGATATGTGACATAAAGATTACTTTTGCTAGCCCCCAATTCCTCTTTTCATTTTTATAGGTTAAAGTTTTCATAGTTTGAAAGAGTTTTACTCATCCGGATGGTCCTTTCATTGACCCCACTGCTGTGGAGTAATCCTTTTGTACAATGTGAATGTGTATTACTCTCATTTGTTAATAAAATGATTATAGGCTGGTAGCTGGGCAGGAAGTTATGCAGGAAAGCCAAACTGAGAATGATGGGAAGAGGACAGAGTCAGAAGAGTCTTCAGCCAGGCACAGAGGGAGCAAGAGATGAATGTGCCATCTTAATAAAGGTACCACCATGTGGCAGAATGTAAATGAGGAACATGAGCTAACGTAAAATGTAAGAGCTAGTTAGTAATAAGTCTGAGCTATTAGCCAAGTATTTATAATTAATATTCAGTCTCTATGTGGTAATTTGGAAGCAGATACCAGGACAGGGAATGGGAAGTCAGGACAGGTAAACTTCCACCTACACCCCACATTTGATGTCATATATAAAAGTTATTTCTTTGACCTAAGGTTTAAAAGGCCTATGATGTTTTCTAAATTAAAAATTGGATATTAGATTTAGATTGGGTTTCAGTTGAGGGGTGAAATAGAGGTTATAATTTATTTTTGCATGTGTCTTCATTTACTTTTCTCACTATCATTTCTTAGAGTTTCTCAAGTTGTTTGTGTAATTTGTCAAAAATCAGTTTTCCATCCATTGTGAACATCTGTTTACAATGCTTACATTCTCTCCTATTAATCTATGTGGTTACATTTCCTCCAATATTACATTTTAAAAAGTACTATGGCTTTATTAGTGAACTAGGTATTGGGAAATATTTATTTAAACTTGACCTTCCTTTTTCAGAATTATGTTACTTATTTTTGTATATTTTCCCTAATCTCAGAATCTGCCAGTGGATACAGGAAAAGGCCACTCAATTCTGCTGGGGTTGCATTGGTTTTGTAGATGGGGGATTGACTAGAGAGAATTAACATCTTACCTATGTTGGCTTTTCTACTCCCTGGATAAGGTTAAGTTTTTGCCTGCTTTTGTCTGTGTCTTCTATTCCATCACATTGGTTCTATGGACATTTTTATAAGATTCAGGAAATTACATTGCATTTGTCATCACTGAGAGGTGTTTTAGAAATCATTAGTAAGAGGGAATTTTCTCAACTGCTTTTTCTTCATCTATCAAAATGATCATGTAGTTTTTCTTCATTAGTCTGTTAATATGACACATTACATTGATTAAGATTTGAACGCTGAAAGTGCCACTCAGATATAGGACAAACCCAATAAGTCCTGAGGTGTTAGGTGCTTGATAAATTGCTCCATTTGCTTTATTAATAATCTAGTTTTCTTTTTATGGATTTGAAATTTGTATGCATGCACCATAGTTTCTTTTGTATAATAGCTTGAGCTTAATATCAAGGTAACTCTAGTTTCCAGGTGACTGCAGGACCAAGTGGGACAGAAACATCTGTTTACACGTGTAAACAGAGGAGACTGTACTTTTGTTTCCTGCCACCCAGACCCAAATAATGACTCAAAAACTATATTAATTACAACACAGTTTGGCCAACGATTCAGGCATAGTCCTAGCTAGCTTTTTCATCTTTCTTTTATTTAGCTCTTATATCTAAAATTAACACATTTATATTATTTTATGTATTACCATAGGTCTGTGATTTGCTAATAATATTCTGGCATCTTTCTCTTCTGGCAGCTACATAGTGTCTGCCTGACTCTGCCCTCTTTTTCCATGCATTCAGTTTAGTTTTCCCACCTACCTATATTCTGCCATGCCATAGGCCAAAAGCAGCTTTTTTATTAACCAATGATAATAAAACATATGTGCAGCATACAGAGGGAAATTCCATATCATCAAGGTAATTCTGAAAGCTTTTTCTTCTTGTTTGTGGGAGCAATTGTGTAGAATCCATGTTATTTCTTTAAGGCAATTATGTTTTCTTGAGAAACATGTGGTGGAAGTAGCCACTGAGAACACCTGGCACCTGAAAACTTTGCTACAGAGTTCCTGAATTAAAGTCTGATGTTACTTGTGACTGCTAACTATTCCACTTCTCTAAAGTTTCTTGAATGACTTTTGATAGTGTATGTTTTTCAGTGATTTTTGGACCATCTTAGCTGTTCTTTTAATTTATGAGATTAATATTCTTTGGAATAATTTTATTATTATTTTAATGCTTGTGTGGTGTATAGTGATATACCAGTTTTATATTTTGTTCGTCCTGTTTTTCTTCATCTGTTTTTCAGACCAAAATGTGAAAAGATAATTTTTGAGATCTATTTTTAATTTCCCTCCTTTCTGCCTCCCCACTCTAGCCTCTCCTAAATAATTTCTCTCTATCCTCTCCATCCTCTCCCATGTGTCCCCTTCAAACTTCTTTTCCTTTGAGTATCATTGTTACATATATATGTAGATGTACATATATGTGTACGTAGATGCACACAAATGCATAAATAAAACCTGATGATTCCATCTCTGTGTGCTTGTATGCACATAGTTTCAGGGATGACTACTCTGCATTGGACAACCAATGATGGTTCATCTCTGAGAGAGGCTAATATTCCCTCCTCCAATCATGATTAGCTGCCTGTAGTTATTTTTCTAGGGTTGGGACCCCAAAGAATTGTTCCCCCTTTTTGTTAACTCGTCCATTGATACTGCTGTTGTCTTGTTGATGCAGTCATTTCTCGGGGAGATTATTGCACAGCAGACTTTCTGGTATTCTGGCTTCTACATTCTTTCAATCTCCTCATCTGTGATGCTATCTGAGCCATTGATGTGGGTGCTGTAAGGTAGATGTATCTGCTAAGGGTGACCTCCCATAACCTGTTGCTCTCTGCAAATGTTTTGTTGTGGTTTTCTCTGATGGTCTCCATTTTCTATAAAGAGAGGCTTCTTTGATGAAGGGTAGTAGCTACACTTATCTGTGGGTATTAAAATAAGATTTACAATGTAAAAAGGAGTTATGCTGCTCTAGCAAGGCAGTGATAGTAGATTCCTTTCGAAAGTCCATAACTTCGCTTGCTCCAGGAAGCTGGCTTGGTTTCCAGCACCAGGTATGATTTCCCTCACGTTGAGTGAGCCATAGTCTAATTGCAACTATTGTTTTCCACTAACATATGAGCACCTCTATAGCACCTTTTGTGAATATCTTTTTATACTGGTAATTGTTGTGTTCCTAGGTATTGTAGCTAGATAAGATTGTTTAAATGTTTCCCTCCCTTGGCAGCTTGTAAGAAACTATGGAAGCCGGACTGTAGGAAGGAGGTTGTTGGGTCAGATCCAACTTGAATAATTCAAGTCCCTTGTCCTATGCATATGGTGTCCACAGCACTAGGAGCCTACCCTCAACACCTGAGAAAACAGCAAGGACTATGGCAATACTGTATATTGTCATGGGAGTCATGAGAACTACCCCAGCTACCATTTGAAAAAAAGTTTCTCATGTCCAGTATTGGGGGTTTTGTGAGTCTATGGTTTTTGAGGGAGCATTGTCAGCTCAAGTGGCTTAAGTTCCTTTAAGGCATGCATACATACATATCACACACAGGTATTGTGTATAACTTTAGATAAATAGAGAATCATATGATTCCTTTATCAAATATACTTTCCAAAGGAGTACTTTCTGTTTTTTTCTTTTCTTTGTTTTTGTTTTTTCTCTACTCTTCTGTTTCAATTTCTTAAATTTGTGCTCTTGGGTGAACTTTACAAACGTAGTGGAGAGAACATGTCAGCTACATTTCCCCAGGAACACACCATTTCTCCTGCTTTTCCACCATTCCTTAACTTCCAAGTTTCCTTCTGGTGTATTTTTCCTTTAACCTGAAGAATTTCCTTTTGCATTTCTTTAAAAACATGCTTGCTGTTCTTCACATGAAAGATCTGCATCATCTGAGAGTTTCTGTTATTATTTATTCTGAAGTACATTGTACATATCCAGGCAGATAAAAATATTCTAAGTAGCCAAAGATGATCTTGAGCTTAAAAATGATTTATTTATTCATTTATGTGTATGCGTGCTTAGCCTGCAGGAATTGTGATACCACATGCATGCCAGAGCTCTCAAATGCTGGAAGGAGACAATAGATCCCCTGGACTCAAGTTACAGGTGGTTGTGAGTCATTGCATGAGTACTGGGGTCTGAATTTGTGTCCTCTCAATGAGTAGCATGCTCTCTTAGCCACTGAATTATGTCCACAGTTCACAGTCTTGAACTTTTGATCTCCCTGTCTTTACCTCCTGAGTGCTGGGATTATGGGTGAACACCACCACACTTAGTTTATAGAATGCTAGGGACTAAAACAGGGTTTTGTACATGCTAGGCAAGCACTTTTTGTTATTATAATTTTTCATTTATTTTACATAGCAACCACACTTTCCCCTCCCTTGTTTCCTTCTGTTCCCTCCCCCAACCTCCCACCTTCTGTTCCCCATCCACTCCTCCTCCCCTCCTCCATCTATGTTCAGAAAGGGGCAAGCCTCCTGCGGGAGGCCAAAAAGAATGACACATAAAGTTTAGGCAGGACCAAACTCCTCTCCCTGTATCAAGGCTAGGCTAGGCAACCCAGCATGGGGAATAGGTTCCCAAAAGTCACCTCAAACACCAGGGACAGGTCCACACTGCTAGGAGCTTCACGAATAGACCAAGCTACACAATTACACAGCTGTCACACACACACGCGCACACGCGAACACACACACACACACACACACACACACACACACACACACACACACACACACACACACACACAGCCGAGGTTGGTCCCATGCAGGCACCTTAGTTGTCAGTCTAGTGTTTGTGAGCTCCATTGAGTTCAGGTCAGCTGTCTCTGTGGGTTTCCCTGCAAAGCACAATGCCCGTCTGCACTCTATGCGCTACCATACAGTTCGTGAGCTTCCGGCAAGAGGCTGGAGGTTGAAACACACAAACACACACAGACAGAGGAGAGATGGACCTCTAGTCACTGGTAAGAAGCCCTTTATTCACTAGCACCACGGAGGCTTATATACCCAACAGTCAAGTGGGCCAACAGGTGAAAACTTTAGCCTCTGATCCTCAAGGCCAAGGCAACACGTGTCCGTGAAGCAGAGCTGGTAAACAACTTTGACACAGCTTTCAGTAACTCAAATCAGAAGGAAAGCAAAGATCTCTAGCAGGGAAGAGCAGCTGGAGGCCAGGACTTCAAAGGGTCCCAACATTTCCCCATCATGATCTTGACCCTCCTGGCTCATACAATGGCTCCTCCTTCTCTTCAACAGGACTCCTGGAGCCCCGGGCTTGGCTGTGGATCTCGGCATCTGCTTCCATCAGTTACTGGGTGAATGCTCTCTGATGACAATTACCCTTACCAACCTGATTACAGGAGAAAGTCAGTTCAGCCACCCTCTCCTTTATTGCTAGGCACCATCCTTGTGGATTAGTACACTTTCAACTAAGCCACATCTCCAGTCCCCTCTCCTCATTTTGACGGCTGTTTTCATGGGATATAGAATTCTCAATGGCTACTTCTTTTACAACCCTCAAAAGATGAAATGATCTACTACTGTCTTGTGACTTTAAATGTTTCTGATGAGAAATTCATCTTCATTTGGATCATGTTTCAAGCGTATATCGAATATGCTGTCTTTTTTTTTCCTTTGGATGCATTCAGAACTTTTTTCTTTATCTCACGGAGATGATACCTAGAGGCAGGGTATATTGCTCAGAGGCAGGGCACTTGTTTAGCATAGATAAGGTATTAGATTTGAATCGTGGTACTTGGGAAACAAGGCAAGTTACCTCCAGTTGTAAAATTTTAGCAGGTGTCCTCTCGATTTGCTGCCACAGAATGGTTTTGAAAGTCAGAGCTTCTGACAGCGACACTAGCCAGGCTTCTGAACCTTCCACTAGACATATTCATTTTAGTAAAGAACCTCCAGCACCAGTTTAGGCTCTCCTCTCTTCATATCTGATCCCTGTGGTGTTTGAATGAGAGTGGCTCATAAGCTCATGTATTTGAATACTTGGACCCCATTTGGTGTAACTACTTTGGAAGGATTGGGAGGTGTGGCCTTGTTGGAGTAGGTTTGTCATTAGGAGTGGCCTTTGAGGTTTCAAAAGACTGATACCATCTCCAGTGTGTCCCCTTTCTCTTTCTCTTTCCCTTCCCCCTTTCCCTTCTTCTGCTTGATGATCAAGATGTGATCTCTCAGCTTTTCCTAATGCCATACATACTCCTGTCATCATAGACTTGAACCGTTTGAAAGTGTAAACCCAATCAAACTCTTTGCTATCTAAGTGGCCTTGGTCATGGTGTTTTATCATGGCAGTAGAAAAGTAAGACAATTTTCCTCCACATCTAATCAGACTTTGTTCTCCACCATCTCTGTGATCAACTGTTCATTAGATCCGCTTACAGAGAGCTTTCCTGAGACAAGGTTTCTCTGTGTAGCTTTGATGCCTGTCCCAGAACCAGTTTTGTAGACCAGGCTGGCCTCAAACTCAAAGAAATCCGCCTGCCTCTGCTCCTGAGTGGTTGGGATTAAAGGTGTACATCACCATTACCCAACTACAGAGCACTCTTTGCTGTAGATGCTTCCTGAGAGATTTTCCCTTTTCCCACTCAACCCTGTTCTTCAGCTATACAATATTCTTGCTTGTAATATATTTGGAACTGAGTTTTCCATTGTGAAATCTAATCACCGTGGTCCCTATACCCACCAAGATGGTCCTGTATGTGATGGTGTTCTTTATTATGCTTTAAGCAATACCTCAGAGGGAGTCATTTTATGATCTTTTTAATCTCATCTACCCACCTGAAACTTTCCTTTTTGTAAGCTGTCATCACACTAGCCTACTCCAAGTTTGTCTGAACACGTTGGGCTTCAAAAGCTTCCTGTCTTCCTTTCTCTTCAAAGAATAATGGACTCCCTCTGTTCCGCCTTACTCCCCCACAACTGGGGCTGCCCTCAGTTGAGGCAGCAAGACAGAGAAAATTTAAGAGATCTATTCCCCCCACAGTCCTTGAACCACAAACATTCTTTTGCCAGTTGATCTTGGTAGGGCAGTTTTCTCTCTTGGGTTCAGCTGCTCATGCAACATTACTATAACACCAGTAGAGCAGCTCTGTGACTTGGGGGCAAGTTTGAAGAAGGAACCAAGAGAAGAAAGAAGTTAAGAAAGAGTAAGAACACAAACACAAACCTGGGGATTTCTTGCATGCCTTCCTCCTTCAGGAACTCTTTCTCAATCCTCAAAGCAGATAAAAGGATGATGCTGTCAGAGTCACTGCAGACCTCACTAACCTGGTTGTCAACAGCCAGAGGAACACAAAACGTAAGAACAAAGCAGGCTAGAGTCCGTACCAGTTCTTAAGTTCTCTGGCATGCTACTTTCCAGAAACAAGACTTTCATTTTGTATTCTGCCCAGTTTTTCATTGCAGGCAGTAGGAGAGAGGCCGCGTGGTGAGCTTATTACTTCTTGCCTGCCACTGTCACTTCTATGATCTAAGAGTAAAAGAAAATTCTTAAAGCTGGGTATAGCCCTGGTAGACAGTGGAGGTTGTGGCTCTCATTTGTGAATCATTTATCAGGGTCCATGAGCTGGTATTTTGAACAGTAACTCTGGGGGAGAATTATTTGAAGTTGGGTTTGTTCTGGAAAATCTAGCAAGTGCATTTAACAGCACGTTCTGGCCTCTAAATGCCATCAGGTGTTTTCTCTGTATTTTCATCTCACAGGTGACTTCCTCGGCATTTCTAGAGCAGTGACTAGAAATTGTCCATTCTCTCATCTTTCCTTAACAGTGAATCTAATCAGTCAGTTCTCTTCTCGGTCTCATGGATGTCCTTGGCATCGAGGGACAAAACTTGCTATTGATTGGCACTGTGCATATGTTGATCTGGTGACTGGGTGAGGCGAGGGTGTACAGACCTTTTCCAAACATAGGTGCCTACACACAAAGGATGACGTCACTCAGATGTTATGCAGTCAGTATATGGCTGTTGAGACTGAAATTCTGACCAGTCTAATGCTTTCTTGTTCCCAAGGTTACTTTTTCACCCTGAATTTTCAACACAGTTACATTCGTGTTTTATGTCTTTTTGCTCTGCTATATATAAAACAAGCATGAACTTAGATTCATTCCTTTGTCTCCCAAATCATTTATAGAAAGTGTTCTCTGCATGGCTCACACACATACGAATGTAAAGGATGTGCATCTACATATGATCGCGTAGATTCTAAGAAGGTCTACAATGATGGAAGGTTATTTTCCTGTAGCCCCTTCCAAGGCCCCAAACAAAGTCCATAAAATTGAGTATTGGATGCTTTTTAGAGTTTAACTACCACATTGCTCAGGTCTCCTAACTCCAAATACCATGATCTCTTGTGAGCAAGTGGATACCTTTCTTCGCAGGATGGACACCTTGCTCCTGTTCCACATTAAATAAATAAATCCATCTGTCATGATGTATAAACTTTCACTTTCAACCCCAATCTCGCTTTCACTCCGTCACTCTTTATGAATTATGAATCATGAAATAATGGAGAGTGTAGCTCATATCATAGCAGTATAAAAGTATTGAAGGAGTTGAAAAGATGAGTTGGTTGCTAAAATAATTGTTGTGCAAGCATGAAGACCCTTCATGCTTTCTTGTTCCCAAGGTTACTTTTTCACCCTGAATTTTCAACACAGTTACATTCGTGTTTTATGTCTTTTTGCTCTGCTATATATAAAATAAGCATGAACTTAGATTCATTCCTTTGTCTCCCAAATCATTTATAGAAAGTGTTCTCTGCATGGCTCACACACATATGAATGTAAAGGATGTGCATCTATGTATAATCGTAGATTAAGAAAATCTTCCCTTTTTGCTAGGTGGTGTGATATAAAATAATTCACCCGTCTACTCTTTCATTCGGTTGAGATCTAACTTTGTATATTAGCCAAGTTAGATTTGTTAATAAACAAAGGGGCTCACTAACAGACATTTTGAAAATGAAGAGTAATCTGATAGGAGCAGCCAAGGATTTCAGTTTCTACCCTCTAAGTATTATTGGTGCTTGTATGTTTATGAGCACCTGAATGTGTATGTGTGTACATATGTATGTAGAAGCCAAATAGTAACCTCTAGTTTTTCAGGAACTATCATTTTCTTCTGTTTCTGTTTTTTGAAACAAGGTCTCTCACAGGCTCAGCTCTTGCCAAGTAGGCTAAGCTGGTCAGTGATTCCTAGGGATCTGTCTGTCTCTGCCTCCCCAATACTGGGATTCCAGGCAGGTATCACACATCTGGCTTTTTGAAAAGGGGTTCCAGGGATCAAAATTGGGTCTTCATGCTTGCACAACAATTATTGTAGCAACCAACTCATCTTTTCAACTCCTTCAATACTTTTATACTGCTATTATATGAGCTACACTCTCCATTATTTCATAATTCATAATTCATAAAGAGTGACGGAGTGAAAGCGAGATTGGGGTTGAAAGTGAAAGTTTATACATCATGACAGATGGACTTATTTATTTAATGAGGAACAGGAGCAAGGTGTCCATCCTGCGAAGAAAGGTATCCACTTGCTCACAAGAGATCATGGTATTTGGAGTTAGGAGACCTGACACTTGCTCACAAGAGATCATGGTATTTGGAGTTAGGAGACCTGAGGTTACATTCTTGCTTAGCAGCTTCCTACCAGCATTACTTAGAAATAAGTTCTTTATCTCAGACTAGGGAGGTTTCTTGCACATCTTCTTCATGTGAAAATACTTGCATAGCTTTGTTCATCTATTTTCACATTTCCATTATTTGGTTCATTTATCTATCGTCTCTTTGGGCCTCAATTATATCATCCATAAAATGAGTATAAGCATATCTGGAGGATGCAAAGTTGCTCTAGGGATGAGATAAAATAGCACATGCAAAGACATTTGGTAGAGTGTTACTTTAGCGTGCCAGCCCTTCTTTTCTTTTCTTTTTTGTACCTGAATTTTTGCAGTGATTACCCCATGAAAAGTTATTTATTATCTTCTTTTTTTCACCTTTACTTTTTATTCTTTTCTCCTTGTAAGTAGACATCATTTGCATAATTTCATGCATCTATATAATGCATTGCGATCATATTCACCCCTATTACCATCTCCTGTCCCCTCCAACTCTTGCTGACTCTGTCTTCATAACTAGAACGTCCTCACATTCATGACTTTTTTAGATTATTGATTTTAATTGGGGTTGCTTGCATGGGCAATAGTAAGGGGCTATTAATTGGCAACTTACCAATGGTTAGACACTGAGGAAAATGGCAATGTCCTTTCCCCTACTCTGCCCCCAGATTACTAACTGTCCCTACTCTGTCCACAGATTACTAACTGCCAATAGCTCCTACTGGTGGAATGTGCTTCCCCAAGTGCTCCCACTCATGATGGAATATTCAAAGGTCCAATTTCCTGTTAAATATTGCACAGCTATCCAAATCTGTTGTGTCTAGGAATCCAAGGCTGTATCATATCCAGCAGATAACACTTTATAGAACTCTGTCTCATTCTCTGGCTCTTACATTCCTCTTCATCCTCTCTTCTATAATGTTTCCAGCCTATTGTTTTCTTACTCTAGTGCCAATAGAGCTGTCCCGGCGTTCCCTTCTGAGTCCCATTAAAATTTTTTTATCAATGGACCCAAGAACTTGCGGAAGTCCCTCAGTGATGCAACTATGTCTAGTAGACCTCTCATATCTGTGTTTTGTGGTTTATTATGAATTAGTCATCTATAATTAGGAGTCATTTTTTCAACTGAGGTTAACTTTAGTCAAATAATCTGAGTATTAAAATTTAGTTTCCCGGGTAGTGCTGATAGGTTACGAGAGAGCACACCCTGGAAACTCTAGAACTTTTAAATAGCTATAACAGATTTCCAGTGAAAACAGTATGGGTAGTTTTGAGATGTCTTTGGTTGGCACATGAATTTAATTAAATGAAGTATGCATGTGAGAAACTTCTGGAAAATTATTTGTAGTGATGAGAGACTAAGAAACATACTGAGTGCTCAACTCATCAATAAATAAATCTTCTAGCTGTTCAATGCTCATCTTGCAAATCTATTCTAGAAGGTTAGTTTACATCATTTTTCATTTGTTTAAACAATTTATAAACAACTGTTTAAAGCCAGTTTACAACAAGATGAAGGGAAGTTTAAAGGATGGAGCGTGAATCACTCACTATGCTATTTTCCTAATCCAATAGTATTATAGCTTGTTTTCAGGTGCCCTTCAGACTCCACAGGCACGGGGTGTTTGTGGTTGTTAGCTTAGTGATTGTAAGATCTAGAAAGCATGTTTTTCTTAACATTGCGTTACTATTTTGTGGTGTTCTGTAGTGCCTACCTTCCACTCTCTTAGAGGTGGTTTAATAACATTTTGCCATTTAATCATTCCGCTAATATTTTTTCTTTTTCAGTTGGTGCCAGTTAGATTTTGCCAACTTGATAAAAACTAGTCACCTGGGAAGGTGGAACCTTCAATTGAGGAACTGCCTCCATCAAATTTTTTTGTTAATAAAATTTGTTCATTTATTTTACATCCCTGCTCATTTCCCCTCCTTGCTCTAGTACCAGTCCCTTCCCTCAGCTCTCCTCAATCCTCCCCCAATCCATTCCTTTTCTGCTTCTGTTTGGAAAGGGGCAGGCCTCCCATGGTTATCAACAAAGCATGTCACATCAAGTTGAAATAAGACTAAGCACCTCCCCCTGTATTAAGGTGATGGAGGAGTGTCTATGTGTTACTTTCATTGGTTAATAAAGAAACTGCCTTGGCCCTTTAATAGGACAGAAAATTAGGTAGGTGGAGTAGACAGAACAGAATTGTGGGAAGAAGGAGTCTTCTTCAGATGCTTCAGGCAGTCACCATAGTCAGTCGCCATGCTTCTTCTCTCCAAGACAGATGCAGGTTAAGATCTCTCCTGGTAAGCGACCACCTTGTGGTGCTACACACATTACTAAATATGGGTTAAAGCAAGATATGAGAATTAACTAATAAGAGGCTGAAACTAATGGGCGAGGCAGTGTTTAAATGAATACAATTTCCATGTAATTATTTCGGGTGTAAAGCTAGCTGGGTGGCGGGACACAGCCCCACCGCTCCATCAACATTAAGGCAAATCAACCCAGTATGAGGAATAGTTTCTGAAAAGCCAGCCAAGGTGTTAGATACAGTCCCTGCTTGCAATGTTAGGAGTTCCACAAGTAGATCAAGCTACACAACTGTCACACATATGCAGAGGTCCTAGGTTAGTCCCATGAAGGCTCCCTGGCTTGTCGGTATATACTTTGTGAGATTTTTCTTTATGCAAACATATGGGTCATATGATTATTGATGGATGTGTAAGGTCTGAACAGAGATGCTTCTCTGTCAGTGATCCTGTGCTCTATTAGAAAACAGGCTGAGCAAGCCATGGTAGCAAGTGAGTAAACAGAACCCCTGCATGGCCTCTGACTTAGTAGCTGCCTCCAGGTTCTTGCCTTGACTTCCCTCAGTGATGGACTGTGGCCTGTAAGTAAGATGAAGCAAATTCTTCCCACCTCACATAGCTTTTGTCCAGTGTTTTATCACAGAACTAGAAAGCAGACTTGAGCACCTTTTGGGAGGGTAGAGTCTCATTAGCTAACCCAGCCTGGCCTTGAACTTTTGATATTTTACTTCAGCCTCCCAAGTAGTATAATGAGATGACAAGCATCTGCTGCCAGGCTGAGCTCTTAATACAGTAAATCAATGTGCCATCATACGTGTGGGCCGTTATTTACAAATCTTTCCTGTGGTAAACACGGCTGCACTGTCGCTATGGCTGAATGTTTACAATTGTAGGTATTAATACACTTGCTAAATCTTTACCACTGTAGGTGTTAGTGTATTGTCTCCATTGTTGGATCTTTCCTACTGTGTTAGTGCACTGTCTCCATGGTTAAATCTTTCCTGCTGTGCTAGTGTACTGTCTCCATTGTTAAATCTTTACCAATGTAAGTGTTAGCACACTGCTTCCATTCTTCATCTTTTCTGTAGTACATGTAAGTACATGGCTGTTGTTAGTGCACCAGGCAATTAGAAATAGGCAGAGTTAACTCAGTTTCTCCATTTTTTTGTGAGACTATTTAAATACTTAATGGTTGTATACAGTATTAGCTCAAGGTTCATTTTACATTTTTATTATTTATTGTGTTTGTCTATTAATATATTCTTTGTATACAGTCTTACTGCTTACAATATTTTCGGATATATTAATAAGTTGCTGCAGATATTTTACCAATTTGTTTTTCCTTCAAAGCCTTAATTTCTTTTTAATGCAAAAACAATGTCAATTTTAGATCATCAATAATGTTCTAAATTCTCTTTGTGATATTTTCAGGTTGCTTCAAATAGAGGAAATGATCCTTATTAAAAATTTGACAAATAATACTGTCTTTTTTCTATTTCTTCTATATAAACTTTCAGTGATTGAACATATCAATTTCTGAGTTTAGAATTGAGGTTCTCTTTTATATCCCAAATTAGCAACCTTAAGGAAAAATGTCATTTTAGAAATCTCTGTGTAAATATGGAAAGAGGGCAAGTTGATAAATGTACATGAAAAGCTCCCAAAACAGATAATTATTGCAAAGTCAGTCTTTTCTAACTACTTCTTATGTCTTCACATGACCATATTGAGAGATAATAAACAGTTTAAAAAATAGCTAATAAAGCTGTTGCCTTCTCTCCATTTTCTGCAGTAATTTGTATAATTCAGAAATTGTTTTTCTTAAAAATTTGCAAAAATTTTCTTGAAGTACTACTTTAGCCTGGAGCTTTTAAAATTTTACTTTAATGTTTTTCTTTTATATTTGAGATAGTAATATAATTACAAAATTTATCCCTCCCCTTTAATCCTTCTGAAACATCCCATGTATCTTCCCTAGCTCTCTTTCAAATTCATGGCCTTTTTTTTTTCATTAATGTATCATCTGGAAGACAGTGGAAAGAAAGTGGGAAGAGGATAATGAAGTAGGAATATGCTAGTAGGTGATTAGAACAAAAAATGTAAGAAACAGAGCACACATAGTAGATGGTTATACCAAACAAAGGCTGTAGACGGAGCTTGAGAAACAGCAGTCCATTCTCAATAGTGTCAGCAATGGTCAGTACGAGACTCTTAACATCTGGTATCATTTTGATACAGGAGAAACAGGTCGGAAGAGAATCACTCACAGAAGCCATGCGTGTAAAGATCAATGGTGTTGCCCTTGACTACCAAAATCCTGTTTTCACATGATGGAGACTCGTATCGGTGGGAATGACATCCAAGCCGCTGCCACATGACAGCAGTTCCAAGCACTGCCCTTCCGTGTACTTCTGTGGAAGTGATGAGCTCCTCTGAAATATTGATTAGAAGCCCCGAAAAAGAAATGAGGCTACCCAGCACCATTCATAGTTTCCATGAGTGTGAGGGCAAAGGCCATCCCAGCTCAGAAAGGAATAGAGAAAAGCTTACTGTATGAGATCTCAGCTTGAATGCCCTATTTACATGCTGGCAGAGAAAATGACCTTTCATGGTGATACGAGATAGGCAGGCACTTGTTCATGACCCTTCTATTAAAATCAAATTTATGAGCAGGAGGAAGTAATGACAGAAAATTTACAGGAATTATGAGACAAGAATTGAGCGGTGTGTCTTACATTTTTTGTGCCTCCTATCTCTATAAATCTATGCCTCCCAATTGTTACCCTTATCCCAGGGAACTGAGCAATGTTGCTGTAATACCTCCTCTGCATTAGTAAGCTGAATGGAGGAATGTGATGTCACTCTGCTGAGGATTAGTTGTAGACAGGGGTCAAAAGAGCCAATGCACAGCTCCATCCCATAAATATTTCCACACTCTAGTCTAATGCCTTCCGAAAGGAAAATGTGCCAGCAAAGGCTGAAATTCATGTCACCTCAGGCACCTCAGGCTGCATTCCGTGTTTTGCCAATGCCATATAGGAGGTCACAGTACCAAGGAAAGTTGAGAGCTGCTGAGATGCTCGGCTGACTAAGCCTTCTCTGTAAAGCCCTGTGATTTACAAAGCCTGCGATGAACACAGAGAATGTGGTGGTCGACAGAACGATCAATAAATAGGCCAGATGATCAAGACACAAGGTATCTTCAGATATACGAAAACTTAGCACACAGGTGTATTTTCATTTTGAGTCATAAATCAAAGGAAGCATTTGATTTTAATATGATGAAATGCACAAACATTAAGAAGCTGTAATTTATTACATTCCCAGTGTTTGGTGTGGAATACAGTTTGTAGGATACATGCAGGCAGTATAAAAGGCTTTAATTAAGGGCATGGCTGTTGCATTAGTAGCCTGTGATTTAGTTTTTACAGCATGCGAGGGTTATTTTTTAATTGTTTATTTTGACGTGAGCATGTTTGTTGTTCTTTCCCATCTGTTCTCCTATCTGTGGAATGGGAGAAACCCCTGAATCTATCTCATGGTTGCTACCCAGTTCAATGGAATAAATTATAAGTTGTGTTGTGCAATTACTGATACTCAGGAAATACAGGAAGCGGCATAATGTAGTGTTTAGGACTTCTGGCTTCTATTTAGGGCATTCTGAGTTCACATTCTAGCTCTCCCACAAACTAGCTGTTCCACCATGGCTATCCTGTATTCCTAATAAAACAAATCCAGTAAAAAGAAATATATCAAGGAAAAAACTTTTGAGACAGAGACCATATTTATAGAACATACTTAAAATTCTACTATTGGGGGCGAGAATTATTTAGAATAACTTTTGCATTTTATTTATTTGCTAGATTTTTTTAACCTTAGAATAAAAATGCACTATTATTTCTTTCTTCGTTTTTGAAAGATATTTGGTTCTGGAGATATGGAAATTTTAGGACTCTTCCCAGTTCTCCTCCTTTGCTGAACCACATGTAGCCTTTCCAATTGCCTGGGAATGGGTACCAAGTTCCTCAAAACCACTCATATTTTTTTAAAATCAGTATTTCCAACAGACAAAGGCTCACACAAAATGATAAGGAAAACACTGAAATATGAGTAATTGACATACCCAAACCAGATGATGAAGTAAAGAAATATAAAACATGGGAAAACATGACAGCGTACCAAAAATAAAATGAATTCGGAGGCAAGCACTGACATCTAAACTCCCTGGCATCACACTGAAAGAGATGTTTAAATTCATAATGTTGAGTTAAATAGTCACTTTCATGAATTCTGATGTTTACTTTTGAAAAGAAGTTTGCTTAAGCATGTAGAAAGCCTTAAAATATTAGTAACTTTTAAACTAGTCATTCTCTTCCCAATGCTTTAAGAAAAAGATTCAGTAGTTCAGAACGCATATTTGATGCAGCTCTTAAGAATTTTCTATTCAGTACTATTTAATGATAGACGTGCTGAAGGTTTTAGAGATGGGATCTTGGAACTTCCTACAGGGAATGTTTCCATCCTTCCCTCCAGGCTCAGGGAACCCTGTGGAAGAGGAGGTGGAAGGATTGCTAAGAGGCAGAGGGGGTGGAGAACAGCAGGAAACAAGGCTGTCTAAACTAAACACAGCATGACTGACTCATGCCCTGTGCACTTGCAAAGACTGTGGCAGCATACACAGTCTGGGCCAGATGTGGTCTCAGAGCCGAGAGCTGAGGTGAACACAAGTCCCCTTCCTTAACCCAGAAGCTCTCTCCAGCTGCTCAGTGCTCTCTAACAGGCTCACTGGGTTCACAAACCACTCTTAGGAGCAGGCCCATGGCCAGCAGTACATGGGCCACACAAAACAAACTCAATGGCATTTTTGGAGGTTCTTTGTCTCAAAATACGTAGTCAGGGCATGTATTTATTTATTTGTTTGTTTGTTTGTTTACTTTTTAACTTTACAGGTCCTTTGTGTATTTTTTATATTTTCCAGTTTTTGTTTTTATGAAATTTCTGTGTAGAGGAACATGTGTGTCTCTGTGTCTTTGTGTGTTTCTTGTGCTTCTTCTTTGGATCTTTTTCTTCTGTTTGTTGTATGTTTTGTCCTATTCTGGTTTGTTTGTTTTTATTTTATCTTAGTTTATTCTATTATTATTATTATTATTATATATGTGTTTTACTTGCCTGTTTGTGTTCTAACAATAGAGAGAAAGAAAAAGTGCTGATTTGTGTGGTGGGGGAAGAGGGGAGGATCTGGGAAGGGCTTGGGGAGGGAAAACTGTAATCAGAATTTATTGTGTGGAAAAATATTTTTTCAATAAAAAAGAAAATATTCTACTCAGTGAAAATGAATGACAGATGTATATATAATGCTATATATATAGTCAAATCACTTGATTTTAATTGATACTAAACCTTCGTAATGAAGGTTGTCTTGTTTACTTTTATGTATATTTAAACATTTTCAAGGCAAAATATTAGAATACAATAAAAGGCTTAGTAAGAAAAGAGCGTGTATTAGTAACACTGAACAATGAAAAATAACCTATAATTTAAGGTAATTATAATAACTGCCAATGATAATCGAAAAGTTTTTGAAATTATGTTTTGAGTGAGTTTTTAGCAAGGTGTTTTATTTATATTTTCATGCTTCTATTAGGTATGATTTAACAAAATATTTTAAATGAGTTTAATATTAAAAAAGAAGAAGAGGATTTAGAGTATCCTATGTTTTAAGAAAAATATGCATATAGTACTTTTTTAGGTAGACTAGAAGGTTAGTGAGATTTCAATATCTGAAACCAAGTTGGGTTCAATAGTTTATGTAGGAAACTGTTTACTGCATTTTAATTATAATTATGAGAATTCATATCTCTCCAATTACCAGCAAAGGATGTCGTAGCAATGCTTAATAAGTGGTCATATTTCTGCATCTGTATCCTATGCAACAATTACAAATGTTTCAGGCACTTAAAATTATGTAGTTGATAATCTTTGTCAAGATATTGAAGATAAAAGCTGGTTGTTCTTAGGTGGAGCTTACCATTCCTACCAAGCTGTTTGGCTGTTAATGTTTTATCCATACCCTTGGATTGCCTTTTGCTCCATGCTGGCCACTTGAGGACAAGTTAATGATATTACATTCCGATCTGAATTGAGACAGTCAAGTCTGTTAAACAGTATTTTCCAATCAGACCAAATCTTGTGTGTGAACCTATATTTAATGTTACACTATGAATCAAAAATATCTCCCAAAGACTTATATTGGAATCCTGGTCCTCCAGCTGGTAGTGCTATTTTGACAAGGTGAAGAAACTTTGGGATGCTAAACGTGGCTAGCAGAAGTAGGTCATTAAAGATGAGCTTCAAAGTTTATATGGAGGCTCCCAGTTCTAGAACTGTCTCTGTTTCTTTATTCAGTGAGATGTGATGCTCTTGCTGCCACGAATGGCGCTGCTCCACCATGCCTTCCCTGGTATGAGGGACTGAATATCCCCTGAAACTGGGAGCCAAGTAAATGGCTACCCTGCTTTAGTTGATTCTGTGAAGACTTTTCGTCACAGCGACATAAGTGTAACAAATACTCCTGAGCTTTTAGAAAAAAACTTGTATGTTGCCTTCTCTGTAAGCCAGGATGTCAGTATATAGGAATGATCAGTGTACAAAAAGGTTTTGGTATTTCATTGACAGCTCACAGTGACGATAAATAACTGCTTGGTAGATGTTGAAAGAAATAGGGATGTCTTTAAGGAGAGAACGTGTGTATGTGTGGGGTCTGTATGGAAGATAATATCAGTTAACAATTGGCAATGGGAGCTTGACCATCCTGGATTGTGTCAATCTGATACATAACATGTAATTTGTTCTCCATTTAAAGCTGAAGGACCTTCCTGATATGGAATAAGCCTTTTGTACACTGTAAAGATTTGTCATTCGAATTGGTTTAATAAAAAGCTGGCTGGCTGGTAGCCAGGCAGGAAATATAGGTGGGACAATGAAACTAAGAATACTGGCATGAGGAAGGGCAGGGTTAGAGTGGACACCAGCAAACACAGAGGATACAGTATGTGTAAAAACATTAGGTAACAAGCCACGAATCATGTGGCAAAGCACAGATAAGAAATATGGGTTAATTTAAATGTAAGAGTTAGCTAGTAACAAGCCTGAACTATTGGCTAATCATTAATAACTAATATTAAGCCTTTGTAAGGTTACTTGGGAACTACTTGCGGGATAGAAATTTCTCCTACACCTTCCTTCCTAGATAGACACAAAGATGCTTTCTGAAGACAGCTTGTGAGACCAACCTGGTAAACATAGCTAGAACCACAGGTCTATTCAGGAAGCAACTTCTCAGTTTCACGGGACCCCAATTTACTAACCCCGAGGACATTGCTATTACCTGTGACTTTGTAGCAAGATCCTTTTCCATAATTTTCCATAAAACAAACCGGCCCACCAGTGTAATATTCTCACTGGGACTTTTCTTTTCCCTAACCAGTTTCTTCTTTCATCAGAAGGGAAATCAAGAACAAAAGGTGAAGGAGTTTAGTTAAAACTATTAATGATATGTACTAGGCATCCGACAACCAAACAAAACAAAAGGAGATGTCAAGAGGTGGCTGGAAAAGACGTGGTCAGAGTAGCCCAGTTCTCTAGGCATGGTGAACCACTACAGTGGTCATTCATTGCACTGGGAATAGATTAAGGATGGGAGAGTAATGGAGTTGCCTATGAAGGAAGATGTTCTCTCTCTCTCTCTCTCTCTCTCTCTCTCTCTCTCTCTCTCTGTCTGTCTGTCTGTCTATCTTATGCATGCATGCCTATGTGTGTGTGTTCATGTTCTTGTATGGTGGTAAGCACATTTGTTGGAGTTTGCATGCACGTGTGTGCATGTGGGAACCTAACACCGATGTTGGGAATCATCTCTGCTCTTCTATTTTATTGATTTAGACAGGATCTCTCAATCAGATCCAGCATCCTTAATATGGCTACTCTGGCTCTCCAGTTTGCTCTGTATAGCTCTGACTCAGTCTTCCAAGGCTACCCTTACAGGAAAGCCACCCCACCTACCAGGGTTTCTGAGGACCCAAACTCTGGTCCTCAAACTTGTGCAGCAAGCACTTTAACTGCTGAGCCGTCTCCCTAGTCCCATAAAGAACATTTTATGAGCCCCTTTGTACATTTTAAACTACCAGAATTCTTTTTTTGACTTTTCTACAAGCCTCGTCTTATTGCCTGGAGAGTAAAACTCTTCACTTAAACAAGGGGCTAGGGGTGGAGCTCACAGCACCTTCTCAGCATTGATCCAAGAAAGCCAGGAACAAATGAATCCCTTGCCACTCAAGGGCTAGAAGAGGAGCTTTCCAAAACTACTAAAGAGAAGTTTTGAGAAGAATCTAAAGGATTGTGATTTCCAACTTTTTCTTAATTCTGGAGGCCCTTGCTGAAATTGAAGTTGACATCAGCATGGTGAAATGGCTTGAAGCTCAATACTCTTGTCTGGTTTATTACAATCTGGGTCCTTTAAGAAGCTACATTGGTCAATACTTTGAACTTATTTGACTATCATAAATGCAGCCTGTATTTATTATAGAGAATTTGAAATCCGAAAGAAAAACCACATCACATAACTAGACGACCTTTAACCATTCATACACACACACACACACACACACACACACACACACACAAACACACACACACACACGAATGCTGGCATTTGTTTGCTTTCAAAGCCTTGTAGATAATTTCAGAAACATAATTTGGTGTCTCATTTTGTTTGAAATTTTATTGTTAAAATTATGTGAGCTTTGAAGATATGGATTTACACTACTAGTGACTTTCACCTTTCCCCAGTGCTATATACATAGTTATCGAATTATTGTCTTAATAAGCCAAATGCATTTATATATATATTTTAAGGATAATTTACAAGGCAAAAATTATGGTCTCTTTGAAATATTATAGGACAAAAAGAGTAGTCTGAAGTTCTTAAATATCTGTATACCCAGAGGCTCCATGCAGGGACCTAGAAGAAAGGCAAGCTTTTGATTGGTTTGATGAATATCAGAAATGAAAGTGAGGGGCTGGGTAGGAGAAAAAGGTTCTATACCTCTGCTTGTTCCTTTGCCTTTTCCACAGGATGGATAGCTTATAAATTTTACTGTTTAGAAGAGGACTTAGCAAGCTTTGTCTTCCAGTAACAAGGAAATGAATATTTTAGAATTAGCAGATTGTATAGTCAGGTAACCATTTAATTCTGCCGTCATGGAAGGAAAGTAGCTCCAGATGATATATAGGCAAATGGGGATAGATGTGTTTCGAATAAATCTTTATTTGTAGAAAGGAAAAGTGGGCCCCCAACCAGGCTGGGTTTGACTTGAAGATGTAGTTTTCTGACCTAGGGCTTCTAGTCCAAGGTATCGAATGGGGGCAGGGCTCAGCAGAAGACAGGGGCATGGTGTTTGGTGTTTTAAAAGGTTGTGCACATTAATTTTATGTCGTGCAACCTCACTGAATTTATTTACTACTCGAAATTGGAGTGCTTTCTCTTGTATCAGGTTGCTCTGTCTGTTTACCCCTTTCTAGTCTTTGAAACTATGGAACTGAGATAGCCCACTAATGGGGCAAGTCATCTTCTCTCTTCCTTCTCCATTTAAAGATTGGCTATTGCTCTGTGCCAGATGCTGGAAACTGGATGCGGGCTTCTATGCAAGAAGCAGGTGACCATACATAGGCTTGAGTCTCTTCTCTTTGTTAGAACCCGTTGCTCTTACCAGATACCCTTTAAAGAGTGCTGGGTAAGGCTTAGTCAATAGCAAAGAAGACTATTTTCTAATTACTACTATAATATCTTTAGACTCAAGTTCATTTGGAGATTTTGCTTGGTATAACAGGAGAACACAGTGTGATTTGGGAATTCTTGGGTCCTGTAATTAAATGCTATTAAAATTAACCTTTTTATTTTTGTAGGAGCATTGCTTTTTCTGTATGCCTTGTCAACATGGTATTTTACATCATGAACTGCGATGATTTTTTTTTTTTTAAATTGCTTGAGCGCCTTTCTGCTTGTGACTGTCTTTCAGAGGACAGTACTGAGAGGTGGGAAGAGGCCAGGTGGACTAATCTGATTGCAGGATCAGGGCTTCTGGCTGGTCTCATGGGATATTCTGAGAGGAAACGCTAATGAAAAATAGATTAGATTTTTACCAAGTGCAGCTCCAGGTGTCAAATGCTTACGTCGTGCCACTTCCCATCCTCATTACAATTACTGCCATAAGAATTGATCCACATTATACTGTTTGTGGTTCCTCTGCAATTTTAGCAGGAAATAGCAAAAAGGCCTAGGAGTGCATTATCTGTGTGGCACAGGGAAACACTGCTTTCTGTAGTGGGAGGGTTGCTTTCTTCTTGCCCAGGCAATATGTTTGGGGACGTGACTTATGAAAACTCATTTTCTTAGTTGAAAACTCCATAGCATGCAGAATAGAAGACAGACTCTGTGCAGAGAATAGAGTCAGCAGTAGGAGATGGGGGTATAATTTGTATACCCAAAGAGATGTAAGTAGAATTATGAGATACATTGTGAGATGAAATTCACTTAACTGATAATTCTAGCTGTGGGGGCAAAAAACAAAATTGTGAAAGGACCATATCATCACCAGTCAAATACCTTACAAATACATTTTTTTTGTATTAGGATAATGGAATAAAAAATGCCTCTAAGGGAGTGATTGTAAAAGCATGAATATTATGAGAGAGTAGTGAGATATTTTTCTGGCCTGTTCCCTGCATTCTTCACAAAGTGATGGAACCACAAATGTCAAAGGTCAGTAATGACCAAACTGTGAGGCTGATAACTATCTTTGAATCTCAGGTCATTGTTCTTCCTTTCCACCATGATTTTGTACCTCAAAGAATAAATGGTTCTGGATGCATTTATCATCTAGATGTGGTCTTTGCAGCAATTGTCTTATGCAGCTTTTTATTATCAGTGTTCTGATGGGTTCTTGTCTTAAAAGATGATATGTGGGACAAGAGCCTTTAATGCTTCAGCACACTGGAAGGGTGCTGCTCACTATGTTTGGAAAACTCTGTTCTTCTTTCGGTTGGTTCTATGCCATGTTCGTGTACCAAACGTCCTAGAAAGTTTTGCACTGAAGGGACTGTTTAACTCTCTGTAGTCTAGGGTTTTGGGGAATATTTTCCTCAACATGACTCTTTCGGTATGCGTTAACTAGATGTTATAGAACTCAATTTGACAACACTGACTGGGGTAAAGCTGTTCACTTACACTTGACTCATTAACCACACTTTTCTTGATTAAAATGCTAGCTATGTCCCTGCTCAAAAGTTTCAGTCACAGAATGTAAAGCAAGTTGGCCCACTGTATGACTTGTAATGCTCTTTATTTATGAACATGTTCTTTCAACCTCACTACTGTCCTGTTTGTGGGCATTATTCTCTTTATTTTATATAAGGAACTTGAGATTTTGAGAGACAAAGTAGGCTTTTCTTAGGTATGAAGCTAGTTAGTAGTATAAAAGAAATAACCAATTAGAGGAACTAGACAGGAAGGTGAGACTTCACTGAACTCAGAAGAGTCCCATGGAAACCAGTCTGAGCAGGCATGTGAACTCTGCTTCTTTTTGTTCTCATAAAACCATGGAGCAGTCTCTGGATTTCCTTGGTGACTGTTGTTATGTCCCCCTTTTCATTTCTGATTTTGTTCATTTGGATATTCTCTCAATGTCTTTTGATTAGTTTGGATAAAGGTTTGCCTATTTTGTTGATTTTCTCAAAGAACCAACTCTTTGTCTCATTGACTCTTTGTATTGTTTTCTTTGTTTCTATTTGGTTGATTTCAGCTCTCAATTTGATTATTTCATGCTATCTTGTCCTCCTGGGTGAATTTGATTCTTTTTGCTCTGGAGTTTGCTCTGGAGTGTTCTGTTAACTCACTAGTGTGGGATTTTCCCAGCTTCTTTATGTAGGCATTTAATGCTATGAACTTTTCTCTTAACACTGCTTTCATTGTGTTCCACAAATTTAGATATATTGTGTGGACATTTTCATTGAATTTTAGGAAGTCTTTAATAGTTTTCCTTGACCCATTTATGATTCAGGTGAGCATTGTTTAATTTTCATGTGTTTGTGGGATTTCTGAAATTAGTATTGTTGAATTCTAATTTCAAGCCATGGTGATCCAATAAGATACATGGGATTATTTCATTTTTCTGGTATCTTTTGAGATTTGCTTTGCTACCTAGTATGTGGTCAGTTTTTTGAGAAGGTTCCATGAGGTGCTGAGAAGAAGGTCTTCTTGTTGTCTAGGTTCTTTGGGGTTGGGAACTGTAGGCTGATTTTCTTTTCTTTATGCCTAAAAGCTGTTTATGAGTGAATACATATGATATTTGTCTCTCTGGGTTAGGGTTACCTCACTCAATATGATGTTTCCTAGATCCATCCATTTGCCCACAAATTTCAAGATGTCATTGTTTTTTTTTTCTACTGTGTAAATGTACCACATTTTCCTTATCCATTCTTCAATTGAGGGGCATTTAGGTTGTTTCCAGGTTCTGACTATGACAAATAATGCTGCTATGATCAGAGTTGAGCACATTTCCTTGTGGTCTGATTGAGCATTCTTTGGGTATATACCCAAAAGTGGTATTGCTCGGTCTTGAGATAGGTTGTTTCCTAATTTTCTGAGAAATCGCCATACTGATATCCAAAGCAGCTGTTTGCACTCCCACCAGCAATGGAGAAATGTTCCCTTTACCCCACATCCTCTCCAGCATAAGTTTTCATCAGTGTTTTTGATCCTGGCCATTCGTACAGGTGTAAGGTGGAATCTCAGAGTTGTTTGGATTTGCATTTTTCTGATGGCTAAGGATAATGAGCATTTCCTTAAGTGTCTTTCAAACATATTAAATTCCTCTGTTGAGAATTCTCTGTTTAGGTCTGTACTCCTTTTTTTTTAATTGGATTATTTGTTCTTTTGAGTTCTTTGTATATTTTGGAGATCAGTCCTTTGTCTGATGTGGGGTTGGTGAAGATCTTTTCATATGCTATAGGCTTCCATTTTGTCTTGTTGACTATGTCCTTTGCTTTACAGAAACTTTTCAGTTTCAGGAGGTCCCATTTATTAATTGTTTCTCTCAGTGTCTATTCTACTGGGGTTATATTTAGGAAGTGGTCTCCTGTGCCAATTTGTTCAAGTATACTTCCCACTTTCTCTTCTATGAGGTTCTGTGTGGTTTTATGTTGAGGTCTTTGATCCATTTGGACTTGAGTTTTGTCCATGGCAATAGATAGGGATCTATTTTCATTCTTCTACATGTTGCTATCCAGTTATGCCAGCACCATTTGTTGAATATGCTTTCTTTTTTCTATTTTATACTTTTTGCTTTTTTGTCAAAGATCAGGTAATTGTAGGTGTATGGATTGATATCTAGGTCTTTGATTTGGTTCCATTGATCATCCTATCTGCTTTTATGTCCATACCAGGCTGTTTTCAGTACTGTAGCTCTGTAGTTGAGTTTGAAGTCAGGGATTGCCTCCAGAACTTCCTTTATTGTACAGGATTGTTTTGGCTATCTGGACTTTTTGTTTTTCATACAAAGTTGAGTACTGTTCTTTTGAGGTCTGTGAAGAATTTTGCTGGGCATTACATTGAATCTGTAGATTGTTTTTGGTAAGATTGCCATTTTTCCTATGTTAATTCTAACTACCCAAGAGATCTTTCCATTTTCTCATGTCCTCTTCAATTTCTTTCTTCAATGATTTTAAGTTCTTGTCATACACTTGTTTGGTTAGAGTTACTCAAGATGTTTTGTTATTTGTGACTATTGTGGAGTGTGATGCTTCTCTGATTTCTTTCTCAGCCCATTTATCATCTGTGTAAAGGAATTCTACTGATTCTTTTCATGTTAATCTTATATCCTGCTACATTACTGAAGGTGTTTATGACTTGTAGAAATTCCTTGGAAGAATTTTTTGGTCTGCTTATGTAAACTATCATATCATCAGTAAATAGTGAGTGTTTGACTTCTTTTCCAATTTGTATCACCGTGATCTCCTTTTGGTGTCTTATTGCTTTAGCTGGAACCTCAAGTACTATGTTGAACAAAACAGACTTGTCTTGTTCCTGATTTCAGTGGGATCGCCTTGAGTTTCTCCCTATTCACTTTGATTTGGGCTGTTGGCTTGCTGTATATTGCCTTTATTATGTTTAGGTGTGCTCCTTGTGTCCCTGCTCTCTCCAAGACCCATATCATGAAGGGATGTTGTATTTTGTCAAAGACTTTTTCAGCACCGTATGCGATACTCATATGGGGTTTTACTTTTTGATTTTTTTATATGGTGGATTACATTGACAGATTTTCGTATGTTGAGCCATCCCTGTATCTCTGGGATGAAGCTAACTTGATGATGGTGGATGATTTTTTTCTCTGTTTTGTAGCTTGGTTTATCTCCTGTTACTATAACACAATGATGGCCAAGAAGTGGATAATTTCTAAAGAAAATATATTTATTTTGGCTCATGTTTCTGGAAGGTGGCAAGTCCAAGAATGTGGTTGTAGCTGGTGTAGATTCCATGTTGCTTTAACTCAGAGCATAAGATGAGAGAACAATCAGGTAGATGCAGAAGAGGCGAGATGAGAGATGCAGCCTGGTCTTGTAAAGAGCCCTCTCTGTAATCGTGCATTGAGTCTGAGAGGATCTAGTATTCATTTTCGTGAAAAAGGCATTCATTCTTAAGAATAAAATCATCATTGTGTGTATATGTGTGTGTATGTATGTGTCTGTGTGCCTGTGTCTGTGTATGTGTGTACATGTGTGTATGTATGTATATGTCTGTATGTGTATGCATGTATATGTCTCTCTGTGTGTATGTATGTATATGTCTGTGTGTGTGTGTGTATGTATGTGTGCATGCATTGGTATGTCTTCCCTGGTCATTCGCCACCTTATTTTTTTCACAGTTGATTTTTTTTTTCTATTTATTTTGGTGGATGATTTTTTCTGATGTGTTCTTGGATTTGCTTTGCCAGTATTTTACTGAGTATTTTTGCACCAATGCTCATGAGTGAGATTGGTCTGTATTTTTCTTTCTTAGTAATGTCTTTGTGTGGTTTGGGTATCAGGGTAATTGTGGCCTCATAAAAAGAGTTTGGCAATGTTCCTTCTGTTTCTATTGCATGGAACAATTTGAGGAGTATTGGTATTAGTTCTTGTTTGAAAATCTTGTAGAATTATATGCTGAAACCATCTGGTTCTGGGCTTGTTTTTTGGTTGGGAGACTTTTGATGACTGTTTCAATTTCTTTAGCAGTTATAGGTCTATTTAATTTGCTTATCTGGTCTTGATTTAATTTTTTAAGCGGTATTTATCTAGAAAATTGTCCATTTCCTTTAAGTTTTCCAAGTTTATAGAGTACAGGTTTTTGAAATATGTTCTCATTGATCTAATCTACATGGAAAGTAGAAAAAGACAAGATCTTCTGAGTAAATTGGGAGCATAGAGAGCATGGGAGAGGTAGAAGGGGAGGGGAGGGGAGAGAAAGAGGAGAGTGGAGAAAAATATATAGCTCAATAAATACAATTAAAAAACAAACTATGGAGCAGTCACCATGCTGCTCTTCTCCTGAGATTACAGATGCCCTTGAGTTCTTAACTGTGCTATGCATGGACGCAGCACGCACCAACCCATGGACATTGCTGTGCACATGTATGTATACACTGCGGAGACTTTCCTCTTTTCTTTCCCCTATTGTGCATGCCCATGTGAAGTCTATTGCATTCTGTGTATTTTGGTTGCTGGATGGGGGCTTCCCTGAAACGTGGCCTTATAGTCTAAGCTTTAAGCTGATATTCAATGATTATTCCAAAATAAGCTGTCATTTGGGATTTTTAACTTCTTTTCAGGCTGTATCTCATTTGTGACCCAAATCCATTCTTGCTAATTGCTCAATCTATTAAATCTGGACCACTCGTATTCTTAAATTTTATTTTTGCCTCAATTTGTCAGGGTGTTCTGTGTTGCATAAACTGCAGAAAGAAGTCACTCCAAGGTGGAACTTCAAGGCCTGTGTGGCTTCAGGAAGGTCCAGCCTCTGAGGAACTGAACTGAACCGAACCTCGAACTGCCTTACAAAAGCATATTTATTGACTGTTATGCAATGTGGTTGTTATGGGTGAAGTATTTTCTCATTCCAAGGTCCCTAATCTAATATACATGCCTCTTTAAAGGAAGGCGTCACAAACCCACATGACTCTAGTCCTTTGTGCAAACAGTACACAATAATACATGAGCCGCAGCTGTGCCGGAGGCATCTTGTGACCAAAGTCATGTGATGGCTGTAATGCCTCTTCAGAAAAGCAATTCTACAACTCATGGAAAACAATCACTGTTTTCCACAATGATTCTTCAAGGTCTAAGTATGTCTAGAAAACAACTATTCTAATGTTTACTCTGGGTACAGTGAAAACTAAATACCTACAACATCAGTTCTAGGGTTTCTTGTTACCCCCTTTCTTCCTTGGTTTATTTTACCCATTCACTCCGACAAAGAATACTCCCCAACCTATATACCTGTTAAAACTCTCATAACGGGTTTCTATTCAGGTGCTGGACCAAAGGCTGCAGACGAATAGCAGAATTTAAAGTGTTTGAATTATTTTCTCTTAAAACAATGTGATGTTTGTATAAAGCTTCTTATTTTCATTGGGCCACAAATAGCAAACTAAAGTTGAGCCTTAGGGTCTGTGGACCCTATTGGGTGTGGCCTTGTTGAGTTTTAATTGTTCTACCCAAATCTTGCTTCTTTGTTACTTTTCACTCGCTGTCAGCTCTAAAGCAGGAGTTTTTATTTAGACATTATTAGAATCAACAGATAACATGAAACTCATCTTCTGTCTAGCCCAGCCTTGATGGAGGATTCTCATTGGCTAATAAACAAACTGCCTTGGCTTTTTGATAGGGCAAGATTTAGATAGGTGGAATAGACAGAACAGGAAAAAGGAAGTGAGGTAGATGGCTCAGACAATTGCCCCACCTCTCCTCTCTGAGGCAGACTGCCGTGCCTCTCCTCAGGGAGCCAGATGCCATGAAGCCAGCCACCAGGACAGACATGCTGAAACTTTCCTGGTAAGATACCGCTCGTGGTGTTACATAGATTATTAGATATGGGTTAGTCAAGATGTGAGTAAGAGGCTGAAAATAATGGGTCAGGCAGTGTTTAAAAGAATACAGTTTCCGTGTAATTATTTCAGGCATAAGCTAGCAGGAGGTCGAAAGCCGGGCAGCGGGAATGCAGCCTGCAGCTCAACACTACACAGCCTCTATACTTCCTACTTCCCTCAACTTCTACATTAAAAACAGGAAGTACATTCCTAACACAAGTCACTTGACTCCTCCTTCCCTCTGTCTCCAGGTACACCCAGGAACCAACTTCTGTGAGCTTTCTGTTTCCTGGATTTTGTTAAATTCACTCCTTTCATTTGCATCATGCTATCTTTGTTTAGAACACCATTTCTGCTTACACCGCTAGACTAGTCTTCACTGCTAAGCTTTAGTTTTTACATAAATATAATCCATCAATAAGCTTCTATTTGTTTAGTAATCCCTCAGAAAGTAATGGTTACATTATTACTTTTTCTGTTGAAAAATTATCGGTTGCTTTCTAGTCCCTGGTGATTAAAATGTAAACTCCCTCATTATCTTGTTAATTATGACCCTGTTTATTTTGGCTCCAATCTTCCTTTCTTGATTGATTTCCTCTCATTCTAGATGTACTGTTACTGCCTTTGACTTTGTTGACTGCTGTCTTAGTCTGGGATGTCCCCAGATCCCTATGTACTTATAATAATTTAAATCTTAGTTTTCCTTAATACTTGGTCAGTAGCCATAACTTTTCTAAGCCTGTACTGATCAGTCCATGATTCCGGCTGTATTTCTTTAACTTCAACTAAATTACAGTTCCTCTAACTGAAATTCTCTAAAATGTATCTCTAAGATGACTTGAGCTTTGCACACAATACAGATTCTTAGTATTGGGAACTATCCATGGAATGTTAGGTACAAGACACCATTTTATTGTACAGAGAACACTGATATCCTTTTCACATGTTTCCCACGTTTTCTTTGTGTGTGTGTGTGTGTGTGTGTTATTGTGATATTGTCTATAACAATACATTGCTTACAGCTGGGAATAGATGCTTATTTCTGTATCCTCTGCATGTTTCAGCAAGCTATTTGCATATAATATATGCTTAATAAAAGTGGATTAATAAGTAAACAGTGTAGTTATCCAGGGACATAAGGTATTTGTTTGTTTAGACAAAGTCTCACGTATGTGGCTGGCCTTAAACTTGCTATGTTGCTGATTATCTCCAAGAACACATCTTGTCTCACCTCCCAAGTGCTGGGATTTCAGGCGTGTGCCATCATGTTCAGTCTATGTGGGGCTTTGGATTTAACCCAGAACTTTGTGCATGCTAGAAAAGAAAGACTAAGGAATCAGCACAATAAAATCCTATCTCTCTTACCCATGCTCGTTTTTTTTTTTTTGAAAGTATCTTCTATCATCCTATGATTCCTTCTTTTGGCTGAGACTGTTCTTTCTAGGATGAATCTCAGGTTGCAACATCTTCCAAGAAACAGGAATGCAATTAATCTTCTGCCAGTTTTTCTTATCTGTAGGAAAGCCTACACATGAATCAATTCAGACACATTATTTTGCGTGGGGGAAGGGAAATATTATCCTCTGCAGGAGAATCAGAGAGTGAAGGGGATGATATGAAAATCATGGCTATAAAATGATCGTCCCCATCAAATTGCCCTGGGTGATTTGTTCTTACAATTGTTCATGGTGATTTATTCAACTTCAAGTATCTTCTAACTTTTCCAGAGAAAGATAAGGCCAAATTACCTGCTGGTGCCTAATCTTTCAGCAGGAGTGCTTAAGAGAACACTCTAGGGGCAGTTTTCTGCTTTGATGGTATTATGGTCCATTCACCATTTAACAATGCTGAGATGATTGTCATTTAGGGGATCCAGCCTAACTGCACAATGGTTCCTGATTACGAGAAGACCACGATTGTTGCTGATTAGAGTAAGGCACTGTGGCTGGCTGTCAGTGCCCCATATCTTCTTAGGAAAAGGTGGCACCTGTAAAAATCAATAATGCATGAGTTGAGAAATCTCTGAGACAGCATTTCTGTGAAGGCCAGAAGGAAAGACAGAATCAAACTTTCTTGATCTTCCAAGCTTCTTGATCTATTCATACCAAAGAGTTTGTATCGAGCACCTGTGTTGTGCTTTTCACTCTGCCAACAGCTGTTATGGATCAGACAAGATAAATATAAGGCATTATTTCTACCCTCCAGGAGTTTATAATCACACTGGATGAGACAAGACATTTAAATAGATACAATTAAAAGGCAACGCAAGGCATCGTGCAGCAGGCAGCAAAGTACGCTGTGTAATTAGAGAATGTGATTGTGTTTTCAGAGAGAAAGAAGAGTGAGGAGTGGACTCATGCCTGGCTCTTGCTTGATCTGAGATTATAGTGAAGGACATAAATAAGAAACAAGCCCACTCACAGAGCTGTTTGTCTTTCTCTTTGGGTAAGGAAGTTGAACACCATGAAAATCCAAGAATTTTTAAAGGATGCCCCGAGTAATCGCTAATGTATGCTATGTTCATTATCCCATAGTTGCCAGAACATGAAGGACCTTTTCCTAACAATGGTATCTCAATTCATGTTCTCAGAGTAATTTTATTCGCCACTGGGCTATTAGTTGCCATGATCAGCGGCAGCCTCTGAAACACCCCTTAGTTGACTTTGCATTTCTGAACTTTCCTGCTGTCTCTCTTTGTGAGCGTTCTTCTTGTGGCAGTGATCTATGGTGTTCAAGAGAAGATTTTTAAATTGACAGACTAAAATATACCAGCATCTGGGAGAGTTTATTAAGCCCACAGCCAACGAACGTGGTTCATGCCACTGCCTTTAAAAGAATGAGAGTCTGAGAAGCTGCAGGGCACTGGATCGTGTTAGCACTGAAAAATGAGATGGGATTTTGAACAGTGTGAGACGGACATTCTGTTCCATAATTGACAGTGTGTGTTAGAAAGGAAGATCTCACAGCACTGGAAATATGGAGAAGGAACAGAGTCAGAACAGGGACACATCTACGTAGGTGGCAGTTGCCAGTGACTTTTGGATAAATACTTTATTACATATAAATACACACACACACACTTTTTGCACTAACTGAAGGGTCGGGCAAGGAAGCAGAATTCTTCTGGAAGGAACATTGTTCGACAGAGGAAAATTTGGGGCCTCTATCATTCTTTTCCCGTTTTAAGGGTTAAAACGAAACTTTAAATGAAATCTCCTAGATTATTTAGAATGCTGCGGGCGAGGCTCGACCAGATGGTTCCCAAGCCCCCTTTCCGCTCTTGATTTTGAGAGTCTCTGTTTCTCAAGAAAGCTGGCGGTGTTTAATTTAAACATAGTCAAAGCATAGACTCTGTTGAGCAGCCTACAATGTTGGCCAAGCAGCTGAGCCAGTATGTAGTAACTTGTGTGAAGCGCACACTTCCCAGCGTGATTTCTGGATTGCATTCCCCCACCTCCTTCCATCCGTCTGTTCCTTCACGGTTCATGATGACCTCTAATTGGAAGGAGACCAGGATCCAGAGATTAAACTAGACATTACTAACAACTTGCAGTCCAACAACACAGACAAAGATATCCCACATGTTAGCTCGGGAAGGAAACAGTGAGAAAAGATGCCTGAATCATTTGTGGAGGGTAGCTAGAGATGTTTCTAGAACAGTGCCAAGGATTTGCTGCCCCTTAAGAGTTTCCTGGGAAAAGAGTGGAAAGGCTTGCTGATTACAAATGATAGGACTTTGATGATATTGGTAAAGTCATATGATGTTAGCGAAATTTGTCTTTGAAAATTGTACTAGATTGCCATGTACTACACATACATGCTGTAATAACTATAATAAATGGAAAGGAAAGTACTTCGAAGACAAGCAAGGCATCCATCATCCATAGTTTGTTTATATCACTCACTCCTGAACATTGACCCAAAATGCTACCTTTTATTGTCTTGGTCATGTGTCAAAGACTCAGACGACCGAGTGCCACCACTGCTGATGTCTGCGACTTTGAAAAGCTGGTTTAATTGCTTCACTTGGTAGTCATCTGAAGTCATCACTTGGTAGAACACCTAAGGACATGTTGTGCATGTTCTGTTACTGTGGGCTTTGAACCTGTGCTCTGGTGGTGGATATATATATATATATATATATATATATATATATATATAGTTTTCTCAAGGGCTTGACTTTGTCAACGACTCCTGCTGTGTCTCTCTTATCGATAAGATTGGGAAAACCATGCCATCTCACCTCACAGTGCTGCAGTGAGGACCAGACAGTCGTCTATACAAACATCCTTTGTAGACAGTATCTTACAGCATGCTGTACTTGTAAAGAAACATCAAGCAAAACCTCGGGGAAAGTCTTCATGGCTGTCTTCTTAAGCCACCTTTCATATGAAGTTAAATGATCCCTTAAGAGTAACTGATCATGCCTAGCCATCTTCTTTCTTTTCTATATAAATTACAACCCAATCGTTCTCTCTTTCTCCTTGCCCTGTAACAAATTACAGAGCCAATTCGTTTGCTCCCTTGTCAAGGGCTATTGTCACTTAAGATTCACTGCGACCTGTAAGACAGTGTAGGAATTGAATTTATGTGGTCAAAATGGTAGGAAGTGGAAAGCTTGCATGGGATTAGAGGAGCTTAAACTCAGATCCAGTAAGAAAATATCAGGGAAATGCAAGGTGGGAATTCCAGGTTGAAGGGCCTCACGGTGATTATGAACTTTTATGCCTGAAAAGGATTCCAAAGAGAATCCAGCAACATTTAAATTTGAACACAAGTATTAAAGTCTTCACGATGACCTGCTAGCTATGTTCATATATATTTGTGTGGCTTATACATTAAGCAAATGCAGGCAAAAGATGACTTAGAAAAACTGAGTTGGGATCTTTGTTTCTCTACCTTTTTGCTATGAGAATGTCAATATATCACTTATACTTTAGAAATTCAAATTATTCTTCTGCAGAGTGGGTGGAGAGAAAACTAACTATAGTCAGTCACTTAAACGAGAATAGTCACCACCATAGGCTCAGACATTTGAATGGTTCCCAGTTGGTGGACAGTTTAGGAAGGATTAGGAGGTGTGGCTTTGTTGGAAGAGCTGTGTCACTGGAAGTGGGCTTTGAGGTTTCAAAACCCCATACCAGGTCCAGGCTCACTCTCTCTTGTAGATAAGGTATAAGTTCTTAGCTACTGCTCCAAAGCCAGGCCTGCTTCCATGCTCCCTGACATGGTAATGGCGGTCTAACCGTCTGAAACTGAAAGAAAGCTGTTGGGACTAATGAGTCCTGGCCTTCAGCTGGATGTTGGGATTAATGAGTCCTGGCCTTCAGCTGCTTTTCCCTCCTAGAACCTTCTAATTGAAGTTACTAAAAGCTGTGCCTAGCTTAGAGGATCAGTGGATGGGATTTTCACCTGTTGGCCATTGACTGCAATGTATTTAAGTCTACATGGTGTTAATAAAAGGGGCTTTTGGTATCAGTGTTTGAAGGGCTGTGTGTCGGTCTGTCTCTGCGTGTGTATTCTCAACCTCCAGCCCCTTGCTCGAAGCTTGTGAACTGGGGTCTAGCGCATAGAGCACAGACAGGGGCCTTGGTGCGTGGCAGAAAGTCCCAACCAAATGCTTTCTTTTATACATTGGCTTGGTCATGTGTCTCTTCACAGCAACAGAAAAGTGACTGAGACAGTTACCTAATGTAAGATCGCTGCTTGGTTTAAAAGAATTTATAATGAGAAAGTTAATAATACCCATAAAACATTTATCCTAATGTCTTAGTATTTTTAGCTAACTGTATACTCCACATCCATGGAGTTTGCCAGCTGGGATAGGTTGGTGAATCAAGTCATGTTTAATCTCAGTGATGTCTTGGGGATCCCTAGGCTTTCTGAGGTTCCTCATTTTTATTTATCTTTGTGTATGTGTGTGTATGCATGCGTGCACTCTCCAGTGTGCACACATATGCATTTTCATGTGTTTGAATGAGAACACGTGTGCTATGATGTGCTTGTGTAGGTCAGAGGGCAATCATGGGTCTTTGCTTTCCCCCTGTTTGAGACAGTCTTCAATTGCATGCTGTTTTGTATGTTGGGTTAGATGGTCTACCCGTGTCTTGGGGTTTTCCTGTCTTTTTCTCATGTCTTACCAGTACTCTGGTATTATAGATACAACCCTAACCAGGCTTCCTTGTATGGTTTCTGGGGCTTCCTTCTCAGGTCTTCAGGCTTTATTCAACCTCCAGGGTCCATTTTCAAACTTTTTATTCTGATAATAAATTGAAGCACGATTAAAGCTCAGGGTCAAATTTGGTGTTAAATCTGAAGATCCAAAAAGTAAAACAGCCAGCCACTGGCTCTTACCTCAACCACAGTCCAAAATGGCGATCCTGCCTCCTGGAATCTCAGAAGGAGACTGTGTCTCTGAGAGCTATCAGCCCCCATTTTATATTCCCCTCTAGGGCTGGGATTAAAGGTGTGTACAACTGTCGTTAAAGGCGTGCACCGCTCAGTTTCTATGGCAACTAGTGTGTCTAGTAGGATTAAAGGTGCGTGTCATTGTGGCTACTGAGATTAAAGGTATGTGTTACCATAACCTGGTCTGTAAGGCAGACTAGTGGGACTGTTTTGCTCTCAGATCTTCAGGCAGTTTTTATTAAAATACAATTGAAATGCCACTACAATAAATTACTTTCCTTGGTGAAGTTGTGGTGTCAAGGAAGTTCTAATCCTTAAAATCTTTAACTCTAGAAATGAAGACCAGTGAGAAAGAGTAATTTACATTAAAAATGACTGTAGCTGGAATTTTCTTTGGGTTGCCAACCAGCTCCCAAATAAAGACATGGAGCCTTATTATTAATTATAAATGCTCAGCCTTAGCTTAGGCTTGTCCCACTAGTTCTTTTTAACTTGATTTAACCTGTTTCTATTCATCTGCGTTTTGCCTTGGGGCTTTTTACCTTTCTTTCATTCTGCATGTCATACTGTCCTGCTTTCTTTGTGTCTGGTTGATTGGTCCCTGGGGTCTCCCTGGTGTCTCCTTTTCTTTCTTCTCTGGAGCTTAAATTCCTACTCCTACTTACTTTCCTTGCCTGGAAGTCCCTCCCATACCTCCTCCCTAGCTATTGGCTGTTCATCTTTTTATTAGACCAATAAGGTGCCTTAGACAGGCAAGGTAAAACAGCAACACATCTTTACATAATTAAACAAATGCAACACACCTTTACATAATTAAACAAATGTAACACGTCTTTGCACAGTTAAACAAATATTCCTCAACAAATCACATAATTAATGCTACTTAGGAAACTGAGGCACATTAAATATTAAAGAGGGCTTTGCATTCACAGCCTTGAAACAAACTGTAGTTTATTCTGACTGTTCACTTTGAGGCCATATTTTTGTGACTTTTCCCCATATCTGTGTCCACACTAATGTTAACAGATGTCCCACCTTCCAAAACAGAGAGGCAAGCTTGGCAGCGCTTCTCAGATCGCAGATTTAATTATGGCTGCACATGTGACAATGGAACAACCTTTCCAAGTTTTAGTTGGATTTGCATTTGGCACAAGCAACCTTCGTTTTCCCACCATATGGGTAACTGCGGTTTAAGGAACTGTCATGTGCCCTTGCTGTGAGTTAGTCAACTCTTGGTTATCTGTGGAGGAATGGACCATATAGTGGATTGGTCATGCCTGTTTCATAACCCCAGCCAGTTCTCACTGTGCCCAGTATAACGCTGTCCCATGCTGTCACTTGGTTTAGCCCTGGCAACCAGTGACATTTTAATATCTTCTGGGCAGAACACCAACTATTAATCTGATGCCAACTTATGCATCACGCTTTTCCCTTAGATAGCACAGTCCATGTGCAATCTTACATGCCTTCAAACATGTAGGAGGCCTTAAGATTTACAGAATGGATGATAACTTAGGTAACCCAGACAACAGTTAGGTGTCTTGTTGGTAGGAAAGTAGGTGAAGAAACCACGTCTGAGATAAGTTGACTGTCTTATCTAAGGATGCACAGAATGTGACATCACCCTGAGGTTTCTAAAATCAGTGTTCTTGCTTCTATCTGACAATTTCTTAGGAAAGAATGGGGGAAATATGACCCCCTATTTTGAGTTAGTGTAGCTTCCTATTTTTTAAAACACAGGTAATACAGAATGTGATTTGAATAAATAAGAGAAAAGATAGGTTGTAGCAGAGAAGCCAAACAATTGTTGCGTTCATTCACTTTTAAAAGTTTATCTTGTGTGTGTGTGTGCGTGCACTCATTTGAGTATAAATGCACATATGACATGGTGTGTGTGTGTGCAAGTCAGAGGAAAGCAAGTCAGAGGAAAGCTTTGGGACTCAGTCTTTGCATCCCAGCTTGTTTCAAACATGGTCTCTTGTTTACTGCTGCTTATAACTGGTGAGCTGGTCCATGATGGGGAAACTCTGTTAACCAATCACAGTGAATTGGGGCGTGGCGACCTGGTCCCCAGGGAAGAAAACCTGGAGCTCCAGGTGTGCTTGCTTTCTCCACGCGGTGCTCGCCGGACCATTTTGGATTTCGGACCACCCACTCTTGTAGTGTGAGTTCCCCCCCGCCCCTTTTTCAATTATTAAAATATAGCTTGTTCTTGAGCTGGTCTGGTTATTCATCATAACGACCGATTACGCCTACAGGTCCACAAGCTTTCTGCTGCATATAATAGGTGAGCTGGTCTAGGAGGTTCCAGGGATCCTCTAGTCTCTGCATTGCATCTTGCTGTAAGACTGACAGGATCTTAGACCAACCACGTCCAGCTTCATTGAGCCGTCTGCCTAGCTTTTATTCGCTCCCTTTTCTATGTTTTTTCCTTGGAACAAACTATTGCCCTTTTGTGGCTTCTGAGGTCTGTGTCAGAACTGTGGCAATTCACCGAATAAGGAGCAGGTGAGCATGAGCCCCTTCTTGTGAGAGCGTCTGAGAAAACCATTTGAATGTGGGTAACAATTGTATGGGTGGGGCAGACTGTGGGGCCACTGGCAGTTAGACCAGGATTTTTATCCCTATTGCTTGTACTGGCTTTTTGGAACCCATTCTCTTTGGAGGAATACCTTGCTCAGCCTAGATATAGTGGGGAAGGCCTTGGTCCTGCCTCAAAGCAATGTGCTAGACTTTGTTGACTCCCCATGGGAAGCTTTACCCACTCTTAGGAGTGGATGTGGGGTGGGGCAGGGTGGGGCAGAAAATGGGAAAAATGGGAGGAGGGGAGAGAGTGGGAACTGGGATTGGTAAAATGAGAAAGGATAGTTTTTTTTTTTTAAATAGAGTTAACGTACTTTTATGTTTTTATTTACTCATTCCATGGGTGTGTGGTATGGTGTGGTGTGTGTGTGTGTTGCATTTTTTGGTATGTGTGTGGATGTACATGTGTATCTAGGTGAGAGGACAACCTATAGGTGCCGATTCTCTCCTTCCACTGGGGCATGGGGAGTCGATGCAGGTTGTCAGGCCCGGCAGCAAGCACCTTTACCCACAGGGCCTTCTCACTGGCCTTGCGTGCAAATTTAAACCCTAAAACGTATGTACTGGGAAACTTTGTTAGCCACTTGGCATTAGGGGGTGATGGTGACTAAATACACAGCTCTGGTGCTCTTACTGGAAACTGAGAAAGAAAGGCAATTAGTTCTTACAGCAGTACCAGACAGTTAAAGGCAAGACTTCAGTGCTCTGGGAACTACAGTAGTTCATCTGGGTGGTGAATTTCAATTCTTGCTTATTTGGGGGCACACATAGAATTACTGAGGACATAGTAATCATGAGCTTAAAGAAAACCTCTTGGATCAAATTAAAACATAGTTCCAAACAAAAGATGAATGCATCAGAAATATTTAACGCAAGACTTTTATTAAACAGCTGGTTAAGGGCTTAGTTGGAAATATTCCCCCCCCCCCACAGCCTTAACTGCATAAAAACACAAAGTAAATAACACAGAGAAACGACCCTCAGATTCCAACATCAAAAGTTCTGCTATTTAAAAATGATCTCAGGTCATAACAACCATCCCTGAAGATTTCAAAACTTGCTGGAGTCGTGTGTTCTGGGCTCCAGATGATTCCAGAGACGTCTTTGAAGAGTGCTGTCTGGACTGAGCCTAGGGGTGGAAGGGATGGAGCTGGTTTAGTGTCCCATGCTGTTTTGGTGTAGGGCAAGGAGGTTAGCTTCTCCAATTTGTGGACAATTTGTTTTCATGCGACAAGGTCTCCTAGCAGCAGGATGGTTTCTGGAAACTGTCTTCTCTTTCTTGTGCCAAATTGGGAGTGTTTACCCAGATGCAAAAGCTGAAAAATAATGACACTAAAAAAGATTGGAGTGCTTAAAAAATATGGATTTAATTAAGCATGCCTATAATTTGGGGGCTGGAGAGATTCAGACGGCTCTGTGTAGGATGCTACAGCCACTGTTTCGTTATAGAGCCGCTGGGGCCCTAATGTGGTACTCTGGCTTTGCTCTTGGCCAAGTGGGTGGGTGACAGAGAAATTAGTTTCTCTCTCCCTGTATCTCTCTCTCCCCACCCCCCCTCCACACACAGAAAGAGATCTTTTTTCTTCTCTCTAAATTGAAATGAGGGCCATTATCCGTGCCCTGATAGTCCTGAAAAAGCACTATTTGTTCCCGGAGTCGCATACACCCTTTTATCCGTCCTCATCATATGGCCGCTGCACTTGTTTTGTGTCTTTAGCATGCAGCGAGATGGCTTCCTCTGTACAGAAGGAGACAAATGGTACGTGATTCTCCTCCTCCCGAACCTCGGCTTCTCTCTTTCATCTTGGACTCATGGCAGAGTTTAGAATCAGCTCAGATGGGATTCTTTGGATTCTAAGAAAGTATGGAGAAAGCAGCTAGGCTCTCCTGGTAGCTGGCAGGTTCTCTTGGTGAGCATGTTATAGTAGGAGTTCATAGAAAGATTCTCATGCAGATACAGTACTTGTAGTGAACCTGTTCAGTGCTATTGAGTGTTGCTGTGTATGTATGTGGGTTAATCTGAACTACAAGATCAGATAGCAACTGTTATTCTATAAATGAAAGTACCTTTGACTCACATAATGCTTTCAAGAATGCTTTCAGAACCATCTTCCTTTCAGAAACATTTTAAAAATATCAATTTAGTGGCCGATAAGATGGTTCAACAGTGAGAGACCTTGCCCCCAAGCTTGAGAACCTGACTTTTATTCTCAGAACTCACTGCCATAAGTTACCTTTTCACTCCCACACGTATAGCCTGACATGCACCCACATACAACTATTAGGTATTTTTTGCACCCACACACAACTATTAGGTATTTTCTGATGTCAAGCACAGTTCGAAGCTTTTTACGTAAGTTAAAATCATAATGCTGTTTACAACTCTATGGATCACATACTGTTATTCTAATTTCATAGTAGGGGAAAATCCTTTGTGATATTTGCTGTTTTCATTCCAATTTTATGTCAGGAAATTGTAGACCAGAGATTTCATTTGACAAGGCCACACATACCTGAGGCTTAAAAAAAAAAAAATCAAGGTAACGTGTAATCTGAATCTTCATATCTCCGCTCTGACCCTTTCTTCCTTTGTATTCTCTGATAGCATCCAATACCTTGCAGAGTATTTGTTTAATATCTGTCTCCTCAACTTGATGGGGCTCCCTGATGGCACAGCTTACTGACTAATATATTATACCCAACGTTACACTAAAGTGTCTGCTGAGTGTGGAAGAGCTCAGAAGTGAACCTCAGGACTATTCACCAAATCTCTCCTTTGTGTATGCTCAAGGTGACTCTCTTAGGCAGGGGAAATAACGAAGAAAACAACACAGGGCCTTATTCTCATGGTTTTCACAGCCAACTTCAAAGCTCCAGACAGGTGAAGATGTGACACTCTGAAAGAGGACATGAATGCAAGATGGTGCAGTAAGTTCTAGACAAGTGACCAAGGAAGGAGAGACGGGCAGCCCTGGGACGTATCAAGTGTTCCCAAAGCAGAGTGAGTCAGTGGGCATGCAAGACCTGTATATCTATCTACTTGGCTACAACTTTCTAGTTAGGCTGGTGTGAGTTATAGACACCCACTCACAAGAGACCAGAGATACAAATGAATTCAGTGACTTCCAAATTCTTCTATTGATCCAGAATGGCAAATGCACTTGATTCACAGAGCTTCTGGCTTAGCAACATCCTAAGTTACTGAGTTATTTAGTTGCTTGCTTGCTTGCTGCAGTTCCCAGTTATATATCCCAAGTAGGAAGTTCTGCATTAGGTGGTGGTGGATGGTTCTAGGTTTAAAAGGGAAACTGTAAAAGACTTCTGACCAACCATGCAAACACTTCTCAGCCCAGCTTGCTATTGTAAGATGTGCGCAACATAGCACAGGAGATTTTTGACTTGAATGTTTTTAAAAGAAATGCCTATTTTCTTGATCCAACTAGGGAATCCTGATATACTGCTGTATTTAAAGAAAAAATTTCAAGAATTGGTAGTATACCTATTTAGAATTTGTCCTGGGTTAGCAAACCAGATGGTGTGGGTACATGTACATTAAGAGGCTCTCTCTCTCTCTCTCTCTCTCTCTCTCTCTCTCTCTCTCTCTCTCTCCTTTGATTGTCTTTCTATGTAGCCTAGGCCAGTCTGGAACTCAAAATTCTCCTACCCCACCTCTGTGTACTAGAATTAGCAGATGTGCACCACTTCTCCTGGCTGGGAAGTATCCTCAGAACATCTTACATTATCCCACATGAAGCTATAGGGATGCTTGCAGTCATCTTGCCTGAGAATCTCTGATTCTCAACACTCTTCGTGTTCTGCTTGCCTTTACCATGCTCTTTACAAAGTAGTATTTATCTTGTATCTGTTAGGGTCCGAGGATAAAGCCCCCAGAGAAGACCAACGACCACGTATGCAATAATAAGAGTGTTTTATTTATTTCAGCGTTGGGGTGGCATAAGAGCAACCCCCAAAGAAGGTCACAAGCTCCTTTTAAGCGGAGTTAGGGGAATTCCAGAGGGGAGGGATTAACGTGGGGTTGATTGGTGGAGGAAAGATTAGTATGGGGGCTGATTGGTGAAAGGGCCTAGTGGTTAGGGACCTTCCAGCACCAGGGTAGGGAAAGGTATCTTTAGCTTGCAGAAGTCTGGGAACGCCTGCTGAGTTAGCAGAGCGACTTTGGGGTGTTTGGGAATCTGCTGAGGTAGCAGAAGGGTTTGTGGGTGGGATTGCTGATGTCTCTGGTCTGCTGCCCATCCCCCCTTACAGCCTTTTCAGCATCGAGGTAATTTTCAGAATTTGCTAGATTTCTATTTCTTGACTTCTTCCTAGGCAAGTGCCCTGCTCAAGCCGCAAAACCATTAGCAGCACCACGCTAATGGTCCATTCTCCCCTAAACTACAGAATGAAAAGGCATTCTGTTTTTTCAACTATTCAAACAAACATTCTAGAGTTGAGTCTTACTCGCTGAACTTGGACTGTGAGTCTATTTTGAGTGACCCACTTTCGGTGAGTGAAAGAATCAAAGATTTATTCTGCCAGTCTGGCTTATATGACAACCTAGTCTTCTTTCTTGTGGAAATAAGAACTATAGCTGATAGTCTGGTCAATAACTACAGCCAATAGCCGTAAGAGTAGGAGGGGCTGAAGAAATGCTCAGAGGCTAAGAACACTGGCTGCTCTTTAGAGGTCCTGAACTTAATTCCCAGCAGCCATGTGGTGGCTCATAACCATCTATAATGAGATCTGGTGCCCTCTTCTGGCCTGCAGGCAAAATGCAGGCAGAACACTACATAATACATAATTAAAAAAGAGAGCAGGAGGTGATGGTCTTGGCTGAGTAAGGGGATCAAGCAGTGCAGTATAATGATTATGTACAGTGCAGCAATCATTTACATTTCACCAAGTGTTAGAGTAGTCTAGAGGTGATTCAGGCTCATGAGAAAGCACGCAGGGGTTAAACACAAACACAATGCCATTTTGTATAAGGGATTTGAGCATCTGCAGGTCTGGACATCTGAGTCAGGGAGGGAGAATCCTGGAGTCAATTCTCTTTGGATGCAAAGGTGATAGATGATGGTGTGTGTGCACATACAAACAGGGGTTGGGGAGAGTTGAGATGAGCAACAATAACTGTATTTTAATAACACGACTTCTTGTTGATAAGCTTTTATTGTTTACATTATGTTTTCATAGTGCTATTAAAATTAACGTCAAAGTTTCTTCACCTAAGACAAACTAAAATCTTCTCAGTGTTTATTTGGCTCTCCTGTTTTTCCCTCTTAAATGGTTTGTTCTGATTCCATGTAGTTTTGCCCTAAGCAGTTTACGTGGGATTAGCTACACCTCATGGTTAAAGAATACAAAAAATTCAGTCTCTCAGTTTATTCTTGATGAGACAAAGACTTCATCTTTGTCTATACTTGGTAAAAAAAAAATTTGTCACCATTAGCCTGGGATTCCTTTGTTCAATGTTCTCTTTTATTTTTTGCTGAGTCTCTTTGATCTCTAGCACCAAATAAGCCATTACTAAAGGATGGGGTTATAGCTCAGTGGTAGAGAGCTTGCCTAGCATGTATAAGTTTTTAGGTTCAATCTCTGTCAATCCCACTAAGCTACATCTAACTGTGGGATCATTAATGGAAAGACCTTCCTTCTGTAGAAATCCTCTGTTTCTGGTGTGTTATCCTCTAATACCCCCTTTAACCCTCAACCCCAGGGGCATCTTCTCTTCCTTGCAAGCTTTGTCTCTCTTCTTCCAACTGCTTCTGCAGCTGAGTAGGGGCAGTACAGCCCTTAGCATTTCAGTAGCATCAGAATCGGCTACAAAAGCCATCTACTGACATAATTTCTGGACAGTAGTATAGGGGACAAAAGACTTACCAGGGGAGATTGTTGGGATGATACATATATCTAATGCCTGACTTTCTCCATGGCAGGCTGACTCTCCTCAAGGGACAGCAGAGGTAGAGTCAAAAAGTGACCTTTGTTTTTCCTCCAGGAAAAACTAGCAGCAGAAAAGAACAGATTAGCACCTTAGAATCTTCAAAGCATGTCTGCATGCATTTTTCTCCTTTAGTCTGTGCAAGAGCAATGTGTTCTCCAATCCTCTCTGCTTTGAGGGAGATGGTCTCCTCCCTGCTTTGAGATAAGGCTCATGGAGGTCCTGCCTTGGTTTAAATGTTTGTATAAGGAGGTGGATCTAAAGCAGAACCTCCTTGTTCTACCACCATAGTTTTCCCTGATGCATCCTGGCTGCATCAGAAAGGAGGGTAGTTTTCAAACCTTTAGAACATCACAAATACCTTACATAAGCATTTGCATGAATTTAAGGCACAGGTGTGCTAAATGAATCCTGACAAGAGAGACACACGGGCTTCAAGGAGACCAGGTGGTAGTGCAAATGCCAAGAGATCTTAATCCGTAGATAGAGGATCATTGAAACTCCATAAGGAATGATTAAAATGATCAGGAGTGGAGCAAAGGAAGCCTACTTCTTCCTATAATCTAGGAATCTACTGCACTTGCACTTTCTTTCTCTAAGCAATAGAGCAAAACTGATTCTTTAAATTGTATTCTATTTAACCATTTAAAATCAGGAACTGGAGTGATGGCTCAATGTTTAAGAGCACATATTATTCTGACAGAGGACTTGAGTTCAGGTTCAAGCACCCAGTTCACAATTGCCTGTAACTCCAGACTCAGGAGATATGATATCCATTTGGCCCCCTCATACCCAGACATACACATAAATAAATAATAATTATATAAGAATTAAAATTTTAGTATATAGGTATTATGACTTTTTAATAAAATTTATTTTTATTGATTGTCCTCCCCCTTGTCCTCCTGAGCCCCCCTTTTCCAGTCCATCCTCAGAGTCTCCTTTTGGTTCCTCTTTTTCATGTTACATGTGTTCTCGTGCCTCTCTTCATGAACGCCTGCACTTTTCCTTCTTGGAAACTAACTGAATTTATTGGTTCTTTTGGAAATGGGCATTAAAGAAGAATTGCATATTTCTCCTATAGAGAAAAATTCTGAGGTTCTTAAGAACATGTATTAGTAGAGGCTAAGACTAGCAACATCACAATGGAGGAAGGAAGCTTCCCACTATACAACCTGCTGGGGCAGCAGGGAATCCCAATTGCTCCCAGAGCTAGGTCATAGATGATCAAAGAGGAGGTGTTTAAGGGCCCTTCATCTCTTTGATTCCATGAAAATGCAATTAACTTTTAATTTCCTTTTTAACCTTAAGAGTAGCCTAGTGTGTGAGAAACAGCCCAGGTTCTTTCTCCCTGTGTGACTGCACGGCTGACATGGGCTGGAGAAATGGCAGACATTTAAAGAGAGATTTTAACAAATGCCAGTGCATGTGGACATGGAGCTCCTTCTTTCCACTGCACAAAACAATATGGCAAAGCATGTGCGATTTCTTTTCTTAAGACTAGCAGTAATTTTACTTTCTAACAGGTAATTTTTCTAATTGTTACACTATTTTCCCTTTGGGGGAAAATATGAGTTTTAGAACTAGATCTCTTGGGCCTTTCTCTTGTTTCTTCCATGTTCGAAATGCTTGCGTCTCTTTATGGACGGACCCTCCTGGAGCTGCAATCAGGCTCAATACATCCGGGACATCTTTGGGGGTTTGACCTTCTTTAACACAATTGGCTTCACGTGGCTCTGTCTACCGTAGTCACCGTCTCTGCTCATAGCATTGCTTTTCTCGGCATACGGAGATACTTTTCCACCGGGTCACTTCTTGAGGCTAAGGCCTGACATGTTCCTTACGTAAAGCAAGTTTCAGGTCTGTGGACCATCTTGGCAGAAGACCTGACTTTAGCAATCACCACCTCAAAATACTTTTATAAAATATTAAAGGGACCACACGTGTGATTTTCTAATACACAGTGCTTTATACTATTCTCAATACACGAAACTTCAATACTTTCTCCAGTGGAAGCTCTCAAATACGTAAGTTAAAATGTTGAATAATTGCTGTTCAAAGGATTGAGCAGAGTTAGTGGTATATATTGGTTCCTTCTCAATGGCAGACTTATATCTCCTTTATATGTGTGTGTGCATGTGCATGTATACCCACACATATTGATGTCACAATATGCATGTGGAAGTCAGAGGATAACTTTTGGGAGGTGGCTCTCTTCTTCCACTAAGTAGGTCCTAGGGATTTGAACTCTGGTCGTCAGGTGTGGAGGGCAAGCACCTTTACCTGTTACACCATGTTGTCAGCTCAGGAATCTTTTGTTTATTTTTGACAATTAAATTAAGATATTCTAAAAGAGACCAGGTCCATGTTTATTTCATGCATCTTTGATTTACATGGGGGGAAAGGTGAGAAAGTCAGGGACAGTTTTAGAATTTTATACAGTATCTATCCGCTTGGTATGTATAGTGACCCTGGTTACCCTGGCTACTTTCATTCCACATATTTTTTTTTTTTTTTACACATTTAGCTTGTGATTTGACCCCTAATGTGTTGTCCTCAAGGTCTAGGGCAGCAATTTGTGAGCTACGGCAAGATAGCAGACCAAATTCAGCTCAGTGTCTGCTCTTGTAAATAAAGTAAAAACAAACAACAAACAAAAACCAAAACAAATGAAAACCAAAAACAATCCACAGCCACTCTTCATTTGCCTAGAAGTTCTCTGGTTACTTTTGTCCTACAATGGCCGAGGTTAGCTGTGGCAGTTGTAATTTGAAATGCCTAGAACCTTTACTGCACTTCCTTTGTAGAATAGTTTCTCTGTTCCTGGTCCAGCCACATCCTGGACCTCGATAATTGGGATGAAAGCAAGAGGCATATCCATACTATACCTTTCACACACACAAAACATTCTGTTTCCATTTAATCTTTATTATTTGAAAAGTCTTAGCTCTGGATAGAACCCAGGCCCCATTTTTTCATATTCAAAAGCAAACCACTAGTGTTGGCAGATATTTCTCAGTCGGCGGCTTTTCTATTTTATCATCTTAACATACTAAAAATAGGAAGATCAAAGGACAGATTTAGTGTAATCCCATTAAAAGACCCAACGCAATTCTTTACAGACCTTGAAAGAACAATATTCAACTTCACATGGAAAAACAAATCCCCCAGGGTAGCCAAAACAATCCTGTACAATAAAAGCACTTCCAGAGGTCTCACCATCCCTGATGTCAAGCTTTTCTACAGAGCTATACTAATAAAAACAGCGTGGTGTTGGCATAAAAACAGACAGATGGATCAATGCAATCAATTGAAGACCCAGATGTAAATCTACACACCTATGGACACCAGATTTTCAACAAAAAGCTATTATCCAATGGAAAAAAAGAAAGCATATTTAAGAAACGGTGCTGGTTTTATTGGATGTCAGCATGTAGAAGAATGCAAATAAATCCATATCTATCACAATGCACAAAACTCAAGTCCAAGGGATGAAAGACCTCCACATAAATCCAGATACATTGAATCTGATAGAAGAAAAGTGGGAAATAATCTCAAATGCATTGGCACAGGAAAAAACTTCCTGAACAGAATGCCAATAGCATAAACATTAAGACTGATAATTACTATGTACCTCATGAAATTGAAAAGTTTCTGTAAGGCAAAGGATACTGTCAATAGGACTAAACAGCAGTCTGCAGAATGGGAAAAGATCTTCACCAAGCCAAGTCCGACAGAGGGCTGATTTCTAAAATATGTAAAGAACTCAAGAAACTAGATATCAGCAAACCAAAGAGTCTAATTTAAAAATGGGATACAGATCTAAACAGAACTCTCAACAGAAGAATCTCAAATGGCCAAGAAACCCTTAAGGAGTTGTTCAACATTCTTAGACATCAGGGAAATGCAAATCAAAATGACTCTGAGATTCCATCTTATGCCTGTCAGAATGACCAAGATAAACACAAGTGACCGCTCATGCCAGAGAGGATATGGAACAATGGGACACTCCTTCATTGCTGGTGGGAGTGCCAATTTGTACAGACACATTGGAAGTCACTGTGGCGGTTTTGTAGAAAACTGGGAAGCAATTTGCCACAGGACCCAGCTATACTACTCTTGGGCATATACCCAAAGGATGTTCATTTATACAACAAAGACACTTAAATGATTATGTTCATAGCAGTTTTATTTGTCAGAGCCAGAACCTGAAAACAACCTAGATGCCCCTCAAGCAAGGAATGGATAAGGAAAATGTACATTTGCACAATGGAGTATTATTCAGCTGGTAAAAATAAGGACACCAGGAAATTTGAAGGTCAATGAATGGAACAAGATAAAACCACCCTGAGTAAGGTAACCCAGATCAAAGAAAGACAAACATGGTGTGTACTCACTCATAAGTGGATATCAGCTGTAAAATAAAGCATAGCTGTGTGCTACAATCCACAGACCCAGAGAGACCAGTTAACAAGAAAGGGTTCATGTTGGGATTCCCAGTCTCCCTGGGAAAGGGAAATAGAAGAGATTTCATGAGTGGACTGGGAGTGGAGACACAAGTGATCATGTTGTTGTAGGGGGCAGCAGAGGAAAGTACTGAAAGAGACTACTAGAAATGGGGTCTTATTTTGGGGTCAGGTAAAAACCCGGCCCAAGGGAATCTCCCAGGAAGCTGTAAGAATGGATCCAGGTAAGATTCCTATCTGTAGAGATACATACATAGCCTGAACTGGACATCCCCTGTGGCCAGATTGGTATCTAGCCCAATTGTCATCAGAGAGGCTTCATCCAGCAACTGATGGAAACAGATGCAGACCCATAGCCAACCATTAGACTAAGTTTGGAGAATCCTCCACAAGAGAGGGAGAAAGGATTGTAGGAGCCAGAGGGGTCAAGGACACCACCACAAGATAACTCACAGACTCACTCACCTGGGCTCATAGGAGCTCACAGAGACTGAACCAACATCCAGGGAGCTTGCATGGGACTGACCTGGGCACTCTGCATGTATGTTACAGCTGTGTAGCCTGATCCTCTTATGGGACTCCTAACAGCGGCAACAGGAGCTGTCCCTGACTCTTTTACTGCTATTTGGGACCCTACTCCTCATACTGTGTCACCTTGCCCAGTCTTAACACTTGGAGAGGTGCTTAGTCTTACTACAACTTGATATGTCGTGTTTAATTGATACTCATGGGAGACTTGCCCTTTTCTAATTAGAAACAGGAGAGTGGATTAGGGGTAGAAACAGGGGGTTTGGGGAGGTGAGGAGGGAGGGGAAACTGTGGTCAGGAATGCAAAATAAATTAAATAAATTAATAAATATGTATATTAAACAAGATATTTGTTGGTGACATGGTTAGCTTTACAAATCTTCTCTGTTAACACCAAGAACAATCGCTAGAAGATTCTTCAATCGATTTAAGTTACTGTGTGCCCACTGGCCACTTCCGTCCCGACTTGTGATCACATTTCCAACAGTCAGAATGCTTGCTTCTCATAGAAACACCCTGAGAGCACAAAGGGCGTTTTAGGAAAAGCAGCTCTAATTTTACTTGTTTCATGAACTGAGTTTCTAAAAAGGGAACAACACTCTAGTGGGCTCGAGCTGAAATCCTGAAACTGTGAACTTTCCACCAAACAGCCGCCTCATAAATCCTTTGAAGCACATGGCCCTTAGCGCAAGTCTCTACTAAATTAAATATCAAGCTGAGATGGGAGAAAACTGGTGGTACTTTTGATTATTTTATGGGGTTGGGAGAGGGAAGACACCCAGGAATACAAACTTCTAATAGTTTCTTCTCCCTTGTTGCTTTTCTAGCCTTCCAAAAAGTTGCAGGACGTTCTGAGTTCCAGCTTTCTGGCTGTGTTGGCAGTCGGTGGATCCCCGGCTTGTATACCAAGTGCAATTGTTCTTAGGCAGAGCTCATGGGGAATTCAATGATGCATGGGGAATTAAATGGTTCAGTGTTTGTGCTTTCTTCTGGTTGCTGAAATTCTTCTTCAGAATAAGACATTCTCGCCTTTGGGGCATTGGATTGTATCATCTGAGCCAATTAAAAAAAAAATCAACAGTGACTTAGCAACTTCCAAGCTTCTGTCCCAAATACGACGGTACTTTGATGGTTCTGCAAGCCAGAAGGTAAACTTGGCAGTCCTCTACCCATTCCAAGTACTTGAGAGTAAGAGGAAACTGATTAGAATACCCAAAGAAAACCAGAACACTTACGCAAATTTCACAGCACCTAACACTTAGGTTGCTTGAAAGATGCACAGTATTGTGTTCTAGTCCTCTTCTGCTTTCTGCTTGTTATAGGACCAGGGGGAGCCACTTCATGTCGTTGGTTTTGTTAAATGCAAAAAGGGAGAGATGAGACTTGCTATTTAAGATCTTTCTTGCAAACCATTACTATGCTCAAGTTCTGAGCTGAGAGGCATTGTCAACCTTTGGAATAGGACTTTAGAGGAAGGCAGACTCAGGAGATTTACTGTCTGATGTCATTTCTAGTGACCCTAACTAAACTTATTTAGAACTTGCAGGACAGTACAGACCCTTGGATACCCTTGATGTGATAAATGATTTTTTTCTGTCTTGAAGGCTGTATTTTTAGACAAAATGTATATCATCTGTAAGTGGCTAGGGAAAAGGGTAAAGAAAACAATGAGATAGCTTCCATTTCCTATGAGATCAGTTGAAACAACCTCCATCCTCAGAACGGACATGCTGTAATCACATGGCCTTTCAAGCGCCAGGAAAAGGGCACCGTTTTACATATTGTCCCATTGGAGCCGAGGGAGTCAAGAATAAAGCTCTGTGAGTTCTTTTTTTAGGCTCATCATTTTATGATTTCATAGGTAATAAGGCTCTGATTTTTCTTGTCTTCAGTTGAAGTTTTGATGAGCACACATTTTTATTGAGATGAATCTTGCCTTAACAGCTGCAGGTGGGACATCGTACATCGGGGACCTCTATCTTGAGACACACAATCCTCCCCTTCATTTATACAGAGAATATCTTAACAGTGACACCATAATATTTGACCTTAACAGCTGCACCTGGAGTCATTCACCAAGAATACCACAGGAATTTTGCCAGCGAATTTAGCTGCGCACATTAGCAGCACAATAATGCTGAGATTCGTCGTCATCTGGACTTTTTTTTTTTTTTAGAGAGAGCTTCTAACGCAGCTCAGTTAGGCTTGATGAATTAGTCCTTTCCCTGAAATATGGGGATAACATAACTCATTATTAGTACATTTGATGGAAATGACATTGATCCAAATTGTTGGTAATTTCAGGTGCATATTTCAAAAGCACATGATTTAATTCTGCCCAGTGGGGAAGATCGGGTAAATTTTCTGCACCCTCTTGCCGTTAGATGACTGAAGGTGATATTATAATGAATGGGGGTGGTCTTGGGAACATGGCATACTTGAAGATGTAAATCACCAATTGTGTTTTCGCCAGTGATTTTTCCACGCAAGGTTCTTGTGTATTACAGACCGCCACGTTCTGTGAGAGCAGCACTGACTTCCTATTCTACCGTCGGTTCTCAAGGAGCAACCTCCCCAGACCATTCAGAAAAAAAAAAAAAAAAACCCTCTTGGGGAAAAGGACCAAAGTACACCTCCAGAAAACAATACACGAACTTTAATTTTACACCTCAGCTTCAATAAGTAGAGAAGATGACTGAGGATTGTCTTACAAGAAGTTACAAGACCCTTGACCCAATTGTCCTATGTTCAAGAAAGTCATCCATCCAAACTAGTTTAAATCAAAGTCCTTGGTTTTTTGCTTGGAAAATTAACCACTCAGCCTGATTACTTTGTTACAAGTTGCCTTTGTCTTTAACTCACCTGCCTTCCATAATGTGAACAATGAATTTTCGAGGATGAAAGCAAGATCGGACTTTTTGCACCCTGAAAACGCTACCCTCTGGGCTGAGGCACAGGGAGCTCAGGAGGCCAGAGAATTTGCTGTATAAACACAAGAATTAGACTCTGAGGTCCCAGAATCCATCTGAAAAAGGTAGGCATGGCTCTGCATGCCTGTGACCTCAGTGTTGGGAGATAGAGGCAAGTTAGTTCTGGGCACTCAGTGGCTTGCTAGCCTAGCTCAATTGGCAAGCTTCAGGCTCAGTGATCTCAAGGAATTGATATGGAAAGTGTTTGAAGAGATACTTGGTGTTTTCCTCTAGGTCTCTGTATAAGTACACATGCACACACACACACACACACACACACACACACACACACACACAGAGAGAGAGAGAGAGAGAGAGAGAGAGAGAGAGAGAGAGAGAGAGAGAGAGAGAGAGAGAGAGAGAGAGAGAGAGAGAGAGACAGATATCAAAGTTTGGTCTGGAATGTTGCTCAGTGATGGAGGGCTTGCCTAGTATATGTTAAGCTCTTGTGTTCAATTTCCAGAATTGAAATACTTCTTTAATAACCATCACACTGAGTTTGTTACACAAGGACTGGAGGCCTGCCTGTGACTGTCTTGGCTCCAGAATCCATCTGCATCCCTAGACGAATGGAATTTTTTTTGACTCATCTGATAAGTCTGTGTAGTTTTCAAAACTCCATATTTTCATGTCTTTGATCCCTTTGCATATGACACTCAACTTCTCCTTCGAGCTGCCACTTAAAGGCTAGAAAATGAAAGTTCAAATTTATTGGACCCTTAATGATGAGCCTGGCATAATTCTGAGGGTTTTATGCTTGTTAATGCATTCAGCCTTGTCAGCAGCAGTGTGAAGGGGGAGCCCTTGCTATTCTGGGATTACAGAGAAGGGTTGTGACACACAGAGCAGTTGAGTTACTTGCCTGAGGTTTCTCAGGTACAAAGAATGAGATTTGGGAGACCAGGGAACAGGCTCACAGGCAAGATATTGTACTGCCTCTGGGTGTGTTTTTTTTTTTTCAAAATTTTCAAAACACACATGGGATGCCCTTATTATGTTCACATCTGAAGGAGGAACTCTGCACCTGGGCTTTCAGCTTCCCATGCTTCCTCCTGGTATGATGCATGCAACATGCTGGAACTCAGGGGTCACTCCTGCCTCCCCCTATATACTGTTAGGCAAATATGTGAAGAGGAGAATAAATTTTTACCTTTTATAACAAATTATTTCCTTTTGTTTACAAAAGAGTTTTGTTTTCACACAGGGATGTAGCCCCTGGAAGACCATATGTTTTCAGTGTTCTATGATAAAAAAAAATGAAAATTCGAATAGCATTATGGGTTCCCTCCAGTGCCCATCTGGAAACAGATCACAGGGATGGGGTATTGGTAATATGATCAATGTTTGTTTTATGCATGTATTAAGAGGTTAAAATGAAGCCCATTATTTGGCGCAATGATTATGCACTATTAAAATGAGTACTTCTTATTTTCTTAACCCCTTTTGCCACTTCCTTAATCACAGGTGTTACTGCTCACTCTGAAACTATAAAGAAAACATGTTTCTTCACGCAGTCTTTTATGTTTTTCATTATACTATTTTATATTTTTTGCATTTTTTATTATTTATTATTTATATTTTTTGCATTTTTCAGATAGGGCCTCACATAGTCTTAGTTGGTCTGGGACTCGCTGTGCCTATCAGACTGAGTTTGTGATTTCTTTCTTCTGCCTTCAGAGTAGTGGGATTATGGACATGCACTCCTATAATTGGCTGTTAGATGTCTTTGAGATGCAGACTCATTCTGCATCCCAAGCTGCCCCTTAACTTCGGATGATGTTCCTTCCCCAGCCTCCCAAGAGCTGGGATTACACAAGGCCCAGCTTGCTAGACTTTGGATTATAAAGTTTAGCACACATCTCAATTTCACTGAAATAATTAAAAATGTGGCACCAGATACCTTGTTCCGGCTTCTTTTACTGTAGGAATCAAGGAAAATAAAGACCTACTTTGTGCCAAGTGCTGTCCCAAGCATTCTATGTGATTTCTTTTAAATAGTTTACAATCTCCATTTTACAGGTGAGGAGACTGACATCCAAAGAGGCTAAATACCTGTCATAGTCACTCTTCTACTGCTGTGGAGAGACACTGTGGCCACAGCTACTCATACAAAAAAACCCATTTAATTAGGACTTTGCTTACAGCTTCAGAACATCCCTGATCATCACAGTGAGAAGCAAACAGGCATGGCACTGGATCAGGAACTGAGAGCTTTACATCCTGATCTTCAGGCAGCAGAGGGGAGAGAGAGAGAGAGAGAGAGAGAGAGAGAGAGAGAGAGAGAGAGAGAGAGAGAGAGAGAGAGAGAGACTTGGTTTGGCTTGGGCTTTTGAAATCTCAAAGTGACACATGTCTTCCAAAAAGGTCACACCTAAATCTTTCAAACAGTTCCAACAATTGGGAATCAAGCATATATATATATATATATATATATATATATATATACATACATACATACATATACATACACACACACACACACACACATATATATACACACACACATATATATGTACATATACATATATATGAGCCTGTGGGGCCTGTTCTCATCACATGCCACAATACTTTATCCAAAGTCATGCAGAAAGCAGTCTGTAGAGCGGAAACTCAAACTCAGATCTGCTGAAGTCCAGGTCTTTAACTGACTTAAAGCTGTGTGGTCTGGGGCAGGGTGGTCTTTAATGAAACACCATTTTCAGTTTACAAAGTCAAAGAGATTCACATGTGAACTAAATCTACTTGACTCTTTTATGCCCAAATAGGCTTTGTCCCGAGAGTTCCAGATAGGAGACAACAGTGCCAAGGGATCAAGGAAGCAGCTGTGTTGAAGATAGCTAGTGGGGCTCCTTCCTTGATTGTTTTGCATCCTTGGACAAGAGAGGACCTTTTCTGGACTCATTTTCTCCATCTGTAAAATGAGTGTAATCATCACCCAATGGGACAGGCATTTGGTTCTAATCCCTATCTGCATTTTTTTATTAAAAATTTCCTCCTCCTCCCCGCCTCCCATTTACCTCCTCCCCCCTCCACTTCACCTCCCTCTCCTGTCCAAAAAGCAGTAAGGGTTCCCTGCCGTGTGGGAAGTCCAAGCTTCTCCCCCCTCCATCCAGGTCCAGGAAGGTGAGCATCCAAACAGGCTAGGCATCCCCCAAAGCCACTATGCATAGTAGGATCCAAATCCAGTGTCATTGTCCTTGCCTTCTCAGCAGCCCTCATTGTCCGCCATGTTCAGGGAGTCTGGCTTTATCCCATGCTTATTCAGTTCCAGTCCAGCTGGCCTTGGTAAGCTCTGATTAGATCAGCCCCACCATCTCAGTGGATGGGAGCAGGCTTCGCAGTCCAGACTTCCTTGCTCATGTTCTCCCTCCTTCTGCTCCTCATTTGGGCCTTGGGAGCTCAGTCTGGTGCACCAATGTGTGGCTCTGTCTCTATCTCCATCCATCGCCAGATAGAGGTTCCCTCACGGTCCTGAAATCTGCATTTTAAGGGTAGCTCTCTGGCCAGCACTGAAGGTCAGGCTAAGCAGGAGCCTTGGATCCTAAGTTCAGGGTCTCTGCTCTTCCTGTCTGACTCTAAGACTCCACTTTAGACCAGGCTTTGCTGTAGGATGGAGGCACGATGTACCAAATCCTCGAATCCTACTGCTAAATTGCTTCTCCCTAAAAGTGACTAGCGTTTCTTGCCTCAGCACTAAGCACCATGTATTTTACTGTTATACCCTTCTAAACAAATCATAGTCAATTACTTAAGGTTAACAATTGAAATTCCCAGTGGTAGCAAAGAGACTAGTCATTTGTAAGTCATTTGTGGTAATCTTTAGTAACCGATAATTAGACACTAATTACCTCATTTGCTTAGTGTTCTTTTTACTTAGTAAGACATTTAATGAGTTAATTACAAGAGAAAGAATTGAGTGGTAATTAAGTGCCAATTAAGGGGTTTATATATGTAAGCAAAGTGCGTTGGTTAAATAATAATGTTTAGAACCAGAACAGTGATCTGAATGATTTAAAGTAATGTGATAAGAACCGTGATACCCTTGTGTGAATTACCATGGTGAATGCGTCTTGGTCTATATACCACCAATAAGACAAATTTCAGGGTATCAGCATTCCGCAGCCTCAGTTCTGTTGACATCCTACACTCAAATAATAGTTTGTTGTAGGAGCTACGTCAGGCATGGTCGGCCTTCTGCCAGCCATGCCTTCCTTTGCTCTGTGAATGCGGTAGTACTTCTGAAATTGCGACAACAAAATTGTCTTATACTGTCTGCTCCCCGCCCCGCTCCCCCCTCCCCCCAGGGTACAAAATCTCATCCGGTTGCCAATTTCTGAGTTATGTACTAACTTTTAATATTTTTCCCTTGAGGTTAATTTTTTTACTACTCAGTCAAAGCTGATAGTGTGGGTGATTGGGAGGTATCCGTGACTACGGTTGAGAGTGTAGCTAGAGCCCAGAGGACAGAGTTGGGCATTGTTTCTTCCTAGGTAACATCTACCTACCCATGTCCTTTTGAGACTGAGTCTTTTAGTAGGTCCTGGATACTGGCAACTAGGCTGGGCTGGCTGGCCAGCAAGCCTTGGGATCTGCCTCCACCTCCCCAATGCCAGCATTAACAGCACTAACCATGGCACCTGACTCTTTCTGTGGAGTGGGGTCCTGTACTTACATAACAAGCAGTGTACTGACCTCCTACCTCCCAGTCTTAAAAGTCTCCTTCTAACAGCTACGGGCTTTACCTATCAACTACATCACATAAATTAATTGCTGAAGGGGCGAGAGCAGTAACGTAAGTCTGAAGTCAGAGTTTCACCAGTGCCTGGTCTGGTGTGGGCAAGGTACTGACTTTGCTGACAGGACCAGTTCCCTTGTCTATATAGCAAGGATAAGAGGCCCATCTCTGCATACGTGCAGACTCCTAGGGCTTCTCAAGGCTTTGGAAAACGACATTTTACCTTTGGTGACAAATGCACTACATTCAGAAACTTCCATGACTATCCATTTTTTTATTAGTTAAAATACCTTTACACACGCACTCGCGCGCGCGCGCACGCGCGCGCGCACACACACACACACACACACACACACACACCATTTTAGTGCACATTTTCAACTTCTTAACTTGATTCAACTGGTTGTGATTCCTACCCAAATCTTATGCTATTTTACTACAGGTTTGCTCTCATAACAATAAATCTTTAGTCATTTATGATCCCGCTTAAAATGTATTGAGTATTTTCTTTGCACCAGATAAATTTCCAGGCAATGGTGATAAATCAGGGGAGGGATCAGACAAATACCTGTTATGATGGATTGAGACATAGTGTAGGAAGAAGCGAAAGAGCGGCATGGTAGTTTGGATGTAATTGGCCCCCATAAACTCATAGGCAGTGGCACTATTAGTAGTGTGGCTCTGTTGAAGTAGGTAGAGGAAGTGTGTCACTGTGGAGGTGGGATTTGAGGTTTCCTTTCCTCAAACTTTGCTCAGTGTGACATCCAGTCCACTTTCTATTGCCTTCAGGTCAAGATGTAGGACTCGCCGTTCCTTCTCCAGGACTATGTCTGCCTGCACACCACCACATCACAGCATAATGATAATGGACTAAACCTCTCATACTGTAAGCCAACCCCAATTACACATTTTTCCTTTATAAGAGTTGCCACGGGCCAGGTGGTGGTGGTACACGCCTTTAATCCCAGTACTCGGGAGGCAGAGGCAGGCCGATGTCTGTGAGTTTGAGGTCAGTCTAGTCTATAAGAGCTAGTTCCAGGACAGGCTCAAAAGATAAAAAGCAAAAGAGTTGCTGTGATCTTATGTTTCTTCAGAGCAATAGAAACCCTAAGTAAGACAAGTGGAGATGGAGAATTAAATTTTAAATATGGTAGCTATAAATCCCTACTAAGGAGGAGTTAACCCTTTCACAAAGTATATGATTATCTTAAGGGACACTGTCTAATATAATAGTGCTCCAGACCTTAGTAATCCCCAAGACTTTAACACAACTGACTTTATGATAGAAGCACCATTCAGACTATAGATCTACACATGTAAACAATACTACCTGCTAAAACTAAGACAAATATCTAATCCATCAAAGGCCATAGTTCTGGGACAAATCTCTAAGTGTTATAGCTTTGCTCTTTTGCTTTGGTAGCTCAGCTTCTGGCTAACTGTTCTTGTTAACTGAAGTATGTCAACCCAGAACACTGTGTGTTTGTGTTTGTGTGTGTGTGTGTGTGTATGTGTGTATGCTTAAAAGCTCACTATGAGAAAGGCTCACTATAATGAAATCCTGAACATGAGTTTAGTCACCAACTGGCTAATAAAGATTTCCTCTATTGGTTTAAATCCATTGCCAAGCAGTCTTCACTGGTGAACACCCTACAACACCCAGGAGGAAAAAAAACAGGCACTGTTTTCATTTCCTGAGCTAAAGGTAACAATGTTTATTAGCTTAAAAGTATACCATAATTAATTTCACTGCTAACAAAGTTTAAATTGGTCCTTTCATTGTAAATATCTCATAATTTGCCTTTAACTCTCACACTATTGTTATGTATTTCTAGATTGCAGAATATTAAAGGCTAGGTATAAAACATGTTTAGAGGAATTATAATGGCACACTAACTCTCTTTTCCTCATGGGTTACATGTAGGAATCAGTCATGATCTTCTCCATTTTCACATATTGAATTTTATACATGCAGTTCAATAATTTGGAAATCTGTAAATTTAGGCTTCATAATAAGAATGAGGACAAGAGATTTCCTTTTCCAAAATCTCACTATCAGCAGCAGCTTCTCTCAAGCCTCTGAAAGGTCAGAATTATTGGGGGGGAATGGAGGGATTGGGTCAGAAAGGGAGGTGAAGGAAGAGGTGGTGGGTGGGAATTATGCCCTCTTGGGGTTCCGGAGTCCCTTGTGACAAGAGTGATGTGCAGGGACGTAGGGACCAGTTTCTCCACCGTGCTAACTGCTGCCCAGAGCTCTAGCCCCCAACAGCTGCAGGCCTCAGATGATGTCAGCTCCCCCTGTGAGCTTGGTATAATTGGGAGTACATGCCTGGAGAAACTGAAACCATGTGAACTACACAGGGTTGCTCTCATGCTTGTCGTAAGGCTATTTAGAATAGCCAGCTTCTAAAAGCAACCCAATGAGAGATGAGACTATGACCACACAGAGACATGTAGACCCACACAGAGATAACACATACACATATATGACAACAGACAGACACACATACAAAGACAACACACACACACATAGATGCACACTCAAAGACAACACACATAGACACCCACAGAGACAATACACACATAGACATACACACAGAGACAACACACAGATAGCATAGACATACAGACAGCACACACATAAACACAGACAACATACATATAGACACACACAGACAGACCCCAATACACACATAGACACCCACAGATACAATACACACAGACACACACACACACACATGACAACACACACATAGATATACACACAGAGACAATACACACATAGACAACACATACATAGACACACACAGAGACAACATACAGACACACACAGATACAATATACACATATAGACCCACACAAAGACAGCACACATACCTAGATACAATACACACACACATAGACACACACAGAGACATAACACACAACAAATTTTATTCACCCATGGAAAAAGAATGAACTCGTAACAGTGTCAGAAGGGATGAAGCTGAGCTCATGGTGTTAAGTGAAATAAGGTTTCAGAGAGTCCCGTGTTACGTTTCCCTTTGTATGTCGACTGTAGAGGCAAAGAAAAAAGGGTGTGAAAATTAAACTGTTGAATCTGGTAAACATACATCATATGCATGTATGGTAATGTCACAATAAAACCCCTTTGCATGATTTTAAAAGAGATAAATAAAAACAAGAAAGTGTCAAAGCAGATGATGTAAGACCAAGTACAATTGTCTTACAGTTTTTAAACAAATTATAAAGCAAGGGAAGAGAACTTGTTGGTGAAGGAGGCATGGAGTAGATGAGGGTGCATGCAATATTGTCAGCACTGCCCTTAGCCCTTAGCTGGTGCCATTACTGGAAGCCTCAATTTAGAATTGCCTGTCTGTCCTGAGCCTCCCAGAGGCGTGCTGAGCATAGCCAGCTGAAGCGCAGATGTTTCCAATGCTAACTCTGGTTTAAGGTGTTAAGGAAGATTAAGCTTAAATTACATTTGGGAAAATAATCTCTACTATTACGAAGCAAATAAGTCTTTAATAGTATTTAAAGAAGCACTTCAAAGGTTTTTTTTTTTTTCTGTCTTTCTTCCCCCCCCCCCCCCCCAACTCTTCCTTTCCAAACAACATATTGTGGAGTTAAGTGCAAACGAATCAGTAGCATATGGCTTAATCTTCCCTCAAATCCCTTTGGGCTTGAGAAATTAATTGACAGACTCAGTGGCAAAGCTTCCTGGTAGTATTTGGAACCCCAAATTTAGGAAGCATGTCTGGAATCACTTAAGGACTGCGGTTCCTGTTAGCGCTTTCCTCTGTTGAGGAGTCTTAAATCAAGGGCAAATAGGGATGCCGCCTTCAGAGCTGACCGGCTCAAGCTCTGTGCCTGCTTCCCCCTGTGTTTATTTCACTGAAGATTTATTAGGAAATGCGCATCAGTTAAAGTCAAATCAAAGCGTGCTTTGCTTTCTCTGGATCGAAACAGTCATGCATGGGAAAACGCAGAGAAGGAAATCTGAGCCGAGCAATTACTGTGCTATCCAATATTCCAGAAGTTCCAGGTCTTCAAGGATCATAGGGAGAGCTCAAGATGAGGTGGAGGGGTTTGGGTTTGCGGTTAATCTGTGAGGTTTCTTTTTACAAGTTTCTCCTATGAGCAAATAATAAGATTTTCCAGTACCTGCCTACGTTGAACTAGGAAAGTCAGTATGCTACAACTCTACGAGTTTTGGCAGATGATAAATCCTCCCTGCCTGTCACTAATTTTGTGACTTGCTTAGAAGTCAAGCTGAAGCCTTGGGTTGATTGCAAGGGCTATTAGGAATGGTGGTAAGTCCTTGCCTGAGACCTATTTAAGAGTGAGCAATGGGGCCAAGGAATTTAGAGACAGGGCAGGCTCAAGCCATCTGCTGAGAGGCCAGCCAGTGGCTCCAGGCTTCGACTGCCTACAGTGGTTCAGAACTATGAGAGTCATGTTGTCAGTCATCCAATAATCTTCTTTTTGCTTCTCGGGGGAACCTCTATCTTAACCACAGGAAGATGCAAATGGCTGCCCTTTTAACTCCAAAATACTTGATGCTCTTGCTTAAGGAGGAGGAAAGAAAGGAATGACTTTCCATACTGTACTCATGGGGTCTGGAGACCCAGACATACTAGATTTTCATTGAAACCAGGTGGCTGGAGACCTTAATCTCACAAACATCCATTTCTTCACCAGCCCTACTCCCTGACAAAGGGACAAAGATAGGATGAACAAGTGTTTCTTGCTTGATATTGTTTATGCTGGTTGTAATTCTAATTTTTATACCTGATATTTGTTCTTACTGTATATAATTCTGTATTAGGCTTAGAACTTTCTTATTTAAACAAAAGGGGGAGGTGCTGTAGGAATTCCTACAGCCAGTAGCCTTTAAGTTACCCGCCCACTTGGGCGTGTCCTCATATATTATAAACGCTGATGTGAAGTGCACATGCAGCCTCTCTTTTGGCAGTGTGATTCGGTTCCTTTTCCCTGTTAGTGCAGAGGATTGTGATCCATGAGTCTACCCCTAAATAAATAACCCTTTATTATACTTACTTCTGAGCTAGTGTGGGATTTGTTTTTAGCATCCTTCTTCAAACAAGTGACTGCCACCACATACCAAGCTGCTTAAGCCTCCATGGCTTTTCTGCTGTGATGGACCAGATACTCTGAACTCTGCGCCAAAATGTCCATCTTCCATTTGTCACAGCAACAGAAGTAAAACAAATGATGGGTACCATCTGCTGAGTGCCATGGATTGTGCTTCATGATGTCTCATTGTTAGATCCTTCCAGTTTGGTTCATCCCAGTTTATGAAGTTCTAGGAGACAGCCACGAGGGTCTCTCAACCCTGGAGCTGGTGGATTAGGGGAATTGTGAAGTCCAGGTTTTTGTGCTTATAGGCCATTTGTTTGGATGTTTTAGGAGTTATGGTGAGTCTTGGGATGGTTATCCTCTAAAGGCCATTAAAAACTTTACCCGTCAAAGTCAAGGTGCCTTTTTGCAGCTCTTTTGCATATTGGAAGGGAAGCTCTTTTTCCTCAGTTACCACAAAGTTCCATTGGTGTAACTACAGAGATCACAGCTGACTCATATTTTGTCTTCTGCTATTCAACTATCTCTGTCTCTGGTTGCTTTAGAGCTGCTTTACTATCAGGATGTTTTGAGACATTAAATTCCAAATAATTTATTTTCTAGTTTTGGAAAAAAAAAGTTGTGAAAAAACCAAAGTGGATATTGTCATTAAGCATCCATGTAGTCACTATACAAATTAACAAATGTGAAACTGATAAATTTCTATTCTTTCAGGTTGAAACCTGTCTTTGCCACACTGGTCCTGTTCCCTGCTTGCCAGAGGCAATCTTCAAAGTAAATTTTGTGTGAATCTTTCAAGTCTGTTTGTCTTTGCTTTTAGTAAAATGATCTAGTATCAGTATGTGCTACTGATTTATGGTTTTAGAACTTATACTGATCCAATTTTATTTAACTATGCCTTTGAGAGTCACCAGTATCAATATGTGTAGATCCAGTAAACTCATATTAACTAGGTGACACTTACCAATGTCTCTGTCTTTTACCAACTTGTATTTTTATTATTTCCAACTTTGTCCTATTTATACAAATGGTTTAATAATTTGAATAGTTTAAGCTTACCTAGTTGAAAGATACAGAATTTTTAAAATCGATTAATTTGTGTGCATAAGTGTTTAGCCTGCATGTATGCCTATGTACCATGTGTGTGCCTTATGCCTGTGGAGGCCAGAAGTGAATCTCAGATTTCCTGGAACAAGAGTTAGAGATGTGGTTGTGAGCTGCCATGTGGATGCTGGGTTTTAAATCCAGGTCCTCTGGAAGAGCAGCCACTATTCCTAGCCATTGAACCATCTCTTCAGCCCCCAAAACAAGTTTTATATGCAGCAAAATGGCAAAGAAGTAACTGCTTTCTGTGCAAAATTTTCCCCACATGGACCAGAACAGTTTTGAAGGTAAAAGCATCAACTTGATGTACACTTACTGTATATCAATTATTCTCACATCTTAGTTTTAATAAATAATATATTTTTGAAAGAGTTTCTCTATATAACCCAGGTTGACCTTAGATTCATGGTCTTTTGTTTTTAATTTGTATGTAAATGGTTAAGTGCATTAATAGACTTTTAAATCTTAAACCAACCTTTCAATTCTGGGATAAGTATGCTTGGTCATGATATATTTTCCTTGTTAAATATTGTTGGGTTTAATTTGCTACTACTTTATAAATTTTTGTTCGTCTGTAATGGGCAATATTAGTCTACAGCTTTTTCTCCCCTTTAGTTTTGGTAGGAGGAACGTCTGACCTTACAGAATGAATTGCACAGTGTATTCCTATGTATTTAATTTTATGGAAGAGGTTTTGTAGAATTGAATTATTTTCCTTTTAAATGTTTCATATACTTTACCTGTAAGAACACATAAAACTTAATCTTCTTTTGTGCACATATCTTGAGCTACAGATGTGATATTTTTTATAGATAGGACACTGAAGTACCTAATTATTTTTGAGTGATTTTTATTATTTGTGTATTTCCATGAATTTATTCATTACATTTAATTTATCAAATTTATAGCCATTAAGGTCACATCTTCTTCTTACAGAGCATTTGCTGTATGTAGCTGTGTCTCTCAATTGCATCTTCCATCATTTTTTTTCATGGACCCAGCGGATGCACATCACTGCTGTTCAAAAACTCAGAGAATCAACTCACTACTGTCTTATGGTTTCTGTTTCATTGATTTCTACTTTAATCTTTGTTCAGGTAACTTTGGTTTCTCATTTTAAATCATTTTTATTTTATTTTTAACACTCTCTCTCCATCTCTCTCTCTGTGATGTGGTGTGGTGTGGTGTCTGTGTGTGTGTGTGTGTGTGTGGTGTCCATGTAGGGGTTTGTGTTGGGTCCCTTGGAACTGGAATTACAAGTGATTGCAAGCCACACAGTATAGGTGATGTGAACCAAACTCCAGTTCTCTGCAAGAGCAGCAAGTATTATTAACCCCAACACTATCACTCCAGCCACCGAACTCTGTTTTCTTTGCATTCTTTTTACAAGTCTATTGAGGTGATTAAGATTGTATTATACTTCACTGTAAGTTTTCAGTGCTGTATATTTATCTCTAAAAGCTGTGTTAGAGATATTCCAATGGTTTTGATGTTTTGTTTATATTCCATTTATCTCAAAATACTATATAAGGTTTTCCTTTGATTCCTTTTTGCATTTTACTTTAGAATAAAATTATACAGAAAATTATTGTTTAGGGGCTTACCTTCATACATTTTAAAGTGTAATCAGACAGCTTTTAGGTTATGAATACTTTCTTTACTACTAGAGAACACATACACTTTAGGCATTCTACCCAGTGCTGAATTCATTGGCAGGGCTTCAGTTGGGGATATTACTTATTCCTGAGTCCAATGTGAACTCTGGAGATAGTTTTCCCTTCCACAAATAGTCCTTCTTGGCCTTGGGTAGTTTCCCCTGCATGCTGGCATGCCTGACTTCTTATCAGGAGTCTCAAGAGGAAGCTCTACAAATTTCAAGAGCTCTCTTCCCATGCAGCTCTCCTCTCCTTTCTGCTCACTTACTCTGAGAACTCTTGCTCCCTTGACCTCTACAGATCTAAATTCAGCTCCTTCACTCAAGAGTTTGGTAGTAAGCTGATGATCTCTGTACTTGGCTTGTTTGTGTTCCTTCTCTCAGGGGTTGCTTTCCCCATGCTGATGGATAAATCAAAAAACAAATTTGATTCATATATTTTCCTTCCCTTCAAGATGATCATAAAAGGGAACTGACCTAGATGTTATAATTTCAGCTTTCCTTCAGTTATTATTATTATTTTTTTTTTTGGTTTTTCGAGACAGAGTTTCTCTGTGGCTTTGGAGCCTGTCCTGGAACTAGCTCTTGTAGACCAGGCTGGTCTCGAACTCACAGAGATCCATCTGCCTCTGCCCTAGTTATTATTTTTAAGTGAACGACTTTAGATTTTGTTGATGGAAGTAACAATGTATGAAACAACTAAGCTCCGTGGTTTTGTCAAACTTGGAACAGGCTAGACAGACAACACTCAGTGTTTTATATCTTTGAAGAAATTTATGAGGAAGGAAATGTCCTTAACAAGGAAGATGAAAACTGCCATTAATCATTCATTATTACAAAAAATTTCATTTAATGTGTGTGTGTATGTATGTATGTATATGTATGTGTATATATGTATACACACACACACACACACACACACACACACACACACACACACACATATATATATATATATATATATTTGTAGATGGAGATTTCTGTCCTATCTGGTCCCATAGCCATACAGTCCCAACAAACACACAGAGGCTTATACTAATTATAAACTGGTTGGCCTATTAGCTCAGGCTTATTATTAACTAGCTCTTACAACTTAAATTAACCCATACTTCTTGTCTACGTTAGCCACATGATTTAATACCTTTTATCTGTGATGCATTCCCATCTTGCTTCCTCTGCATCTGGGTGGTGACTGCAGACTTGGCTTTTCCTCTTCCCAGAATTCTCTTAGTCTGGTTGCCTTGCCTATACTTCCTGCCTGGCTACTGGCCAATCAGCATTTCATTAAACCAATAAGTGACAAATCTTTACCATGTACAAAGCATTACCCCACAACATATATTATGTATATATTTATAGCTCTAATTTATAATTTGTTTAAAATAAAAGGTTGATATATATATATATATATATATGTATATATATATGGGTTTTATTACAGTGGTTTAGGGGATATCACCAAGCTATTCCAACAATGGTTTTCTACTGATGGAAAGCTGTTCAGTCTATGAGACTGGATGTCCCAGCTGACCTTTAATATATACAATGAAATCCTGAAGAAGTAGGCACTAATACCAGTGAAGGAATGAATTGCCAGCAATAATGAAGGTAAGCAGGCAAAGATCAAAGATCTTCATTCTTCCTGTCCTTTATATAGTATGTCACCAAAGGTGTGACCTAGATTTAAGTTGGATCTTCTCATCTAAAAAGATCCAAATTTAGGGTGGTATTTCCACTTCAAATGATTTATATAAGAAAATTCCCTCACAGGTATACTCAGGTGCTAGGAGTTTTGTCAATTACAGACTTAGCCAAGTTGACAACTAAAAATAGTCATTACAAATTGATACATTGTCAACTTGATATACAATTATATCTCTTTGTGTTATGCTTAATTTCCAAATGAAAATAATAACCAGGTCATAATTACATCTAACACAATATAACTATCTCATGTACAACCTCAAATGCATTATAGCCAAATTAATTATCCCATGTACAACTTCAAATGCATTAAAGGCTCTAGAGGTTTATATATTTGGATGTTCAGTAGGATTAGAAGGATTAGAAGGTGTGGCCTTATTGGAGTAGGTGTGGTTTTGCTGGAGGTAATATGTCACTTGGAGTGGCTTTGATTTCAAAAGCCAAAGCTAGGTGCAGTTTCTCTCCCTTTCTCCTTCTCTTTTTCCCTCCCTCGTTCCCTCCCTCCCTTCATTTTTCCCTCCCCCCCCTCTCTCTTCTCTCTTTGCCTGCTGTCTGTGGATCAGAATGTAAAGTTCTCAGATATTGCTCTAGTGCCATGCCTATCTGGTTCTCACCATGATGATCATGGATTAGCCCTCCAAAACTGCAAGGAAGTCTCCAATTAAGTCTTTCTTTTATGTGAGTTATGTTGGTCCTGATGCCTCTTCACAGCACTACAACAGTAACAATGACTCATGTGTTCTGGGATTCTAACACAGATCACCATCAATGTTTCATTTGCTGAGCCATCTCATCAGCCCCATTTATTCTCTATATAGTGGTTAGAGTAATTCTTTCAAATTAAAAGTCAAATCATATCACTTACTTTCTTAAAATTCTTTCAAATTAAAAGTCAAATCATATCACTTACTTTCTTAAAATTCTTTCATGGTCCTCTAGTTTTCTAGGATAAAACCCATCACATCCAAACCTACAAAATCCAGCATCATCTGGGTAAAACCATCACTGGTTCCCTAACAACCTACATCCCTCTAATCTTTGCTCATACAGCCTTCTTGTTCTTCATGTGTGTGAAGATCACCACTGACTTGTCCCTCCACCTAGATGGTTTTTCAATACTGGAGGGTCAGATTTCTTTTTCAAGTCACTGGTATTACTAATTAATGTTGCCTCTACATCTTCAGAACAGGGCTCTCCATTTCATGTAAACAGTCAACTCACATCACCATCCCTTTTCTCTAATTTTGTTATACTTTCATTTGTTTCCTTATATGTCACCCAGAGTAAAAACTTCAAGACTTTGTCTTGTTTACTCTACCTGCACAGTTTCTATAACAGTACAGTGTAGATGCACAATAAATACTCCTTCAAAGAGGGACGATGTCTACAGGAGGAGACAGCTTTTCTCCATGTATTCATAATACTTGAATGTGTGGTCCCTTGCCTTCAGCCTGCTGACTGTTGCGGTGATAGGCCTATGTCATCATGCCTGGCCAAAGTAAGTTATTATGTGTGCTACAGAGATGAATTATATCTTTGATTATTGTAAATCTAGGAAAGAAACAATAATTATTTAACAAAAACCATCTTTTCATATATTATGGGACAAAATAGGTTAACTTTATAGATATCAGATAAGATTATGAAATTGCACTGCTATGTTTACTTAATGGATAGACAGGGACATAAATCCATGGTCAAATGTTCTCCCAGTGCCAAATCTTTCTGTTATTTTCCAGTGCAGATCTTTAGCATGGTCATTAGCACACTAGATGGTTCACTAATTTCATTTAAAAGAGTCAGTCATATGGGCCTCATGGTAGGAGAAAAACCAACTATTCTTTTGCTTTATCTTGTGCAGGTAAAATCACTTTCCCCCAACTGGATAAAATACGTGAATGTTCTCATTCACAGTTTATTGACCACTCTGTTTCCTGCTGTTTTTCTTCCTGCGTATTCTCAAGACATTGCTAAAATGTGGTCTTGAATTCCAAGAGACTGGCTAGAGAGATTTTGGTACAGCTAGCAGGAGGTATCTGTAGCTGAGGATGAAGACCTCTCACCTTTCCCGAAAGAATCTCGAGTGAAGTAGAAAAGCCTTATAAGGAGAATTTGTTGAAATGGAGAAGTACTGAATTTGTAACCAGGCAGAGAATTAACCCCAGTGGGTTTAGTCCAAGTTCTTTATGTTCTTGCCTGTTGCAAGAATGCTGCGGATTGCTTTACAGGCAGGTTGCTCTGCACTTCCGGATGGTTTGAGTGAATATCCAAAGAACACATGAACAGAAAGAATAACAAAAAAGAACATTACATAATATATTGGGCTATGTTATGGGCCTTTGTTGTGTGTTCAGCAACTCAGCATTCATAACCCAACCTTGACTTGCCTTTTTAATAGCATTCTAATTAAGTGGTGAGTAGTGGCCATGTTACACCCTTGGACACTGTATGTGAAACTTAGCCTTCCTTCTCTGTCCAAAGAGTAGGTAAATGATCAGATTTAAATGCTTTAGTCTCTTTCCTGAAATACTATGAAAATGTGAAAAAAGGTTAATGCTTCTTTATTCCAGTGTATCAGATATCTTAGTGTGGTCCTGTTATCCAGAACTCCCTACAGCTTAGTTTCTCCAGTCATCCCATTGATTATGTGAGCTACCTAAGAGCTTTCTAATAATGATGCTTTTCTTTTTAACTTTGTCATGGTTAAACTTCTATTGCTTATTATAGTCTGGGTGCAAACTGTTTCTCACAGGGTCATAGGTTTTCATATTTGGTCTCCATCTGGTGATATTATGTTGGGAAATTATAGAATCTTTTGGACATAGAACTGTAGGGTTTGGGACAGAGAGGGCATAGCCCACTAGCTTCCTGCCCCAATGTTTGGTTTCTTATTCACCCAGACACAGCAGGTCATCCACTCAAGCTCCCATCACCATGTACAGAACCAGAGCCACCATGCTGTCCCATCCATGAAGCTATTGTCAGTAGTACACTTATGCATATGTATCTTGGAATGTCAGAAGCATTTTTCCTAATTCTAAAGCAATCTAATTAGACTGAATGAAACCCAAGTGAGCTGTTGTTGCTAGACTCTTAGCCACTACTTAGTCTTTTCAACTTGTGATTCCCATTCTTCAGTTTTTATATGTTTCTAAATAATAAGCTTTAGGGTCTCTCAGAAAGACAATAGCTTGTCTTGCTGCATGCACCTCCCTGCATTTGAATGTCTTGTGTCCCTTTGTGCTGGTCATGTGCTGCTCTGATGATGTACACTGGAGCAGAGCCATGTCATCTTTCCTGCATTCTTGTCCCAGCCCTTTCGTGTATATCCTCTTTGGCCACCAGGTACATTTCCACATGTCTTAGATAATGATGAAGCTTTTTGATTCAGAATGAAATTTGTGATTTTTCTTCTTCAACAAAAAAAAAAAAAAGTGGCACAAGTCTTCTTCCTCAGGGCAGGAACCTGACCTGGAATTCTAAGAATTTGGCCTGGGGAGATACTACACAAGTGTTGGGACAGGAGTCCAGATGCCAAGCACTCATATAAAAATCCAGGAAGGTGTGGTGACTGCCTGTAAACATGACACTTATGAAGCAGAGGCAGGGGATCCCTGGGACAGCATGCCTACCTAGTGTATATGAATCCCTGAGCTCTACGTTCAGCAAAGCACTTTACATGAGTTAATAAAAAATGTGGCGCATGATGGAGGAAGAGAGCTGTGTCAACTTTGGGGCTCCACATGTGAGCATGCGTATAGGCATGTACATATACATATATGCCTACACATACGCAACATCTATCTTTCTCTCTCTCTCCCTCCCCCCTCACATGCACACACACACATACACACTCCACAATATACATGCAAAAAGGAAAGGTCCAGCAATTTAATAAACTTCTAGCATACCATAAGAAGCTTTAAAACTCAGTTTACTGGGTTTATAATTATTATATATGGTCTAGACATACTTTTTTTGGAGACAAGGTTTCTATGTGTAACAGCCCCAGCTTGTCCTGGAATTAGCTCTGTAGACCAGGCTGACCTTGAACTCACAGAGATCCATCTGCTTCCTGATTGCTGGGATTAAAGGAAGGCACCACCACTACTCAGCTAGACTTGCTGTTTTTATAATAATATGGGTATTTGTTGGTAGAAATTATTTTGTGTTTCAAAATAAAAAGCTTCTAGAAGGCAACAGGAATTAAGAAACAGACCAAAGACAGAATGACATGCCTAGCAATTACAGTGAGATTTGGCACAGTGTATGGAATTCGGCATCCAAGTCTTAGAAGACAGAACAAATTTTGTATCATTCAGAGCAGAGGCTGAAAAAATTAAACTTATTTATGAACTCCAGCTTTGAGAAAGGCATCGGAAGGTCCTTCCACAGCCCTTTGAGGATCCAACTGAGAGGGAATGGTTGTTGTTCAGGAGGAGGTCACTTATCTGGGTTGGTGACAGAGACTAGCACTGAGAACTGGTGGCTCTTGGATAGGGTTCAGGGTGAGCTTTGGCAGTACAGTGGACTCCTAAAGCATCATGGGGAGAAACTTTTGCAAAATGATTGGCAGAGAAAGTATCATCATAGAGAAGGAATCTGGGAGGGAAATCATCTAGGTTCTAAGCCTGGAATGATGTCTTATCTCCAGGCTCCAACAAGCCTAGAATCAGGAGGGGAGAGGGACTGTTGATCAAAACTAGACCTAGGATACTGGGGTTTGGGGATGAAAGGTTGTGAGTCGGCTAGTGGGGAGGATGGGCTAGAATAAGCTGGCAGGCAAGTGTGAGGGAGACAGGAAGAGGGTGGCAGATAATGAAGCCTGTATGAGAGGAAGATTATGGTCAAAGGGAAGGCATGGGACATGGAGACCAAGCTTACAGGTGATTGTGTTCCATTTTATGGATACTGTGGTTGTCCCTCTAATGGCTGAAGCTCTGTAAGTGATTCAGTGGAAAGGTACTAAGTAAGGTAGCATCAGAAAGCAAGAAAATGCCTGATCTATACAGTCCCCAAAGTACAAGAATTGGCTTTTGCTGAATTATCGATAGAGACTGAATAAATGAACATGATGGAGGAGAGTTATCTGTCTATGTTACTTTCATTGGTTAATTAATAAAGAAAACTGCCTTGGCCCTTTAAGAGACAGAAAACTAGGTAGGCGGAGTAGACAGAACAGAATTGTGGGAACAAGGAAGCAGAGTTGGGGAGACGCTTCAGGCAGTCTCCATAGGAGTCTCCATGCTTCTCCTCTCCGAGATGGACGCAGGTTAAGATCTCTCCTGGTAAGCCACACCTCGTGGTGCTACACAGATTACTAAATATGGGTTAAAGGAAGATGTGAGAATTAGCCAATAAGAGGCTGAAACTATGGGCCAGGCAGTGTTTTAAAAGAATACAGTTTCCGTGTAATTATTTCGGGTATAAAGCTAGCCGGCGGCCGGGTGGCGGGACGCAGCCCCGCCGCTTCCTTCTACATGAACACACATTTAAAAAATGTTTGTAGCATGGTTCCACTGTAAAATTAAGCCTGAATAAAATTAGAAATTGATATGCTCCATGATGAGATATTCAAGGTGGCATATGTGCAGAAAATTTGTTCTTAGCTTAATATAAAGTAGCTGAGAAGACAAATCAGACAGACAAATGGCTTCCTACTGCTTAGATAATTTTAGGAAAGTAACGCATTTGGGTGTAATGATAGTCCGATGTCTGTTCATACACGAGCCAGTAAGCACTGAAGCTTACAATCCCTGCAAACATTTGACTTTCCTATCAGGCCTCTTCATGACTGCGTTTCTCCAGTGCTTTGTAATAATATTTCCTAATAACCCTAGGGTCCAAAGCATTCACTCTTGAGTGGGAGAGTTGTCCTTATACTCTGCTACTGGGCACATGGGTTTTCTCTTTCTGTTCGCTGCTCCTTTGAATAGAGATTGAATTCTCCTCTCAGATTTATAGCTCAAGAACAGTTTGATGTGCACAGTCTCGCCCAATTTCTAGTTTCTATCAGCAATTCATCCGGTTTTGTTTGGCTAAACTGCATTGGCACCTTATCGCACTCCTCAGGGCTGTTCATGATACTCTGAACTAACGGTGAACATAAAAACAATATCAGCAATAACAATAAATCCAAAGAAAATCCACCACCAAGCTTTACACACACTCCATGGCCTGCAGTGTGAATCTTCCCATTGTTTTCTGTCTTTGGTGTTTTTCTTGTGGAAATGTGTTGACCTGGAAAGCTATTGTGTGTCCACCACTAATTCATGTTCCCATCCCTCATCCATTCCTCTCATGCTGTCTCTGCATATTTGAAGACATGTTTTAAATATCAGTTACCTTATTGGGACTTGGGTAGGTAAGCAGTATGGGACAGGTGTCTGAGCTGGGGTAGGCTGGAGTGTTTTCTATCTTTGTCCCTACTGTCTCATGTGGTGAGTCACAGTATGAGCAGACTATTTTGATTTTACAGCTTCACAAATAACTATCAAGAAAGCCTAATACAGACCTGTTGGGCACAGGAAGCTTGCAGGCCTTAATCACATTGAAACAGTGGCTGTAACTCTACTTTTCATACTTAGAAAAGTTTAATAGAATCCAGTCCCTTTTAAAAAAATCTATGAAAACTGTCTATTTCTTGTCAAAAGTAGACACATTTGAGTATATCTATAATGGGACCCAAGAAAGTCCCCCTTGATTTTAATTATTAATGTATATGTATATCTATGAAAACTGTCTATTTCTTGTCAAAAGTAGACACATTTGAGTATATCTATAATGGGACCCAAGAAAGTCCCCTCTATTTTAATTATTAATGTATATGTATAGAGCAATTGAAATATGAACAGGTGGGGAATGTTTTTATGATACATGGCTTAGCTACATTTTAAAATACCAATAACCTATATCTTCTCAGGAAGCTTTGAGTGCTGTAACTAACTTATTCTCATGCATCAGTATGTACTTAGCCTGTTTGGTGTGTATTTCTTTCAATCAATATGATCAGAAAAGCCTTCTAGAAAATTCTATACCAAAATAAAATGAACCATTTTTGTGTATGTGTACATGTGCACTTGTCTCTTTATGTATGCAAGCAAGAAGTGTGTGCCCATGTTTGGAGGTCAGAGGTCTATATTTGATGACTTCAGTAATGCCCCAGCTTGTTTATTTTGAGACAGGGTCTCTCACTGAACTTGAAGATCTGTGATTCTGCTAGACTGGCTAACCCACAAGCTTCAATGATTTGCCTGTGTCTACCTACCAGCACTGGGATTACAAGTGCCCATCAACACGCTTGGCATTTCAGGTGGGTTCTTAATCTTGAACTCAGATCCTCGTATTTGCCTTGCAAACTCTTTAATGACAGAACTGCCTCCTATGTTCTGACAGAACCAATTTTGATAATCACTCCTTTAAGATAAGAAACTATATAGTTATTTTTAAATGAATGCTTAAACTTACTGCTTTATGGTTGAATGGTATCATAAATAATTTTAATAATCTCAGAAGAAGATGAGTTAATTATTGGTCCATGCTAATATGACTTTTGGAGGCTTTTATGACTTTACCAAGAATACTTAATTCATTTTTTTCTAAAACAATTTAAATATATAAAATTCAACTATTTATTTGGTAGTGACACACATGGAAGATATTTTTTCTTGCAGAATATTGATTTTAGAATGGAAAATTTATAAATTGTGTCCTAGAAAGACACAATAAAGTAAGTGAAGTATGAAGTGTTTGCTTTTCTAGCTGCCTTCCTCGGTAGCCTTCAAATGACCCTTCTGCTGTTTGAAGGTGTTGGGGATTTTCTGTTGGGTCAGCACCTCCGAAGCCTGGTGAGGATGGCTGGGTAGGAAAAGCCAATAAAGGGCAGAGCTTTGTTGCTCTGCTTTAAACAAATTCTCCAAGGTTGATCTTGGTCATTGCACAAGAAGAAACCCTTCTGAAAATGCAGGAAGAGAAAGAGAACTCTCAGGTACCTTGATTGCCCATCTGTTTCGCCCAAGCATCACTCTGGCCTCCCCTGGCTACTGTAAAGCTTTATCGTGCCTTCTGACTCCAGAACTTTTTAGTTCGTATAAAGAAGTGAAGAATAGCATCTGTAACAGAAACGGATAATAGGGGTAAAGGAGGCAGAATATAGGGTGCTGATGGGAAGTTATTTGCTTGTTTGTTTGATTTTACTTAAGAATCAAAATCCAAGTGACCGGAATTGTGTTGTGAAATCTACTCCAATGTGACCATCAGATTCCATGTCATCTCTGGATACCTAAGGGATCACCCACATGCTCTGGACAGAACACGGAGAGAAAGTGGTTGAAGCTAGAATTGGCCATAACTTGGGATGAACCATTTCTCTAGTTAACCTGCTTTCAATGTCCATCTTCGGTATCGAAAACTCAGAGGGAAAGCAGGGTTGTGTCAATTGTATGAAATCTGTACGGTTACACCAGTCTTCACAAAGAGCAGTGGTTCTCAGCCTTCTGCAGGCCGCAACCCTTTAATTCAGTTCCTCATGTTGTGGTGACCTCCAACCTTAAAATTATTTTTGTTGCTACTTCATAATGGTATTTTGCTACTGTTAAGAGTCATAATGTAAATATTATTGGTGACAGAGGTTTGCCAAAGGGATGGTGACCCACAGGTTGAGGACCACTGACCAAGAGGCTTGTATGATTTGCATAATATTTTTCTGTCCTTTTAAGGATGTCTGTCTGCCTCAGTGTGTGCTTATGTGTGCTCTTCTGTGTATACATGCACCTATATCCATGCATGTGGAGGCCAAGAGAAATCTTGGATGTCATTCCTCAGGGACCATTCAGCTTTTTCTTGCTGACTGGTGAGCCCTGTGGATTTGTCTATTGACCTCCCTAGTACAGGGATTGCAAGTACACATCACCTATCCTGGCTTTTTATGTTGGTTCTGTAGACCAAACTCATTCCTTGTGCTCACAAAATGAGCACTTTACCAACTGATCAATTTTTCAAGCCCCAAAATTTCAAACATTTGTTGGAAAATATACAGTTGGTTCTAAGGGTCAGCTGCAGGTATTACTGATTTTGGTGACAGACTAGAAATAATAATAGGAGGGACTGGAATATCTAGCTTACAGACACTGTTAATTATTGCTGATCTGGGCAATTGAGCATTTAACCACGCTGACAGACTCTTGTGTAATGTGTCAGCCTAGATTTTTATTTTTTATTTTGAAACCATCTTTTCTCATTTTACATACCAACCCCAGTTCCCACTTCCCACTCCTTCTCCTGTTCTCCCCCTCCCACCCCCTTTTCCCTCTGCTCCACTCTTGATGTATTATTTTCCTTTGTATGCTGTGAATATGTTTTATTACCATTGGTTAATAAAGAAGCTGCTTTGGGCCTATTGCAGTGCAGAATAGATCAAGGTGGAAATTCCAAGCAGAGATAGAGAAGAAAAAAGGTGGAGCCAGAGAGATGCCATATAGCTGCCAAAGGAGACAGATGCCGGAGGGAACTTGACTGGTAGGCTACAGCCACTTGGCAATATATAGATGAATAGAAATGGGTTAATTAAAGATGAAAGTGTTATAATTAATATAGTTTCTACGTGATATTTCGGGTCTGGGTGGCTGGAAAGAGAATGAGCAGTCTCCACCTACATACCTCCATCCGTTCCTCAGAGAGGGTAAGGCTTCCCATGGGGAGTCAATGAAGTATGGCATAGCATTTTGAGGCAGGACCAAGACCCTTACTTCCTATATCTAGGCTGAGCAAGGCATTCCTCCAAGAGAATAGACTTCAAAGAGCCAGTTCAAGCACTGGGGATAAGTGCTGATTCCACTTCCAGTGACCCCACAGACTGCCCCCCCTCAAGCCACACAACTGTCACCCACATTCAAAAGGCCTAGTTTGGTCTTAGGCAGGCTCCCTTGCTGTCAGTCTTGAGTCAGTTAGCTCCCACTAACTCAGCTCTGCTGTTTCTGTGGGCATCCCTATCATGGTCCTGACTCCTGTGCTCATATTATCACTTCTCCTTCTCTTCACCTGGACTCTGGGAACTCGGTCCAGTGCTAAGCTGTGTATCTCTGCATCTGCTTCCATCAACTTCAGGGTGAAGGTTCTATGATGACAATTAAGGTAGTCATCAATCTGATTACAAGGGATAATCCTTGTGAATTCCTGGGAATATGGTAGCCCCATCATGACTCCCTCAATCATGATATTTCTTTTCTTGCTCTGTCTCTGTCCTTTTCCCATCTCGATCATCCAGTTTTCTCATGTTCTCCTCTCCCTCTCCTTCTCCCCTCTTCATTTTAAGACTTCACAATGACTGTTACAGAGCCAAGGAGAAAACCTGATACACTTGCTTCTAGTCTTATTATTGCTTTCTCATGATGAGATTTTTTTCTCTTCCCTCTTAGGTGTTCAGAAGATCTCTTCAGGAACTATAGTTCTATGAATGGTATTCTGGATAATCAGGATTTCAGGAGGAGAGATAGGGAATTCAAAACTGAGGAACTCGGTGTAAGAGTTATCTTTTAGAAGCAAGAACAAATGTCAAGGGAACTGCAAGGATAAATCCACTCTTCATTATAAAATGGCAGCTGAAATTCTGTACCTCATTTCTCATAGTGCTTCTTGCCTCAGGACTCCCACAGTTCTTGTTCAAGTTACAGTCTTTGACTGTTTAAAATAATGTTTAATGAAAATTGATAATATTAGTATTGTAATCTTATGGGTTTTTTTTGTTTGTTTTTTTCTTCTGGTAGGGAAAGTTCCATTTATGTGATTGGTCTCTGTGGTTGGATACAGCACAGTGCAAGGTGATTGATTTCCAAGGATGAATTCATTAAATGGATGAAAAGTTAACAAGCTCTTCGAAGGCAGACCAAGCCAATCTTGGATGCTTTTCTTTTTCTTTTTCTGTGTGTGGGGAGAGGACATGCTTGTGGGTGTGTGTGCATCTGTGTGCAAGCATACATGGAAGCCTGAAGTGGATGGTGAGAATAAACCCACAGTGATCTTTTACTTTATTAATAGCTGCAGGATCTCCCAGACAAATCTAGAGCTTATGATGTGGCTCTTATCACTAGCTTGCTTGCTCTGGGAATTTCCTATCCCTGCTTTTTTTGAGATACAGGAAGGCTGTATTGCGCATTTAGATAGACTTCTTGTGATCTGAAGTTGGGTTTTTTTATGCATGCATGGCAAGTATTTTAACCACTGAGGCATCTGATGTGCTTTTCTGTGTTGCTCTCAGCATCTAGTAGAAAATGATGTTTATTCTATGTAATGCTGAATATGAAACCATTTCTCAGTTTCTCCCTTTGAATGCAGCACACGGGAAGTTTTAAAAGTTACACAGCAGTCTCGGCGTGCCATAAAGTAGAAGGTTCACGTTGAGTTTGATCTCCTGTTAGATAGGGACTCTTCTTACAATTTTTCTTTAAAAAAATCAGTCAACATAAAAACAAACAAATCGATAAAAATTAAATGGAAAAAAGCAAGTGATTCTCTTTCCATTCCCCAACATTATGGCCAAAGTGTATAGAAATCCCTAATCCTCTAGAAGGATATGTTCCTATAAACATGTCCCGTCTCAGTGCTTAAGCTGCAGAAACATATCAGCAATATCATAGAGCCCTAGCCAGAAATTTTTACATCATATTGGAAGAAAAGGAAATTACCGTTGGAGATTATCTAACTCACAGTTAGTCCTTGGACTGCATTTTGATGAAACATATAAACTGAGCATTAAGGAAATCTCCCAAACAAAAGGAGCAGGCAGAATGATTGAAAGCACCTTGCAGTCTGTAAGAGAGTCCTGAGGACCAAGGGCAATTTGACCAGAACTAGTCTATTAGACACCAGACTGATTAAGAATTATCAGTGTTCTAGTATAGCTGGACTGGAATATAAACCGGAAGCCATTGTGAACTCTCCAGCATAGGTTTATAACATTTACATTGCAGTTTTCTAGTTCAATCATTTTTAATAAATCCATTCTGTTATCGCCATATAGCTTCCAACTAAAGAAACCCTCCAGGTGCCGTTAAGTATAGAAACTAGGGCTGCATCAATGTCTTCTGATTATTAGAATTAATTTTCTGGCACCTGTCTCATTTTCAGAGTGCTGTTTAAAGGAAATTAAACTTAAGAACACATTGTGTACCTAAGAACACATTGTTCATGTACATGGGGAATTAACACTAACATTTGCCAAGTTCATAATCAATGAAGGGGTATGTCACCCTGCAGAGGGAGAAATCTGAAGAGCAATCACTTCATGTTCCTCTGCTTTCCCCTACACTCTTGTCTGTTTAAAAGAACAAAAATAGATATCTCTTTCTTCCTTTTGGCTTCCTTCTCATGTTGTTCTACTCTGTCCCTTGCTACTCCTTTCCCTCTACTTGTTAGTGGTTTGAGAAGTACATTCCCCAAGACGCTGTGAAACTAGGAGAGACATGGCATCTTGACACAATGTTCTTCACTGTTCAATGATAATAAATGGTACCTTGGATTACCAGAGATAAAATATCCATTCTAGGCTAGATTCTCTATTCATCTTGTTGAAGTGTTGCTTTGTGTCTGAGATGATAAACTTTCATGTGTCAGAAGACACAGAGGTATGATATAAAGCATAGTGAGTATGCTTAGGTGTGTTGATGCTTTTTCTTTGAAAAGGGGCAACATTTCAACATAGCAGTCACTTGTAACAAAGCAAAGCTTGATCATAGTGTTTCCTACTCTCTTCTTCAGAGTGTATGGACTTGTGTGTCTGGACACCATGATTCTCATCCCAGTTTTAGACACACAGTGCCTTAAATAGACTTCAACATGGCAAAAAGCCAAGAATAGCTCGCTCTCTCTCGCTCTCTCTCTCTCTCTCTCTCTCCTTAAGGACAGGCGGCCGAAGGAAGGACAGCCGGAGAAGTGACAAGACAGGCCGCAGCAGGACGAAAGGCCAGCCCGACGACCTGCGCCAACTGCCCTCCTTCACCCATCCAACTCATTTCTTTCTCCCTTTTCCCTCTCTCTCTTCCTCCTCCTCCTCCTCCTCCTCCTCCTCCTCCCCCTCCCCCTTCTCCCCCTTCTCTCCTTTTGAGACAAATTCTCACTATAAAACCCTGGATGCCCTAGACCTCACTATGTAGGTTATACTGGCCTGAACTCTCAAGATTCACCTGTCTCTGCTTCCTGAGTATTGGGATTAAAGGCTGTGCCACTATGCTCACCCTACCACTTATTCTGTATCTCAATATTTCTTGAAAAGGCTACAACTCCAGCCTTTCCTATTTACTTATGAATTTCTCATTTTTGTTTATAAAATGTAGACTTAGCCAATACTCATAAAGTATACTTTACAAGTGGGGCACAGTGGAGTTGAGCTTACATAGATATTGTAGACACTGTTCTGAAGTAATTGTATTCCTAAGACATCTAACAGGCACCTACACAGTTTCATGTATTATCCCACTACCATTATAGAAAATGTGATGCTGAGCTACTTACTCAAGATCTACATAGTGATTACGTTCTGTATCTGGCTTTTGAATTGTATCTTTGACCTTCAAACCTGTTTTTCCTTCCCCAAGCTGTTGATAGAAAATAGTGCATGGATGATGTTATTTATTTGATTTCATATTGTCTTAATAGATAGCAGGTTCCAACTGATCATCAGTATTTACTGAGAGTTTCTTATGGATATTCAGATCTTAGCAGCATGAACATAATACTAGAAATATTGCTCATACAGATTACATGTGACAAACAGCCTTGGATGTACCCATGGGTGACCTGGTACAGGTATTTTATGTTCTTCATTTATTATCATCGTGTGCATAAGTATTTGCACACATACATGTGTGCTATGGGGGGGTGTCAATGCCATAGATGTGTGTGGAAGTGAGAGGACAATTATGTGGAGTCTCTCCTCCCACATTTACCTGGGTTTCAGTATTGACAGCGTTGGCCTGAGGTTGCCAAACTTGAAGGACCAGTGCCTTTTTTTACTATGGTACCTCACTAGCCCATATCACTTCCCTTCTAAGAAAAAAGTAAAGTTGTATTTAATAGACTACTGAAGTCAAGATGAATATTATATATTATCCAAATTTGCAGAAGGAGATTATTACTTCTTCCTAGGGATTGGAATCAATAATTAAAACATACCTTAGTGTGTGAAAACAGATTAGTGGTTGAGATTATCGAATATCTACATGTTAATGTGAGAAACACCTGACTGAAACATCTTAAAAGGGGGTATACTGCTTCTGACTTCTTGTTTCTGTCTTTGATGGCTGGAGAAGAAATGGCAGAGTTCATGGCAGCAAGAACCTATGAAAGAGCCATCTCATATCTTAATAAATCAAGAAGCAGATGAGGCTAGAGAGATGGCTCAGTGGGTAAAGTGAAGGTGGGTTTGGAGTCACAATACCCATATAGAAGCTTGACTTCATGGTATACATATGTAAACCCAGGACTGGAGAGATGGAGGAAGGCATAATCCTAGAGTTCATTGTATGGCTAGCTCAGCAGAATTGATGATCTACAGGCACAGTCAGAGACCCTTTCTCAAAAAATAAGGCGAAGAGTAAGTGAAGAAGACACCAGACATTGGTTTCTGGCCAGAATGCACATGCACACACGCACAGACACACAGACACACACACACTCACATGCACTCATGCGCGCACAAACCAAACAAAGGCTGAAACTTGAGCAAGAGCCAGAGGTAGCTGTAGCTTTTAACATCTACTCCCAGTGGCCCATTTCTGCTAGCTAAGTCACATGTCTGGAAGGGTCTATGGCCTCCACCCTTACATCACCAGCTGTGGGGCTGTTTCATACTCAGATCATAGCACCCAGTGGCAACGTCTGTCCTTCAAGTCGAACAGCTGGGCAAAACGGGCATTTAAGTGGAAAATTTTCTGGCATTATCATTACTTATCTAAGTAAGTCCTATACAGTGATTTTTAATCTTTGAAAATTTGTTTGTGTTTACACTAGCCCGTTGCAAAATGCACAGGACAGTTACTGTCTCAGCCTTTCACTTATAAAGGAGAAATACAATAACACTCAGTGAATGTTTGAGTCGTTGGGAGGGTTGACTGTTTTATCCTGTTGAATACTTGGCACTCTGATATGTGGAATCAGTGGCTAAGCTTCTTCTGGACACATCCTTCTCTCCATCCTGTTATTGCCACAGGAAGGCTACTCCTTACATGCTGCTGTCAATTGCCAATCATTTTGATTGCCTGTGGGACATCCAGAAATATGCACACTCTCCAGGCTGACTCCGCTGTTGCTGTTCATAGCTTAGTTGAGTTTTATGCAGCATAGAGTCACTTTGACCAGTTATTCCTAGAAGTGACGAGTTTGATATAGAAACCCGAACTTGCTAATGCCCTAGGAGATTAATTTCCTGTGACAGCGTGTAAGGCAGATGGTGTCTTCTCATCCTTTTACTGTATTTGGAAGGGTGAAGGTTGTTTGCAGCTTTTCTTCTTTCAATCCTGATGATACTATTTCTTGTGAATGGAGCATTAAAATAGAACTTGCTGCCTACGCCACTTCTGCTTAGAAAACTGTCCTTCAACTTTGTTCAACTGCATTCCTCCTTCAAGCCTTGACACTGCCCACTTGTCTTCCTAAGGCAGCCACACTCCCTGGTGTGCTCTGACAGTATACCTCCCACAGGCTTTATGTAATACTGAAAAGAAGATATATATAGAATATGTATATTTTCCTCACCACCAAGCCCAATTTAAAAGTTATTTTACAAATTAATTGGCTCATTTTTCCTTAGCCATTAGCAAAGAGGAGATTCATAAACTAGTGTTGATTGAAGTATGTTTATTTAAATATGAATTATTCAAATGATAAGAGCAATATGTGCTTATTGTGATCCAGAAATATTTAAATCAAAATCAGCTGTGTTCTTGCCCAATCGCCAAAAGCTCCTTATTCAGTAAACCACTGTTAAAAATGTAATATTTTAAACCTTTTCATTTTAATTTTTATGCAAGATTATACCAATTCTACAAATATGTAATTAAATTATAAAAATGGAATAAAAATTTGTGTTATTCTAAAACTTTTTCCACTTTGACTTATTTTGTGAATACACTTTTAAAATAGCATTTTAAAATCTCATTTCAGGGTAGGTGAGATGGCCCAGTGGGAAAAGACACTTACCATCAACCTTGATGACCTGAGTTTGACCCTCAAAAGCCACACTGCAAGAGGAGTTGCCACACTCAATAAATAAATAAATAAATAAGAAAAACATAAATAAATTTAGTGCAAGATTTTTAAAAGTAAAAGCATATTATTTTTAAAAACCTGACTATGTTACATTTCATATTGAAAATCATTGAAATTTAACCTATCATCTCATATTGACAAGCATTTACATTACTCTTAAGAGTTTGTTAATATGACTTTCAGGATCATTGATATGCATTTAATATAGGATACTTAAATATGTTAACATATAAATATTTATATGTAGTTGTGTATTACAAATATCTAACTTCTCAGAGTTAGTACTGCATGGGCAAAAGTATTTGCATTATAAATTTTGATTAGTTCACCCAGGCTATTTGAGAATTGTTGAAAAATTTTCTCTGTGATGTCTAAACAAACATTTTCCTACTTCCCTACTCTTAGAATATGTCCTCATTTTGCATCGGAAAGAAGATTTCTAACTTAAAACTTTGTATTTATTTTCTCAAAATTTTTGAATATTTTAATATATCTATTGGCCTTTCCTTCTGTGCTTCACGTTTTTTATTTAAAATAGATTTTTTTGATACAATAGAGTCTGGACACAGTTTCCCTTTTCCAATTTCTGTCAGATTTTCTCCACCATCTCACTCATCCAATTACTTACCCCTTCTTTCATTAAAAAACATAGGCAATTAAAACAGACAAAACACACAAACAAATAAAAGAATAAAAGAAAAAGCACAAAAACACATATAGAGCAGAGATACACACTTAGTCACAGAAATCCTGTCAAAACGCAAAATCAGAAACCATGACATGTAAACATAATATCTACAAGGTAAAAAGCTGCTCAGACATGACATTATTATACAAAATGATCCCTCCAAAAATACCATTAAGTCCATTTTGTGTTGATCATCTGTCGATGGGCATGAGGCCTGCCATTAATGTATGGTTTGTGTACCCATTGAGACACCATTAGAGAAAATCAATTTTTCCTCTGAGAGTGGTTGGAGATAGGTTCTGGACTAGGGTTGGGGGCTCATGTCTACTTCTGTCTCCATACTGGGATCCCATCTGACTAAGACCTGTACTTGTCCTGTGCATGCTGCCCGAGTTTCTGTGAGTCCATATGTACATTAGTTCTGTTGTGTCTAGAAAGGCTGATGTAGGAAGTCCTTCTGTATATGTGTTGCTTTTATTGGTTTATGAATAAAAAAAAACTGTTTTGGCCAGTGACTTAGCAGAATAGAGCTAGGCGGGGTGCTGTTGGGACACAACTAAACTGAATACTGGGAGAAAGAAGGCAGAATCAGGGAGCCACCATATAGCCCCACCAGAGACAGACACTGGGGGTGGCACTTTACCCTGTAAGCCACAGCCATGTGGCAATATGCAGATTAATGGAGATGAACTAGTTTAGAATGTAAGAGCTAGTCAATAAGAAGATAGAGTTAATAGGCCAAGCAGTGATTAAATTAATATAGTTTCTGTGTGGTTATTTCAGGAAATAATTTCAGCTGGAAACAAACAAGTGGCCTCCTACAACAAATTGGCATACTACTGTGAGACTGACTAAATCCATGTAAAACCTGAGAGGTCTTCGAAAGGAATGCTAGACACTAAAAAACAAGTTTTATCCGCATTTTTCTTCCTTGAATAAGCTCTACTTGCTGGTGGCAAGCTGCAGCTCCTTTAAGAGAGGTCTTCCTGATTCAGCGGTAGCATAAAAAGATCCGTGTGGTTTTCTGCTGCCAGTACAAACTTTGATAAGGTCCAGTTGTGGAGCATTTAAATGGGGTTTGTGATCAGAGTGCTACAACTTACTTAATGGCAACATAGACCTGCTGTGTGCCTGAAAATGGGTTTGTGAGCATAGCTTGTGCTAAACAGACCTCTGCCCTGTCATGTTGGACTAGGCAGAGCCAAAAGGCAACTAAGCATCCTTAGTTGTTGCTTAGCATTTAAAGAAGCTCTCCTGGACAGAAAAGAATTACAATATACAATGGGACAGATTCAGACATAAGAGACCTCTAAATGGGTCACAGAGTGTTTAAAAAATATACATAGGCTTGGGAGGTAGAAGAAAAAGTGTATAAAGAGTTATAAAAAGAACTAAAATTTTTTAAAAAAAGTTAAATGAAGTCTTCAAAGAGGCAGAGTATAGACAGTTATAGATTAAAAGGAGTAAAGAAAAATAAGCCACATAAAGATGGAATATACATAGAGGGTCTGGATTATGTATATGATTGTTTTCTTTGAATTTTTTGACTGCAGAGAGATATTTGATTCTGGGGGCTACTAAGATAAACCAATATAAAGGTATCTTGACTTTACAATTTGGGTTTAAGGATTTGTTGGTTTGGAAAAGAGGTTCTTTTGTTTTCACAGAGGATGAGAACCTGTGGATAGCTTCCTGACTAATGTGGTTTGATGGGCCAAAACCCCCTGAAAGGTCACAATGAACACCCTCCAAAATACTTCACCCAACAAAAATCAGGAAGCAGTTTGGAGAGAATTATACCCAAATTCCCTAAATGATTGTTTATAAATGTTAATTACATTTAAAGGGGGATATGCTATAGATATGAATACTTTGCATTGGTATGAATCTTGGTCTATTGTTACAAATTTAAGATCATTTTATTTTATGTCTATTTCTGCTCTTGATTAAGGTATTATGTTTATGCAGCTCATTTAAAATGTAATGTATGATTAAGAAATACAGGTTAATAGATAGCTATCTATAATAGTCAAGCTTGTAGTCATGTTAGTTAGGTTTTCTAGATATATAAAGATATATTTCCATTAGATAGGTATTCTTCAACTCTTTCAAAGGCTAATAGAATATGACATTTAAATGTTTTAAGAACCTAAAACTTTCATGACAATGAGACACATCTGTTCCAGCAGCACCAATTACTTCTAAAGGAAGATGGGCACCAAAGAGGCTCCTATGGCACTGGTTAGCCATTTGGGCATGAAATCTCTCTTGCCTGGACTGCTTGATGCTATGCTGTATAAACTGGACATGCAGGACTCACAGAGAAATTACTGCTGATTTTGCCTAAGGGTGAGATGATTTTTCGGGGTTCCTGCTTTATGAAATAGTCTGCTACACATTCAGCAGGGCACAGAAAAATGTGACTGACAAACTGCCAAAATAGACAAAACTGTCTTTAAAATTTCCTGCTTCGTGGAAAACTCAGGTGGATACTATGGGCCTATAGGCTGAATATGGATGCTCTAATGTTATGGAAGATCTTTGAGTGACTTTCCAGGCGGTGAGATGTCTCTGTTAATTCTAGAGTTTTGAAGTTGCTTACAAATGTACTTCCTGTTTACTTATGTAATATATCCTTCTGGAGTCTTTGATGGGGTTGAAGAATAGATATTATAATTATAATTTTCCTTAGTTATAGTAAAAGGTAAAGTAGATATAAATGTTATAACTGTAATTCTTGGTTGATACCCATTTTGTTATATGTAATTTTACTATGTTAAAGTTAAAACCTTCCTTTTTATTTAAACAGAAAAGGGAAGATGATGTAGGAAGTCTATGTATATGTGTTGCTTTTATTAGTTAATGAATAAAGATGTTTCAGCCAGTGGCTTAACAGAATAGAGCTAGGCAGAAAAAAAACTAAACTGAATACTGGGAGAAGGAAGGTGGGGTCAGGGAGATGCCACATAGTCCTGCTGGAGACAGACACTGGGGATGGAACTTTACCAGGTAAGCCACAGCCATGTGATGATACAAAAATTAATGGAGAGGGGCTAGTTTATGATGTAAATTGAGCAGCCGGGAACAAACAAGCAGTCTCTTACAACAAAGGGCTTGTTTCCTTGGCACCTTCTATCCCCACTGCTTTTTATGTATTTTACTTTTTTATATTTTTTAAAAACATTTTTTATGTTTTCCTCATTCATTTTATCTGCTTTCTGCAGTCTGTTCTCTTTAATCACCCCCTGAAATCCATTTTCTTCTTTTTCTTTCCTGCTTTCCTTTCTTTTTTCCTTCTTTCCTTCCTTCCTTCCTTCCTTCCTTCCTTCCTTCCTTCCTTCCTTCCTTCCTTCCTTCCTTCCTTCTTTTTTGGGAAACACATTTTTTTTGTCATCCACACAACTTTCAAATAGACTACATCTTTCCAACTCCTCCCTTTACCTTTTGCTATAAAAGTGAGATTTTTTTCTCTTATAGATTTAAATAATTAAAAATATCTACTGAATTTTCTACTCTCCTTAAAATCTTTTACCAAGAATGCAGATTTCACATGAAAGATTTTACTATCAATTCTCATTTCCCCCTTCATTTTGAAGAATCTATTTTTTTTCCTTGAGACTCAAACACCCTAGGTTACACTCTTTTATTGCCCAAGAAGGCTTTTCTTGTAGAGAAATATTATCTTTTCCTAAATTTGTGCCCTGATAAAATTGGGTGCACTTGTTATGAATGTACTGTTTTTGAGTTTGATATCACCATTTAATTGGTTTGGGGGTAGTGGAATAGAGTGTAGAGACACTATTACTCTCAGAGCTCAGAATGATTGTCTTTGAAGTAGTTCAAGGTCTTGGAATAATTATCCAAGGACAGAAGAGAGCGAAGGACACTTCTTTCTATATTTATCCACTCTGCCACGGCAACCTGCACATTGACATACAGGCACAGGTGCATATGTGTGTATGTGTGTGTGTGTTCATGTAAGCATATATGCATGCATGTGTGTATTATTGAAAAAAACCTACCTCTGAATCCTCATGGTACAGATGCAGCCTGCACCTTCCAACAAGCTTTCCCTTGACTCAGGAGCAGGCTGTTCCAGCAATGGGGAACTCTGGAAGCTCTCCAGAAAGCTGGATTTAACATTCTATACCAGATACATCTTCCCCTTGAGGTTTTCATCTCAGAGTGTGCGAAGGTTCATCTAAGTCCCTTCTTTGTTCGTCCTCAACCCTAGAAGTGTCAGCTGCTTTCTGCATCTGCTATGCGGTTCAATTAGAATCCTTACTCCTTTTAGTAAGGATTTCACTCCTCATTTTTTTTTATTAAACTTCATAACTTCATTGTTCACATGACTGTTGCTTCCTTCTTCGGACTTGCCCCTCTCTGATACCCAGTTGTAGTTGGTATGTTTCTGGGAAGAAAACAGCAGAAGAAAAAGCAAACAAAACACAGGTTGTACTTTTGTGGGCAAAGCAGTGGTGTAGGAACAAAGGAACAAAATATGAAAGACAGCTACAGTTCAACCTCAGAAGCCAAGTGGTCTGTGGCTGCACTGAGCTCTAGAATTATGAGACTCTCCTACCCATGGTCTGTGAATCTACAAAGGACTTCTTTGGACATAATCAGTGTTTCCCAGTCTGTGTTTTTTACATTTTGGCTTATGCTTGCTCCAACTACGCATCAGTTATACTTTTATGTAACTAATTTATTTTCAGCCAAAATATTTTTAACTAGTAATCTTGAATTTCAGTATAGAAATAAAGCAAAAATGATTGAATAATATAAACTGAGCCATTTTTAAAAACTGAAGGTTAAGAAGTTATCTTTAAAACAAAATATGATGACATATGAGCGAAGATGTCATGAAGAAATTTAATGCTTTGTATGTTTACTTAAAATTTTAAGTAAAAAAAATCAATAAAGCTGAAATGTAAACTTTAGATAATGATAAGTTGTAGTGATGTAAATTTCTCATAAATGGATTATATTGATCAGAACAAACATTTATTTATAAAATAAAGTGTTTATGTATGAGCTAATATCTTATTGTATAATATTGCACACAATAAACTTGGAGAAAGAACAGACCAGAACATTCTTAAAGCCAAAATTCTGAACTATGGACCTATATGGCTTGTTTATATGTTTTTATTTTGTGTGATAGAAAGATATTTTTTATAAATACTGCATTTAATACTAAATATGAAGATAACTTTTCTAAAAATTATTTTTAAATGTTAGCTAGAAAAGTCAGCATTCTAAGCATGCTCATCACAACTGGTTCTGAAATACTATTTAAATAAATCAAAAGAATATCTATCATCTATCTATCTATCTATCTATCATCTATCTATCTATCTATCTATCTATCTATCTATCTATCTATCTATTTATCTATTTCACCTATATTTCTATTTGTGTGACTATATATGGACCTTTCTTAATATATCTTTGATATGTACATCTTAAATCATATGTCATTGTTTGTTTCTTCCTTTTTAAATCCCATTCCTTATTTTATGTATTGGCTCATTATTCTCTCTCTGTTGGTTTCTACTTAAATCAGAATTTTGAAGGACAAAATAAAACCACATAGCATTCTCTATATTCTATAACCAGGTACTAATCAAATGGTTCCTTTCATGGCTCATCATAACTCAGGAAATGATTTCAATGAAGAAGATGAAGAAGAAATTTCAAGGATTTTTCTATTGTTTGTTGAGTTCCAACGAAGCACATGAGATTGTGGTTGCCACAGTAACAGATCCATCTGTGCTAGTTTGTGGCTTTGTCTTTAATAACAAAAAATAGGTTATTATTTTGTATACATCAGAATTTATGTGTGTATTCATGCATTTGTGCATAAAGGAGAGAGAAAGAGAGGAAAGAGAGAGAGATCACTTGTACATAGATTATCTTTCTCTGTTTTAGTATTTCAAACCCATTTTAATTTTGTACTGTCTTACCTGTAGTGGCAATCTTACCACATTGTTTATTCAGTGTGGTCTCTGAACATGAAATATTAAATATAAGTACAATTAAAATTATAAAAACACAGAAGTCATAGTACATATAATTCTTTGTAGGCTAATGGTAAGATTTTATTGAGGGTTTCTGGAATTAGTAATGTCTCATTTGAAACCTGAAAGACAGGTCTAATACTCAGTAATGTATACACTGTTTATTGCTGCCTTAACAGCTGTCTTTGTCTTTTATTGCTTGGGCCTCTTTTCATTGGAAAACTATGGAATCAAAATCAAACATAGGCCTTAACACAGCATTCTTGAGTGAAGAAGTAAAATTTTCTACTAGTATTTTATTTAAAGTGACTGAACAAGGTAAAGAAAACATAATAAAAGTCGTATAAATAACATGCCCATAAAACTACAGTTAGTGTAAAAAATATAAGAACATGATACTCCTTCTTTCCCCTCTATAAGAAAGGGAGTGGTGAGAGATCCAGGTATTTAGATTTTGTTTTTGTATTCAGCTTTCTGTAACATTCAGAGAAATTTACTCAGACTGTGAGTCAAAATTCTTATAAAATGAAATAAAGTCAGTGTCAAACCATAAAAGAAGATCATAGTCATGTTTCAGGACATTTGTTGCTCGGTGGGAATGGTGTAAGGGCAGTTGTATAGATGCAGACTACTGAAACAGACAAGAAAAAATTTAAAAATCTTATATTTTGTAGTCTCTTTACTCAATAAGATGCTAAATAGTTGAAGATAGGTTCCCTTCCAAGGGCCTTGTTGGAATAACATCCATAATATCTTATATTCCCAGCAGCTAAAGTATCATTTGCTCAACAAATTTGTTCAACAACAAAAAAGAGGGTTGGCTGGGATAAGCTTTGTGAATATAATCACACCTCCTCATAAACTAAATGGTGGACAGTAACAGCTTATCAGCTCATAGGTATGCAAACACACACACACACACACACACACACACACACACACACACACACGCACGCACACAACCTGTGTCTTTGGTTTTCTGATTTGGAGCACAGAGTGATGGGGTTTTCTGTTCTTTATTAGAAATATAATAAAGTGTCAAGCATGCTTAGTTCTCCTGATCAGAGAAAACATGGTTTTGAGAACAAATACATGCTTTTCTCATTTCTGCATATGATCTCCCAGGTGAAGAAGAATTTTCAAATAGAAAATATTTTCTATTAAAACTTTCTAATACAAAATACAAGAAAGTTCTCTTGTATATGTGATTACCTGAAGATTTTTATACTTTACAAAAATTGAACCATCATTTCCTGATGCTTGAAATCAACCTGTCATGTGCCGTGGCAAGGCCAGCTACCTCTAGAGCTCTGGTTGTTTCAGAAACCAGGCTGAAGGGACCTGAATTACTTTTCTACATTATCTGTCTACCACCTTTCTAAAAGCAAATCTCCTCAAGACACTCTCAGATATCACCTCACAGCAGATGCATAATAAATACTCTCTGTCAGCGCTTCTATTAGTAACCATTGAAATCAATAGATAAGATGCTTAGAATACAAATTCTTGGCAAAAATTGGAAAGAAAAGAGTAAAACATATGAAAGAAGAAGTAAATTTCATTCCTAGTCTAGAAACCTAGAGATAATCTTTTCTAATATTTGGCTATATATTTAAGTTCTGCCTAAGTATGTATATATATAATATACGCAATATATACATGGTATATATACTATATATGAGTTCTGTCTTTTTAGTATATATGTACTATATGCAGGCTCATAATACAATATATGACATATAGCATGTATATTACAGTATATATATAACATATACATATTCTATATAAATACTCAGAAAGGCAGAATTTATATATGTATAACACAAATATATATCAATAGAATACTGTATTAGAAACTGTAATTTTCACTTCAACACATTGTCTTAGCGATTATTTTATAATGTTCCATACATTTCTTCAAGTAAGCTGATTCTGGTGGCAAGCATCTATAATATTAGCACTGTAAGAGCTGAAGCAAGCACAATACAAGTTCAAGACCAGCTGGAGCCTTATGATGAGACCTGTTTCAAAAGAAGAAAGACAGACACCCAAATTTCAAGGAGACAGACATACATGGAAACAATTCAAAATGTACCACATAACATAGCTTTGTCCCTTTCTAATACCCAAATGCATAGAAGGTTTAACTGTTTTACTTACAAATACTTCTCTTCCTGGTTATCATCATCATAGCTCTATGTAATATGTGCTTTCTTGTTTATTTGCTGTAGGCAATATTCTATTTTCTCCCTGTTTCTCATGTCATGGAAGATTATTTCCTTTTAATATCCAGTGGCCTGGATGGCCTAAAGCAGCAGCACTCACCCTTCCGAATGCTGTGACCCTTTATACAATTCCTTATGTTTGCTGACTCCAAACCATAAAATTATAACTGTACTTCTGATACTGTTATGAATCATACTGTAAGTATTTTTGGAGATGCAGATTTGCCTAAAGCGGTCATGAGTCACAGGTTGAGAACCACTGGCCTACAGTTTGCGTTTACTGAAGGCTGTCTTCATTCCTTCCAAATTTTAGCAGTTATGAATAACGTGGCTATAAATGTAAGTGCATGCACAGGTTTTTATGTGGACATGAGTTTCCAATTAACTTTGTAAATAGCAGATAGTATGATTTCTGGACCGTGTAGAAGGAGTTTCTGTGTTTTGTAAGGACCATACTAACCATACTAACTTCTCCTGAAGTGGTTTCACCATTCTGACTTCTGGCGGCTGTTCCACTTCCTCCTTAGTAGTTGCTGGCAGCATTTAGGGACAACTATTTTACTAGGTGCTCAGTGGTATTTCACGTTGTTTCAGTGTGTGTTTCCTGAAGTGACCATAAATGAACATATATTTATTGGCCTCCTAAATATTCTCATTGGTGAAGGAGCTCCAGAAGGTCTTTGGGCATTTTAAAAATTAGGTTGTTTCTTATTGTTAAAATTCTTTTATATGTTTTGATAAACCCCTTATTAATTTTTTGACAAATATTTTCTTGTGGGAAGTTTTAAAATACTGATTTAATACCTGTTATCAGTCTTACATTTTTCTATTTAACTTCTTAAAGCAGTTTTGTTGGTTTGTTTCATCCTTCAAATCAGTTATCTAATACATCAGCATACACCAGTTCATGTTTTTCTACCATAATTCTCCATTTTCTTTCTTGGCAATTACATAGTGTTTATTCATTTTTCTTGATTTAACAATTCACATTCTGTTTTTCTCTTCCCTTCTCTGAATCTGTCTCTATCTTTGCTGCGACTATGTCTGTCTGTCTTTCTCTCCCTGTCCATATACTTAGGAGACGGCCTATGACAATGGTCTTTTCAAAGCCATTAATGGTGTCATTGGCAACTGTATATGTTCAGTGGAATCCAGTAAGATGGGCCTGTGCTTTGCTCTTGCTTGCTTGCTGTTTTGGGCAGTTTTGCTTTATTTATTTCCATGTTCTGTTATTCCTGCACAGTAGGCGCTTTGCCTTATCCTTCTGTACTGTTTTAATCACCGTTTAATTCCACCTGATCTGATAATGATGATGACATTTAGATGTTCTGTTTTTCCCTTTGCCTCATATACCTTTAAATTTAATGATGTCATTTAATTTTAAGTATACCAATGGAAAGAAACAATCACCTGTGTTTTCACTCACATAGCCAATGAAAGTTTACAAACTGTGGCAAAGGTTGAATTTTGTGGCCATGAAAGTGTTGCTCTTTTAATATATGACCTTAATATATTTATTTACTACCATAAGTTATATACCATCATATCTTTTGAATTTTATCTTGTGTTACATATTCTTTCTATAGGTCAAAATTTTATTTTATTATCTCGAATGATGTGGAAGTTATTTATTTATACTACTACTGGCTACTTGAAAATTGAAATTGGATTTTTCCTTATCAAAATAAAATTGGAATTATTTGCTTCCTGTATATAAGATATTATTATTATTAAAAAATCTCACATATTGGTGGACATATAGGCTTTGTACATTTAGCCATTTATTCTTTACATATTTAAAGGTTTATACATTTATATTATTTGTGTTTCAAGTTGAATAATCCTAAAAGTTAGGTCTTATAAAAACTAATTTTTTTTCACTTATTTTTCAACAATAAAGTAACTATCTTCCTTAACATTTTTTTCTGACTTTGAAGAAATGCTATCATCTCTCTGGGCATCATGTTTCTCACTGGTGAATTGTGGACAGATGTAGGTGGAGTCTGCTTGTTTGTTTCCCAGCTGTCCAGACCTGAAAAAAAGCACACAAAAACTGTATTATTACAACACTGCTTGGCCTGTTAGTTCACTCTTCTTATTGGCTAGCTCTTATATCTTAAATTAACCCATTTCTATTAATCTGTGGTTGTGACCTACCAGTCAGGTTCCATCCAGCATCCAGCATCCAGCATCTGTCTCTTGAAGCTGCTACATGGCTTCTCCATGACTCTGCCTACTCTTTTCACATCTGCTTCGAACTCCATCCTTGCTCAACTCTGTGCTGCAATAGGCTTTTTTATTAACCACTGGTATTCACAGCATACAGAGGGGGAGTCCCACATTAGATAGATAAGTACATTATCCACTTCATAAGGTTTCTGTGGTTAATTTCAAAAGCTAATTGCACCAAGTGTTTAGAATTAAGGATTTAAGTGTGTTAATAATGGTAACAGTGCGTGCTTTTAGTGATAAGCCCCCTGATTACAATAGTTTTTCAATTTAAAAGTTTCACTTCATAAAATTCTCAATGGTGTGGATAGATAGACTGTTCCATATTATCATTTAAGAGCTCAGCCATGTGGTGGTGGTGGTGACAATGGGTGAGACAATTAAAAATATAACGTTTTGAGATTCAGGCATTAATGTAACATAGATCACTTCTGTCCACATTTTATTGACTAATAACAACATTGTACTGATACTGAGGCATATCTGGGAAGAATATATTCTCTATGGGTGGCTACTACAGATTGACAGTAACTAAATTTTATAGAAAAGACACATGAATCTTTGCTGCCATCTCAATGTTAGTGCCACACAAATGTAAAAGGAATGGTTAATAAATGCTGGGTGCTAGTCATATAATTTAATATACTGCATAACACAATGTATGATGCTTTAGATTTGTCTGATTCACTTTGCAATTAGGTTGAGAATTCTGAAACATCATACAGCACTATATCTTTCATAGAACTCTGTAATGGTTGACAGAATCCCTGGACAGTGTTTGCTGTCAAAAAATACTTGGTGCTTAGATACCTATGGATGCCATAAGCTTAATAATGAATGATTATCTGATCCAATGTTGTACAGACAATCATAATAACCACTACAGTTAAAAGAGAATTACAAATGCATCTTATATTGCCAGAAGCTAAGAGTTTTAACTATATGAATAAAAATGGGCTTATTTTTAAAACTTCTTTTTAAAAACTGGCTGTGGATGGATTGTAGTACTGCTGATTCTGTCATATGAGTTAATGATAGTGTAGCCACCCCTTCAAATTATCATGCAAAGGTTGGCACTGACTTCCAATTTCTTGAGACTCTTTAGGAGATAGTCAATAAAGTTAGATGGGTGGTGCTATTTATTAATGATTTTATAATTTAAAATCAATATTCAGAGCTATCAGAATCTGCTTATATTCCCTGAGTGTTCTGCCTCCATTGTATTAATGTCTGCTTTTCTAATTAGATTGTGTTCAATCTGGTAGTCATGGGATATTGAATGTAGAGTTCTGTTCTTGTACTATTTGTTTCTCGGGATTTCTATTAGGGTCACAGAATGTGACTGGGGTGCTGTGTAAGGCGATGGAACTTGTGATCCTTTCCCTGAATTCTCCCAGCCTTGAGTCTGCACTTCATAAGAAGGCAGTGCTCTTCCGACGGAAGAGTAGCTCAGGGCATTCTGTTAATTTTGTATCTCCACCGGAAATTTCATATTGTCTCCACTTTATTTCTTTCAATGCCAAGACAAAAGGAGGGTTTCAGATAATAGGAGTTTTTTTTTAAATTTGGCTGATTGTGTTTTATTTCATATCTTGATATCTATCAAGTATATGACACTGGCACTATAGAGAGCCTTATGGGTTATTATTGTCCAAATAGCATTAGTCTGATATTAATCCTACTTTTTTCTAATATCAACATAATCTTAAAGTTATCCAATGATGTTGAGTCCCCTCTGTGTGCTGTAATTACCAAAATGAATAAAGAAACTGCTTTGGACCTAGTAGAAAAAAACATTTTTTTTCCAGTTGAAATTGACTAGAAGCTGCAGACCATGAGAATGAGAATGAAGTTGTTTCTACCCATTGGATATAATATTGATTCATTTTAAAAATCTTTTAAGTAAATTTCTAAAATTATTTTTCAGACAGGATCACATGTATTACAGGCTGTCCTGTGGTGTAACAGTTCCTTCTGTTTGTGTGTTGTTTTCATTGGTTAATGAATAAAGAAACTGCCTTGGCCTAGTAGATAGGGCAGAACTTATGTAGGTGGGGAAGACAGATTGAATGCTGGGAGGAAGAAAGGCAGAGTAGGAGAGGAACGCCTGGAGCCACCAGAGACAGACACGTTGAATCTTTCCTAGTAAGCCACTGCCACATGGCGATATACAGATTAATAGAAATGGGTTAAATCAACATGTGAGAATTAGCCAATAGGAGGCTAGAACTAATGGGCCAAACAGTGATTTAATTAATACAATTTCTGTATGGTTATTTTGGTGGCCAGGATATATAAGCAGGCTCTCCTCCAACAGTCCTGGAACTTGCTATGTAATGGACTGAATGGCCTTGATCTTCTGATCCTCCTGCCTCCACCTCCCATGCTGGGTTTAGAGACATGTACTACTACATTGATTTATGAAGTACTAGAAATTAAGCCCAGAGTTTTGCATGCTAAGCAAGCATTCTACTGACAAGGACACATTCCTTCAAGAATGTTTCTAGGCAAGAAATACTTGATAAAATTTTTCTAATTATATAGAACAAAACATTGCAGAGTCTTCTTATGTTTTCTAACACCAATGCCATTTTTTTGTGTTTATTTGACTTTAATATATTCTTACTTATGGTGTGTTTCATGTTTTGCTATGCCTATAGACTCTTGTTTGTTTTTTTTTTTTTTTTACAACCCATGCCTTGGAAGTCTGTGCTTGGATTCCATTTTCATTGCGTTACCCAAGAGTTATATATTTCATTAAAAATATGTTGTTTACCACTAATAAATAGGCTATAATTTTCAAACAGCAAGATCAAAACAATGAATTTTTCTGTATTTGTTAAGTAGTTATTGCTTTTTGAGATAGAATGGAAACTATTCTAACTTGTCCCTTCTGGATCAGTCAGTTCCGCACTAATTTCCTAGTTCAGATAATTATTCTGTCACTCATGATGGTGCCTTTATAGTTATCCATGTAGAAAGAAAACAATTGATGGGTCTATTTTACTGTTTTCATCATTACATCTTAGCCAAAAATGCCTCAATAAGAGGGAATGTTCCATTTGATGTGTTACACTCAACCAGGGAATACAATGCTATATTTTTTCCTATTAACACCAAAAGGCATCTTAAGTAACTCATTGGAAATGCCTGATGCTTATTCTCATTCATGTGACTTTTACATGAGAACCAGGCAGGTGTGTAAGATGTAGATGTTGGGTGGGTAGTCTTAATTGGAAAGATATTTAGGATATTTAGTACAATTGAAATTGTGTCAAAGGGTATATACACTAATGCTTGTTCTGACCCTGCCATTGTAAGCATCAACCCAGCTGCAAATCCATGGACCTATTGTTGTAGGAGGGCTGGTTATTTGTTCCTGACTTCTCAGACTTGAAATAATCACTCAGAAACTATATTATTTAAATAACTGCTTGGACAATCACCTAAGAACATTGCTATCTACCTCTTACATCTACTATTAACCAATTTCCATTATTTTATATTTCACCATGAGGCTTGTGGCTTACTGGCAAGGTTCCACCTAGCAGCTTGTGTCTTTCCCCTCTGATGGGTACACGGCATCTTCCTGACTCTTCCTTCTTTCTACCAGTATACAGTTTAGTTTTCCCTGTTATCTCTGTTCTATTCTGCTATAGGCTCAAAGCAGATTCTTAATTCATCAACCAATAAAAGCAACACATATACAGAAGGACTTCCCTCATCATCTCCCCTTTTCTGTCTAAATAAAAAAAGATAGTTTACTTTTAGCATAGTAAAATTATATATAACAAAACAGGTATCAAGCAAGAAGTACAGCTACAATATTCATATCTACTTTATATTTTATCATAGCTAAGGAAAACTATAACTATCTATTTTCAACTCCATCAAAGACTCCAGAAGGTGTTTAGGCTTCCAGTCAGTCTCAAGAATAACACCAAAATTCATAGTTGTGGTAGCCCTTTTCTGTTGAGAAAGAGTCTGGATAAGTATGTATTCTACTTTGCTTTCTTTCTCCATCTCTCTGACCCATCTCAGGATTTCTTGTCAAATGCCTAAGACTTGGATATTAGCATGTCCATAACTTTTCTTATTGCCTTCCATTAATCCTTATTGCTATGTGAACTTGATCTTTCTTTGGCCATTAGGTTAATCAAAACTTTCAGTTTTCAATAATAACTCTGGGTTGTCTGTTCCAGGTATCCCCTAAAGCCTCTAGATCTTCAGCCAAATTACAAAATGAATAAAAACAACCTTTCTACCCTTGCTAATAGCAGAAAATATTGTCAGATCGCACTCTCAGCAGATGTGGCCTTTCATCAAAGTCTCTTGTGTGGAGGCGAACAGTTGTGATAGCTAATCAAAGCATTTTGGCTCACAAAGGAAACCAGAGTGTCACCAATATTTAACTGCCACCTTATTTTTAATGTTCAGATAATATTATAGCTTTAATTAGTATCACTTAGCTTTTCTGAATAATATGTTTTATTCTTTATACTTGGTCATTAATGTAACATTATGAAACAAACAGTTCTTTCATCATTTCTTTATATTTGAATCCATAAGGTTTAGATATTTTCAGTGACTCACCTAGAGTCAGAAAAAGACAGGTTGCAGTAGCTATCCATAGATGTTCTCTAAATGCCAAATCTTATTAGTCTACCACCCAAAGAATTACCATCTCCCTCAGGAGGAGTAGTATCTGTCCATAGATAGGCAAAGACATTACTCTCGCCCTTTTCTGTTGAGTTGTAGTTTACTTGTGTCCTTTTCTGCCCTGGAAGCACAAGATAACTGAGTAGTTTCTGCGTACCTTTAATTCCCAGATTGAGATAATCAACCCGTTCTTTAAATGATTTCCCAGTGTGTCCTAATTGATGGGCCTTAGGAAAGCTACTGACACATTTATACTATTGAACAGAACTTTGGAGATATTTTCCTGACCCAACAGGTTCTGAAAAATGAAGTTAAAAACCTTCTGAAGGAAGAACCTGCATTTAAATGACCTTCTGAGCTGCTCTTTCCTAAGTGTTTCATACCTTTGTTCCTTAATAAAAGTAAATTTGACTCAAATGCCAATGTTTAAGTTAGAATTTTTTTTCATAGATCAATTTCACGATTCTTTTTTTTTTTTCAGAAATAGGCTGTAATTTTGACATTGGGTCTTCTTAGCTATATCAACAAACCCCAGATCTATATAAATAAATTTTAATCATCTGAAAGTAAAATTACTTCCTGAATCAGTCTGACAAAAACAAGAGACACCCAAACCACCTAAGCTAATAATTAGATCATCTCTACTTTGAATGCTTCTTCTTACATTTTTCAGTATAGTAACATTATTACAACTGACCCCCAAATACCATTCATTTTCACTAAAGAAAGAAATGCTTAGATCACTCTTTTCTTTGGCCAGAAAAGACTCTCCAGAGCTTCTGCGAAATCATTAACATATTGAGCTTTGAAGTTTCAGATCTGGCAGAATTTCTATGCTGAGGCAAAATAGAGAGACCTGATGCCAGATTTCTTCTCAAGTAGTTGTCTCCCTTGTTTAGAAAATGCTACTAGCAAAGCCATTTATTCCTCCTGGTGTAAAATAAAATGTTTGTTTTCCAAACTATTGGTTGAACCCTTAACCCCAGCTTGTAAATGTTTTGAGTGTTTACAGGAGAGAAAACAGAGTTGGAATATGACATTCACAGGGCTTTTTGTATTGGTTATGGTTGGTATCACTAGAGAAAAATGAATGTTTCCAATTCTCTTTCATATTCTAAAAATTCCATTCTGTTTAGTCAAATCAAAATGGCCTGTTAAAAAGTAAGAGTAGGGGCTCTATTTGTTTCACCCAAAAATATCAATTGTGGAGATCAAATAGGTAAGATGTATTAGTTTTTTAAATTACCCTCTTCTTGGATGACTCTAACTTGTGTCAAATGGACAAAAACCAACCAACCAACCAACCAACCAACCAACCAACCAACCAACCAACCAACCAGACAAACAAACAAACTAGCCAGCACAGTCTATTACCAACACTCAACATTGGCATTTTGGCATTGAATTAGTTCTAAAAACAACCATGAGTGGGTGTGGTTATGTTCTCATGAAACTATGAACACATGATATTGGCTTGGATTTACCGTCTGAACAGTTTAACATCTCTGCTGTAAGATAAGACATAGCACTTGATATTTATAGAATAAATAAACAAATACAAAGAAAACTTACCTACACAAGAGTGGTTCACATTACTGACCTTCTCAGAGTTCCATTTTCTCTAGCTCCAAAACCAAGACATTGATATAATGCCTATAGGGTACTATAAGGTATAAGAAGAAGGTAGGTAAAAACTCCCAGCTGAATGTTACATGTATGTAATGCATGGCAGTTTTTCTCATTCTTCTACTTAAAGAAAAGGAAAAGTAGATGGTGCTATTTCTAGTACTTAGACAATGTGCTATTGTTAGCCATCTTTGTATGTATTGTTTCAGATCATCCAGCGGGAGGTCTCAGTTGTATCTGGAGTAAGGGTCATCATACCATAGCAGTAATATGATCTTGGCTTTGGTAATGGTCTGAAAAATATAGCTTGGTTCTTCAGCCTCTGTCCATGTGCTCTTCCTGCAATCAGAGGTTCAATCTTTGAATAAATATTTTAAAATATATATGCTATTTTCTAAACTATAATATGCTTCAATTTTGCTCCAGCATCATCCCTTCTATCCTTTGGCTTAACCTAGCAGTTACATTTGATGAGGGCTTAGAGAAGTCCCTGTTCCCTGGGGCTTGCAACATGTCAAGTGGGGTTTTTTTGTTGCTGTGTTTTATTCTTGTATTTGCTGAGTGGGTGCCACAGAGGACATAGTTTTTAACTTTATTTCTCCCTTCAGTATAGATTTAGAATGATGAGAGACAGAGAATATTCATCAGGAGGAAAGCTCCTTATAGAATGCAGAAGGGACAGTGTGAGGTGGGAAGAGTATGGGTTTTCATTTATGCACAGGGAGTCTGCAAGGGTGAGTTGGAAGAAATTGCTGCTGTAAAGCTTACTTCCCATTTCTGCTAGGCAGCACAAAGCATTTGAATACCAAACATCCATTCTCTGGCCTTAAGAATATTCTTCCAGGAGTGCACCCAGGCCGGTGGGAGGTCCCCTCCTTCCTTCATTAGCCTGCTTGCAGCAAGGTAGGCCCTTTGTCAGTGAGCTGTTTGGCCTGCAAGGAGACCTGACAGTCTGCCAGAGGATCCATCATTCATTGGGGTGAGTGAATTGAATTCATTGGGGTGAATTGAACTTCTAAAAGAAGTCCCAAAGGGGACTATTCAGTGGAAGAAATGGGCAGGCGCCAATGCAAGAATTCCTCCAACAATTTGAAAAACAACATGAAAGCACCAGAACCCAGCGAACTCATAACAGGAGGACTTGAACACACTAATCAAGAAGAAGTAGAAAAAATTGACTTTATGAAAGTAATAGAGTCCCTTAAACAGGAGGTGAAAAACTCCCTTAAGGAAATGGACGAGAAGAATAACAAAAAGTTTGAAGAATTGAGTAAATCCGTAAATGATATCCTAGGAAACCAAGAAAAAACAATCAAACAGATAATGGAAACAGTGCAAGACTTGAAAACTGAAATAGAGGCAAGGAAGAAAACACAACCCGAAGGCCAGCTGGATATGGAAAATCTATGTAAACTAACAGAGACTACAGAAACAAGCATAACCAACAGAATATAAGAGATAGAAGAAAGAATCTCAGATTCTGAAGATACCTTAGAGAAAATAAACACACTGATCAAAGAAAACAGCAAATCCAACAAATTCTCATCACAAAACATCCAGGAAATCTGGGACACAATAAAAAGACCAAACCTAAGAATAATAGGTGTAGAAGAAGAAGAAGAAATACAGCTCAATGGTCCAGAAAATATATTTAATAAAATTATAGAAGAAAACTTCCCAAACCTAAAGAAAGATATTCCTATTAAGGTTCAAGAAGCTTACAGAACACCAAATAGACTGGATCAAAAAAAAATCCCCTCGCCATATTATAATCAAAACACAAAACATACAGAATAAAGAAAGAATATTAAGAGCTGCAAAGGAAAAAGGTCAAGTAACATATAAAGGTAAACCTATCAGACTAACACCTGATTTCTCTATGGAAACCATGAAAGCCAGAAGGTCCTGGATAGATGTTTTGCAGAAACTAAGAGACCATGGATGCAAGCCCAGATTACTATACCCAGCCAAGCTTTCATTCACTATAAATGGAGAAAACAACATATTCCAGGATAAAAACAAATTTAAACAATATGTAGCCACAAATCCATCCTTACAGAAAGTAATAGAAGGAAATTCAAAAACATAGGAGTCCAGCATTGCCCAAAATAACTCAGACATCTAGCGACCCTTCACCAGCACACCTCAAAGAAAGGAAACACACAATCTCTACTACCAAATAAAAAATGACAACCGGAGTTAACATCCACTGGTCATTAATATCACTTAATATCAATGGACTCAATTCACCTATAAAAAGGCACAGGCTAAGAGATTGGATACAAAAACAGGATCCAACATTCTGCTGTTTACAAGAAACACACCTCAACCACAAAGACAGACATCTACTCAGAGTAAAGGGTTGGGAAAAGGTTTATCAAGCAAATGGACCTAAGAAACAAGCCGGTGTGGCCATACTAATTTCTAACAAAGTTGACTTCAAACTAAAATCAATCAGAAGAGATGGAAAGGGACACCTTATACTCATTACAGGAAAAATCTATCAGAATGAAGTCTCAATCCTGAATATCTATTCCCCTAATACAAAGCACCCACTTATATAAAAGAAACATTACTAGAACTCAAGGCAGCCATCAAACCAAACACACTGATAGTGGGAGACTTCAACACTCCTCTTTCACCAATGGACAGGTCAATTCGACAGAAACCTAACAGAGAATTAAGAGACTTAATAGAGGTAATGAACCAAATGGACTTAACAGACATCTATAGAACATTCCACCCAAACAGGAAAGAATATACCTTCTTCTCTGCGGCTCATGGAACCTTTTCAAAAATTGACCACATACTTGGTAACAAAGCAAACTTCCACAGTTACAAAAACATATTAGTAACCACCTGCATCTTATCGGATCACCATGGATTAAAATTAGAATTCAACAACAATACTACCCCCAGAAAGCCTACAAACTCATGGAAACTGAACAGACAACTACTGAACCACAGCTGGGTCAAGGAAGAAATAAAGAAAGAAATTAAAGTCTTTCTTGAATTTAATGAAAATAAAGACACAACATACTCAAACTTATGGGACTATGAAAGCAGTGCTAAGAGGAAAATTCATAGCACTAAGTGCCCACTTAAAAAAAAACGGAGAAAGCACACATTGGAGACTTAACAGCACACCTGAAAGCTTTAGAAAAGAAAGAAGCAGACTCACCTAGGAGGAGTAGAAGACTGGAAATTATCAAACTGAGGGCAGAAATCAACAAAATAGAAACACAGAAAACAATCCAAAGAATCAATGAAACAAAAAGCTGGTTCTTGGAGAAAATCAATAAGATTGACAAACCCCTAGCCAAACTAATCAAACGGCAGAGAGAGAACACACAAATTAATAAGATCAGAAATGAAAAAGGGGACATAACCACAGACACAGAGGAAATTCAGAGAATCATTAGATCTTACTACAAAAGCCTGTATGCCACAAAATTGGAAAATGTAAAAGAAATGGACACTTTTTTAGGTAAGTACCATATACCAAAGTTATACCAGGACCAGGTAAATGCTCTAAATAGTCCTGTTAGTAGCGAAGAATTGGAAACTGTTATCAGAAACCTCCCTACCAAAAAGAGCCCAGGACCTGATGGGTTCAATGCAGAATTCTACCAGAACTTCCAAGAAGACCTAATACCTATACTCCTTAAGGTATTTCATAATATAGAAACAGAACAGTCATTGCCAAATTCCTTTTATGAAGCTACAATTACCCTGATACCTAAACCACACAAAGACTCAACCAAGAAAGAGAATTACAGGCCAATCTCACTCATGAACATCGATGCAAAAATTCTCAATAAAATACTGGCTAACAGAATCCGAGAACACATTAGAAAAATTATCCACTATGATCAAGTAGGCTTCATCCCAGAGATGCAGGACTGGTTCAACATACGAAAATCTATCAATGTAATCCATCATATAAATAAACTGAAGGATAAAAACCATATGATCATCTCATTAGATGCAGAAAAAGCATTTGACAAAATTCAGCACCCCTTTATGATAAAGGTCTTGGAGAGATTAGGGATACAGGGGTCATTCCTAAATATAATAAAGGCTATTTACAGCAAGCTGACAGCTAACATCAAATTAAATGGAGAGAAACTCAAGGCCATCCCACTAAATTCAGGAATGCGACAAGGCTGTCCACTCTCTCCTTATCTCTTCAATATAGTGCTTGAAGTTCTAGCAATAGCAATAAGACAAAACAAGGGGATCAAGGGGGTTCGAATTGGAAAGGAAGAAGTTAAACTTTCATTATTTGCAGATGATATGATAGTGTACATAAGCGACCCGAAAAACTCCACCAAAGAACTCCTACAGCTGATAAACTCCTTTAGTATCGTGGCAGGATACAAGATCAACTCCAAAAAATCAGTTGCCCTCCTATATATAAAGGATAAGGAAGCAGAGAAAGAAATCAGAGAAGCATCATCTTTCATGATAGCCACAAATAGCATAAAATATCTTGGGGTAACTCTAACCAAGGAAGTGAAAGACCTATTTGACAAGAACTTTAAGTATTGAAAAAAGAAATTGAAGACGATACCAGAAAATGGAAGGGTCTCCCTTGCTCTTGGATTGGGAGGATCAACATAGTAAAAATGGCAATATTACCAAAGGCAATCTATAGATTTAATGCAATCCCCTTAAAGATCCCATCAAAATTCTTCACAGATTTTGAGAGGACAATAATCAACTTTATATGGAAGAACAAGAAACCCAGGATAGCCAAAACAATCTTATACAATAAAGGAACTTCTGGAGGCATTACCATCCCTGACTTCAAACTCTATTACAGAGCTACAGTATTGAAAACAGCTTGGTATTGGCATAAAAATAGAGAAGTCGACCAATGGAATCAAATAGAAGACCCAGATCTTAACCCACAAACCTATGAACACCTGATTTTTGATAAAGGAGCTAAAAGCACACAATGGAAGAAAGAAAGCATCTTCAACAAATGGTGCTGGTATAACTGTATGTCAACCTGTAGAAGAATGAAAGTAGATCCGTGTCTATCACCATGCACAAAACTCAAGTCCAAATGGATTAAAGACCTCAATATCATTCTGAACACACTGAACCTGTTAGAGGAGAAAGTGAGAAGTACTCTACAACATTTGGGCACAGGAGACCACTTCCTACGTATAGCCCCAGCAGCACAGACATTAAGGGCAACATTGAATAAATGGGACCTCCTGAAGCTGAGCAGCTTCTGTAAAGCAAAGGACACTGTCACTAAGACAAAAAGGCAGCCTACTGACTGGGAAAAGATCTTCACCAACCCCACAACAGACAAAGGTCTGATCTCCAAAATATATAAGGAATTCAAGAGACTAGACTTTAAAATGCTAATGAGCCGGGCGGTGGTGGCGCACGCCTTTAATCCCAGCACTCGGGAGGCAGAGGCAGACGGATCTCTGTGAGTTCGAGGCCAGCCTGGTCTACAAGAGCTAGTTCCAGGACAGTCTCCAAAGCCACAGAGAAACCCTGTCTCAAAAAACAAAAAAAAAAAAAAAATAAAATGCTAATGAACCCAATTAAAAAATGGGGCACTGAACTGAACAGAGAATTCTCAACAGAAGAAGTTCGAATGGCCAAAAGACACTTAAGGGCATGCTCAACCTCCTTAGCAATCAGGGAAATGCAAATCAAAACAACGTTGAGATACCATCTTACACCTGTCAGAATGGCTAAAATCAAAAACACCAATGATAGCCTTTGCTGGAGAGGATGTGGAGTAAGGGGTACACTCATCCATTTCTGGTGGGAATGCAAACTTGTGCAACTGCTTTGGAAAGCAGTGTGGAGGTTTCTCAGGAAATTTGGGATCAACCTACCCCAGGACCCAGCAATTCCACTCTTGGGAATTTACCCAAGAGATGCCCAATCATATTACAAAAGCATTTGTTCAACTATGTTTATAGCAGCATTATTTGTAATAGCCAGAACCTGGAAACAACCTAGATGCCCTTCAGTGGAAGAATGGATGAAGAAAGTGTGGAGTATATACATATTAGAGTACTACTCGGCGGTAAAAAACAATGACATCTTGAATTTTGCATGCAAATGGAGGGAAATAGAAAACACCATCGTGAGTGAGGTAACCCAGGCCCAAAAAATGAACATGGGATGTACTCACTCATAATTGGTTTCTAGCCATAAATAAAGGACATCGAGCCTATAATTCGTAAAGAATCCTAGAGAAGCTATATAAGAAGGTGAACCCAAAGAAAAACATATAGTTATCCTCCTGGATACTGGAAGTAGACAAGATTGCCGGACAAAAAATGGGAACATGGGGGTGGGGTGGGATGGGGGGAGGGGTGGATGGGGAGAGAAAAGTGTGAAGTGGAGAATGGGAAGAGCTTGGGGGAATAGGATGGTTGGGATATAGGAAGGGTAGATATGGGAACAAGGAATTATATATCTTAGTTAAGGGAGCCATTCTAGGATTGGCAGAGACTTGACTCTAGAGGGGTTCCCAGGTGTCCAGGAAGACGCCCCCAGCTAGGTCCTTGGGCAGCTGAGGAAAGGGTGCCAGAAATGTCCAGATCCTATTGCCATACTCATGAATATCTTGCATATCACCATAGAACCTTCACCTGGCATTGGATGGAGAAAATGACAGAGCCCCACATAGGAGAACCGGACTGAGCTCCCAAGGTCCTGATGAGGAGCAAAAGGAGGGAGATCATGAGCAAGGAAGTCAGGACCGCGAGGAGTGTGTTTACCCATTGAGACGGTGAGACAGAGCTAATGGGAGACCACCAAGTCCAGTTGGAATGGGACTGATGGAACAGGGGACCAAACCGGACTCTCTGAATGTGGCTGACGGTGGAGGAGGACTGAGAAACCAAGGACAACGGCAATGAACATGAACTCTACATCATGGACGGGCTCACTGTGAGCCTTGTCAGTTTGGTTGCTCACCTTCCTGGACTTAGGGGGAGCTGGGAGGACCTTGGACTTAACATAGTGAAGGGAAGCCTGATGGCTCTTTGTCTTGGAGAGGGGTGGAGTGGGGGTATGGGTGGAAGGAAGGGGAGGGAAGGGGGAGGAGGAGGGGAGGAGATGGAAATCTTTAATAAAAAAAATGAGAAAAAAAAGAAAAAAATAAATCAATAAATTAAATTCAAAGTTACTTGTTATTTATAACTTCATATATCTGAATATCACTAGAGATGGCAAATAAAGCAAATGCTGTCAAAAAAAAACCCAGGAAATTTAATATAAAAGCCCATGTAATAGAAACATAACCCCACCGTTAGACCATTGCTGTCATGGACTTTTACACATCTTCCTGCATTCGCATCAAGCATGCTCCTTTATCTACTTTACATGACAACTGCACTGCCCTGCTTTCATTTCTGCCACTGTAACAGACACCCTGATGGAAAACTACTTAGGGGAGAAAAGGGTTTATTTCAGTGTACAGCTCCAGACCACAACCCTTCATTGTGGGAAGTCAAGGTGGGAACCCAAGGCAGGATCTTGAAGGCTTGCTGTTCCACAGGGCATTATTTCTGACCAAGAAACTCACTTCCCAGTAAGATAAGAATGGCAGGAAGCAGGGGAAAGCGGCTTGCTAGCTGGCTCTAAAGCTGCCTTATATCCAGCTAGCTTGCTGTGCAGCTCAGTACCACTTGCCTAGTGATGGTACCAGCCACAGTGGGCTTGGCCCTCCTGCATCAGTTAACGATGAGAATGGTCCTGAGCAGACACAGCTGTAGATCATCTGGTCCAGGCAATCCCTCGGATGATGCGCTCCTCTCAAATAACTAACTCTAGGGTGCGTCAACAATTAAGATTTACCAGCACGATAGTCTGACATCACTTTTAAAATTATACTTGCAATGGCTGAATAACATTTATGTTTATAGTTTAATTTTAGCTGAACCTTTATCATAAAAGGCATGAAACACCTACTTGGTGTATTGAGGTTAGCTGAATCTATAGATATATTTGGGGAGACTGCTGCATTTCTAATCTATAAAGTATATCTTTCCATTTCTCTATTTTTTTCCATGGTTTATTTTTTTATATTTAAAAATTTCCATCTCCTCCCCTCCTCCTCCCCCTTCCCTCCCCTCCCCTCCACCCATACCCCCCTCCCTCTCCAGGCCATGGAGCCATCAGGGTTCCCTACTCTATGTTAAGACCAAGGTCCTCCCAACTCCCCCCAGGTCCAGGAAGGTGATCAACCAAGCTGAGAAGGCTCCCACAGAGCCCGTCCATGCAGAAGAATCAAAGCCCAGCACCATTGTCCTTGGCTTCTAAAAACTTTTATTAGATTGTATTCCTAGAAATACAATGTATTGTATCCATTCTCATTATTTTAGCCACTTTGAAAATTCATTTAATATTTCTCCTGATTCATCTGTAGACTATTTTGAACACTTTAAACTAAGTCCGTATTTTCTGGTTTCTTTTAATGGGTCATAGATGTTGTTACTTCTAGTTTTCTTTGTTCAAGAGCTTTGGGCCAAACTATTTGATTTTTGTAGCAATTTGTGTTATTGCCAAAATCTGGTTATGGGATGTTAACCAAAGTTCTATTTCTCATATATAGTCCTTATCTTTAGATCTTTACCTAGGATCATTTTGGACCAAAGCTTTTGAAAGTACCAGACAGTTATTTGGTACGTGTGGGAGTTCTCAACAGTTTCTTCCCAAAATTATAGCCCAGACGTCTCTGAGACATAATTATCTCCCATTAGTTGGGCACATGCACACTGTCCTGTTCCTTCTGCCCCAATCTTGGCACCAGTTACCCTTCCAGAAGCCTGGGGTGTTCGGCCTTAGTACTGCTGACCCCAGGCGGTTATGCAGATGTGGACAGAGACATCATGGCGACTCAGAGGGGCTCAGTGACTAGCAGGGGACATGCTGAGTCAAGAGTTGTGGAGTGACACTCATCCTGTGGGCTATCTTTTCGTTTCATTGTGGGGAAGTTTTTCAGCTCCATGCCATCACATGGAGTTCCAGGTATTTGTGTTTGTCGCATGTGCCTCTTAGGGTCATATCCAAAGAGTCAGAATAGAGACTATCATTCAGAGTATCAGGCATAGGTGGAGCACGATTGGAGCACAGTTGGAGCGGATAAGTCACATCTGGAACACAGCTGGGAAACACATCTGGAACACAGCTGGGAAACACATCTGGAACACAGCTGGAATGAACATCTGGAACACAGCTGGAACGAACATCTGGAATACAGCTGGAATGAACATCTGGAGCACAACTGGAAAGACCACCTGGAGCACAGCTGGAACACAGCTGGAAAACACATCTGGAACACAGCTGGAAAGACCATCTGGAGCACAGCTGGAACACAGCTGGAACACAGCTGAAAACACATCTGGAACAAAGCTGGAATGCACATCTGGAACACAGCTGGAATGCACATCTGGAACACAGCTGGAAAGACCATCTGGAGCACAGCTGGAACGCACATCTGGAGCACAGCTGGAACGAACATCTGGAACACAGCTGGAATGCACATCTGGAACACAGCTGGAACGCACATCTGGAACACAGCTGGAACGCACATCTGGAGCACAGCTGGAACGCACATCTGGAACACAGCTGGAACGCACATCTGGAGCACAGCTGGAACGCACATCTGGAACACAGCTGGAACGCACATCTGGAACACAGCTGGAACGCACATCTGGAACACAGCTGGAATGCACATCTGGAACACAGCTGGAACGAACATCTGGAGCACAGCTGGAACGAACATCTGGAGCACAGCTGGAACGTACATCTGGAGCACAGCTGGAACGAACATCTGGAACACAGCTGGAATGCACATCTGGAGCACAGCTGGAACGAACATCTGGAGCACAGCTGGAACGAACATCTGGAGCACAGCTGGAACGAACATCTGGAGCACAGCTGGAACGAACATCTGGAGCACAGCAAGAGGTTTACACAGCGTACACACATACCAGACGAAATGCCCATGCATATAAAATTAATTGGCATATTTTAAAAGATTAATCAATTCCAGAACTCAGCATGGAGAGTGTGAATGTCAACACTCTACTGTTTGCTTGAAATGTGGGGGGAAAGTAGGACCCAAGTGCCCTTACATTACAGCCCTGGCCTCAACACGTTAAGTGTGGTAATTGCATGATGATGGGTGTGTTAATTAATGTTACTGTGACAACAACTTCATGCTATATATCAAATCAGTCTTATTGAGGTATAATTGATAAAAGCTGTATCCACTCAATGGTGACTAGGATGATAAGCACAGGTGCTAATTTGCCGTGCAATTGCTATCAATGTGCCTGCCGTTTTAAAACTCGTAAAATTAATGTACACATTTTAAAAGTATGTATTTGTAATGGGTCACTTATATAGAGTGTGTGTGTGTGTGTGTGTGTGTGTGTGTGTGTAACTCACGTGTGTTTTAATCGTAAGTGATGATGGTTTGGAGGGGTCATTTGGGTTGGGATCACTTTAAAGGAAACACAGCAATGTCGGTTTCACCCCAGTTCCATTCTGAGCAGCTTTTGTTTATACTTAAGTACCCTGGTAACTTACTGAGGTGCATCGCAGATCTGCTGGTAGAGTCTTGTACTCACAGAGAACCCCATAGGTAAGAACTGCGGCATGGGAAGCAGACAGCATGGTGCCAAATCAAACCCATTTCCACAAAGCACAGCGAGAACCGCCAGTTGCCCTGCAGGTCACGGATCCTTGTTGGGTAATCCAGACACTCTTAACTTTTATGAGGCCTGCTGCCTGCCTGGACCTTTGTGTGACCCCAAACCAACCATCTGTCTCTTGTCTATGTCACCAACAACCCTGTGACGTGCACCATAAAATCTGCTGCATTTCGAGGAAACATCATTACAGTCCTTTCTTGGTTGTTTTCTTGTTCTAGAGAACAAATTATAGTTATTATTTATCCTTCCTAGCCAGGTTTTTCCAGGAAGACAACTGTTGATCACATGTTCAAGCTTTATAAACCAACTTTCCCTCCCCTGCATTAGTCAGGGCTCACTAGAGAAAGAGAACAAGTGTGTGTGTGTGTGTGTGTGTGTGTGTGTGTGTGTGTGTGTGTGTGTAATTTATAAGGAATTTGCTGAATAAGATGTCGAGTGCTGGAGCAAGACAGAGGAACTGAGAAACACAGGAGCTGTGGCAGGCCATGCCTACAATCATTGTATTCGCTTGGACTCTGTAGAGCACACAAGTTTGCCTTTGGGAATGTCATGGAATTAAAAGTAAATAAATAAATAAAATAAAATAAAATAAAAAAGAATATTCTTCCAATTTGTTACAGGGATTTCTGGGAAATCAGTGTGTCTATGTGTGTCTAGAAATGTTATCATGAAGTCCGATTCCCTGTACCCAGGAAGATTGTGCCATCGAATAAATACCCAAGTTTCCCATCTGTATTACCCTACCTAAAGTTTTCTTGACACTTGTCTGGAAAAGCTAATTATGAAAACCTCTGTTTTTCTATTTGAATATTATTTTTCACCTTTTTCTTTTTAAAGAAAAATTCAACCAAAGGAAATTTAATTTCATTGGATCCTGTAGCCACCATTGTGGGGGCCTTTAGAACTCATTGATCACTGGTCAAATGGCCTCGTTAATTTTCCACGTCACATAGGTCTCCGGGTGCACTGATCTTGATTTTATTGACACTAGGGTGCAGCAGCTTTCTAAGATATTAATGCAGTTAGAACAGGTCTTTGTGTGCAACAATTTGAATTTTATAAATACAGTCAGAGTGGGAAAGAGAAGGAATAAATGGGAACTATGGATAAAGAGCCAGGTTTGCCAAGGGCTGTATTGATAACACAATTATTTGAACATATTTTTTAATGTGAGGCCTAAGAGATATTGAAAAGGGGAAGTGAAGGGGAAGATAATGTTGGGAACAGCAGGGAAATGATCTCCTTCAGAATATCAATTCTACCAGCAAGGCAACCAGGGAAGAGAAAGGCTGAATGAACACACAATTTTGGCTTGCTGCACAAAACGCGATCAAAGAAAAGGGAAGAATAATCGGAGGTAATGATGGTAATTTGTTTTCTAGTTCAAAGATAATTGACCCTCACAGAAGACATAATTATGCTATATTACAGAGATAAAAAGAGAGACAAAGGCGGAGGCCCAGAGTGATGACAAACATGACTTAAGATCCCATGATTATGATGCTTTTAAAACCACAATATTTTGATATTAGCCTTTCAGCCTGCAAAAGGGAGAACAGCAGACAACCAAGCCAGTTCTTATCTCTCTTGTCAGATTTATGTTTTGCTTTTCTTTTTCCTTCCTCTCTCTTCTCCATTTAGGTTTCTCCTAACAGCTGCCAGAACTGGAATGGAATATGCTAGAGAGGGTGTAGGAAAGGGGGACAAAACATCAGCCTTTTTGGATGAGAAGTATGGATGAGAATTCACCCCTTACCTCTTGACTTTTTATCCATAGCAGCTGGGGGATTCGGAACTCGTCTGAAAACTCCCAAGCTCTAAGCTGAGATTTATCTCAGCTGAACATTTCCCAGAGTGTGTTTTATGAGGTAGCACGTGAGACGATTTTAGACTGTGTGGACAAGCTTTTATTATTGCATCAATTGTAGATATACTTTAGTGAACACTGAAAATGTTATTCATCCCTTAAATCTCTGCTACCTGACTGGTATTTTTTTTTCTTAGGATGAAACCAAGTAAAAACAGTGAGACAGTTTATAAGACAATACAACACATCTGAATAGTTGGACAAATGGTGTGTGACTGTGGTTCAAATGATGTCAGCATCTTAAGAATTGTTGACATTTATGAACTGATGTTTCAGAATCACCCTTTCTTGCATCTTACAGCTCTGTCCCCACCATTGCTCTGTGAGGAGACTGAGAGCTAGATGTGGTGGCAGTTTAGACGTATTGCCAGAGTTAGACATTTGTATTGGTCACAGCAGTGTAATTTCCAGTCATCTCTAACTTCTCACATCTGGACGTGAATCATGTCACAAATCAACTACTGACTGTGTCAAGTCAGTTAGTAATGTATGGGATATTTAAGGATAGCCAGAGATGCTACTGAAGGCCCATGATGTAACAGGAATGCTCAATTTTGGGGTGTGTGTGTGTGTGTGTGTGTGTGTGTGTGTGTGAGTGTGCTATAGTGAGAGATGAGAGGATGATGTTAGGCTACTTGGGAAAGGTGATTATGCCTCCATGCAGAAGAATGTGCCCCCTTCAACCAAAATTGTGTCTGCCAGGAAAAACGCACAGAGCCAATTTAAAGAAGTTCAGTCTTTTCCAGTCAGTTCTCATTACTCAACCTCCTGTATCACACATGAAGAAACCCATCTTTGTCCTGATCTATAGCTCAATACATCACCGTTGTAATTCTCTCCTCACTTGTTTTTGGAGAGTTGATGTCCAACTACTCATTGTTCTTTCTATTGAACTCATAAAAATGTCTCTATTTGGTTGAAAACTGAAGCTGACATCTAAAACTATTTTCTCAGGATGCAGTGAGACCTGCTTCTTCTTTGTACAGGAAGGCTTGCCAAATTTAGAAGAAAAAAGATCTTATCAAGAAGGAGGAGAACCTTGGAAGTACATGGGAATTTGGATACAGATCATGCTTAGATATCACTATTTTGCCATGCAGACTTTAAAAATGCTCTTTAAAAAATTAGAGTCTCTTTATTTATAATTATTTTTTCTGTTTTAGAAATTCCATTTCTCCTTCCTAGCATCTTCGTGCACCTTGGTGCTCAGTCACAAAACAGAATTCTTTTGTATACCTCTTTTTTTGGGGGGAGGGGGGGTCAGTACTCTTAGCCCTTAAAATTTCAAAAACAAAACCAGTTATGGTGTTGTAACCCTTAATCATAGTTCATGGAAAGGGAAAGCAGGCAGATCTTTGTGTGTTCAATGCCAGCCTAATCTATAGTGAGTTCTAGGTTAGCTCATGTGGCATAGTGTCACCTGGTCTCAAAAATGAATGAATTAATGAATGAAACTGAATAAATAAAACTCTCTCTGATTTCTTAGGCTTTTAGTATCATACTCTGCAAACCTCAAGATTTTAAAGAGACCTGGCACTATTTTAAGAGTGCATTCAGAACCTCCCTCTGTGTGAGATAAACAAACATAAATTCTCTTATTTTTCAACCTCTAGAAAAATCAAAACAAAATAAAAAGAAGTTTCTCCTACCTGCTGTCTGCAACTAGAAAGAGAGGAACTTCTGTCAAAGCTGTTGATTCTTGTCGTGTAAACACATTCCATTCAACCAACAATAATGCTATTAATTTGTATGCTGTATTTGTTTTTTATTTTTGTTATAACAAATCACCACAAGAGTAAGCTATTTATTATTTCTCAATTTGAAAAGTCAGGCACAAATGATTAAGCTACTGAACCATAATCAAGTTCCTGGCAGCGTTTCACTTTCTCAAAGACCTGGACAATCTATTTTTCTGTCTTTCCAATCTCCTAAAGACTGCTTTCCTACCCCTTCCTAGTAGTCTTCAAAGCCATTAGAAAAAGAAAAAATCCATCTCTCCCTCATTCCATTAACTTAAGGGAAGAAAGATTTATTTGGCTTATGGTTTTAGCAGATGCAGCTTATCATGTCAGGGAAAGCATGGTAACAGGGAGGGGAGTTTATTGAACATTATATCCATAGTGGTGAGGCAGAGTGTGGCCAAGAAATGGGTCTGGGCTAAAACACTACAAGGCCAACTCCCAGTGACCCACTTCCTTCAGCAAAGCTCCACCTCTTAAAGGTTCCACACCCTTCCCAAGCAGTACCACTAGTTGGGAATCAAGTGCTGAAACACATAAGCATCTATAGGACATCGAACACCCAGCCACAGAAACTGCAACTCAAGGTCCTTCATTTTGAATTTACCACATATACAAAGTTCTTTTTGACTTTTGACTGAGATAATGTAGATTTCTAGGACTAGAATACAGCTATTTCAGCATGGAAGTACATTATTGAGTTACAACATAAGATTCCCAACCCATTTGCTCTGCAGAGCTCCTGTGGTAGACATGTCTGAGACTAGACAAAGGAAATAAGTCATGGATGTCTTTTTACTTATAGATAAATTATTTTTATATAAAATTACAAATTATGTAATCTCTTAAATATTTTGTGGAATGTAGCATACCTACACATTTTTTTAAAATAATGTGGTTTCTTTGGCCCTAGATCCTTCTCTATGGCTGCCAGTCAATTCTACATCTCATCTTTATTGATTTGACATATCTGACTTGGTCTTACACCCTTAGGAGATCCATATCTATTCACAAATTCGACTTGAGTCAAGGATGAGGGACTTCCTTTTCTTGACTGTCCTTGTGTCATAGAAATTCTCCTGATTCTGACTTTAAACTCTTGCTATTTATTGGAGCTCTGCAATGAGTTACCTTTGATTCATACTGATTATTCTGCTTTCATTCAAGTTTATAATATCATCATACAGGAAGGTGAATTTGGTTTAATCGTAAATCCTTTTACGCAAATTGATAAGAATTTTATAATAATATAATCAATGCTACAGCATCATGCCATTGGCTGTGCTGTAGAGGACCACAAACAGGGAGAGCCAAAATAGAGTTTTTACCATATCCCAAGTTCACTCAGCTCTAAGTCAAAATATAATATTTGGGTTGATCTTCTATCCCTACATTCCTGGGCATCATGAGTTGTATTACTGTCTACAGAGAATTAGGTTAAGCTTAGAAATAGCTCCTGACTTTTAAAAACAGTCTCAGGAGTCTTTGCCTCTTTAGAAAGAAACCATGGAGAGAAACCCTGCTTGGAATCACGTGGACATTTGAAGAAGGAAATAATCGATCGTGTGATAATTCTCATTTCTTTATCTCACAGGGCATTTTTGTAGCTTTACCAAGGATTATTTTTCAAGTGTTTCTAACCCAAGGAAGTTCCAGTGCCTTAATCCATTACTCTGTTTGAGATTTGCAGGGAAAGATTCAATGTTAAAACTTCTAAGCTTGACAGTTCCATTTTAGACATGCCCAATTTACAGCACTTCAGCTTTAAACAACCTAGGGCTGGATGAAGGCTGTGTTCTGCTTCTGTGTGACACTTCCTGAGCTTCCGTTGTCAGCTCTAACAAGCTGTGTATTGACATTATTCAATACACCTTATCTACCAAGATGAGTTCCAGCCATCCAAACAAGGTGTACATTTAAAATGGCAATGGAATGACTACTAGAATGTTTAACATGTCAAAACTTGAGCATACAATGTCACTCATGGGCTATGTAGGTGTCAGGAAAATGCAAGATGCGGGTTTTTAACCTTCATAAACTCCACAAGGAAAATATAAAGTCCCCAGCTGCTGTTAATCCATTAAATAAATAATTTCTAAAAACTCTTTCTTGATTTCTTCTCCTCTCTTTACATATATACATACATGTATATTTTTCCTGCATATCTATTTATGTATATGTGTTTTCCTATGTATTGTATCTCGGTGTCTCTCTTACACTCACTGGGGAAAAGTTTACTTTATATACTTTTCAGGTCATGCATTATTCATGGGATTGCTTCTTCTTAGGGTCACATGTCTGTCATATACCCTATTCGATACCACATGGATATCTTATGTGCAGTAGCATTCATGATCTACTCTTGGGTATCATAGCATCATACCAGTGTTTTGCTGTTCAGCATACTCCTGTGCATGTCTCCATGGGTGCAGCCAATTTCACGAAAATATTAGATGAACTTAATAAGATGAACGCATACAATGAGAAAAGTGAGGAAGTCAATTTTTCCCACAATGGAAAATATCCAGGACATTCCCTCTTTGAGGTGTTGATGTGGGATGTCCTCCCATATATGTGTTGCTTTTATTGGTCGATGAATAAAGCTGTTTGGGCCAATGACTTAGCAAAGTAAAGGCAGGCAGGAAATCAGAACAGAGATAGAGAGATAAAGAGAGTAGACAGAGTCAGAGAGATGCCACATAGCCACTAAAGAAGGCAGATGCCATGTAGCCACCCAAGAAGCAAGAGGTAACAAACCACAAGTCTATTTGTTTGTAAAATATAGTATAATAAAAATGGATTGATTTAAAATGTAAGAGCTAGCTAGGAATATACTGAAGCTATTGGCCAAACAGTTCTGTGTGATTATTTGGGTCTGGGTAGCCAGGAAATGAACGAAAAATCTCCACTTAAAAGGTGAAGTTTGATTTCAGGTGGAGGGTTTTTCTCTGGAATATGTTTTAATCCTAACTCCACCTTCCTGTTTTCATACAACAACTCTTTCTAGCTCTTGCTACTTTCTCCTAATAGCCTTTTGCCCCAGGCTGTCCCTGCTCTTCCCTACCCATAAGGAACATAAGCCAATATTTTGGTTATTTGATTTAAAGTAATATTCGCAATAATGGTTCTGAGGCCTTCAGCAAAAAAGCCTATGACCCCTGCTTCTTCAGTTACACAGAATAAAGTAACAAAAATAATGGGTTAGGATGGTTTATACTCATAACCTACACAGCTGTGCTGGATGAAATTATACAATACCCTTTGGGTGTTTCCCCAGTTGGAACTGCAGATTCATTCCTATTATTTTAGTTATCCTATAGCTAACTATACAATAGGTCAGGGAGTAATAACAGCTTTTGGAAAGAAACAACTCTTAGAGGAAGAAGATGGTCTAAATAAGAAGAGTCAAAAAGTTGCTTCCATGAGCAGACAATACAATTATTGACAAGGTTGGTAGGAAAAATGACAAGTTGAGAACCACCTGTTTCTCCTGAAAGGTGAATTCGTAGACATCAGGGTCTCAGGTTTTCTAAGTTGAGGACCAGCACAATTGTATTACATATAATACTATTGTATATAATAGTATGCATACATCTATTATGTTAATTTGATGTGGGATAATAAATGATGCCTTTTGAGCTTATAAGAGCATAGCTTGACATTGGAAATTCAAGCTGAGAGCTGTCTTTTATTCAATGGAATTACAAAGGATTACTGACCACCCTGTGTGTGTGTGTGTGTGTGTGTACGTGTGTGTGTGTGTGTGTGCGTGTGTGTGTGTATGTGTGATCTACCTGAACAGGCCCATGTGTAAACCACTTGTTGACACTGAGATATTTTCCTCATGGAGCTTGTCATATGGGCTAGATTCAGTGGCCAACAATCCCCATGGTTCTTTGTCTTTCATTTCCACTCCAGCCTTAATGTTTAACCACCTTTCCATTTAACTTTTCATTAGTAGTGTAAAAAACAATGGGTTCTCAAAAAGACATTTTAATATGTGTCTGTATTTCATCATATTTATTCCCTTTATGCCCCCTCTTCTTCCCATCACCTTCTGCTTTTTTCTGTCCTCTTCCCAACAGTTCTACTTTCATGTTTTTAAAAAGTACATATGAGAGAAAATGTGCAATATTTGCCTTTCTGGGGTTGAGTTATTTTACTTAATATAATTTTCAGTTTTATTCATGCTCTTGAAAATGATTCTTTTTCTTCTTTATGGCTGGACAAAGAAGCCTTTTTTTCCAAAAATCTCCCTTGTGTATATGTAACACATTTTCTGTACCCATTTGTTTGTTGATGGGCACCTAGACTGATTGATTATATAACTTGGCTATTGTGAATTGTGTAGCAATACGCATCAGTCTATGGGTATCTCTGTAACAGCATGAGTTTGCATTTAAGTATGATGGTTGCTCTAAGTTAATTTATTCCATTGCTGGCTTCAGCATTCTCAGAGAGCATACTTAAAGTCAAGCAATACTCTTGGTAGCTTTATCTGAACAACTTTATAAGGATTGAAATAATGCCATTTTCCCCCTCAATACTTCAAGTAGAAAATGAATTAAGGTAAGTTTAACAATATTTCCCACTTTGAAGTCTCAAATAATATATTCAGAATCATTCCATTAAAGAGATAACTTAGCATCTGTCAGTATTGTGAATACTATTATACATTTAATTAAATATGCCAACATTAAATATGAAGAAACATATTCTGTAGTATGGAGAATTTGCACATACAGATTGCAGCAAGTAAAGTGCTATGTGGTGGTAAAAACAGCAATTTTGTCAAATTCAGAGTCTAAGGAATAAAAAGTACTCATAATCAGCTATAATGTATGCATAGTTTACAGTTCCACCAGTTTAATGTAGATGGTATTCTACCCCAAAATTAAAACTGTAGTTTTAAAAATATCAAATGTTTTTTATTATATATCTATATATGTGTATACATATATCCATTTAGAATAAAATTACATTTAAATTATAAAGATGGTATTCATTTTAAAAAATCAATGTCACCCTGCAGGTAGAATACACAGCATTCAGGGGAGTTTTTGAAACCTTTGAATTTGTGGAAGCCACCTTAAAAATAAGTTAAATATTTATGATGGTGATAATTCTATTTTCATTCTGTTGCTATGGTAAAACACTTGGACCAAAAGCAACTTAGGAAAGGAAAGGGTATATTTCACTTATTTATTCATTTCAATATATTTCCCATGCTTCCTGGACATAATCTATACTGGTTTGAAAGAGAAAGGCTCTGCTAGAGTCTTGGCTACTTGAATACCTAGTCCCTAGTTGGCGGTGCTGTCTGGGAAGGTTTGGGTGCTGTGGCCTTGCTGAAGGAAGTACATCACTGGAAGTAGATTTTAAAATTAAAATCTCATGCCACAGTTAGCTTTCTTGGCTTCTTGCTTGGCAAGCTGTGAACCCTCAGCTTATTGTTCCTGCCACCACGCCTGGCATTTGCCATCATGCTTTCCCATCATCCTCTGGTGGATGGGTAAGTAAGCCAGTTGCCTTAATCATACTGTGTTATCACTGAAACAAAATGGTAACTAGTAGACAGTTCATTGATGGTTGAAGAAAGTCAGGGCCAGAACTTAAGGCAGAAACCTGAAACAGGAACCATGGATACATCCTGCTTGCTGTCCTGCTCTTTTGCTCACCCAAGGCTTATATTTAAAAAAACCTTTCTTAAATAGCCCAGGACTGCCGGGCAGTGGTGGCGCACGCCTTTAATCCTAGCACTTGGGAGGCAAAGGCAGACGGATCTCTGTGAGTTCGAGGCCAGCCTGGTCTACAAGACAGTAGTAGTTCCAGGACAGGCCCCCAAACTACAGAGAAACCCTGTCTCAAAAAAGCAAATAAATAAATAAATCAATAAAAGCCCCAGTACTATATGCACAGTGTTGGAGGAGGCTGCTTGGTCGTCCCGGCCACCTAGAACCAAAATAACCACACAGAAACTAAATTAAAACACTGCTTGGTCCATTAGTTCTAGATTCTTATTGGCTAGCTCTTATATTAATTTAACCCATTTCTCTTAATCTGTATTTTGTTACGTGGCAGTGGCTTACTGGCAAAGATTCCCAGCGTCTGTCTCCAGTGGCTCCATGGCTTCTCTCTGACTCCGCCTCCTTTCTCTCAGGATTTTGTTTAGTTTTCCCTGCCTACCTAAGTTCTGCCCTATCAACAGGCCAAGGTAGTTTCATTATTCATTAATGGTAAAAGCAACACATAAACAGAAGGACCTTACATTACCAGCACAGGAAATGCTGCCAACAGTAGGCTGACTCCTCCTACATCAGGTAAGTCAATTAAGACACCATCACTCATAGATATGTCTCTAGATCAACCTGATAGAGACAATCTCTCAGCTGGGACTCTTTTCAGGTGACTCTAGTCTGTGACAAGTTGACAACTAATGCTAAGTAGGACAGTGGTGCCGATTGTTTATACAATTGGGTATTCTACTTTATGATTGTGTTTGTTTTAACATTAGTTGAAAATATTTAATAGAATTTATTTGACACGAATTTCCAACTCCTAAAGCTTTGGGCCTGCATATGGTACATAAAATGGTTTCCACAAAAGGAGGTAGGAAATAAAAATACGAAGAATAACAGACATCCAAATTATAGTTTTGCTATTTTCAGTGTGGTCACAGGGAACATTGGTATTATGTGGGAATGTGTTGGAAGTACAGTTTCATCTATGCCACAAAGAGTGATCAGAATCTTTATTTTCATAAGATTCGTGGAGCATTTGTATTCACATTAACATTTAAGCATCACTGGTATAAGAGATTTCATTTACAAATGTGTCTATTATACTTTGAGATGTCTTGCCACATGGGAAGAATACTTTGGTATATTCTTTCTTACTAATTGGAAAACATATTTTCTCTGCCAGAGAGACAGGAAATTAAAAAAAAATCTATGAAGTAAAAATATCTAAATCTGGCAAAGCATAGAACATTATCATAAAGGATAAAATATAATAATAAGCAAGATGGAAATGTGATGATAATTGAAAAATTACTAGTAGAAGCAAGAGCACAATATTTATGAAAATGTTTGCTCTGAGATATTTGCATATCAATGATATAAAAGCTCAGAATGAGCATTGAAGGCAGAGCTAAGCAAACAATACCACAACTGATTTAGAGATTTTTGTCAAATAAAAACCATGGTATACAGAAGCCAGCTGAAAGGATAAATAAGTCTGAATCTATTAAATATATATCACAACACTGAAGGTAACTTAAGAATTCTGAATGTGGCTGACAGTGGAGGAGGACTGAGAAACCAAGGACAACGGCAATGAGCTTGAACTCTACAGCATGGATGGGCTCACTGTGAACCTTGTCAGTTTGGTTGCTCACCTTCCTGGACTTAGGGGGAGCTGGGAGGACCTTGGACTTAACATAGTGAAGGGAACCCTGATGGCTCTTTGGCTTGGAGAGGGAGGGAGTGGGGGTATGGGTGGATGGGAGGGGAGGGAAGGAGGAGGAGGAGGGGAGGAGATGGAAATTTCTTATAAAAAAATAAAGAATTAAAAAAAAAGAATTCTGCCAAAAACTAGTAACAAAGTGTTAGGGATAGACATGACTGAGGCCTAACTAGATTAATTTATATTAAAACAGTTGTTTTAATTATTTTTGCTTATAAATTAATAGCATTAAGTTCTGTAATAATCAAAATTATCAACTGAGAACAAAATCAACTGAGCAATAACAAAGAAAATTGCATTTCTTTGGGGCTAATTATGATTACAATGTGGGAAACAGATTTAAACAGCCTTGAAAATATGCTCAGATGTTTTTCAAAATGGCAGCTGTATATATACCTTTAAACAATAGGGAATTTGGCAACCACACTATTTTTTTAACTAGAAATTTTAAATTGGTTCTGGCAAAAAGTCACAATTTCTTATAAGTATGGAGCTGGATAGTTTAGGGTAGGGAGTCCTTTGGATAGAAGCAGCAGTCAGCAAACAATGTTTGTCCTCCAAGCTGTAGTTTGGCTCAGCTCCAGGATCAGCTCATAGGTGGAGAATGGGGCTGAGGGTCATTTTTTTAGACCAGTTGTAAGGCTCAGCTGCTCAGATGTTTGATTTAGTGGAGATTTCCTTCCAATTGTAGTGGTATTTCATTTGTGTTTTTTTGATGTGTGAGTCCCCTCTGTGTGCTGTGATTATCATTAATGAATAAAGAAACTGCTTTGGCCTGTTGATAGGGCCGAATTTAGGTAGGTTGGGAGGACTGGACTGAATGCTGGGAGAAAGAAGGGCGGAGTCAGGAGATGCCATGGATAAGTCACCGGAGATAGATGTGCTGAAACTTTGCTGGTAGGCCACGACCTTGTGGTGAGATACAGATTAATAGAAATGGATTAAATTAAGATGTAAGAGTTAGCCAATAAGAAGCTAGAGCTAATGGGCCAAGAAGTGATTTTAATTAATACAGTTTCTGTGTGATTATTTCAGTTCTGGGTGATCAGGAAGAACAAGCGGCCTCCCTCCAACATTTATTAAATAAAGCTTGCTTAAGATTTTTTCTGATTAGAAAAGTAAAAGAGCTACACTGGCCAGCCTTATAGACCAGGTAGCAATGACACACACCTTTAATCCCAGTAGCCACAGTGACACACATTTTAAATCCTAGTAGCCACACTAGCTTACCATAGAAACCAGGCAATAGTGGTGCACCCCCTTAATCCCAGAACGAGAGAGGATTTAATATTTTAATTCCTTGTTTTATTTTAGATACGTTTCTCTATTTTGTTGTCATGTTCAGCTTACATGTGTAGCACTTCCTTTGGTTTCTTTCTCTCTAGAGAAAGAGAAAGATGGGGGCATGGAGGAGGGATCACACAGCAGTATAGTAGATGTCCATTAAGGGAAGATTAGTTCCTTCTGGTCAAGAGAATGGAATCTCTTTGGTCTGAGTGAAGACATAGCATCCCAAGATACCAAAAAAACAAATGAACTAATATACTGGGCTTGTCAGTCATCTGGCCAAGGGACCAACCCTCATTAAGGCAGCACCACCCCTAGGCAAATGGTCTCAGCTTAGAACATGGTGAAGAAATAACCTGATGTTGCTATTGCCTTACCTGTCATTATCAGTCTTACATCTCATGATTTGCTGTCTTATATCTATGGTACCATGAGATCCAGCCCATCCACTCTTCAGCACCACTGGCTTATCTTTGGAGACATACTCCACTTGGTAACTCAGCTTACTGCTGGAGTTATAGAAAGTACATTTTCTTCCCAATTCTGTTAAACATAATTATTAGCCAGTAATTTATTCCTTTAATGGATTACTTTTTAACCAGAGTTTGTTTCCAGATAGATTTTCAACTGCCTAAAGTAGGACTTGCCTTTCTGGCTCTCAGTCAATGAGCATTAGAGAAATATAACCTGTTTGAATATGATTATGAGCAAATTGCATTGCAATGTAATTTTACTGAGTCACAGGCACCATCCAATTTCCATTCAAAGCCCACAATGTTGTTTGTTTCAGCCTTTCCAATTATCTCTATTGTGAATCATCCATATGTACATTAGAGAATGGATTTTGCTACAAAAATAGTTTTTCAAGGGTGACATAGACAGTGGCAATCTCTCATATTCTGATCTCTAGGAGAAACTATTTTCTATGCCTTGTATTGAGATAATACATAGATAATATAGACAATAGATAATATACTCTGCATTTTCTACATAAAAGATATTTTATTCAGTATTAACTTCCATATAGGTGCTACAGGCTGAGCACACTTTGGAACGGGAGCTATTTTTTAGGGTACCACCAGTTATCATGTGGCGTTGGACTGATACTGAAGTGGGGACCCTGGGGGCTTCAAATTCTTGTGTCCCATATGTGGGGTATTGAAAACAAAGAAGAAAATTTATTAAGGAAAGGAGGAGCAGGTGGAAGCAAAAAGACAGTTCAGCATCTTAGAATACTCCCAGTGTTCAAAGAGTTTTGTCTCATTTGCATAACATGGTCTTTTTCTCCTGCATGCTCTGTCTGTTACATGTGGTTCTACATGTAAGTTCATTTGTGGTATGTCTCATTAACATTTGACTCTCTAGTGAGGGAGAGCCTTTATGCCTGTGCCACTGGACAGATTAATTTGCTTCCTGACTGGTGACGGTAGAGAGGGGGGAGTTTGAGGAAGGCATGTCTCAGGGTATTTTTGATATGCTAATATGAAGGCTTTGTGCAATGCCTTCCATACATTACTGTCTGTCCTTTTGGTCTCCATATGGCACAACTGTGCTATTTAGACAAAGGCAGCATTTTTTTCAGGGAAAACTGCATTATATCATCAGGTTCCATGGCTGGTTGAGAGGAGCATGGATCATTGCAGACTTGCATTCACTCTTCTGATGGGGAAACTTTGGGCAGTGAATGACCTGCACAGTAGTTCATGGTATCTGTAGATTTAAAAGGCATTTACCTCTGCCCCCAAGGACCTCAGCATTGTTAAAATTTTTCATTTATTTTTTGTAGCCAGAGAAAGGACCAGAATTCATAGAAAATTCCTGGTAAATACTTATTGAGAATGAAGAGCCCAACTTAGAAATATTTAGATACCATAGTGTGAAAAGGAATGCATGTGTTTTCAACAACATTTTTTTTTCTGGCTGGTGGGCTTAGGAGGAATCTAAAATAGAAGGAAAACAGAAAGTTGTGTGTGTGTGTGTGTGTGTGTGTGTGTTGGAGAAAAGTATCCAAGTATTCTTGCTCTATGAATCAAATTGTAAGTGGATTTATTTTTCAAATATTGACATAGTATATAATTGTATAATTTCAGTGAAGATTTTGTTAGCCCTCTGATTACCTTCAGACATATATATTTCCTTACATATGATAGCATTCTTTGAAATATGAATGATAAATCATGCTTTAATTTCTGACATCTATTCAGCTGCTTTGTGTGTGTCTCTGCGGAGAAGCAGTTAATCTTGTTAGTAGGTAGGACAGACCATCTATTTAAATTTTACTGTATTCTTAAAACACTCCACTCACCCAATGCAGGACGAATCCTTGTTTGTCAATTATGTGCGAAGGGATGTCATTGCAACCAAGTCAGTGTCTCAGAATAGAAATCAACTACTTATCCTTTCAAACACTTCCATTTAGTGAGAATAAGGACAGGTTTCTGAGTAGCTTTATCAGTTATTTGCCATCCTTCTTTTCAAAATTGAAACACACCAGTAACTTTGCAAGAATATCAATGACTTCCTAGTGGACACAGCACCTGTTCAACCCAGCTTGTCTCTAATAAGATTCGTGGCAACCATGAAAATGCTGCTTGCTGTAATTGAAAGAGCCTCTGCTTCCGTGATTTACCACCTAACGGGTAAATTTGTACCAAGGCAACACTTCTAAAAAATATTTTTACTTCACTGATTTATTTATTTTGTGTGTGTGTGTGTGTGTGTGTGTGTGTGTGCACGCACATGCATGCACATGCATATGTGTATGTGTTCACATGCATGTCTGTCATGGCAAATGTTTGGCGGCCAGAGGATAACTTGTGGGGGTCTTCTTCCACTATATAGGTCTTATGGATTATATTCAGAACATTTGACTTAGTAGCAAGTACTTTTGCCTAGCAAATGAACCATCTTACCACCCATGAGGCAATACTTATACCCACAAATAACTGAGTTAGGCGAGGACAAGTCAGTACTCTTCCTAGGGGGTACACGCTGTCTCTACCAATGAACAATTTTAGGTTAAAAGTCTCTCTAAATATATCCATTAGAGATCTATTTTACATAAAAGGTTTCTATTCAAACTCATCTGTTTCTGTGGCATCAGACTTGTATCATGGGCTGGGTTTTCCAGAGCATCCCTGTAAATATGTGGTAACACCTGTGTAGATCTATTTCCATTCTGGTATCTGTTTGTTGGACACCTAGCATAAGAACCAATAATGACATTTCCTTAGTGGCACATTCCAAGAATTATTATAAAAAAATATGGCCTGGCGCCAACAACCTCAAATAGAGCAGAGTGTTGGTAACACTTCTAGTGAGACTGACCTTTTCATAGTTTAACCTTATTTCTTTTTGCCCCACCCCCAAGTCATAGATGCGCTCTGGAAAACCCCATCTGCCACATCTGTGTGCTGAGACCTCTAGTCATTGACCCATGCATCATGCTCTAAAATAATCTTCCTGTGATGTGAACTCCTTAACGCTAAACCATCACAAACTCTTAATCTTGTCTATGACTCCAACTTCAGGTGCAGCCTGAAGTTAGCCCCAGGGCCCATGGAATCTCTACTCAATGGTAACAGCTGTCCATGGGGGATTTAATTTGATCCTTTAAATTAGAAAACTTCACTAACATCTTTACCATAGTCTAAAAGGATTACTGTGTTCTTGGCACCATGCTGATTGTTAAGCATGCCTTATCTCCATCAGTTATTACAGTGGTCCTATCAGGTAAATATGATCACTGCCTTATTTTACAGATAATCTGAAAGCTACTATTTATCAGAGGTCTCACAATGGATGATGGGAACAAGAAAAGTAATATTGGAAATTCTGCTCTTGCTTTAAATTTTGTAACTTTTTTCTTCAGAATTCAATGCTTTGTGTCCTTGAGTAATCCATTCAATTGTGGAAATCCTGAGTATTTCACATCTATAAGAATTTACATCCTTGATTTTCTATATTTTTGTCATGTTACATATTATATTACTTAGCTTGTATTATACTACTACAAGGTTGGCATTTCCTTTGTATTCTTTACTACAGTATAACAAAATACAGCAAAATGTAAGCGGTATGGAATAATATAGTTCATTATTTTTTATAAGTCTGTAGATTGGCAATTGGGTGATTCTTTTCCTGGACTACTCTAGTATCATTTTTAGCCATTGACATGTTATGGCTACATCAGGACTACAGGTTTCTAAAGAGGTCTCTGTCATCTTTCTGGAGATTGATGTAGAGTTGTAGACTGAAACTCTTTAGATATTATATCTGTGGTCTCTCAACATTTACTAGAATAAACTGACTACATTGTAGCTCGACGGATTCAGGATTTTATGATAGAGAAAGTGGGTGTAGGCATCTGAAAACTTGATACTTCCTATATCCTCCAGCTCTGAGGAGAAGAGAAGCACTACCACATGGCAACATGTCTCTATACACATTGCATTTAGAAGCCAAGCAACAGAGTTAAAATCAAGCTTGGTGATGGCCTCCTTTCTCCTCCTCCTATTCTACTGTGTTCCTGGTCATGATAGTTAATCTTGACTGCCAGCTTAGTGGATTTGAAAGACACCTAAAAGACTGGCAAGGGATATCTTTGTGTATATGTGAGAACATTTCCAGGGGGTGAACAGATCAAAAGAGATCTGCTCTAATCAGTTGGTTGACCAATTGATGGACTCAAAATTTGAACTGATTTTTTTAAATTAAATCACTGCTTGGCCTATTAGCTCTAACTTCTTATTGGCTAGCTTTTACATCTTAATTTAACCCATTTCAATTATTTTATATTTTACCATGAAGGTCATGGCCTACTGGGAAGGTTCTGGCATGTCTGTCTCTGGCAGCTCCATGGCTTTTCTCTGACTCCGCCTCCTTTCTCCCAGCATTCAGTTTAATTTTCCCCACCTAGCTCTGTTCTACCCTATCAGGCCAAACCAGTTTGTTCATTTAATCAATAAATGCAAGACATATACAGGACTTCCTACATCAGCCCGAGTATGAGGAAGCCAAGCACATATTGATGGAGGACTTTCATTGGTTAATTAATAAAGAAACTGCCTTGGCCCTTTAAGAGGACAGAAAATTAGGTAGGCGGAGTAGACAACAGAATGCTGGGTAGAAAGCAATGAGGCAGAGGCTTTAAGGCAGTCGCCATAAGCAGTCGCCATACTCCTCCTCTCCGAGATGGACGCAGGTTAAGATCTCTCCTGGTAAGCGACCACCTCGTGGTGCTACACAGATTACTAAATATGGGTTAATTAGCCAATAAGAGGCTGAAACTAATGGGCCAGGCAGTGTTTAAAAGAATACAGTTTCCGTGTAATTATTTTGGGTATAAAGCTAGCCAGGTGGCGGGAAGCAGCCCCGCAGTTCCATCAACAAACATATCTGTTGATTTATCAACTTCTCCCGAGAATGTTGGACACCTAAAAAGTGAGTTTGGTTACAGGTTTCTCATGATGTGAAGTCACTCAGATGAGCGATGTTCATTAGACACTGATAATGTCTAAGGCTTTGCTGTTGGTTGTTGGATCACAGGTTCATTGTAGAGGTTTAGAACATAAGGCTGTGCTGTTAGAGGCTTGGATACAACTATCAGAAAAGCCAGTACCTGGCATTCACACAATGACTGTGGGAGGCAGACAAATGCTAGATGACCAAACAGCATCAATATGAATGGATTATTGAGATGTGGTGAAAACTGAGAATGAGAAGGAAGTGATCCACTTCCTCCATCTCTAGAGAATATTGCCTTTAGCTCTTTCCTGTCTTGAGTCTGCCTGATGGTTGCCAAAAATTAAACATCTGTGCTCTTCTACATGCTCCCTGCCATATCAGACAGGCTGAAACTTCTGAAATCATGACTTGAACTAAGTCCCACCTTTTTAATGTCAAGGAGTTTGCCATAGTGACAAGATAAGGAACAAAGCAGTGGAAACTTCTGCTCCTTAGTATTAGAACTGGTAGAAACTGATGACGGGAAAGAAGTCTACAAATTTGACTGTGTCATATAATGTCACAATTCTCTCAGTTGGTGCATTAAGAGAGTTTTGACAAGGCATAGGGTTATACCCAATGAAGTAATGAGATTGGATCTTGATTACTGACCCCCTGATCACTAGTTTATTGTTCTTTTAACCATATCATGACAAATCTGTGGCACTTGTGATGCTGCTGTTCCATATGAATGTCTTGCAGGCAATAGCAACTGATTAAGTTTGAAGCTAAAAATGAAACTGATACGAAGTCCCTGTAATGACCCATATTGTCTTTTGAGGAAATAAACAGTAAAAGTCATTGATCATTTCCTTCTGATAGAATGGAACTATCTTTGCATAATTCAAGTCCTTAAAGAACATGGTGCAGGTTACTTTATAGTCAAAGTCATTCCATTTCTCTCTCAAATTAGAGGTTTCCTGTCCTGATTGTCATGACCAGGTATAATTCAGGGCCACTAGACCATTGTTCTACAAATCATTTCCTGACTGAACTTTCCCTTGGCCCCTCTCATCTCACTTGTATTCTTTCTCTCTCATTTTTCTTTCCTATTTCTCTGTCTCTCTCAACAGCATAATTAACACATCTTGCATTTGGAAATGAAATCCTGCAGAGAGCACTATTATACTGCAAATAATGAATGCACTCAGACTGCAGTAAACTTGTTATGTGAAGTTAGTAATTCAATGCTCTACACATCTGCAATGGATAAGTTAGAAGGAATGATTGTTGAGCTTGATCCACAATTCCTACAGCCAGGGTGAGTGCTCATCAAAGCTGATTTTTAATGAATCCCAGCTTTATCTCTCTTCAATAATGAATGTAGACATTAGAAGGGTGTCCACCATTTTCCAGAATGCAAAGGGATACATTTCCATAAAGTTCCAGAGATTTGTTTGTACACAGTACCTGCTGAGTTGAAACAACTCAGGGATGCTGTGATCATCAAGGTATATAAAAGGAAATTAGAAATGTGCTTTCTTTAGAAAATTCATCCAGATTAAGTGGACCAAGTGTGCATTTGTGTAGAAACTGGGTCAAGTTAATCATGTAATCTCAATTATTTTACAAAATTCATTTTACTACATAATTTTCTGAGTCAACATAAAATTTACCTTTCTCATGAATTTTTAAAGATATAAGAACCAAAATTTCTATAATCATTGTATTTTACTCCTTGTATCTAGAAATCCATGTTCCTAAAAAAATACAGAACGAAAAAGAATAAAATCAACAGAAATAACAAAAATCCATCCAAGCCTCTATCAATAATGTATTAGAGCCTAGTAATTATGGTTTGATTCTTTAAGATGACCAGAGTAATGCAAACTCTATCAGAAACACTGTCCATAGAAGATGGGAGTATCTGTCTCTGTATGTCTTTAGAAACCCCATGGCCTCTTCATATAGTCCAAAACAGCCCAAGGTAGATGTTTTACCATATCTATATTCTCATATAACTTTATATGCAGAGGGATGAAAGAGAGAAAGAAACCTTTAGATTTCAGCTCACACATAATACATTATTTTTCTTCTTGGTGTAAACAAATGGAATTGATTTAAAATAAAAATAATAAAACTGTTTCACAACTGCTTGGATGGAAGTCTATGTGGCACACATGCACAAGCAATCAGTCATTTACTAATAGTAGGCCATGTGGTTCAATATGTGGCTGTAGAATTCACCACACCCACTGAATCAACTCCTAAAACTCCCCCCATAATTAATTTTTTTTTCAATTCAGGTGAATTTATCAGATAGCAGTTAGCCATGAAGTACTTATATAGTTATTTGTTCTATTTCATTCCTCTATCTAATGCATCTTGTCTTCTTAAAAAAGAATAATAAATGCACCTAATTTTGTCAAATCAATAGTAACACACATATATGTTCACACAGACCCAGAGTTATTGTAATGTTTTAGCAATGAATTTCATACATGTATATGGCAAAATGAAAAGAAAAAATAAGTAAAACAAAAAATCAATCATCTAATTGGTAAATAAATAATTAGGCATTGTGGCAATACAGTTGCCAGAGAAAATGGAAAGCATTGCTCTATTTATACTGTGAAAATTTCATAGTATCTGAAGAAATGCTGCAAAAAAAAAGCATCTCCAAGAAATTTTCAGCCTGTATAATTCACAATAGTAGGCTTAGACAGAGTTATAAAAGATCACATATTGAACATAAGGCATAGTAAAGTAAGTCAAATTTATCTTCATGTTATGTCACTGATACAATTTACATACAACCATACATTCTTGAAAGTCTTTGAAGCCACAGGTGCTTCGTTCTTCCATTCTTCCACCTAGCCATCATGCGTGGCTTCACTATTCAGTGTGTGTGTCTGTGTGATGCTCAACTCTAATTGTCAACGTATTTTTTATAAAAATGATTTATTTTTATAAGTTAAATTTTTATATTTATAAGTCTTTGCCTACATCTATGTATGTGTACCACATGTGTGCATGTTGCCTGCAAAGGCCAAAGATGGCATTCGACTCCCTAAAACCTGAGTTATGATGGTGGTGATCTGCAATGTGTATACTGAGATAACATGGATTCTTTTCAAGAGCAACAAGTACCCTTAGTTACTGAAGAATCTCTTCAGTCCCTCTTTTTGTCAATCTGACACAACAACCTACATTGACCTAGGACATAAATTGCAGTGAGAAATTGTGTACATTGATTTTGCCTATGGGTGTGTCTGTGGGGGACTGTCTCAATTCAGTCAACTGATGTGAGAAGACCTAGCTCACTGTGGGTGGCACCAGTCCCCAGGCAGGAGATCCTGAACTCTCTGAGAGTGGAGAGATCATGAACAAGCAAATACACATACAGTCATTTCTCTCTGCCCTTGGCTGTGGGTGTGATGTGACTAGCTGTCTTGAGTTTTTGTCTTGGCTATCCTGCAGTAATGGAATTGTAATCCAAATAAGCCATTTTTCTCCTAAGTTGTTTTGTGTAAGGGCATTTCATCACAGGAACAGACATGAACTAAAACAGTTCGTATCCTTTTGTCTATCTGTTTGTTTGTTTTGAGACATACTAGACTTGCCTCAAGCACAGAGATTCACCTGCCTGTGCCTCTCAAGGGTGGATTAAAGGCATGTGCTACCACACATGGCATCAGTTTTCGTTCTTAAATATGGATTATACTACAAGAACCCAGTACTTTCTGTATGACCTTTCACAGAGGTCACCTCCATTGACAAACTTTGTTGAATATACTAATGCTCCCCTCCTTACCACAGGGAGCACACCATTGACACACTTGATCAAATAGAATAATACTCCCTTCCTTTTTAACCAAAGCAACAGACTTTGCCACCCTTGAGAGATAGCATGAAAATAATATCAAGTAGATATCAATGTGTTATCCCATGTTCAGACAAGAGGATGTGAATTTAGTGTTTGAAGAGTGTGAAGCTCTTATTTTTCTTTCTTGCTTTATTCCTACAGCATCTGTTGGCTTATGCTTGGCATGCTTCATAATGCACCTGTATAGAATATGGCCAATATAATAGGAAAGGTGAACGGTGAACATAATTAGGGAGAAGAGAGAAAACCATTTAAAACATTTTCAAATTATGAGCATTAGAATTTCACTTTCTAATTCAAAGTAAGAGCCTGCAGATGACAGTGTGAATATGTCTGCTCACACTGTGTCTGATGGCTGTGAGAACATGTCTGCTCACACTGTCTCTGATGGACCTGTGACCATGTTTGCTCACACTGTCTCTGATGGACCTGTGACCATGTTTGCTCACACTGTGTCTGATGCCTGTATGAACATGTCTGCTCACAGTGTGTCTGATGCCTGTGTGTACATGTTTGCTCACACTGTCTCTGATGCCTGTGTGAACATGTTTGCTCACACTGTCTCTGAGGTGTGTGTGAACATGCTTGCTCACACTGTCTCTGATGCCTGTGTGAATATGTCTGCTCACAGTCTCTGATGCTGGTGTGAACATGTCTGCTCACTCTGTGATGGTTCTGTGAATATGTCTGCTCACCTTGTTGCTGATGGGTGTGTGAACATGTCTGCTCACATTGTCAATGACGCCCATGTGACCATGTCTGCTCACATGGTCACTGATGCTGGTGTGAACATGTCTGCACACACTGTGATGGCTCTGTGAACATGTCTGCTCACAGTCACTGATGCCTGTCTGATCATGTCTGCTCACAGTCACTGATGCCTGTCTGAACATGTTTGCTCACATTGTCTCTGATAGCTCTGTGATCATGTCTGTTCACACTGTCTCTGATGCTGGTGTGAACATGTTTGCTCACACTATCTCTGATGCCAGTGTGAACATGTCTGCTCACACTGTGATGGCTCTGTGAACATGTCTGCTTACACTGTCTCTAATGCCCTTGCTCTTCTACTGGAGCAAACAGGAGATTAGGTTTTTAGTCTGACTGTCACAAGGGTGTGGATGGTGTATAGGCACAGCCTTAGTCTACATGACTATGTAAGCTCAAAGCTCCATTATCTTTCCCATCTCTGAGGAATACCCTTTCTTCTGTAAGCATGACTTCTTAGAGGGTAATATTTTTTTTTCCACATTTGTGTCTTTTTATTTTGTTGTGTAACACACAGAGTATAACCTGTGACTATGGGTGGGGGGGCAGTCATCAGATCAGAGAGTCTACTATATGAGAGACTTTTCAAAGAAAATTATATCATTTGCAGAAAAGTAGATATCAATAGAGACAAATTATTAAGCAAATTATGTAAATCATACAAGGACATGTGGCAGGTTTTTACTCTTTGTGTGATCCTGTATTTTAGACAGATACTTAAAATCACACACATATGTATAGAAGGCATGAAATAGATGCAAAGGCATTTCTGGAAAGAAAAGGAAACTAATGTGTATGGAGGGGGAGAAGTAGGGGAACAATGTATCTCTTACATTTAACACTTCCATGAAACTGTCCTTGTGTAACCCAGTACACATCCCAATGAGAATTAAAACTATATCAATAGCTTTAAAAATGGACTTACATGGTTATTGGCACAAAGGACCACTAGAATCATTCATTTTGAATGAATTTCTGATCTAACTTTTAGAGGAATATATTCATGTTTTACACTAATTTGAAGGACACCCTATAAAAGTACATAACCAAACAAAGCCTCTGAGAGCAAACATGTCCAATGATGCTTTTTAAAGCAAGGGCATTTGTTGTTTCAGCTACCATTCTGGGTTCTCTTTGGAAATATTTCCCATAGGTCAGAAGGTATAAACATTGATCAACTAAGGGAACCCATACAAGTATATCCATAAGAAATTCATGCAAGAATTCAAATATGTTGTGAAACGGCTATTGCAGTATCTATCATTACTCTTCAGACCGACATCTGTCATGTTGTAATTAACTGTTGAGACTGCCGGAATTTACATGATGCTGGATATTTGAAAGAACAAGGGAATTTATCTCAGACTTGCATGTGAACGATATCACAGCAGTGTCCACCCATCTGTAGAGATGAAATCCCCCTGGCTGGGAATGCATTCAGAAGAGCTCACATGAATAGACAGGAAGCAAGAGAATTGAGTTTGACCTTAACTTGTTTGAGTAAAAACTATTTGTGTTAGAACTGCCACCCTGCACAGCTTTAGATTGGATATCCTGAAAGGGTGATTACACCAAGACCTAGAATGCCTCTCCTGAGCCAAATCTTCTAAAGGACCTGCAATCTGGCATTATACTGGTAATCTGTGACCAAGCTTACAACTAGGAAACAAATCAAATGGTGCCTAACCCACAATACATATACAATGAGAAAGAAATGCTTACTTTTGATATTAATATGATAAAATTCTTACACGAACACAAGAACATAGGCAAAACTTTAAAACACATGGAATTTGAAGTTAAACACAAATCATTCCATGCTGAATTGCTTCATGAGTATAAAGTTGCAAGGCGAAAGTAATCTATATTGTGCCTGCTGTATTAGAAGCCAGACACCATTGGGGCAGCTGCAGGTAGATGAGAAGGCATCTATGAGACTAGAAAGTAGTCTTAATCATTGGATTCTCTTCTGTCTCAAAACCTTTAGGATCGCCTCAAAGTGCTGCAGCTTCTAGAGCTTTGGGAGGATCCAAGACCCTCCACTCTGTGCTCCACTCTGGTAAATAGAAAATATAAAGCAAGTAGGTGCCCTCTACTGCATCATTTCATGGCAAAAAAGTTGGTCGATTGCTTTGAGTACTACATGTTGGGAGTCCTTTAATGACTTGGCAGCAAATCAAAACCACAGGATAGGGAGTCAATGCAGGCAGTGTAGAAAATGAAAACACAGTAGTCCAGCTCTCAGGATTTTACACTCTTTGCCCTTTTGTCTATGCCTTTTAGTGTGAGGGTGCTTTGGATCTTCACTGCGGATTATTACAATCTGCGTGAAAATGTTCAACAAGGTGCGAACAGGCAAGTGTAATGGCAAACAGAATGACTGGCATCTTTAGATGGTAGTGAATGCATGCCTGTTTGGGAGTTGGTAAGCGCAGGTTTAAGCTCAGATCTCCCCTGCTCCGTTGGACTACCTGTCTTCATTTTCCAATGCCAAGGCACTCTGCAGCTACACTCCTCTTGCTGATGGCTGTCCATCCACCCATCTCACCATAAACACTGTGCCTTTCTGGCTTTCTCTTCCAATTGCAGTCCTGCATAGCAGCATTCAGTACAGCTCATCAGTCTTATATCTCAGATGTTTTGGTCCTGGTTCTCACTAGGATGTCTTTAGTAGCAGAGTGGCTTGCAAACTGGTAAGTTTTGAAAAGATAATTTGTGAATGAAGAGCTTAACTTTAAAGAACCCCCATTTCCTCGACTTTGAAAGGGGCATAATAACGTTGATCTGAAATGATTTAACAGTTGATACGTTGAGGGTGGTAGCCTGGAGCTTGGCAGACTGGAAAGCACATGAAAAGTGGAGCACATCTCATTATTTCTAAGATGCGATTTCCTCTCAGCCACTGTCTTTATCTTCTCTGAAGTACAGATACAATTTTTAATTAAGAGAATGTCATAGATTAATAATCTGCATTTTCACTTTTTAACCATACATATGTAATTGGTGCACATTAGCTTTGATGAAATATGGAGGTTCCTTTTGGTCCCCACTGAGAATAGTTGTTTCTTTGATAGCTCTAAATTTTAACCTTCATAGACAGATATGCAATGATGGTATTTAAGAAAAATCGAACTTAATAAAATAACTATGAAGTAAAATTAGCCTAAAGTAATAACATAAATGTAGCCTTTCTATCAGTGTATGCATCTTCACCTTGACAGTGGTTCTGTGACCAAATTTTATATTTTGAGAAATACTTATATCACAAAAAGTTAAGTAATTTGTACACAATACACAGTAAGTTATAAAGATAAAATCCCTACTTCCTAAGAGAGTAGTATATAAATATGAAAATACAAAAAGATCTTCAAAGTAAATGGATACAAATACACACATATTTAAAACCTATTTCAAGAGCAATTATTAACAAAATTGAAATACCATCATAGTGGAGAAAATGACAAGCACCTCCTGGCAGTATGTTTTTGATGTGGGAGTTCCCTCTATTGGCTGTGACCATGTTTTTTTTTTTTTTTTTTTTTTTTTTTTTTTTTTTTTTTTTTTTTAACCTTTAGTTAATAGAGAAACTGTTTCAGTCAATGGCTTAGCAGAACAAAGCCAGGTAGGAAATCCAAACAGAAATATAAAGAGATGTACTTGGAGGCTGCTTGTTTGTTCCCAGCTGCCTAGACTTGAAATAACCACTCAGAAACTATATTATTGAAATCAGTTTGGCCAATGACTTAAGCATATTTCTGGCTTACTCTTATATCTTAAATTAACCCATTTCTATTAATTTATATTTACTCTGAGGCTCATGGCCTACTGAGAATGTTCCAGTGCATCTGTCTCTGGAGGTGGCTACATGGTAGCTCTCTTAACTTCTTTCTTCCAGCATTCTTTTTAGTTTTCCCTGCCTAGCTCTATTCTGCCCTGCTATTAGCTTAAAGCAGTTTCTTTATCCATTAACCAATAAAAGCAACACATATACAGAAGGAATTTCCACACTGGAGAGAAAAAAGGTAGAGTCAGAGAGGTACCATGTAGCTTAGAAAGGAGAAATACGCCAGATCCAACCAGTATGTCAAAACCTCCTGGTGATACTTAGCTTAATAGAAACAGGGTAATTTAAGATATAAGAGCTAGCTAGAAAGACACCTAAGCCATCGGCTGAAACAGCTTCTTTAATAAGCAATGTTAATAAAACATATTTATATCATGCAGAGGGGAATCTCACATCATGTTTTGTAAATAAAAAGTTACATTTTGATATTTGTGTTATTTTTAAAAGGAGAAAGTAAATTGTAGTTCTTGTGTAGATTTCAAAAATGAAAGAATCAACATTACATGACTAGCTGGTATCCCCTGAATATTAAAGGGGACATGAATTATTTAGCTTGGAAATTACATGGGGGAAGTCATAAAATACAAAAAACTGGTGTTTTAGAATTAGAAGAAACTAAGACTACTAAGGGAAGCCAGGGATTAAATGCAGGCCTTAAAATATTATGTGCTTTTAAGTGGGCATGAATGACCTCAACAATACATCACAGCAATGACTTTTAATGTGGTAATTTGTACACAGTTTTTATATAGGCCAATAGCATCTCCCAAAACCACAACTCCACAGATGCACTTTTATGCAAATCAAACAAATATGGAAATTCAGCAAGGTACAAAGTAAATCTACAATGACAGTAATTATTATGAGCCACCCAACCATTTGCATACTGTTACATATGTGGAAACTCTTTCATTTAAAACTATAATAAAGAAGATAAAAATGAGGTATAATCATAATCATAAATAAATAGCCTGTATATGTAAAAACTGGAAAGCATTTCTGAGAGACTTCTAGAAAAAATGAAACTGCTGAAAGTCAACCTAACAGACAACAAACACATTTGAAAATGATGAAAGCATAAACATCAATCAGCACTTCTGCATGATTAGTACTTTTTGACAAGCTATGAAGGTTGGCCTCAAGCTTACAATCCTTGTGCCTTGTCTTTGCATGTGCTGGGATTATAGGCATGTGCTACTGCATCTGACTCCAGATTTTTTTTTAAAAAGTAACAACTGATTAAAATTTTAAATTAAAAAATACATAGAAAGTTCACTTTCTGGGTGAAAGGTGAGATAGTCCTTTGTGATTCCTGCTTCTTAAAAGAGTCTGCTAGATATTCTGCAGGACACAGAAGAAAGTGAGTGACAAACTGTCTTTGATAGTTCCTGCTTCATGGAAAAGTCTGCCAGATACTATGGGCCTGAAGGCTGGAAATGGATGCTCCAATGTTACAAAAGAACTTCGGGTGACTATCCAGGCAGAGAGATGTCTCTGTCAATTCTAGAGTTTTCAAGCTGCTTACAATGCTCTTACTGTTTACTTAGGTAATATTATATCCTTCTGGAGTCTTTGATGGAGTTGAAAATAGATAGTTATAGTTTTACTTAGCTCTGATAAAAGATAAAGTAGATATAAATATTGTAACTATAATTCTTGCTTGATATCTGTTTGTTATATGTAATTTTACTATGTTAAAGTTAAAACCTTCCTTTTTATTTAGACAGAAAAGGGGAGGTGATGTGGGGTTCCCCTCTGTATTATGTGAATACTATTGGTTAGTACAGAAGTTGCCTACTGCAGTGCAGAATAGGTCAAGGCATGAATTACAAGCAGACAGAGGAGGAAGTGTAGGCAGAGTCAGAGGGACACCACGTAGTCACCGCCGGAGACAGATGCACTGGAATCTTGCTGTTAAACCACAAGCCTCATGGTAAAATATATAATAATAGAAATGTGTTAATTTAAGATGTAAAAGCTAGCTCGAAATATGCCTAAGCTATTGGCCAAAGAGTATTGCAATTAATGTAGTTTCTGTATGATTATTTCAGGTCTGGGCAGCTGGGAAATGAGCAGTCTCTGACTATATCTAAGAAAGTATTTTATCATCTGAACCCTGTAGCCTGATAAAATGAGTGAACAAAAATCATAAAAGTTTCAACCATACTACATAGAAACGTACAGGCAAAATGACAGCACAGACAAAGTGGAGAAAATATATCCAAAGTGTAACTGTAATGGTTGTCAAAATGGACATTTCAGAACAAAGAAACTGGAACCTTTATGATACCTTGTTATATGAAAATTGCCATGGGAACACTGACTCCAGTGCATTCTGGGAAGACACTGGGAGCTCAAATGAATCTGCATAGTCCTCAGTGAAGGAGTGATGTAGATGATTCAGATGGGAGGTTGTCAGTGCTGGGGGTTATGACAGGGAGGTGCAAAGGAGAAGGCAACGCAACTAAGAAAAAATTGCCTAAATTGAAAAATGTTTTCTAAATATTACATGAAAACTGTTTAAAAAAAGTTTTATCCATAGAAATAAATCATTATTAAAAGTCTGTGCAAAAAGTAAAGATGAGATGGTAACACGGGAAAACATTACTTAATTTTGTATAAGATTTATTTATTTTTCCTTATATGTATGCATTTTCTATAATCATGGGTGTTTGTGCAGCACCTGTGTGCAGTGTCCACCAAGGTCAGAAAAGGGTGTCAGCTCCCTTGAAACTGGAATTACAGAGGTTGTACCTGTTGAGACATCTCTCTACTTATTTCAGAGATTAGCAATAATATAGAATGAAGTGTTGTCATGATTATTCCTATTACTTTTGTTTATGTTATAAAAGGGTCTGGCAAAGCACCACCCAATTTCTTTTTTTTTTTTAACAAATCAAGTTTTATTAGACACATATCTGTGTCCATTTATTCAGTTATTTCAGCCAGATTTTTGTTCTTTGACTAAAGATAGAGGGTGTGTAATAGAGATTGTGAGAGAGATAAAGCTTAATATATTTATTCTCTGTATGCCAAGATTATTCATAAATTTTGCTGATTCCTGGTTTTAAACAGTAGCCTGAGAGAATGGGAGACACGGAACAGAGTTTGACTAAGGATCTGAGCATTCTAGGAGAGGGTGCCACAGGCACCACAGTTCCATCAATTAGGGACTTCGTTAATACAATTTTATAAATATAACAGCTTCCTTTTGTTAGTGTCTCTAACTAAACTAAACTTTCCCTCCCTTTCCTTTTCTCATAAAACTCTGGAAATAGTACAATAAATTGTCTCTGCTTAAAATACCCGAAGCCATTCCTCTGTTGTTTTCCTTTAGTGGACACTGATTGTAGGTTTAAGCATCTGTATAAACCTTGGCTTTGGGGACTGGGAGTCCTGGGGCAGAAGGTTTTAGGTTTAATCCCTCACATTTTTCTTTATGAACTGTCTCTGAGATGTATTTAAGAATCTGAAATCTGATTCACTGTGTTAGATGCCTTTCCTGGTGTATTTTCTACTAATGGCTGCAAACAACATTAGCGTTCAGGAAAGCTGAGGCGCGAGAGGGACAGAAGTTGGTGAACCTTGCTGGAAGATCCCTGTTAACTTTCGGGAATGACTACTGACAGCATTGAGTGGGAGCTTTTGAATTTGCAATGCGAACAGCATGGGTTCACTCATGATGCTGCCTTTAACTTTTCCACTAATTCCTCTGGAAATTACTTTCTTTTTAGAAATAAAACATTTACCGATTAAAAGACTGTTGGTTAAGTTAGAGTCCTGGACCTTTTTCATTAAACTGTCTGGAGGTGCTTCTCAAAGGGCAAGTTATTGTACATATGTAGTTATTTGATGTATGAGAGTATTATTATTATTATATGTGGATATATGTACACATATACACAATATATAAGGTTTTTATTATATGTTATGATTCCCAAGGACTGAACACACACACACACACACACACACACACACACACTTATTCCTAAAACTTGCCTTGTAGCTATGAATCAAGAATCTGATTTTGGCACATGGAAATCTACATATAACAGTCATCTCTGGTGAGAGTTTTGTCCATCTCAAGTTTAAGAACTATCATTAGAGAGAGGATAGATAATTTTCTCAGGGCCAGAGTTAAAAAAGATAGCATTTGAGCTTGATAATCTGACTTGAAATATTGTGTATTTTCCACTCACCTCAAGGATTCTCACTCTCTAAGGCAGCCTTAGACCATCAGAAAACAGATATTTACATTGAGATTCATAGCAGTAACAAAATTGCAGTTATGAAGTAGCAATGAAAGTAATTCTATGGTTGGGTGTTAACACAAGAACTGTATTAAAGGGTTGCAGCATTAGGAAGGTTGAGAACCATTTCTCTAAGGGAATGAGTGATTGAGAAGAGGTGTGTGGTCAAATGTTATGATTTATTATCTTCGTGTTCTACATTTTTCTGGATCTTAAAAAATCAAGGCATTTTAACTAACTTTCTTATTTACAAAACATAGTATGTTTGATATATGCTTTGTGTTCAAAATTGTTCTTGTTGCTCCTGCATATTTCTCTTCTCTTGTGATAAAATAATTGATATGACCCATGATAAACTCACATTGGTGGTACACTCCACCTCTATCTCCTGCATGTCTATCTAAGCCTGAACTGGAGGACCACCATTGGCTAACTCCATTTTTCTGACATGATTATGACTTGCTGTTTTGACTTTTCTGCCTGTTATCTCGTTGAATTAGGTAACTTTGATTCACTTCACCATAGCCGATGTTTCACGAGCATCCTCATTTTCCATACTTTCTTGTGCCCTGTGTGAGATGAATTCTTCAAGCCCCTACTATGCGTCTTTGATCATGAGGTCAATAGAAATCATCCTATCACCTTAAAAATTGGCCATATTGTCAGTAGATGACTCACTTTTTAGCCACGGAGGAAGTCATCAAAAATGCTAGGCAAAGAAGCTAAAGTTCCCCAAGTAGATTATGATTGACACTGAATTGCTAAGAATTTCTTCTTAGGACAAATGCACCCCTTAGAAATGGACCTTGATACAATTCTTTGTATTTCTTGGTTTTTTTTTAAGGTATAAGCATAGTCTTTGTATAATGAGGCTGTATAGTCTAGGATAGCGCAGGAATGTCTCATCTCACCATGGAGATGGGCCTTAGGCTCACAGCACTTTGGGTGATCTGAGGAAACCCTGTACTTCAGATGCTCAAGACAATTTCTGTTTCTCAATATCTCCTCAAGTGTGAGCTGCTTTAAAATGGAGAGCCAGGCTGCCGGGAGGCATTTTAAAATGCAGGAACAAACTTATAAACCATTTAGTAAACATTTCAACGCGTTTATGTGCATGTGGGGGAGAATAAAAATTAAAATAAGACTGGGTTTTACTTTGCTTTTATGCTGTTAACTATCTGTGTTCATATAAATATGCATATCAGTAACTATAGCGTAGACTTTTCTAATGATCATGAATAAGGATTTGTGCTCTTGGGTAATGAGGAAGATGAAGAGGATGAACACAGCAGGTCAGTATCTGTTATATTTCTTTATAGTTTAAAATATTCTTACAAGCGTTTGCTCATTTAAGTCCCATGATAACTTGACAAGATGAAAAGACTTAGCAATGTTGAGAATTCATGATTTGCCCATGATTCCAAGCTTTTAGTACACAGATTTAGGCAAAATGCAGGTTTAATATTTTTGAATATTTATTATATATCCCAAGATAAAGGCGATCAATATGCTTCTTGACTATGAAGAGGCTTTTCTAAAACATAACAGAGTCTGCTCGTCCAGCCCTCAGGGTCAGACCTCTGAATTCACCAGCTGAAGCCCAGGCACAGAACTTAGCTCTGTTCACTTGGCTTTTTACTTCAGTTAATAGAGCACCCTGCACTGCTGTAAATAAACCAACATAAGAATCTCTAGCCCATATTCAAGTGTGATTGATGATTATATGATATTATTATGAAAATAATAAGTTAATTTCATTAATTAGTCAATAACATCTCGACTCAGTTCTTCTAATTGGAAAATGAGCTTAGAAATGATAGTCAAAAATAAATTACACCAATATAGTCATACTGTTTGGGACCTAGTTAAAGGAATTAAACATTTAAATCATTATGCTTTCTAATAAAGCACTATCCTAGGATGCCCTTAGAGAAAATACAGCAAGGAAAGAGAAAACACTGCAAGGAGAGGAAGACTGTTTGGCTTTTAAGCCAGTTGTCTTAGATGGCGATAGAAAGAGGGAGGTGAAGGAGAGGGTTGAAAGGAGGATGCTTTGAATTCTAAAATCATAATCTATTATGTCTGAGTAATAAAGGTGTTGAACAATTAAGTTTCTGGAGAAAAATATGAAGCTGAATAATAGGGCTGCAAATTTTATTTGAAACCAGTAAGAGATTTTCGTGCAAATATTAATGAAAACGAAGGTCAGATCTTTCTTCTGCCAGCTGACTTGAAACAATAAAAAGTTAAAGAAAGCATTAATATTCTTCCATAGTTAAATTAAGAAGTACTTTTACTCAGTATTAAGGATATTTGTCAATAGTAGATATAGCAGGTAAATATGGAATGCGGTGCAAAAGTAATGCTCAATCCCATATGGCAGTATGTCTAGGGATGACTTTAAATTAGTCTATTACTAATCTCTCTCAGAAAATTCAGCTCCTCCATTTGTATTCTGTTCGATCTTAAAGAGTCACCTCTGTCTTCTCAAAAGAATGCCAAAGAGTTCAAGAGCTATTTCTTCTTTTTCCTCTGACATGTCCTTGCTCTGTGATCAGTCCAGTTAGCACATGAGGGGTTAATGCTAATACTTATCACATAGTCTTGGATCTCAAACATATCTCCAACCATTCTTATTTCTTTTCTCTCATTCTCAAAAATCTTCTGGAAAAAGATTTCCCCTTCCTATCCCTCTTCTCCCTTCCCCTCCTCTGTCTTCTTCTCCCCTCTCCTCCCTTCTCCTCCAGTCCTCTCCTCTTTTTTTTTTATTTTTTTATTTTTTTTTTCCTTTTTTTTCCTCATTTTTTTATTCAAGATTTCCATCTCCTCCCCCTTCCCTCCCCTCCCTTCCACCCATACCCCCACTCCACCCCTCTCCAAAGACAAAGAGCCATCAGGGTTCCCTTCACTATGTTAAGTCCAAGGTCCTCCCAGCTCCCCCTAAGTCCAGGAAGGTGAGCAACCAAACTGACAAGGCTCACAGTGAGCCCGTCCATGTTGTAGAGTTCATGTTCATTGCCATTGTCCTTGGTTTCTCAGTCCTCCTCCACCGTCAGCCACATTCAGAGAGTCCAGTTTGGTCCCCTGTTCCATTTGGGCACAGGAGCCTCTCCTCTTTTTGTCTTTCAACATTGCTATTGTGATGGCCCATCCACATTGGAATTGGTTGATAGGCAGGGCTCTTTGTCATTTATGGAATCTTGGAACATGATGTTTCCTAAACATCAGCACTCTGCAATGCCTTGTCTACTGTTTCTCTAGCTACTTCTATTACATCAAGTCCCTTGACTTGAAAGGCAATTTATTACTAATGACTCACAAATAAATAACAACCTTGACCTGTCATATCCCTCAATACCCATAGGAAATACCCATAGGAAACTGCCTATTTGATATTTTAAATATCTGATGAAGGTTCCAAACTTACTATGACCATGTCAGAATTATTGATATCTGCCTTGCCATATTCTTTCTCTCTCAGTTATTCCACTATAAAAATTGCACACACTTTTTTGTAGTGCTCAAAATTTATAAAAGCCAACTTTTAAATTTGTCGTGGATTCCACAATTTATTCACATTCAGTCTCCAAGATAACATATTTAATCTATTTACTTCTTTTAAATGTCACAGATCCTATCTTACCCTATTCTACCATCATCTCCTGTTTGAATTTTATAGTGACATCAGTTCTATCCATATGCCCCCTGTTTTGCCTACAATTCTCTTCTCAGTCCCTACAATCCATGTTCTATTCTTGTGTGACAAAACTTTTCCTGGGGAGATACAACACATATCTACATACTCCGGAAAGGAAGCCACCATAGATCAAAGTACAGATTTCATCAAAGTCCAGCTTGGTAAACCAAAGAGTTTTGTTAGGGATATTTCCAGGAATGTGGATGAAGGATTAATTACAGGAGCAGATATTACTCAAAGATATCTGCATCACTAAAGTCCACTCCAGCATGGGTGACAGCTCACAAAGCTGGGAACCTGGAGCACACTGCACAGCCTACAGTCTGCTGAAGGGATTGGAGAATGGAGAATGTCTTTTTCAGGAACCTTAGTTGGTTTAAACCTCTTCTAGGCAGCTAGATGAATTTCTGTTTCTTACAGGTAGCTGGTCTAGTCTCAGAGTCTTTTTTGCAGTTTTTATTGCTTACTATGGCAAAGATTGAGGTGGGGGTAGTGAATATGGTTAGTTTCAGGAACTTTCTGAGGTTATTTTGTGTTCTTTACTTTCCTGCTTAGGGAGCTTCCCTGTTGGAGGAGGCCACTTGTTGGTTCCCGGCTGCTCAGCCCCCCAAAAAATCATACAGGAACCATATTATTTAAATCACTGCTTGGCCCATTAGCTCTAGCTCTTTACTGGCTAATTCTTACATCTTAATTTAACCCATTTCTAGAAATCTGTGTATCACCACAAAGTTGTAGCCTACCAACAAACTTTCTGCACGTCTGTCTCTGGCAGTGGTTCCATGGCTTCTCTCTGACTCTGCCTCCTTTCTCCCAGCATTCAGTTTAGTTTTCCCTGCCTACCTAAGTTCTGCCCTATCAACAGGCCAAGGTAGTTTCTTTATTTTCCAATGGTATTCACAGCATACAGAGGGGAACCCCACATCACTTCCCTGCAGGATAGAATGTTTTAGTCTTAGAGGAAACTGTTATACAACACTTTCTAAGACTATACTCCCATGGACTTGGTGAATTATAGAGAATAAATGTTTACATTGGCTCATGATACTGGAATAATGTCAAGGGACTGGATGTGATGATGGACTTTCACTAGCAGAGTCCTGGGCTGCTATAGGGCATTGATATGAGAGATAAGAAGTGCAAATGTGTGTTCTTCACTTTTCATCTTTTGAAAATCTAAACCCATGAATATTTAATCAAGGGGTTCTCACCATGAAGATGTAATCTAATCTTGGCCATCTCTTAAAGGCTTTACCCTGTCTCCTAATGTCTCACAGCAGGGATTAAAGTTTGGTGTGGATGTGTGGAACAAAGCATAATCAAACTGCAGAACCACCTAAGGTAACCATGGTGATGCCTGAAAACATGTTTGAGAACACAGAGCTCTCCTGCTAAAAATACCTATGATACTTTTATCTCTCTGAAAATAAAATACAAACTACTTACTGTGCCCTGCTAGGCTCACACAATACAAGCCCTGCCTTTCTGTTCCCTCTCACTTTGTCACACTTCAAATACCCTGATTTGCCTCAATGATTCATGGTGACCTGCAGTGTAATCCAAATAAACCCCTTTCTCCTCCAATTATTTTGTTCTATAAGAACATTTTATCACAGCAACAGAATGAAACCAGAACAGTCAGAGAACCAATTTGCCACTGTTGTTTTCTTAAACAGACATGGCCAAACTACTCCCTAAATACTTACTGTTACACGCATTGGTTAATGATGCTCTCGGACCTGGCCAGAGAAATGCTGGTTTTGCAATGGACTTCACTGAATAGTCAGACTCATAACTGGTAAAATAGTGGTGTGAATAATTACTGTTGAGTACTCAGCCTAAGTGGGACAACCATGTCAATCTCCACAATGCTTAGAGGCTATTATGCAAGAAGGGGTAGACAGTCAGAGGGTAGAGAAGCGTGCTGTAACTGATGTCTTCAGGGATATGATGTGACAATGGACTTGTTAACTGTGTCACAGAAACTATGGTTGCTCTCAGAAGATGTACAGAAGATGTACATGGATTCTATTCATGGATGGTAGAGAGGCTCACAAGACCCTGCCCATCCCTGAGGAGTCACAGGCAGTTAATGATTGCTGAAAGAGGTGGCATAATTTTCTTCAGTCATACAACCACTGGTAAGCTTGCCCGAGTTTCAGTGAAAAATGCCCCTTCCATGCTCATATAAGAAATCCCAATTGAATTCAGCAGGTTTTCACATGCACACAGGATATGAAAGTGGGTAGGTACTTAGAGAGAAGAAAGGCTTCAGTGGGCAAGAGATGGTAATAGGAGGTGATGGGGGTAGGGTGAAAATGATCAACATTCAATATATATGTGCATGAAATTATAAATAATTAAAAATGCTGATGCCCACACTGTATCACAGACAATTTAATTTGGAATTTCTAGGGCAGAGCTTTGCCATTAGCATGTTCCTAAAGGCTCTCTAAGACTTTAAGGTCAGCCAAACTTTCAAACCATTGGTAGCTACACTTTGGAGTGGAGTGGGAAACACATTGATCTATAATCATTTAGGCCCCGATCATCAAGCCCATACTCAAATATTCAGCACGTGACTTTTGATGTTGATGAGAGCAACCAAAGGTGATAAATTCAATATGCACTTCACATGGAAAGGTTTGTCAACAAGTTAGACGTGCAAGAGTGAAGAATAAGCTGAATTCAAAGGCTTTAAAAAGACAGATTGTTGATTCCACTGGCTGTATTATATACAGAAGCATTTAGGGTGGCAGTTAAGGGGGTGAGTGAAAGAAAAGATGTGGATATATGGGACTGCTGTGATTGTGAGAAAAACATGCACAATCCTCACTAACTGATGACTGATCAGCACTTGAGACTTTAAGAAAGTTGTCATCTCTGTGAACAAAAGTGAGAACATCACCACCCCAGGGATAAAAAACAAAAGAAAGAGAAGGGGAAAAAAAACCTCCAGTTTCCTAGGAAGACTATGGTTTAAATGTGTGTGTTCCTTTGAAATTCATACGTTCTGCTCTTCAGGGCTATGTTACTAGGAACTGGGAATCTTTAAAAAATAATTAGGTCATGAGGGTACCATGATCTAATACCCTGGTAAAGGGTATTAGTGATTTCATCGAAGCTCCTAAAGAGGTCTGGAGAGATAAGTCTGTCAGTAAAGTGTTTGCCAAGCAATCACGAGGACCCAGGTTTGATTCCCAGAACAACACAAAAAAGCTAGCCATGGTGGGATCACACTCTCTCACACACGTGCATGCACAAGTCCCTAAAGAGATCTCTACTTTTCTACCAGGTAAAGTTACAGCTATAAGATTACCACTGAGGAAGCAGGCTCTTACTACACCTCAAATCTGCAGAGGTATTAATTTCGAATCTCCTGTCAGAAGACCTGTGAAAAATAGACCCCTGCTGTTCATCAGCTGCCCAGTATGTGGCATTTTGTTACAGCAGCTTGGGTAGACTACAAACCTGGGAGAGAAGAGAGGCAACAGTGACCAGAGCAGGAAAGGAAGGTGAAATCATAGGAAGGAAGCAGCTATAACCAAAAGAAAATATAATTGAGAAAGAGGTTTCCTTAGGTTCAAAATCAGAAGAAATTAAACTTCCATGCGAGTAAGTAAAAAAGAAAGAAATAGGTTTGCATAATGATGGCCCATTGCACAATGGTTAGTCTTTAATGTCAAGCAGTAGGAGTGGATTGAGAGATGCATAAGGGATGAGCAAAAAATATGTCTGGATATGTCTGTGGGAGCCGTTTTCAGAGAAGACTCACCAAGAACATAAGACCCACCCAGATATGGGCAATGCTCTCCTTAGCCTGGGGGCAGATGGAGGGAAAGGAAAAAGGGGGGAGGACACTTGAGCTTTTAGCCTTCTCTCTGTGTGTCCTGCACACTGCTCTGCTCAGCTCTACACTCCCCACCAGGGTGTGTGTGTGTGGAGGGGGGCAGGGGGTAGACGCTGATGCCTTTGAGCCTGTGATGACAATGGCTCTTTCTTCCCCTGGGCTAGTTTAGTCCAGTATTGGTTGCAGTGGTAGGAATGTCTACGATGCACAATCGGTTGAGCTGCGGAGGGAGATGGAATCTGTCTACAGAAGGCTGTAAAGCAATCACATCTAAGGAGAAAAGGAAGCTCCATCCTAGGTGTCTAGTTACGATCAATGTGTGTGTTCTACATCTGAAACAAGGTGTTCACTGCTGTGAAAGTTCTGAGTTGTAAACGTACCATCCAGGTTGCTATAAAATGTTTATAGTTGAAAATACAATGTTTGGGTGCTTCTGACAGATATTTTGGTTGCTTTGTAGGTCACTCGTCACTGTCAATAAATATCAGAATGTGTCAAAAGCCCAAATATAATAAAAGCCATGCCATCTATCGCCTCTTAAAACTGCCTCAAAACATGTAGTATTTGTTTTTTGACTGCAACAAGTGTTGAGCATATTTTTTAAAATGCACTTTAAATGTTTTATAAGTTTTTTTCTATATAACTGTCTAATAAACATACATTTCTGTGCAACAAAATAAAGGCTAGAATGACTGGAAGTCTTGGTTAGAATGAAATAGCATTTAATAAGAGAAATACACTATTGTTCATTGACTATCTCTTTTCTGAGTCTGGATCTTTTTTATGTAGCTCAGTCTGGATTGGAACTAACTATTTAGCCCAGACTTGCCTCAAATTCACAGTGATCCTTCTGTTTTAGCCTCCAGGATACTGGGATTACAGGCATGAACTACCACTCAAACCTTCTAACTGGCCTCAAAATATTCCTATATTTTGATAATCTATAAAGAAATGTACCATACTTAGAGACCTTAAAATGTATAACAGCTCAAACCCATTACAATTTTATCTATTTTACCTCATTGAACAGGTTCAAGGAAGTAAGCTTGTCCAGTGGGGTCGTCTTCTTACACCCTGATCAGGGACCCAAGCTGCTTTATCACTGTGATTCTTTCAATCTGCACCTCTCAAACCTGTGTGAAAAGTTTCTGCAGCCCAATTAACCTCTGACGAAGCAATAATCCAAATCAGACCAAATCAAACTGAATTAGAAAAAGCCCAATGCTCCTGGGTGGCTTTCCAGCCTTGCAGAGAGGAGCCAGGGAAGGAAGACTGAAATACCACATGCTTTTTCTTTGGGGTACAATTTAAATACCATGTGAGAGTGGTCTCAAGTATCTCTGGGGAGAGGGATCATCATTTGACAGGCTTTCTCAGAGGTGGAGCCTGGACTGAGGCAACTTCCAGGGGATAGGGCTTGGGATAGAACTTCCACTCAAATATTCCAGACTCTTTGGATATATAGATGGCTGGGGCTGTCATGAAACCTGAACCCAAACATTCCAGAATCTTTGGGTATATGGATGCCAGAGGCTGGGATGACACTTCTACTCAAACATCCCAGACTCATTGGAATGGGGCACTGAGTCAAGTCTGGCTACTTCCTGTGGGCATGGGGCAATGTGGGGCAGGGGAGAGTTGATAGTTGTTGGGCTCATGCTCAGCGGGAGGTGTGGGTGGAAGGCATCTAGTTAACTGCCATCCTGGAGACCTCAGGCATCTGTTCCTGATGGATATAAGAAGGCAGGCTGCTAGGAGAAAAAAACAGATTATTATCATTATCATCATCATCATCATCATCATCATCATCATCATCAGCAGCAGCAGCAGCAGCAGCAGCAGCAGCAGCAGCAGCCCTATGAATGGGGCTAGCCTTGGGAAGGGTGATTGACTGCCAGAAAAAATGGGATGGAGAAGTGTCCTGGTTGTGCAGGAGAGGCAAGGGTAAATGAATGAGATGAGAGCAGATATGCCCATTGAAAACAAATTTTCATTGCTGGGTAGGTGCTCATTTGAGCCTGGAGAGGTGGTACCAATGATGAAATCCCAAGAGCTGGTCCAGGTGCTGGCATTATCCAAATGGCCCTCTGTAAGTTGGTCTTGGCCCAGACAGTGGGATTCAAAAAATGCTTGAAAATGGGTGGGGTCAAAATAGGCTCTGGATACTGTTTTCACCAGACCAGATTTCTTGATACAAAAGCAGAACTTTTCCCAAAAACTTGTAGGTATCTCTAAGACAATCGGAACAGATTTACATTTTGGTATCATAGGAAAAAAACATGGCTTTAGGTTAAAAGGCATGAACATTTTAGAAGACAAAGAAAATTGGAAACTCTGAGCCTCTAAAGATACACCTGAAACCTGTTAATTTTGGACTATGAAGCCTGTGAAAGAGGGACCCCTGTCTGCATTTTCAGCATGAAACTTAACAAATGAAGTAATGAGCTACCAGACCTCAAGTCGTCAAATGCCATTAGACAGATCTAAGGGGGATAAATGAGCAGAAATGAGACAGCTTTTTTCAGCTACACAGGCAGTCCCAAGCTCTCTATGGTCTTTGGTGAATACCAGTCTTAGAATCAGTACTTGCTTTTAGCTGCTGAGCCCAGGAGGCCTGGCAGATTTTCCTGTAGGTTTAGGGTTTAGTCTACCTGCCTTGGCAGCGTGAGACAGTTGATCTCCTGGTATAGTGTCCAGGAAGCTGATGAGGTGGAAGGCAGAATTTTGCTGTGTGGGTGGCTTTGCCATACCCAAAGGCATGCCTCCAGGCAGAAGGTCTTCTGCAACCACACATCTTCTTGGAGAAGCTAAAGGATGCCTTAGGAGCTGACATGTCTCTCTGTCATAAGGAGCTCTTTTGTTAAATGTCATACTCTCTGTAAAGACATCTGTAAAGGCATTTGAGAATCAGGGTGTGATTATCTGTCAGGTATATTTAAATTAGATATATAAGCTAAATTTAGACATATAGATGACCCAATCAGTTACAGTTTACCAATGTCAGTAAAGGCAAGAAGACTAAAAGGAATATTTTAGTAAGCCAAAGTATATTGGAGGCAGAATGTCTTTTTGGTAGGGCCATGGTGCTGAGGTTTTTACTTTGATCTCAACCCAAGGGCAACTATCCATGTGTCTGTATTTTTTTCAGAGCTGTTGTAATCTGGACTTACAAGTTTTGCAGATTTTAAAACATATACACACAGACATAAAACAAGCATACTGTGGCCACATTATTTACACACTGTATTAACAGACAGACAAACAGATTTTTTTTCAGGAAACTGTCATCTGACTAATATAAGAATCCAGGAGTAGGCTGCAGAAGCCAGGCAAGCATACAGGTGGTCCCACTGAGGGCCAGATCAGTAGATACTGTAAGAGAGAACAGAAACTTAAGGATGGAATACCCATGCAGCTCAAAGTGGAAGGACACAGGCAAAGGGATCCATTGTAGGGAAAATCCCAGCATGACCAGATCACATGCCAGGAATGCAGACAGACAGCAAACAGTGAAGACAAGTGGGGAGGGGAGTGGGGAGAAGGAGCAGGAGCATAGCATCCAGAAACCATGGGCGTATGTTTGTTTACTTGTTCTCATGCTGGCAAAAAATTTTTAGGTGTTAAGGACATATGGTGTCAGGTAGCTCCAATGTAGAAAGATTTTGTAAAAAGGCAGCCCAAGGCCGTTTGAGGATTAGGTCTCCAATTGTAGGTACCTGTTTTACAAGTTTATGCCAGGATCCATAGCCTAGCGTGATGGATCCATTGTGGTGGACTTTGGGTCAGAAAGAACAGAAAAGTATGAGAAATACCGAGAACAAGATGTCTCCTGAAAAAGGAATCCCACAGGGACAAGGCAGACCCTTGTATCATGGAATGAGGCAGGTCCTTGTCCTGATCAGGGCAGGCGACTGGTGGGGCCTTGTCTTCTGCAGGACAATGCAAAAATTGCATGAGGCCCTGAGCCTCTAAGGCAATTACTTGGAACTCAGAACTTACCCAGGTGAAGCTGATCTTAGCTTGGCAGAGAGCAGGTGCAAGGGAGGGTGTTTTCCCACCTTGTTGCCCTGGGCTGGTGAGAAAAACAGCCCATCTTGGTGGGACCTCCAGATGAAAAGTTTCTGCACCCTGATAAACCTCTCCACTGACGCAATAATCCAAATCAAACCAAATTAGAAAAAGTCCAGGTTTAATGAATACCAACACTCTCAGGGGGGCCTTCCAGCCCCCCTCCAGAGAGGAGCCAGGGAAGGTAGATGGGAAAACCACATGTTTTTTTCCCCTCTGGGGTACAATTTAAATACCATGTGAGAGTGGTCTCAAGCATCTCTGGGGAGAGGATCATCATTTGGCAGGCTTTCAAAGAGGTGGAGTCTGGACTGAGGCAACTCCCAGGGATGGAGCTTGGGATGGAACTTCCACCTAAACATTCCAGACTCTTTGGGTGTATGGATGCCAGGGACTGGTGTGAAGCCTGAACCCAAACATTCCAGACTCTTTGGGTATATGGGATGCCAGAGGCTGAGGTGATGCTTCCACTCAAACACTATGAAGTCTTCTGTAGAACTGGGGAGAGAAGAGACTTAGGCCTTATCCTACAGACAATATTAAGCCCTGCTCACCAGATACTTTCCTCAATGCAAGGCAGACTATAAGGAAAACACTGTATTTCATGAACCGTGCTCCTATATTTTCAACATTAATTCAGCATTTTAGTAGTTATGCTGGGTAGAGGTATAGCAAAACTGGCTGCTAAGGGAGATCACTGCATGATGACTAAGTCACTTGGATTGCTGTGTCTTGTGCGGGAGCTATACTGCAAGCAGTTTTTAGTCTAACTTCAAATCTATTGTTAGGCAGTTTCTTACTGTCTGTGTGAACATGATGTAAAAACACAATCCCATAAATTCTCCAAGTGTCACATCCCTGCTGCAATTACTGGAAATGTTCTCACCTTTTTCTTGGCTTATCAATGTTTATCATGTAAGAGATGTTGAAGAGCTTTTATCTATGCAGTTCCAATAGCAGCAGCAGAATATACCTCTTTTCTCTCCAGGTTTATTTTGGAGAGAGGGAAAACAGCAATTTTATTTATTTTTTATTCTGCAGTTGTTAAAGGACAAGATTCAGAGTCCAGTTCTGAGCTAAGGCTGCTGAGTATGTGACTGTATTTGTGCCATTATTAGCTACTTGGACCTGGCTCTTTAGTCTTGTACTGTGACATGGTAGATCATAGTAGATGCCAATTTTAATAAGGAGCAAAAGAAGAGAATCCATGTTGATATGCAAATGTCTGAAGCATTCTAGTAGAGCTGAGCTGATTAAATTGCTTATTATGCTGAAAACTCAAGTAGTAGAAAGAAAGAAGCAAGAATGTGTCCCCTAAAGCAGTTCTCATGGCCTGCAGGTAGAATACACATCCTGGGTGCATTCTCTAACTAGCAATAGAAATTGCTTGGATTTCTTTTCTGGTAGGTCAGCAGTTTACAGAGTGTAAATAGAGGGGCCTAAGGCTGCTCCCCAGGGGTCAAAAATTTGCAATTATTCCCCCTTTTTTTATTGCATCTATGCCAATGTATTAAATTTGTCAGGATGAAATGAAGTGAGAGAAAAATAAAATTTGCAATAAAAATAATTTGGTCTTTCAAGGGAGCCTTTATTTTCAGAGAATTTTAGTCTCTTAAGAGCCTTGAACTTCATTGCTTTCTCTCTGTCAGAGCATTGCAGATTGTGGAGGCTGGTTAAAAAAAAATGGTGTGTGCAGACCCTCGGACCTGCTAGGCACTTTGTCCACGAAATGAATATATCAGTGTTCTGCAGACTTATCAGGGAACTAGGAGGAACTATACTGAATTTCCAATTTCAGGTAGAACTCCAGCGAACTACAGTTTGACTTTTTTTTTTCTAAAGGTTTGTTTGCTATTTCTCAACCACTGGCATATCATTGAGATTCAGAGAAAATATTGTAGGAGGCCTTTCCTTCTGTACCAATAGTCGCTCCCAAATAACCACAAGAGATTTAATATAACTATAATGCTCTGTTGATAGCTCAAGCTTATTATTAACTAGCTCCTACAACTTAAATTAATCCATTTCTATTTGTATTGCCACATGGCTTTACCTGTCTGCCAGCATGCACTGCTCTCTCTGTGTCTCCTGGTGACTCCACTGACTCTGGCCTTCTTCCTCCCAGCATTCTCAGTTTGGCTATCCTGCCATTACTTCCTACATGACTACCAGACAGTTGGACAGTCAGTTCGTTATTAATCAATGAGAGTAATACATATTCACAGTGTACAGAAGGATTATTCCACAGCAAGAAGTATTACACTTCTGCTTATCTCCAAATCTACCTTTCTATGGCATTGTTAGTAGTTCTTGAGGTTCTCTCTCTCTCTCTCTCTCTGTGTGTGTGTGTGTGTGTGTGTGTGCGCGCGCGCGCATGCGCGCGCACGTGCCACCTAAAAATCTATGATTTAAAACATTTCCTAAGGGCCAGAACTTGAAAAAAATTAGCTGGTGTTTCCAGAATGAATTTTCTTATGAGATTATAGTTAGGATTTTGGCCAGGGTCATAGTTATCTGAAGAATTAACTGGTGCTAAAATATTGGGTTTCAAGATGGCACATTTTTCATGACTGACAAGTGAGTTTGGTTGTTGATGAAATGGTACAGCAACTCTTTAGCTAGACTTTTCCACAAGCCAGAGTTTCTTCAACGTAGTGTGACTGTCATCTCCCAGTGAGTTATTCCAAGGAAAGCCAGGATAGGAGATAGACTTGAAGTCAGATGTTGTGACTTTTGTTTCATGGTGATAATTTAGTACAATTATGAAAGACTGTAGTCAAATACTACTTAATCAGTGCCAAGATATGAGAATCAGTGGAGACTACTTCAAAGCTGGCGATCATCTGTGCTCAAAGTCAATTATAATAAAATTGGATAAGAATAAGTAAGAAAATCAATATTTTAAATCTCAACCATACACCTCCCATGGACACACACACACACACACACTAGTGTGGGAGGTCCTTCTGTCTGTGTGTTGCTTTTCTTGGTTAACTCTGCCTTGGCCTGTTGATAGGGCAGAACATAGGTAGATGGGGAAGATGGAACTGAATGCTGGAAGAAGGATGGCGGAGGGAGAGATGCTGTAGATCCATTGGAGAGAGACCCTGGCAATTTTACCCGGTAAGCCACTGCCATGTGGCGATACACAGATTAATAGAAACGGGTTAAATTAATATAAGAGTTAGCCAATAAGAAGCTAGAGCTAATGGGCCAAGCAGTGATTTGATTAATACAGTTTCTGTGTGGTTATTTCCGTTCTGGGCAGCCGGGATGAGCAAGCAGGCCCACCTGCAACACACACACACACAAACACACACACACACACACACACACACACACACACCACTCCCATTAAATGTAAATTAGTTATGTCTCAAGGATTTTTACCAATTTGGGCTATGCTGTTTTTTTTTTTTTTTTTTTTTTTTTTTTTTTTTTTTTTTTTTTTTTTTAATAGACACATGAAAGAACTTCCAAGTTTTGAATGGGAATAATAATTAAGTGGGCATTTGTTTTACTAGCTAAGTTCTTCTTAGACTACAGTAGGCAAAATGCTGTGTTAAAATTAGTTGAATTGTCTAGTGAAAAAAACAGTGATAACAATGTCTGGTTCCATTTCTGATGTTTGGTGATATTTTTAAGTCCTCTCATTCCTTCTGTCCTTTTGTCTCATGTCTGTGCAGGTCAATAAGAAAGTTCAGATGCTATCCTATTGGACATCAGTAAGAAGTTCAAGCTATAAAAGACCATGTCTGCACATGGGAACACTCATTCTGATCTCCTATTACTTAAACATAATATTTTTATTATGGTATGATTTATGTCCACACCAGAATTCATATTTCAAAATCTACCACTCAATACCTCAGACTGTGGTATTTGAAGGTAGGTTCTTCACACCGATTTAGATGAAGATTTTTAATGAGCCTGATCCAATATGAGTTGAATTATATGAAAAGGGGCAAATTGGATACCACAATACAAGTGAAGGGGTGAGGCCTGGGACAGATCCATTTCATAACACTTAGGATGAGCTAACCTCACCAACATCAACTGTGAGACACTTTCTGTTGCTTAAGTCTCTTGCCTTATTGTAGCAGCCTTGCCAAACTGCACATGCTTAAACCATCATCCCTTCTCTGTGTTTTTAAAAGATACTTAGACATCTTTTAGAGCTTGTTAAACAAGAAAAAACTCTTGTAAATAATAAAAATCTGTGTGTGCGCACATGTGTTTCTCTCTCTCTCTCTCTGTGTATGAGGGAGAGAAAAATACAAAGGGACAGAGACAGAGAGACAGAGATAGAAGAGGGAGGGAGTAGGGAGAGAGAATTAGTGTCAACTTCTGAATCAAATCTTGGGTGGGAAGGTCTACCCCACCACTAAAGAAATCATAAAAGTTTATTTAAACATCTATCTGTTTAGAAAAGTTAGTAACTTGTCTTGAGATCAGATGCCTGAATTAAATTTCTCCTCTTCTATTTGTTAAGTTCATGGTTCAGGTAGATTCACTAAACGTCAGAGTCTTTAGCTTTCTAGACGTTAGAATAGGAACAATAATGATAACTCCTATGGTTTTTCTTAAAGCACTAAGAAAATATTAGACATATAGTCAGCACTTTATTCTATTTTTTAATGAGTCACAAATAAAGCATATCAATTTAGGGAATGAAAGAAAGGACTATTCTATAAACATTTACATTTTCAAACACATGTAAAAGGTTGCTTATTTTATACTGTATATGCTTTAACATATAATAGCAAGATCACAGGGAATGTATTTTTTTTTAAGAAAAGCTAGAAGAGAGCAGATAGGTATTTTCATTCATACAGTTTTATTACACTGGAGAACTGCACTGTTTTTATAGCAGGAACAAAGGAGGCATTTTCATGGTGGCCAGACAGTGATATTCTGAGCTTGTTTGGATTAGCATCTAGAGTTACAGTCCCTGATACAGGAAGGCTTCACTGAAGCACAGTAGAATATATGTTGCTACTTGGAATCAACTGTTGAAAGAACAACAGTGTATAAACAATTAATTGCACAAATACTGCTACAAAATTAAAGAGAGCCTTACTGTTGGCATTGACCTTGACTAATATGGAGTGCAAAGATAACTGTAATTAAAGTAAGCATGTAGGATGTAACAAGTATCTGCATTCCTCATTGACAGGATGGTGTAAGAAGTGTAATTCAGAAGCCTCCAGTACTTCTGTACTCTTCAGAACTGCCTGTACTCTTACTTATGAGACACCCATAATAAGAAACCATCAAAGAAGAGAGGTCAAGACTTTTCTCTATATTTTTTAAAAGCCTAAATGACAAGTTCATTATAACAAAATTAAAAATGAGTGAACAGACTAGGGAGAAGCTTTATATATTATGCAATCAAGGTTGCTATCCTTGAAAATAAAGATGTTTGTAAATCAATTAAAATAATTGATACATAAAAGAAAAATTGGTAAAAATATAACAAAAACACAAACAAGTGTTTATTACATACCCACACTTAAAAAAACTCCTGGCCTAGATATATTTGATGGAATGTTTACTAATAACAATGAAATGTAGCATTCCTAGAAGTAAAAGTTAAAATTAAATATTAACATGAGTAATGATTAAGATTTCAATACACATCTGGAGAAATAAGTCTTGACATATGTGCATTTGAGGATTTGTGAAACTGTCCAGTGTTTCCAGAGTATAGCTTGCTCTTCTGTTTAATCTATTGCTTTTACTTTCATATTTATTCACTCGTCTTATGGAACCACGTGACTTCATGTCTAGTTTTTTTCCAAACTGACAGCACACTGTGGTGGTTAGTATAACCAACTTGACAGAACCTACAATCCCCTGGTAGATGGGCCACTGGGCTTCTCTGTGTGGTGGATTATCTTGTATCATTTCCTGACTGTGGATGCTTCTCCAAGCTGCTGCTGCCCTGACACCACGCCAAGGTGGACTGTACTCTGGTGAATGCTTTCTCAACTTTCTATAGTCAGTGGATTTTATTATGACAATAGCAAATGATACTAAGACACAACCTAAATGTCCAGGTTATATTTTCAAATAAATTATAGTGAATGCTTACAATTAAATACAATTGAGATATTAAGGTCTTTGAACTGAATATAATTCCACAATATTTTGTGTATGTGTCAGATAGTGGTTCGAAGGAGGCTGTATTACATCATATCATATGAATATTTTTAATCTCCTCACTTCCTTTTACTTAGGCTTAACTTCTACTATTACTTTACTTCAAGAAAGAAAGCTTTTCCTTGGGTTCCTTCCTATTTTTATTTGCCCAGTGTCAACCAACTCATGCCTGCTTCGTTAGCATCAAGTTTGGGGTTTTATTTCCACTCGGGAATCCTTCTTTCTGTAGTGTATTCCTGTAGTTACATACTGGCCTCCACAGAGGGATTATAGAAAAGGAACTCGAGAGCTCCACACCAAAAGCAATGTTGCTAAGCTAATAGAAGCGACCAATGACTTTAAGCCACAGTAGAGGCAGGATTTACCCTGTGTTTCTCACTTTGTGGCTTGGGTAGAATAAAAAATGAGGCTGGTGCTTGGTGATGAACTGGCTTGAAGCACTTTTTCCTGAGGAAAAATAAAACAATCTAAGGAGTTCTCTCCAGTAAAGAACTCAATCTCTGGAGCCTCCCTTGCTTCCCAGGTTGGTCTGGTCCCAGAATCTCCTTAGACTCTTGGCAAGAATGTCATTGGTGGAGGAGAGACAAACTTGGTCTGACTGATATTTGAGTTAATATTGCCATTAAAATAGCTGTCAAAGTAAACCTGCCAGGATTCATGGTGCTCATGAAATAAAGTGCGTAATTTATTCAAAATCTTATTATCCCGGGAGCATGTATATCAGGGAAGAAGATGAGATGCTGCTTAATGTTCCTTGTAACTCAGTCTCATTCTAACACATGGCCATAAGAAAGGAGCTGATTTTCAAATGAAACGAGTAAGTAAGGTGACGTGTGCTTTTGTGTGTGTGTGTGTGTGTGTGTGTGTATGTATGTATGTATGTATGTATGTTTACATGCATGCCACAGTGCATATCTGGAGATCAGAGGATAACTTTCTGTCTCAAAAATTATCTCCTGAAAGTCATCCTCACTGGCTTGGGATTTGCTAACTAAACTAACAAGCTCAGGGATCTGCTTGTCTCTGCTTTTGCAGTGCTGCAGCAACAAATGCACAGTGCCGTGCCTGCCTATGCACGTTAGTTCTGGGGAGCAAACCCCAGTCCTTATATTTGCACGGCAAACACTTTGTGAGTTGAAAATTTTCTCAGTTCTGGATCTTTCTTCATGGGGTAAATGAAGTCTACATATGTGTGTGTGTGTGTGTGTGTGTGTGTGTACACATATATGCGGATGCAATCACTCTTTATCTCATAACAGAAAAACACCTTCAGAGAGCGCTATGATTTTCCTGAAAGGTTGAGTCAACTTCCAGCTTTGTCTTTGGAATTAGATTTGATGAGACTGAGGGGTTAGGGAGGGGGAATGTACAGCCTCTTTAGGAGGCATTGATGGAAAAGAAACCACAGGATAGACAATGCTTCTGGGTCGTGGTTTTCAATTCCCGAAGCTGTTTCATGATAAATATTGTATTCAGCAATATGTATTATGCATGGTTTTTGCAAAATGTCTGCAAACTAATCTGTGGCAAGCCCAGATGACAGGAAATACTTAATTCAGAGCATTGGCAGCGTGTAGACATGCTGAAACTCAGTGCAGGCTGCAGCTCTCCTCCAGACGGGGAGATGAATGGCTCCCCAAATGGGATAATAATAGTCCTCCATGCTGAGTGGGTTTTCATTCATCTGAGGACCTCAAAATGCTTCCAAAGGTTGTCCTGTTCTTCCTTGTTTAAATTAGTAAAACGGAGCAGCAGAGGTTAAGTTATTTTCTACTGTCTTCTGGTAAGCCGGATGTGTGGAAGAGTCTGGCATTATACTTATAAAGCTGCCCAGGAGGAACCCTACCGTATTTTTGCCCTCTTCTCCACAATTATAGAAGTTATGATGATGCTTATGCTGTCATAAATGTCAAAACGCCTGTAGGTATAGATTAATTGGGCGGGGTAACATAGGGTACTGTAAGAGACGAACAGTCAAATTGAGATGCAAATGTTTAGTTGGGCATTAAAAGAAGTGATGTGTGTGTGTGTGTGTGTATGTGTGCATGCATGCGTGTGTGTGTGTGTATGTGTGTGTTGATAGCTAAACCTCAGGTTCACCAGCAGCATTTATCTTATAGGCTATTTTTTAAAGTCAGGTTTGAGTACACAATCAAAGGAGAGCCAAGAAGTGAAAAAGAAAAATTCAAAGATCTAGTCCCCACCATAGGTCATTGAGAACTATGAAATATAAAAAAGGCTATTGAGATAGCTCAGTAGGTAAAGACCCCAGACAGTCCAGCCTCCCAACTGAACTTCCATCTCTAGGACGCACATGGTGAAAAGAGAGAACTGACTTCTACATGTTATCCTCTGGTATAAACATATACACATACACACACCCATAAATGAATGAATGAATGAATGAATGAATAAGTAAGTAAATAAATAAAATGTAATTAAAAAGTAACATTGGGGCTGGAGTGATGACTCAGAGATTAAGAACACTGACTGCTCCTCCAGGGGCCCTGAATTCAATTCCCAGCAACCACATGATGGGTCATAACCATTTGTAGTGAGATCTGTTGCTCTCTTCTGGCCTGCAGGCATACATGCAGGCAGAACACTGTATACCTAATAAATAAATAAATCTTAAAATAATAATAACAATAATATTCATAATAATAAAAGTAACATTGATCTTGTAGTGTGGAGAGAACTCAGGAATTGTAACTGGTCCTACTCCCAAGTTAAGTTTATAAGTGAGAAAATGAAAGCCACATAAGCCATGGTGACTTATGATAGCACTGGGTTATACTTTACTAAGCACAGTACCAAAGAGAGAAATCAGTCCTGTTCTTTGGCATTACTTTCCAGATGTTTCTAGAAGTATAGGAGACTGGGCTGTTTGAACCCCTTTTTCTCAGGAAAGAAGGAAGGACTCAAAGCTATTATTTATTTAACTATTCTGTCAGTCAGATTCTTTTTCTATTCTTTATGGATCTCCAATGATACTTTATGGGGCATCTCTTTTCCTTGTGTTCTGTTGGCCACCAGGCTTGGGACAAAGGGAACAGAGGCAGCCGGCAGGGCTTGCCGGCCTATGAGTATGATGCAAATAGCCTTCTGGGAGTCAGCTTCAGGGAGACAGTTCTTCTTTATTACAAGGTGAAAGGAAGATATAGGATGGGGACAGCAGCTGGGCTTTCTCCTAATTTGTGTTTGGCATCACACCCCTATGTAGTAAGGGGCTGCGGGCATGCCTGCTTTTCATCCTGCCCAGCTCCCGGCCACCGGCTAACTTATACCCCGAAATAACATCACACAAATTGTATTCTTTTAAATACTGCCTGGCCCATTATTTTCTGCCTCTTACTCATATCTTGATTAACCCATATCTAATAATCTGTGTAGCACCACAAAGTGGTGCCTTACCGGGAAGTTTCTAGCTTACATCCATCTTGGGCTGGAGCTTCGTTGCGTCTGGCATCTCTCTCAGGAGAGGCATGGTGGTCTGTCTAACTTAGGAGAGGCATAGCATCTGACTGATCCTTCTACCTCACTTCCTCTTCCTGTTCTGTCTACTCCACCCACCTAAGGGGTGGTCTATCAAATGGTCCAGGCAGTTTCTTTATTAGCCAATGAAATCAACTCAAACAGAAGACTCTCCCACATCACCCCTACTACTCGAGTAGATGGGAATCTTGCTGCAAAGGGAGTCCTCCATATTATCCGAGCTCAGAGAGCCATCGGGACATGTGAACTGTGACCTTCATCAGCATGGTCTTCCAAAAATACTACATTAGTATTTCAAAACTTCCCCCACAGGTTTCTGACCTTTCCTTTTCTCTCAGTCTTCTCTTTAGATTAATTCTTGATCTGCCGTCAGTTCATTGGCTATGACTTTGATCATCTCCATTATACTATCGCTCAATATTCTGTTTCCACTATTCTAGCTCCATTAATTTGCATTTGATCATTTAAAAACTCATTTATTGTTAGTTATTTGCTCTTTTTATTTAATTCAGCAGAATTTTATAACTAGTTGTCAATGAAAGTTTTTATGCTGACTATTCTAAAATGACCAAACGATTGATTGAGACAGAGTCTAAGTGGGCTGCTCAAATTGCCCTTGAACTTCTGGGCTCATTGAGTGATGCTCTTGCCTCAGCTCCTGAGTAACTGGGATTACATGTGTGCACAGCCACAACAAGTTCAAAATTCTTGTAATTCTAGTATCTTCTTCTTCATCTTGATGTTGATATCTGTTGGTTATCTCTTCTCAATGATGTTCTGAATTTTCTAGTTTTGGGATTATCAAGGTATTGCAATTGTACTACGGGCTTCGCTCATATTATATTCAGTTACTTTAGGGTCTATCTAACTTGGTTTTGCAGATAGCGCCCTGTAGTTTTCACATGCAAACACATGCTGACTCAGCTCGTGGACTGTGGTTCCAGTGAAGACTTAATGTTCAGCCATTGTATTATTGCATTGGCCTCTTTGTTTATTTGATCCTGTTGGGTTCTCCTTGCTGCTGAGGTGCTGAAAGGATTTTAGGGCCTCTTCAGTGTTTCAGTGCATAATGAAACTCAGGCCAATAAAGGGACTTATTGGGACCTGTGGTGGCAGAGTCTTCTACTGGTGCTTCTAGGCTGTCCGATAATCCAGGTGAGGAAGGGGAGCACTAGGCTAACAGGAAAGGAGGACTCCTCCATAGCTGCTTCTCAGTAGCAGGATTTTCCAACCATTTCCCTTGGTAATGGCCCTTTCCATCATTGCTGTCCATTAATATTGAGTTTCTTCTTTTTCCTTGAGAAAAAAAACAAAAAGCTCCCCTCCCCCGTTATGTGAGTTAAGAAGACGTAGGCTGTGTTTGTGGGAAAATTTTCTTTTGTCATATTTAGTGCCATGAGATTTATTTTTAGAACTATGTTTTGGACTGGAGAGATGGCTCCTTGGTTTAGAGCACCGGCTCATTCTCCAAGCACACACATGGCAACTTCTACTGCCTGTCACTCCAGTTCCAGGTAATCTGCTACCTTCTTCTCGCATCTATGGGAACTATGCACAGATATATAAGCAAAACATAACACCCATATACATTAAATACATACATAAATAAACACATCAATACATAAATACACAAATAAATAAAATGTGTAAGAATTGTTTTGGGTGCATACCGTCAGTTTATCATGTTCTCCTTCAATTTTCATTTATATCAAGCTTTTAAAAGATATTTCTCCCTTGGCTTCAGGAATACGTTCAGGAATATGTTGAATTGTAAATACTTGTTTGTTTTTGTTGTTTGTTTGGTTTTACAGTTTTCTTCTGTTTTATTGGTTCCTGGTTTTGTTTAATTGTGATTGAAAAATACTCAATAGGATTTCAGTTTCTTAAATTTATCAATGCCTTTTTTGACCTCCATATATTTGGATGAAAGGAACTTTGGACTGTTGCTATGTAGAATGTTCTGTTCTACACATATGTGTTAGGTTTATTAGGTCTACATTGTTGACCATGTCTGCTCATGTAGTCAATTCACTTTCTGTCTCATGACATATTCATTGTAGAAAATAAATTTCTGAAGTTATTTATTATTATTGGATTGTCGAGTTTTTTCTTTAGCTTGTTAAAATTTGCCCTATATACATTTATACATATTTATTGCATATAAATATGCAATTATAGAATATTTCTGATAAATTGACCCATCGTCATTATATAATAATGTATATAATGATAGAAACATGTAAGTTAAAGTCTATTTTGTTACATATATAGCAACTTTAACGTGCTGGGGTTGTCGTTGTAAGAGGTTATTACTATTATTTCACTTTTAACCTATATAATCTTAAAAACTAAAAAGAGGTCTGTATAGGCAATGTATAGATTGATCTTGTTTTAAAACAAATTTATATACTGTGTCTTGCTTGTATAATTTAATCTCTTTAATTTAAAGTAGCTGCTGGTAGTCAAAAGTTTACCATCCCTCTGTGTTAGTCTTGTGTACTGAATGATTTGTTATTGCTGACTTCTTTTTGTCTTTTCTTGCTTCTTTTTTGTGACTTAATGGTAGTTTTTTGTTGGTTTGTTTTTGAATTTTATTACAGTATCTCTCCTTACCCTTCCCTTCCTCCACATCTTTCCATATATCCCTCCCTACTCTTCTTCAAATTCATGGCTTCCTTTTTCATCAATTGTTATTATATGTATATATGTATTTGTATATACATATAATTTCCTAAATATAATCTTCTGAGTCCAGATATTACCTGCATATGTGACTTCAGGCCTAACAATTTGGCACTGGAGAATCAATTGTTGTGCTCATCCCTGGTGAGGACCGTCTCTTCTACTCCCACCTTTTTTCAGTTGCTTGTAGTACATTGTGTAGGTTTGACGCCTCCTGAGTTTTTCCACATGAAACTTGGCATGTTTGCTGGTATCATCCTTGTTGATCTCAGTTTTTGATGGCCATTTTGGTGAGACTTTTTGGGTGTTATCAAAAGTGATAGCTCCAATATTCTAATTCATATATCTAATTCAGATATCTAGTATCTCGCTAGATACTGCTTGCCCTTGAATACGCATGTAAACACGTGACACATGCTGTCCTTCCTGTTGAAAAAGGCATGTGCTGACCCAGGAGAAGCTTGGCCGTGACTAGGTGATTAGGGAACTGATACTCTGCAGGGATATTGATCCTCCCCCCCCCCTTTTCCTTTTATGCTGGCCTTGGTTGTCTCAGATGAATTCCAGACTGCAGTACAAGACAAAAGAACAGCTTTAGAGCATCTGCAGCTGAATACAAAGTAGAGCTGGAGGTAAATCATTTATCATTGTTCACAGGCTCTACTTCTGAAGTGGGCCTTATGGATGCATTTTCCACAAGGCAAGAAATATACAGTACATTGTGTGATGGGTAGCTTCCCACCACTTGTCCAGTCTTTGCCACGTTTTGGCTTCTTCTGCAGATCCTGTACAAAGCATTGACACTTCTTGAAGAAAGACCTCAAAGAGACCTAAATGCAAACTTTTGTTGCATGAACAATACCATCTGACTGCATGGAAGCAGGTCAGCATATTATACAATGTGTTCAGAATGCAAGATTTTCATTCATTTTAATGGGCGAATTAATGTTTTTAAACTATCTAAAGGACCTAGAATAAGAATATATAAAAGTGTTGATTACTTTAAGATGCATAGCTGCATAATAATGTCAATTTTGAAATATCCTAGCCACATCAGTCCTCTATAAACTTTACATTTATACCCCAGGGACTCATTAGCATGAATAAAAATTTCTCTCCACTGTCTCTTTTAAGAATATTTCACTCACAGCAGAATTAAAGCGGAACGTTCCAGGGTGGTGAATTCAGACATCACCTGGGAAGCAGTAAGAAATGGCGGGGCTTATTTTCTCTTATTTAAATCACGCCCAGTCTTTCCTAACATGGTGTCACTTTAGTACCTCATTCTTGGGTTTGCTCAAATTTGATGACATTCACCCAAATTTAGTCAGCTTTCTCAGGCCCAATATGTGAGGTATCTTTCCAGATGTAATATGTTCAGTTTAAAACACATTATTTATATCATTCATGCTTCTTATGGAGTGCAATGAGATTGTTAGAGAAACATGGAAGAGGCCTGAGTAAGAAGAGCTCCTGTCCTCTGAGAGTTCACAGTCCAGTTTCTAAAACAAGCAGCTTCTGCCGCAAACCAAAATTAAGCTGATGATGAGAAAGCTTCATATGGTGCGATCAGAAGGAGTGAGGGACCATGTCCAGTTTCGATGTGGCAGTGGCATTTGAAGTGGCCATTGACGGGTGCACAGGGATTCACTCTACAGTAACAGGACAATGATTAAAGGATAACCTCCACCATACATAATGATTAGAGATGGACGATCAGGGCCTAAGTAATGAAAACCAAGAGAATTTACTTCTAGTTTGATTGAGACACGAGGTACATGCAAAGAATGAAATTAGAAATACAGTTGGAGGCTCCACCATGGGAACCTTTTCATAGTTAAATTGGGAATTTAGACTATACTACAGGCAAAAACAGTGAATGAGATACTTAAAAACTAAAAACACAGAAATGAAAAGGATGATTAATTCTGGCGAGGATGTGAAGAGGTAACAACTGGGAAGTTAAGAAACAGAATGAAAACAAGTGGAGTGAACCAGAGTATCAACAACAGTCAACAATTAGGTTTGCTGAATACTCACTGTTCTAGGAAGTGCCGTAGACAGTGCTTATTTTCATGTATTCATAAACAATAATCTGAATGTCCATGTAACTTTCAGGGAGAAAACAGGAAATGTGTCTTGGAAATGCACTTTTGGAGGACAAGTTTTGTTTAACACACCTGTTTTTTTCTCTCTCTGTCTCTGACTCTCTCTCTGTCTCTGTCTCTCACACTCTCACACTCTCACACTCACACACACACACACTGACATGAATAAATCTTTAAAAAGTGAAATTGGAGGGAATTTAAACTTTATCAGATAGAGCTGATATAGACAAGGATTCCTACAACTGGGATCCCCAGAATTTTGATTACATAAGAAAAACTTTCTTACTGGGCTTATGTACATGCCTCAGGCTATGGCAAATATATAAGCATCCCTAGTTTCCCCTCTAACTAGATCTAGTTATGAATCTAAGTTAGATTTCTCAAAGTAAGGTCCATAGGTTGATGAATCAGCATCTTTGTTATGAACAGATTTTTGCTTCCAATTGCAAAAAGAACTGTTACCCTGGTAACAAGGAAGAAAACAAATGGAGAAATCGTGTTTTTCTATGATGTTCTGGAAAAAAAAAAAACAAGGAAGTTTTCATTAACCGAGTTTGAGAGAAAGCAAGGAAGAATGGAGTCCTTAATAAAAGCTGAGAGAGTCACACCTGAGGGAAGTGCCTGGTTTTTCTGTCTGGATCCAAACTTAACAGCTGACCTGACCCAAGAAGAGATTTTTTTTTTTCCAGAGAGGAAGCTAAATCACCTGGCCCCTTTAGCAACTGTGTGTTTTACTGGGTTGTTATCTGGGCATAACCAGAATCAGCCTGAAACTGTATAGCATAGTTATACCTCCTTACACCCTTGTCCCCAGGAGTGTGTACGGTAGGAGCAGCGCAGGTGCCTTCTGCATACATTGGTGTGTTTTCATCTTCATTCAAGGAGTCTCTGATCCTTCCAGTTTTGAATTCAAAGTCAAATCTCCAAAGTCCACTCCCATTTAAAATACTGTGATGACTCATGAGATGGTTCTTGAAAGATATTGGAGCTTAGGCTAGTAAGAGGGACTCAGGATAATTAAAATTACAGCCCAATGCTAGCAAGATGGCCCAAGATGGCCCAGTAGATGAAGGTACCTGTTGCCCAAGTCTGATGACCTGGGTTCCACCCCCAGAACCCATATAACGGTGGAAAAAAATGACTCCACAAAGCTTATCTTCTAACATCTACATACACACTGTAACGTAAACAACTCATCACACACACACACACACACACACACACACACACTCATGACTTACACACACCACAGCATAATGGTTTAAAAAAATCACAGCTCAGTCCAAGTGAAACACCCAAGAGTGAATGAATGTTCAGCCTCTCACTCTATCACAGAAGAAGGCTTCCACTTTTTGAAAACAAATCATTATCATGATCTTGCCTGTCCCTTTATGCACTTTGTCTAGAACACAATAAAAAAAAATTATAAGACATTTGGAAAAACATAGACTTGTGCCTGGATGCCACCAAGACTAGCCAAATCTAAATGTGTACAAGTACTGCTTAGGAAAGATTGCCTCAATGGATGGTTAGCCTGTGACAGAAAAGAAAGAAGATATCAGAAAGGAGAGAGTCCAGCTGAGGTTGTCCTCAACATAAAAGGATCTTGGACGGGGAAATTATTTGGAGAAGGCAGTAAAAAGGACTGATAGTTAAGAGGGGACAAAATGGAAGCTAAGGTTAGTAGCGTATTCTGCATTTTTTTCAAGACATCTTCCTCCTTTGTTAAATAGGAGTGACGTTGGGTCAATGTATTGTCAAACATTGGAACAAGCTATGGAAGTTCTACTTCACAATTGCATATTTGAAAGTGTTTTGGCTAGTTTAATGTCAACTTGACACAAGCTTGAGTCATTGGGGAAGAGGGAACCTTAATTGAGAGAACACCTCCATCATATTGGCCTATGGGCAAGCCAATAGAAGACTTTGTTAATTGATGATTGATACAAGATCACTGTGGTTGGTGTCACCCCTGCGCAGGGTCCTGGGTGCCATAAGAGAGCAGGCTGACAAAAGTATGAGAAACAAGCCAGTAAACAGTCCCACTCCATGATATGGCCACTGCATCAGGTCCTGTCTTGAATGCCTGCTGTGAATTCCCAGGGTGATGATTACAAGTTGTAAAAGCAAACAAACACTTTTCTCCCCAAGTAGATTTCAGCTGTGATGTATTATCCCAGCAACAGGAATCCTAACTACGATAGAAAGAATACTATGGTGGTTTGAGAAGACTTTCCTTACAATATCTTTCTTCTTCTGTTGTGTATACAATTCAGTGGTGAGAAAGGACCTAGCATTGCACAAGGCCCCGAGTTCAATCGCAAGCTTCTCTGCTCTAGAATTAGGCTTCTCTTGATGGAGGATTCCCATTGGCTAATAAAGAAACTGCCTGGCCCATTTGATTGGCCAGCCCTTAGGTGGGCGGAGTAGACAGAACAGGAAGAAGGAAGTGAGGTAGATGGCTCAGTCAGATGCTACGCCTCTCCTAGTTAGACAGACCGCCGCCGCGCCTCTCCTCAGAGAGAAGCCAGACGCGATGAAGCTCCAGCCCAAGATGGACGTATACTAGAAACTAAACGGTAAGGCACCACTTCATGGTGCTACACAGATTATTAGATATGGGTTAATCAAGATGTGAGTAAGAGGCTGAAAATAATGGGCCAGGCAGTATTTAAAAGAATACAATTTGTGTGTTGTTATTTCGGGGCATAAGCTAGCCGGCGATCAGGAGCAGGGCGGCAGGAACGCAGCCCGCAGCTCCTCACTACATTCTCTAAGAACAGTGCTAACTTCTCCTATGCTTGCAGGACTAGCAAATTCTAATAAAAAAGACATCATTCCTTGTGCTTAATTGTATATCAAACTCTTAATTTTTAACCAGAAAACTTAATGAGGAAAGTTGCAAAAATAGAGAATTCAACACAAACTTGTTGATAACCTGCAAGAGTAAATTCTGTTTGTAAAAGCCATGACCATTTCTTCTGTCTCCCCATTTAGGCAGCTGTTCTGTCTAATCTGCATTCATTTTCCTTACTATCCTATGTCTGACCTCTCCTTTGAAGGCATTCTGGGAAGAGAATGTCAGTGTTTACCTACCTGCTGTGCCACCATCTGCCTAAGTAGTGCATGGATGCACACAAATTATATTTCCTTTGTGTGACTTTGAATGACAGAAGCATAAACCAAGACTTCATAGACACAGAATGAGCAGATATTATCTCTTTAGTCCCAGAATGAACTATAACATCATCTTACATCTGGACAGATTGCACTGGGAACAGGTGCTTTCAAACATTTCAAAGCAGAAGCACTGATTTCCAGAATCTCCAGGGGTTTCTCAAAACATTGCCTTTTCTTTTAGTTTTACATTCTTGGTCCCTTTATTATTATTTTTCTCTATTAGATGGCAGAATATGTGGTAAAGTATCGATGGTTTGCTCTCTCTCTCTCTCTCTCTCTCTCTCTCTCTCTCTCTCTCTGTGTGTGTGTGTGTGTGTGTGTGTGTGTGTGTGTGTGTGAGTGATATGGGCTTGCTACTGGCTATATTAATTAATCAACAGGTCAAATACGTAATTTTCTGCAATCTGTCAGGGTCTGTTGGTAATTTGGAGTTAAAAATTTAGTTTGAAACAGCTTGCAATGTTTGGGATTTATTTATTGTTCTAATAGCTTGTGTTACCTTCCAGGTTGACTGAGACTATGATATATAGAATATCCATGGTAGGATGTTTTCTCATATTCCTCTAGTAAGATGTATTGCTTGGTCATCAGAGGTTTTAGGTACCAGTTTCTTACTTAGATTAGAGAAGGAGAATTTATAATTAGTTATTTAAAACAGAACTTTTAGGAAACTCAAGTTCTCCCACCAAGTTCTAGGCATTCTGGTCAAAGAAATGTATTAACTTTGGGCTGAAGAGATAGTACAGTTGGCAACACATTGGCTGTGCAAACATAAGAAGCTAAGTTTGGTGCTCAGAACCCATGTGGAAAAGCTGGGTAAGGTGGCATACGCTTGCATATTCAATGGTGGGAAAATAGAAATTAGCAGAAAACTGGGGCTTGATGGCCTGACAATCCATCCTATTTGGTAGATTTCAGGCCAGTGAGAGCTTCTGTCTCAAAAAATAAGATGGACAGTGTCTGAGGAAAAGTGTTGACATTCGGCCTTCACATGTGCTGACACACATAAGTGTATAACCCTCCAGGTATCTGTACACACATATGCATGTGTATAGACACAGGAAATAAATTATCAAAGACCTTGACATTATGTCCACGATGGTCTGATGTAATAACTGATGACATAAATAAATTTTGCTATAAAATATTAAGTATTTCCTATAGTGTGTAAGAAAATACAGATTTCCTCTTCTCAAGACAAAAATCCACGGAGATGTTTTCATTAATATTATTATTTATGTATGTTGCACATTACGTTCTTGAGAAGGATCCATCTGATGACAGTAGTTTAATGACATAAATCCTTGAAGTCCCTCATGTCTAAACATTTATTTTATAATGTCTGACACAAATTCATTCTTCTCAAGAAATTATACCACACCTTAAATATCTCAAACCAAGGAATACTTATTGTCATACAGATACTGTAGCAAGCTTCTTGTTGGACTATCTTTGCATTGCCAGCCCCCAAATAATGACATGGAGACTTATCATTAGTTTTGAAAACTTGGCCTTAGTTTAGGCTTTCCCCCAACTAACTCATATAACTCAAATTAGCCTGCTTCTATCAACCTCCTTTCTACCATGTGGCTCAGTTACTTCTCCTCTATACTCTATGTCCAACTTTTTTCAAATCCTTCCTGGCATCTCCTGCATGCCTAGATTCTTTCTCCTTTTCGCTCCCCAGAATCCTGCCTATTCTCTCCTGCCTAGCTACTGGCCACTCAGCTTTTTATTACAACAATCACAGCAGCCCATCTTTATACATTGTACAAATATCCCACAATAACATACTAAGTCAACCAGCCAACATGGTCTACTCAAAGTAATATATGTCAGCATGCTGCCTAGGGCAATTGTTTTTTGGAGTTATGGTTGAGACTGGAGGGTTTTATTTTAAGAATAAAATTTTAGAGTAATATATACACACAAACATACATACACTGATATACATATATTCCATATGTATGTATATGTGTACATACACATACCTATACACACACACCTATACACACACACACACCTACCCCTCCACACCCACTACATCCCCCCCCCACACACACACACACACACACACACACACACACACACACACACACACACACACACACACACATATATATATATATATATATATATATATATATGGATGGATAACCTCACCCAATGCCCAATGAGCTCATGGATGTTAGGAAGAAAATGCATGTTTTTGTTTTTTGTTTTTTTTTTAAACCTGGTTCAGTTATGGACTATCCCACAGAAACTTCATATATAGCAATGTTGGTAGTTTGACAATCAAGGAATGAAAAGAGATAGACTAAATAGACTAAACACTAGCCAAAAGAAGCTGGAGTGGGTGCTGATGTAATTCAAAGTAGGTGCATGGCAAAGAAAATTACCAGGCAAAGGGAAGTATTGTATAATGATACAAGTTGAATGCAGCAAGAATGAATCATCTTAATCTATTTCTATACACAGGACAGGGCTTCAAACTTCATGAAGCCCAAATGGCAACAGGATAGGAGAAATAGGCAAATCTGAACTTACAGCTAAAAACTCAAATATTTCTGCCTCAATAATTGATGGAAGCGCTCGACAGAAAATCAGAATAGTAATAGATGAAATTGACAATAAGGTCGGCCACTAGGATCTGTTTGTCATTGAAAGAAAAAAAATCATCCAATACTGTCAGAAAACATAGTCTTTTTTTATGCATATGAAGCCTTTACCAAGATTGATCACAACTGCAAAAACAAAGTTCTCATATATAATGGAGTCAGACTGGAATAAACACCAAAAAGACAACAGAAAAAGCTCTAAACACTAGGAAATGAATGTATGTTTTTGAATTGCCCACAGGTTTCAGGAACACTCAAGGCAGGTTAATTCAGAAGTGCTGGGATGGGACTCAGTTTTGCTTTCCTTACAGGATCCAGGAGCTGCTATTGGGGCAACCGGTCCTTGATAATGGGAGGGCAGAGCAGTGAGGGGCCGCATTCTGAAAACAACTGAGATAGAGCCTTACAAATGTAGAGTTCCTATCTGGTTATACTTACATTGTGCAGACAATCCTGCTTTTACAGACAAAGAATTTTCCCTCCTGATGTGATTGGGACTTTTGGTCATGCATACTATACTTACATGTGAAAGTTTGTGTTTCATACAAAGCCTAATTGCATTTACATCCCATGACAATAGTGTGTATGTTTCTTTGCAAGTCAACCCAGCTGCTTAATTTATTTATAGCCTGCTCAGTCTCTGAAGAGTCTTTGAATTTTATTTGAAGAGCATAAATGAGTAATAATATCTAGAATGTATGACATTGGCTATTACTATGTGTGGATTCAAAAGACCAATAAAGAGTTTTTTTCTTCTTCCATGAACTACAGGCATAATTATGCCAACTTCCCTGTTTGTTAATTTTTCATGGTTGATCTATGTTTGCAATATGCATTTTTTTACTAACCCAAGTATATCTTCAAATTATACCATATTGTGCCTCTCCTCTATACACCCTAAATGGAAAGGAAGGAATGGCTACTGTTATTCCTGAAAGATGGTATCTTTCTTTCCCTTCACTCCACTCTGTGTCCAGCCTTTTTCCTTGAGAGCCTGGAGTTGGCCTAACAGTTAATTTAGAATTGGCCTCACATTAGTTTCTTTAATGATTTCTGCTCTTCGAGCATTTTAAAATGTGCTTCTAAACCTTAAATGGAATCGTTCCCTTTTCCAAATCACACTTCATGATTGTCCTTAAAGTGAGTAGGTGGATGCAGGAGCAAGGTTTTCTGGTTATTGAGCATGTTTTTATCTAGACCTAGGTGAAGGTTACTTAGGTAATAATTCACTTGTAATATGTTCATGTTTCACATGTACGATACATTGTAACTTTTAAAAGTTTATAAAAGAAAAATGTTGAGTAGAACATACTTTGAAAGCAATGACACCTTTTAAACCTTATATAATACAGACTATGATATAAACAACTCTCCTGGAGCTTTGACAAGCATGTCTTATATTTTTCTGTTTTTCTCTATCTGTTTGTCTGTCTCTGACTGTGTCTCTGTCTCTCTTTGTGTATGAGTGCCTCACATGCTAGACAAGTGATCTACTACTGAAGCAAGCCCAGTGTCTTTTGTACTACCAATTTTAAGAGTCTCACAAATTTGCTGTCACTTAATTTCTGACAACTTAACATAAATTAGAGTTACCTGAAATAAGGGAACATCAGCTGAAGATTACCCCCATCAGATTGGTCTTTAGGCATTTTCCTTTATTGCTAATTGATGTAGGAGGGCCTGGACCACTGTGGGTCATGCCATCTCTAAGCAACAAGGTCTGGATGGTACACAAAAAAGCAGTTGATCCCAACAATAAGTCACTATTTTTCATAGTTCCTCCTTCTGTTTCTGCTTAAGTTCTTGCCCTGATTTCCCCTCCATGATATGCCTACAGATCAGAAGAGGGCACCAGCTCTTATTATAGATGGTTGTGAGATACCATGTGGTTGCTGGGAATTGAACTCAGGACCTCTGGAAGAGCAGTCAGTGCTCTTAACCTCTGAGCCATCTCTCCAGCCCTCAATGATAGACTATGATGGAGGCCAAACAGACCCTTTGCTCTCTAAGTTGATTTTCTTCAGTGATTTATCACAGCAATAAGTAATTAGAGTAATTGCACAAACTGGCCTTAGATCCACTCCATAATTCAGGAAAGCCTTGAACCTGCAATTCCCCCCAAATAGCTACAGTTATGGGTGAGATTATAAGCGTATGCCATTGTGTTTTTGCATATATTTTCCTTCTTGTTCTCTTCACCCTAGCCCCCATTTTCTCAACTGAGGATTGAGCTCAGGGCCTCACATGTGTTAGGTAGTTGGTCTACCATTGAACTATAACCTCAATTCCATTTCTTACTCTAAATAAGGCCAAAGATCTTTCTTAACCTCTTTTATTAAAGTTAATAATGGGTACTTCCAAATATATTTCAGACTGAAATCAGAGCTTGTCTGGATCCCAGTCTATGGTAGCTTGTTCTGCTCACAGCTAGGTTGCCTGACTTTATTTTCTGATAATAGTCTGTCAAAGCCTCTTGAATTTCTTTCTAAGGAGCCTGAATCTAATATATTGGGATTTAGAGTCTTGCTCAGATCACATGCCCCAGTTCTGAAAACTTTATACTTATTTTTTTGGCCTCAATTTCTTTCTGACTGAGATTTGTCACTGATTCTATTCTTTGCGGTCCTGGAGCCCAACCTGTCTCTGACCCATCTTTCCTTGTTTCCTCAGTGATGGACATCTTTTACCTAAGTCCTATCCTTGAGTGAGGGTTCTTGCCTCCACCTCAACAGCACTTTTGACCCAAACTCTCTGTGTCTCCAGTGTTATCTCTTCCTATTTGACTTCTGCCTTCTCTGATAGCTCTCCTACGGGCTTTCTTCACTAGATTTCATGGCCTCTACACTAATGATTATTTTTCTGTGCCTAGTGTGTGTTTTCTGATAGATATGTTCTTGACATGGACATTTACAGCCCTGGAAATTTTTTTAGGTCACACATTGGCACAGAATGTATAAGCAATGAATACAGAGTTAGAGATCTCAGAGGAGATGTGTGCAACCTTTTTCTTTTAACGAGGAGGAGATGGGAACTCTGTCGAGTATTAGACCAGATACTATTTCAAATACTTTAATTCGGTCGTATTTAGAAAACCTTTTTAGAGATACATTTTGTTTGTAGGAACCTGATTTCTTTCCGTAGAAGGCATCTCGATGTATAGTGCTGCATTTAGCTTCATAGAATTTTATTCTTTCCAACAGCCAGAACACATTGAACCTCAAGGCATTCCAGAATTTCTTAAGACAGTGGGTAAAGGTTTGTAGAGTTACATAATGAGGTCTCATTTGGAGACTTCAACTCTGAAGCATTTTCCTTGGTCTATAGATTGCAACAGCTGAGGCTAATAGATAGCCTCATGACCAGATGAGAGCAATGAGAGCTGAGAGGGAACAAACACTAAGCAGGGAACACAGTATTTATGAATGGGGCTAGAGAGGTGGCTCCTCAGTTAAGAGCACTGGATGTCTTCCTAGAGAACCTGGGCTGGATTTTCTTTACCCATAAGGAGCCTCACAATCAACTGTAACTCCAGTTCTAGGTGAATCTATTATTTCGTCTGTCATCTGCAGGTACCTGGCATGCACATGACACATGCAAACATACATGCAGACAAAGCACCCATGTCTTACTTAGGGTTTTATTGCTGTAAAGAGACATCATAACCATGGCAACTCTTATAAAGGAAAAAAAATTAATTGCTTCTGGCTTACAATTCAGAGGTTTAGTCCATTATCATCATGACAGTAAGCATGGAAGCATGGTGCTACAGAGGCAGCTGAAAGTTCTACATCTGGATCCAGAGGCAGCGTGAAGTGACTGCTGCACTGGGCATGGCTTATGCATATGAGATATCAAAGTCCCCCTCCCCGCCAAGAGACACACTTCCTCCAACAAAGTCACTCTCAACCAGGCCATTTTTTATTCAAACCTGCAACTCATATGCATTAATAATAATTAAAAATAAAGAGTTCAAAATAAAAAAAAAAGAAAAACCTCAGAGGAAGACAACAAGGACTCAAAGGGCAACATACAGAGAAGGTTTCTTTCTGACTTGATGCTAGTTTATAACTAAATCTCTCATTGCCACCTTCAGGACATATGCCAGCCTTAAGAAAAACAAATCTGATAGGAAATTCAGACTTTGAAAACAATGACATTTAGTCAATAGTTTTATAATGAGTGTAATGCTTTCTTTCCTTTTTATTCAAAAGGGCAATTTAACAGCAAATCACAATCAATTCCAATAAAATATGTTTGAAATGTTTTATATGTCAGCTTTGAAAGATATTTTCCCAGGCTTGTATACGTGTGATATGTGGGAGGTAGCCCACACATAGCATCCAGGAAGACAGGCAAGCGAGTGGGATCTCAAGACAGAGCAGCAGACTTTGAGATCTGAACAGCTCGTCTGGACAGGGATAGTGGGTCTCTAAACTGCTAAACACCTACATAATACCCAGAATTATGGCTTAATCAATCAATCGTCAATTAGTTAATTAATTACATGTGTATATGTGTTTGTCTTTAGGAATTCATGTGTACCTTGTTCACATAGATGCCTGTAAAGGCTAGAAGAGGCTGTTGGATTTTCATGAACTGGGGTCATAGGCCCACAAGAGCCACTTGAAGTGGGTGCTAGAAATCAAGCCTGGATCCTTTGCAAGATCTGAGCCATCTAGAAATGGTGTTTTTAGATTCATGAACAATTGCATAACCCAAGATTAAGTGTGCCCTAAGGTTACTGGGGAATTCTTCTGACAGCTCAAAGGGATAGTTAAGATAAGAACACAGTTGGTACAAAGAGAAAAACAAAATGATTCGATCCCATTCTTTCGAGGGTATTGGCCACAACAAATCTCTCTATTGATAACTTTTCTTCTGCCAGGTCCCAAGTCTTTCATACCAAGATTGAACCATGTTGTTCAACTTTTAGACACGTTTCTTACTACAACACAATGTGCCTATCTTAATTTTTGATAATCCATCAGTTTTTTTCTCTTTTAATTGAGATGTATGCCAGTGTGTGTATATATATTAAAAAAGATCAAGCTAGGACCATTTTAATATTTTGTCCTGTTTCACTTATGGCATTTGGACTATCAGGATGTGGTAATGACTGTGGATTACACAAGGCATTATCTGCAGAGTGGTCCAGCTAATGTTTTAGCCCTGGCTTCTAGCTGCAGGATTTCTGAAACACAGTTGCTTTCATAACTCTGACTATGCCAACGGTATCTACCTTCTCAGGAGACTGGCATAATTTGATGAAGATTTATTAAAACAAAGGTTTAAAATAATTACAGAGCTGTACCATATGCCATCTCACCTTGGAGAAATTTGCATCTTCTGGTAGATTGTGGAGCCAGAAAGATCTGGAAATTTCCCAACTCTGTCTCTTTGTAACAGCGTGACCTCAGGCAAATTGCTTCATGATTATGAGCTACAGAATCCTAATCTAGATATAAAATTACCTTCCTTTAATGACATTATGGGTTATTTGTACCAAACTTTAGGTGCCTGCCTCCCTGTTTTTTTTTTTTTTTTTTTTTTTTTTTTTTTTTTTTTTTTTTTTTTTAGAGCACTGGGCACTGCAGTGCTTTGTTAAGCCTTTTCTCTTCAGGCGTTATCACCTTCTCTCTTCTGTTGTGGTTTGTATAGATATTGTGTTAATACCTGCAAAATCTTGTTCTAGGATGACAATAGTTTAATTATTTAAGTTGAGTTTTGGCTGACAAACTAATGGCAACCTTTTTATCCCAATTATCCACATAAATTCTGGTCTATAAATGTGTCTCCATACACAGAAGACAGCATCAATGCAATTAAGTATCTACCTTGGGAATAAGGAGAGAATGCTAGATTAGGTGGCTAGGTGCAACATATTTAAATATAGAAGAGGTTGAGGTCAGAATCAGAGACCAAGTTGAAGATGCTATGCTGTTGGTTTGGAAGAAGATGAACAGAGCTATGAAGTACAAAGTGCAAGTGGCTTCCAGGAGCCACAGAAGGCAAAGGGTCTCTCCTTGAGACTCCACAAGAACTGCAAATCAGTGACTCATTGGTATTATTTTAAGCCACCAAGTTTTAACTAGCGGTAAATTATTACAGGAACAATAGGAAGGCAATAGTCTTCCTTTCCTTATGTTCTGTTCTTTCACGATAACATATTTCTTATGTTTTGTAAGCACTGGGAAACTACTACATGCTTTCTTCATCTCCATCTCTGAATCTGAAGACTAAGCTGCTTGTTTTGGCCAACCCTCCGAAAATGAACGTCTTAAGAGAAGGATAAATTGTAAGTTTTTATTGTATTTTGAACCATCCATTGCTTTTCTGTGGTGGGTACACAGTGAGAAGCAGGACATGAAGAAAATATATTCAAAGTGAATGGTTTAGGAAGGCTGAATAAGGAAGGTTATTCACAAAGAAAAAAGCAACACGAAGGAAATCTGATAACAGGGAGCCTTGGAGGGTCCTCATGGGGGATGAGGTTTTTCTCTCTAA